>NC_138065.1:1202500-1802500 GCF_964194185.1 Rhinolophus hipposideros | reverse complement strand
TTGTGCCGGTGCCTGTGTTTGTGCTCCACCATCCAACCATAGGCCATCTCAGGGGGGACGCTGGGGTAGGTGCTCATGGAAAGGAGGGGAGTCCTGCTGGTGGTAAGAAAGGCCTCCTGGCGAAGCAGCTTATGCTTCTTCTTGTGGTACTTGGTGGGATTGAGAAGCAAATGACCGGCATGCATGTAGGAAGGGGGGGGAAGTGGCGTGGTGAAAGAAGGGGACGGCGGGGGTGGATAGAGAGTGGGGGGGTACCTGCCATAGTAACCTAAGCCTATGGGGGCAGCGGTGAGGGGGGAGGGCGAGTAAGGCATGCCGTAGGAGGGATAGAATCCGGTACTCGAAAGAGGAAAACTAAGGCTATGCATAAAGGGCATTTCGGCCATTGCCTCCCTCATCTTAGGGGGTCTCCCTCTCTTCTTTTTTAGGTCAGGTTTTCGGATGTAGTGCAAAGGGTCTAAGGGGAAAGAAGGATGTGTATAGAAACTATTGAAGTTGATCCGAAAAATAGTTGGCAGGAGGTCTCGGGGGATAAAGTGATGGCTTCGATGGGTGATTCGAATCTCACTCAGACGACTGATTAATTCCTCCAGCTCTGCAATAAAGTCTGGATCCTGTCTATTTCGGAGTTGCGGGTATTTCTTTTTCCGTTTCCGTTTCTGCCTTTTCATCTTGTCATAGCTGAGGTAATCATGATTCCTGCGCTTACATTTGTGTTTGTGTTTTTCTTTAAGACTGCTGAGGACTGTCGAGGTTTCGGGGGGGATCAGAGACACGTGCTCAAAAGAATGCCGCCTCTTTTTCTGCCCACAGAATTTCTCCGCCCTGTCCGAGGTGCTGTTATTGTCTGTTCCGATTCCACTGTCGCTGGGAATGGTCTCATCACTGTGTGACTCACTAATGGGAGAAGGAGTGGCTTCTTTCAGAGATGTGAGCTCACTCAAATGGGAGGGAGAATTTGGCAACAGAGTCGGAGGAGATAAGCGCCTCCTCCCCTTGGAGGCCTTCTTCATGGCCAGAGTCGGGATCACACTGCTCTGTCTGGAGTGTAAATGCAAGTAGGGCACCGCACTGGGCTCCACGAAGCCTGCGTCGCTGCTCACAGGGCTCTGCCCCCCGCTAGCCCCAGAGGACTGGGAGCAAACGGGCGACGGAAGGATCTCGGAGCTACTGGCAGACGAGGGCAGTAACGGGGGCAGGGGCTGTCCAAATGCTGACCCGGCTGCCTGCTGAGCGGTCTGCTCAAGAACAGCAAGGCTGGCGGGGCTACCAGAGAGAATGCCATTTAGGACAGTTTTGGGTTTGCGGCCCCTCCTCTTTCCAATGTAAATGGTTCCTTTCTTGCTGACATTGATCTGCTGGCCCAATTTAGAGCCGAATGTGGCAGCCAGACTTGACACGGTGTTATGGAGCTTGGATTGCACTTTCCCTTTATTACTTGATTCTACAGAGCTTGAAAGAATCTGATTCAATAGTTTCTTTCTCTTTAAAGTCTTCATTTTATTTATTTTGCGGATAATTGTTTTCATCAACTGTCCATTGTTTCTCTTTGCAATTTTTTTATCTGGGTCCATCTCCAGGTCCCTCATACTGCAGACAGGTGGCCTGGGACTGTCATCTAGATCTTCTGGATCTTGCAGCTGATCCTCACTCTCAAAGAAATCACTGCTACTGCGGTGGTGGTCACTTTCCGACTCGAGCTTGCTTGGACTTTCGGTGGCAACAAATGGAGCCACTGACAGGACAGGTGGCTTCATCTTGACTGGGGACCTCATCTGCCTCTTGGGTCGGCCTCTCTTTTTCGGAAAAGGAGACACAGACAAACTTTGTTTGAAGGAAGGAATTTCAATTTCTGGCTGCAAAATTGGGGGTTCTTGTTCTTCCTTAGACTGCAAAGAGAAAACTTTGGAGGCAGGGATTTTTAAAGTCCTTTTAGGTGGACCTTCCAGTTGCGGCATCTCCTTCGATTTAGGTCTCCCTCTTTTGGGCTTGTAAATATCAGACAAGAGGTCACTAGGGACACACATGCTGGAGGACAGTTTGTGAGTAGCAAAAGACTTATGCGATGGTTTTTCACTGTCAGTCAACAGAGCAAGAGACGGAGTGGTGGATTTGCTCAGCTTTGGCAACCGGCGTTTCAGGAAGTCGTGATCTACAAATGAAGACGGTCCAAGGTTTTTCAGGAACTTGGCTGGCTCCGAGTTACTACCTGATAGTGAGCCACAGGAAACGTTTTTAAAAAGCTCTGATCTTTCTAATTCTAGCCCTTTTGGGGACCGGCATGTGCTTCTTGCCACCACTTTAGTCCACCGAGTTTTTCTTCCTTTCCTTTTTTTTAATGGTTTGGACTGCAAACTAGAGCTCAGGCTCTCAGCAACTTGGCAGTGTTTGTCAGATGCAGTGACTGCACCCAGTTTTAGAAAGGGCTTGCTGCTAAATAAACTAGTGAAATTAACAACTGAAGGGGTAATTGTATGAATACTGGATTCAGAACTCAAACTTGGCTTTTTTCCCAGAGAAGAGCTTATTCGTGGAATATCTATATGTGTAGCTTTGGAATCACTCAGGTCTTTATCAATCCCTTTACATTCAATACTCATGCTATGACCTACAGACCTATGACCAATGTTCAAGTGGGTACCTTCACAAGTAAATTGGTTCTTTCCACCAGATTCAGAAATTTCTTCCATTAGTTCTGTGGTAGGACTTACAAGTAACGGGTTAGGAGCCAACTGTGAAGAACTTTCAGGTGGACTTCTGGTTAAAGGATTTACAGACACAGTGGGTGACGGGGAAGGGAGAGTGCTTTCTCCTACTGCACTAAAAGGGGATTTCGCTGTAGACCCGTCAGAAACACCTCCCATCTGAAAGTCTGGAGAAGTGCAATATGCGGGAGGCTGCTTTTCATGCTTTGAGGTTTCATATGAGCCCCTATCACTGGATGAGAAACTGTCTTGCTGAAGGCATGTTCCTTCATTAAACATTTCTTTCTCTAAATTGATGATTTCTTTTCGAACTGAGAACTTTTCCAATATGCTTTCTTTACTCTGCCGCATGACGCTCTTCTCAAACGTTTTGCCGGCGGCACTGTCCTTCAGGGATTCAGACAGTTCCTGGCTCTCATGACCACTGATGTTTGTGCTACAAGAAGCCCTCAGGGGCTCCTGAGTGGGGAGCAGTGCTTCGGCTTTCAGGTTCAGGGCCTCTTTACTGACCAGTCCTGCCATAGGACAGCTCACTAGTCTCTTGCCAATGTCCTTACTAACTAATCCCATTGCTGCATTTGCGACAATCTTCTTTGCACAGTCCTTGGCCACGAGGCCAACAGTAGACCCCAACTTCTTTCCTAAGTCTTTGTTAACCAGTCCAACCACAGTGCCAAATCCCAGCTTCTTTCCAGACTCCTTAGTCACCAAACCTGGGACAATCCCGATTCCTAGCTTCTTCCCTGAGTCCTTGCTCAGCAGTCCCACTGTAGTGATCGCCCCTGGCTTTTTGCCCAAGTCCTTATTAATGAATACCGCTGTAGTGCCAGTTCCTAGCTTTTGCACAGAGTCCTTACTGACCAGCCCCACCGCTGCATTAAACACCGGCTTCCTCCCAGGATCCTTAGTTACCAAGCCCAGCGCTGTGCTGATCGCTGGTTTCCGTATGAAACCCTTATGTATCACGCCAGCCACAGAGCCGACGCCCGCGCTCCTGGTCAAGCCCTTGCCCACCAGTCCTGCAGCCGCAGTGCCAGCCCCCAGCTTCTTCGGTTTTGTCTTGGAAGACTTGGAGGGAGGACAAGTTGCAATAAGCTGTGCCAACTTCTCTGTTACACTCGTTCCTCCGTTAAGTAATGCTCTGTCCTTTAAGTCAGGATCCCGGCCACCAACCAGAGCAGAGGCCGCTGCGTTAATGTAATCTGTCATTTCGGAGTGGACTGGAGAAAGCTTCTTAGACAAAGGATTGTTTTCTCCCTGTGAATGAAGATGGATGCTTTCTTCAGATTGGCATTCAATGGCGGCAACATCACCTGCTTTCTTGTACAGTTTTGAAGGGTCCTAAAATTTGAACAAGAAAAAGGTTTCAGAGAGAGTAAAGCTTATACCACTTCAGTTTAGTATTACATTTGAACAAACTAATCGATCACATATCAGATATAAGATAGGCAATAGTGCTTTAAAAAAAAAATCTAACTGAACTAGAACAAATAATCCTAAAATTGATACGGAATCACACACACACAAAACATGACTAGCCAAAGCAATCCTGAGAGAAATAACAAAGTTGGAAGTATCCAGCTCCCTGATTTCAAACTACACTACAAAACTATAATAATGAAAACAGCATGATACTGGCACAAAAACATACACAGATCAATGGAACAGAATACAGGACCCAGAAATAAACCCACATGTATATGGTCAATTAGTCTACGACAAAGGAAGCAACAATGTACCATGGAGAGATGACAGGCTCTTCAACAAGCCGTGTTGGGAAAACTGAACAGATACATGCGAAAGAAGAAAGAAAGTGGACCACTCATATACCTCATATACAAACACAAACTCAAAATGGACTAAAGGCTTAAATATAAGACCTGAAACCATAAAACTCCTAGAAGAAAACATAGGTAAGCTATCTGATATCAATCTGAGTACTATCTTTGGATGTGTCCCCTCAAGCAAGGGAAACAAAAGCAAAAATAAACAAATGGGACTTCCATCAAACGAAAAAGCTTCTGTACAGTGAAGGAAACCATCAAGAAAACAAATACAACCTACTGAATGGGAGAAAATATTCACAAATGATATATCTGATAAGGGGTTGACATCTAAAATATAGAAGGAACTCATACAAGTCAATTACAAAAATATATAAACAATGCAATAAAAAAATGGGCAGAGTAGATGAAGAGATTTTTCTCCAAAGAGGACACACAGATGGCCAACAGGCACGTGAAAAGGTGCTGAACGTCACTGATCATCAGGGAAATGCAAATCAAAACCACAATGCGATACCGTATCACACCAATCAGAAGGGCTGTTATCAAAAAGTCAGCAAATAACATGTGTTGGCAAGTATGTGGAGAAAAGGGAAGCTTTGTGCGCTTTCGGTGGGACTACAAATTGGTGCGGCCACTCTGGAAAACAGTATGAAGGTTCCTCAAAAAACTAAAAATATAGATCCACCATACAACCTAGCAATTCTACTTCTGGGTATTTATACGAAGAAAAAGGAAACACAAACTCAAAAAGATACATGCACCCCTATGTTCACTGCAACATTACTACAGTAGCCAAGACATGGAAGCAACCTACCGTGTTTCCCCAAAAATAAGACCTAGACAGACCATCAGCTCTAATGCATCTTTTGGAGTAAAAATTAATATAAGACCCAGTATCATATATTATATTATATTATACCTGGTATTATGTTATATTATGTTACATTATAAGGTAAGACCCAGTCTTATAGTAAAATAAGAGCAGCTCTTATATTAATTTTTGCTCCAAAAGACGTCTTAGAGCAGATGGTCCGGCTAGGTCTTCTTTTCAGGGACACACGGTAGGTCTGAGGTGACAGATGAATGATCACAGATGTGGTACATATGGACAATGAACTATTACTCAGCAACGAAAAAGAATGAGATCTTGCCACTTATGACAACACGGACGGACCTGTTGTATTATGCTAAGTAAAACAAGTCAGGCAAAGAAAAGACAAATACCGTATGGTTTCACTTGTGTTTGGAATCTAACATAAGACTTACAGAAACAGAGATCAAACTGATGGTTGATGAGGGGTGGGAGGGTTGGGAGGGTGGACAAAAAAGGTGAAGGGGAATATACTCAACAGTATTGCGGTAAGTTTGCATGGTGACAAATGACCACTAGATTTAGTGTGGTGATCACACTGAAAGGTATAAAAATGTCAAATCACTACACTGTACACCTGAAACTAATATAATATTGTATACCAACTATACTTAAATTAAAATTAAATAAAAATAAAAAAACCTAATAATGTTACACGAATGCCAAAGTATGCTAGTTCTGCTGCTATTTCAGAGGCCATCAACACGTTATGCTGGTTGACTTTCAACCATGTACATCTCGTTTTTACTGGGTATTTAGAAATATCCCTATGATATTTTGTGACATTGCTTTTAAAAGGCAAATTAATAGTCTACTTTCATCTTACTTTAGACTGACTAAATACACATTAGCATATGAATGTACTGTTTTTGAAAAGAGAAGTAATATCCCATGGTCCTCTTTTCAAATCATGGTTTATCGCCCGCCTCCTCCATTGATTTCAAACCAATACAGGACAATCTCAGACTTACTTCCACTCCTTTAACGCTTCTCAATTATAGTCTTTAACAATCAAGTTTTCTCTTAATTTGAGGGCTATAGAAAAGACAATAAAATACATTCAAATCTTCTTTAAAATGTTTTTATATAAAATCTTAAGAGTTGGAAGTAACTTTTAAGTCATTAATGTAACTTGCTATCTAATGCATGAATCCTCACTATATACTTTACAAATAAATTATTTTTTACAACAGTCTGTTTTACTTTTGGATGACAAAGGGTTTTTTCTTCACGTTTCAGCATAATTTTTTTTTATTGAGGTATAACTGACATAAACAATTCTTAACTATAAAAAACAAACGAAAACACATACTGTGTTTGTGACTGGAAGACATTAAAAATGACAATATTCCCTAAGCAAACTTATAAATTTAATGCGATCCCCCCAAAATATCAAGATTTCTTTGAGTAATAAGAAAAATTATAACATTCATTGGGAGAAGTAGACAAGCATGAATAGCCAGCAAAATCTAAAAATAAGAAAAGCAAAGGGATAATCGTAGCAAATATTATTTTTTAAAGCCTCTATCACTAAAACAGTATAGAACACATGAAAAGACAAAAGAACCAATGGAGCAAGACAGAAAACCCAAGAACAAATTCAAGCATACATGTGTGAAAATGTGCTGTATATAAAATGGTATAATCCATATAGAAGGGAAATTAGTAATAACTAGCAAAATACCACATCCATTTACCTATACTTTCAACCAAGGAATCCCACTTTTAGGAGATTTATCCCAAGATACGCTGGCAAAAACATAATGTCTCCAGAAAGCTATAAAATGTACCAATATTTTAATAGTAAAGCCCTAAAATAATCCAAATGATTGCCTACTGGAGACTCGCTGAATAAACCAAAGTACATCTGTAACGCTGAGTAGCATGCTCGGAGAACAGGACTTATACAATACGCTCTCTTTTGTGTAAGATGGGAACGGAGGCAATGTAATCATTGCATTACACCTGATTACATTAAAAATGGAAGAACAAGGCAAAGATTAATAAAAACACTGACCTAGAGGGAAGAAACAAGTCTACAAGTAAGATTTCTGTGAATCTGCTTTACGGTTCTGACTTTACAATTAAGTCTTTTACGTATTTAAGAAACAAAATTATGTCATAAAGCAAAATATCCCAAGTCTCTAAATACTGAAAACAATGGAAACAAATATATCTATCAAATTAATTACATAACTATATGGAAAATAATTATTTTGAATTACTTTAAAACAGTGATCACACTATACATTCTAAAGACAAAAAGACTGACAATAAAGATATCTTAAACTGCATCCAGTGAGCAAGATATTAGCGGTAACATTGGTTCAGTTATTTTAAACCTACATAAGATGATTGATAGATACACAGATCAAGTAAGTTACTAGTGAGTGTTAACAGGAACCAAAATTTTGGAAGAAAAAAGGAGATACAATATAAAAATCAAAGAAGTGAAAACCCAGTAATTTCACGTTAAAATTATAAATACACGAAGTGCCTCTCTTTCTCTCTCTGTCACACACACACCCCTATGTTCAATGAAATATCTGTTCAATGAAATATCTGAAAACAACGAAAACCCAGTAGCAACGAAAACCCAGTAGCAACGAACACCTCTAACACTCAAAAGACTCTGGTCTCTAAACAGCATTCGCGTTAAAATGAACCAGGGCCCGCTGTACATTTGACTGTTTCCAAATGTTAGGTAGGAAATGTACAAGATAACCCTGGTAATGGGTACACATCTCTAGTGTCTTCACTAGCGCACTACCAGTCACTCTACTTCTTAATTTGAAATGGACCATAGAGAAATATGGTTAAGAAAAAGTTCTTCCCCAGAGTGAAGTACAATCTACCTTTCCACAATTTTCTTTTACTGATCTGAGTCTCACTTTCTCGAATCAGATAGAAGAATACGTCTAACTCCTCTTCTTCTCAACAGCTTTTCACACATTTGACCTCAATCAACATATTGAACCTTCTGGCCCAAGCAGTTCCACTTCTTTCTGGTCATTTCCTGAAATACATGTTTCTGTCTGTCAATATTCCTCTTTACACATAGCAAATAGAACAATAAATAAATAGAACAATACAATCAATATTTGCTCAACTCAGAATTAAGGGAACTATCTCTTCTTTTGGACTGAACCCTACAATTTTGCCCAAGAAGAAACTGGCTCTTCTGACAGTCTCTGATACATATTAACCTTGTAACTAAAGAAACACTTACATTTTCTTCCCATTCTATTAAAGAAATAATATTCCCATTCTGTACTTTTACAGTTATTTTTAGAACTTAAAAATTAAAAGGCTTTATTATTTGAAGTATTAAATATATTTATGTCTGAAAATTACGTCACTTTCAAGTCCCTCAATATTGTTTGTGACACCTTTAAAAATCTGTTGGCACAAACGATGACTACGTGATAACACGGATAAAGCTCACCAACAACACTGAGTGAAGAAGCCACAACAAAAGCGTCCACTCCCAACTCCCTCTGCCTGGAGCTCAAGACCGACCAGCATAACTGATGATGATGTTAACAGGCGTGGGGCAGTGGGGGAAACAAGCGCACGGAGCCCTGCCGGTGCTGGTAACGTTCTACTTCTCACACTGGATGCTGGTTACATGGGGTGGCAGTTTCTGAAAATTCACTGAGCGGTTTCACTTACAATGTTACACTTGACTAGTAAGTTAATTTAAAAATGCTGTCTAAGAGAAAAGTACCCAACTCCCTTGACCTGATGAAGAATTTGTACTCAAATCTGGTTTTTCACCTTTGTCAGAAATAAGTATCTCAGATTAATTAAAATCAGCCTAAAACAGAGTTAGTATCCCACGGTAAATGATCTATGATAAAAAGCGGGGTGGAGGGAGACATACACAGATAATTTCGTTTGGGTTTCAAAGATCTTTTCTTCTAAATCCTGACATTAGATAAACTGAGTGAATAAGATAATATTATAAGATATTGAAAACTATATTTCACACCAGTAATATTATTCTATTGCATTTCTAAGAACCCTTTAAAATGACAACTAGCAATAAGAGGTATCATTTTTAAGAGAGTACGTTATATATTAGCCAATGAAAAAGAACTGTATCAAAATATCCCATTAGGCATATAATTGTTTTCAACATGAAAATAGTTTTATTCCAAATATAAAAGTATGCTAATTAAAAGAGACAAAGTATGACCACTATCATCCGTGTATAAATGTTTTCACATTTCAGATATTTCATCATGTACCCAGAAATATACACATGTACATTCTTTTATAAAAACAGGGCCGAAAAAGCTTGCTGTTCTGTTAGCCTACTTAATACAAGGAAGACACCTTTCTATGTAAATAAATCGAGTTTGATGATTAATTCAATGGTTTCATAGTAGTCCATAATTTGTAAAGTCAGACACCTACAGGCTGCTTTTTAAATAATTCTGGTTATTTTTATAAGTAATATAATGATGAACATCAAATTATATAAATCTCTGCCGACTTGTCCAATTATTTCCTTCCGATCAATGTCTAAAGGTGGAATTGCCCAAAGGTTAAAGGGTATGTATTAATACAACAGTTACATGGTGGAAAGCAAAGTGCCAGAACACTGTAACAAAAAAAAAGTTGATAAAAATCCAGACTGTATAAACACAACATTTCTGTAACCCAAGATAATACTTTATGACTTGTGCTATTCCACATTGTTAGGCAATGGTTCTTATGGCAGAAATAATAATATCTGACAACCCTGAGCCTGACCATTTTGAAATTAAACATTACACTAACAGTATTCACGATACTCTCCCCAACCTTGAAAGTGGGTAATTTGATTACAGCAAGCTCCAGAAAGTGACTCATTAACTGTTCCAATAAACTCACTGAGTTTTCATTTCAAATGTCATTATTTCTAGGATTAACTACTATTTAGTTCATTTTTCAATCCACTTGTTATTGTCCTGAAAACCTTTTATAAATGGCTATTGTTTCCTCACTTCAAAGTCTTTCAGATGGTTTCAATATTCCCAGTTCTCTGGTTATAAAGTCTATGTCGATCTATTGCTCTACTGATTCTTTCCCTACTGTTGGTCTGTGTGCTTGTATGGCTTGTAATGTTTTCCTATTAAGCCATCTGCGTTTAATGTTTTAGGTGTGAAGGAAAGACTTTTTATTCCCATTGTCAGTATTTAATATTTTACAACCTACAGACAGACTTTTTCTGCATTTCTGTTTACATTTTATTACCTATTATTTTGAATGTCTTGTCACATGATTTTACTGGTCATGTGTATTTCCTCAGCAGTGAAATAGCTGCTCAAGGTCTCGATTCATAATTATTTTTCCAAATCGTGAAGTGTATCATTTCTGATTTAGAAGAACCTTTAATATTTTAGGAATAATAGTTCTTTGTTTCTCTCATGTTGCACCTATTTCCCTTAATTTATCCGTTGTCTTTCCACTTCTAATTATTTTTCTCAAAAAGAAGTTAAAGCATGTTATGTATTCGAACACATATGGACAACTGTACCAAGTACCTCACGTAATCCGCCACTTAATCCTTACAACAACCATATGATGCAGTTACTATAATTATCCTTACTAAATAGCTTTTAAAACAGTTTAGATATTAGATTACCAGCCCAAGGTCACTTAACCAGTAAGTGACTGAGGTATGATTTAAACCTGGTCTGACTTCGTAGCCAAAGCTCTTAAACACTGTATCATATAAAACAGTCTCTAGCTTTCTAGTTCTGTTTTCGTATCATCTTTGGAAAGACCATGTCCTCCCAAAAATGACAACCTTCATGACATTTTCAATGGATACTTTCACGGTTTCATTTTTTAAAAACTTTATCTATCTGCTGAGTTTTTAAAATATAATCTGTTGGGTAGGGAAGTCGCCTTTACCTCAAAAGATCTGTCCATTGTTCTAAGAGTTTTTCCATTACTCATAACATGTCATGTTCACTGATTTCAAATACTTTCATCATGTATTCCTATTCCTATTTGGGTCTTTCTCTAAGCTCTCCATTTTGCTTCCTGCATATTTATGTTTATTCCTAAGTCACTAATTATTAACTTTATATTTTTTAATACTTGAAAAAGACTAATGTTTTCCTTTTTGTATTCCTATAGAAATTCCTTAGCTATTTTATTAACATTATTGAGACACAATTCACATATCATAAAAGTCACCCTTTTAAAGCACAAGTTCCATAATTTTCAGTATATTCACGGAGCTGTGCCACCATTACCAGTAATTTCAGAACATTTCACAAGGCTCTCGGGTCATTTCTGCATATGTATACTTCCAGATGACCTTGAGATCCATTTGAAGGTTTAAAAACTCCAAATGGCTTTAACGTTGTGTATTAATGTAGAAAAAAGCTATCTCAACATTAATATTAGCTCCACAATAACAAAGTAAATTTATTGACTGAGTCAAGCCTTTTGGTGTTACTGGATAATTTTATTCATATAGATGCTAAACACTTGCTCTCAAGTTTACTTCTAAATATTACATAAATACTGCTGTTACTTTTGTGAATAAATTCTTTTCTGTTATATTTCTAACTCTATAAATTGATGGTATTCAAGAACACTATTGATTTTATTTACTTTATAATCTAAAATTCTTGCTTCATCAGGAATTCATTTTTTCAGCAAATAGTTATTAAGTAACTACTATTTAAGGGCTAAGAATAACAGCAGTGAGAAAAAAATCCCTTTCACCATGGAGATTTCATTCTAATACATGAGAAGGGTAGCGGCAATAAAAGATAAGTAAAACATTCAGTATATCAGATGGTAAAATGAACTATACAGAAAATCAGAGTATAGAAGGAGAAAAGAGACTAGGGTTGGAAGGGACTTCCAGCATTAAAGCAGGCTGTCAAGAAAGTCTTGATTGAAATTACACTTCTGGAGAAACCCACAGGAGGTGAGGGAGGCATCCTTGTAGTTACCCAGGAGAAGAACGATAATACCCAAGAGGAAACAGCAAGAGCAAAGGCTGTGCGGCAGGAGCTGGTCTGGTGGATTCAAGGAATCCAGGTTTGCTGGAGTCATCAAGGGAAGAGCAGTCGGGCAGGGGTATAAGGGGACAGACTCATTTCAGTCCAAGAGACGGGGGAAGCCACTGGAAGGTTTTGTGACCTAATTCTTCATTCAGTAAATACTGGATGACTACTGATTGCTAGAGATACAGCAAAGACAATAAAGACAAAAATGCCTGCTCTCACAAAGCACACATTTTAGTGGGAGAGAAAGACAAGAGAGAAAAACAGTACAATTTAAAAATATTATTTGTTAAATGGTGGTAACTGCTATGGGAAAAACAGAAAGCAACTGAGAGTTCTAGGAGAGTCTGGGAAATTGAGTTAGGGGACTGGGCTGGGCCTCACTGCCCAGCCACTTTGAGCAAAGGTGAAGTGAGGAGGTCAGCAGGCCCGCAGGAGAGCGGCTGCAGCAGCAGGCCTGGACCAACTATGGAGAGTAACACGCAGGTGACCAGACGGCTTGCCCACGAAGGGCCTTCAGGCCAGTCCAAAGGCTTGAGCTTTGCCTCTGAATGAAATGGGGAAGCACGAAAGGTTCTGAGCAGAAGTGTGACATGAGTTCACCTACGTCTTCAAGGAGTCCCTCCCTCTAGCTGTTCTCTTCATAAAGCTACAGGGAGTCAGGTTAACAGCATGGACTCCTGGTGGCAAGCTGCAGGCGTTATCTTGACAAGAGATGACAGTGGCTGGACGATGGTACAACAGCGGGAGTGATGAGAAGATAGAGACTGGTAGGAGGAGGCTTAAAAATGACGATCAGGAGTTCAGTTCGGGACATGGTAAGACGGAAATGACGGAAATGACTTCTAAACATCCGAACAGAGAAGTCTGAGCAGGAAGGTTCAAATCTGGAAGTCAACAGCATACAGGTACTTAGAGCCTTGAGACTGGTTGGTACAACCAGGGGAGGATGAATAGAGAGAGATGAGTAGAGGATGGAAGACTGACGCAGGCACCGCAACATTAAAAGATCAGGAAGATGAAGGCGACCAGCAAAGACCGACGAGCCAGAAGGTAACAAGGGGAAAAAGAAGACACAGAGTGAAAGAGCTGTGGTACCTTGAAACTGAACTGAAGAACATGTCTCCAAGAGTGGCCACCGACAGATCAAAGAGAAATGAGAACACAGATTTGTTTGTTGGATTTAGCATTGGGGGCGGGGGCGGGGGCGGTCACTGGTAAACCATGCCCCGGCCGTCTCTATAAAGTGCAAGAGCAAAAATCTGATTGGAAAGGGTTTAAAAGAGAATGGGCAGAGAGAAATCTGAAACCACGTACGAACAGTAGGAAAACAGAAATGGGGGTCAGAGCTAGAAGATAAAGTGGAATCGAAGTAGTTTTAAAATGTGGAAAACAATGGCATCTTTTTATTCGCAAAGGAAATAGAGCAGTGAAAAGATAAAAAGCCACACACTCCTGAAGTTTAATACATGTGTGTATGCGTATGTATAACATCTCCTAGACAGCTCCTAGTTTAGTGGAATTTACTGAATCATTTCATCAGTGGTCCTCTGATGGGAAATGCTACACTTCTTGTGTACTAAATTCTCGTACAAACGTGGGCCTACTGCTACAGGCTCCATTCTGGGTCATTGATTTTCTGTCTTTCCATGCACCGCCTTCACACATCCTAATGATTTTAACTTTGCTTTATTATCTAATAATAAGTCTGATTCCCGCGCTATTGTTCTCTGCAGAAATGTCTTGGCTACTTTTGCTTATTTTTCATTTAAACTTTACAAGCAACTTATCTAGTGCCAGCAAATGTTACTTTGATTGTCATATTTACAAACGTCCCAGAGAAATGAAAGAAGGGACTTGAAAAGATATTGTACAATGATGTTCACAGCAGCATGATTCCCAAGAGCCAAAAGGTGGGAGCAACTCCATCGACAGATGAATGATAAACACACTGTGGTCCATACACGCAATGGAATATTACTCAGCCTTAAAAAGGGAGGACATTCTGACACGTTACCACACGGATGAACCTGAAGGACACCATGCGAAATGAAATAAGCCGGTCACAAAAAGGCAGATGCCACATGATTCCACTTAGATGAGGTGCCTAGAGCAGACAAATTCACAGACAGAAAGCAGAATGGCGGTTGCCAGGGGTTGCAGGAAGCGGGTAATAGGGAGTCACCGTTTAAAAGCTCTGGAGATAAATGGGAACAATGGTTTCAGAACAACATGAATGTATTTAATGCCCACAGAACTGTACATGTAAAAATGGTTCAAATAAATGTGATGTTATCTATCTTTTACTCCAATAAAAAAATTTGCAAATAAGTTTTGAGAGAATTGACATTTTCAATGATGTTTTCTCATTCAAAAACATCTTAAGCTTTTCCATTTTTTCAGGACACAGTAAGGTTTTGAAAGCTTTCCTCATATAGATCTTCAACCTTGACAGTATATTCCTAGATCTACATAAAGAAAGGAGAAGCACTTGTCTGGAGGACGAAAAAGTGAAGGTAAAACAAAAACTTTTATCTTTCTTATTCTTAATGGATCTAACAATTTGTTTAAAATAATAATAGCAATAATGTGTTTGATAATGTATGGCTTTATATTTATATATCCTTATATACGTTAAATGAATGATAGCAATGATACAAGGGCCAAGGGAGGAAGGAATTTGAATTATTTTGTTATTATAAAGTACCTGTGAAGCAACACAGTGTTATCTGAAAGTGGACTTAATATTATTTGTAAATGTATATTGTAAACTCTAGGACAAACACTAAAAATGTGAAGAAAAAGGTTTATGGACAAAATTTTCCCAAATGAAATGTATGAAACATGTTACTCACAAAACTACATTAGAAATTAGAAATGTAAGTAAAACAAGAACCTTAAGTTTGTGCCTGAAGATATTCAGAAAACATCTTCAAGAAAGGTACATAGTTTCAGTTTGTAGCATGTAATCAAAAGAGAACCAAAACATCTGAGGATGGGGAAGGGGCGGGTTCTCTAAACAAAAAATTAAAGAAAATTTAACATATAGATGATTAAGTTGAGCATTTTAATAAAAAAAATCACCAATTATTTTCTTTCCAAAGCACACCACCAAGGGCTTTTCTTAAATTACAAAATCATTAAGCACTGTCCTTGAACTCTACGTTCCAGATTAAAGCCCAAACTCCAGCTATGCTCATTCTCTTTATACTATATTGCCCCATTATAATCAAGAGTCAACCAAAACACATCACTACGAAAGTGTGATTCCTTCAGAGAACATTATGAGAGAAGAATAGCAATAACAACATAGAAACTATTACGTGATATGAACTTCCACCAGCAGAGAGCTCGTCTTGCTGTTTAACAGAATTTCGGGAACAATCACACGATGCCAACCTGCCCCAGGTGGCAACGGGAGAGGAAAGGACGTCTTCAGGAGCTTCTTCATTACCTATTTCACTCCTGAATTGACAAACCACCACCACACACATATCTAACTTAATCTATACTCTTTCTCGCAGGATTTCTCCCCCCAAGCCCCGTCTGACTAATTGGGAAAGAGGTACAATTTAGAACGATGTACCCTGTAATTCTGACCCACAAAGTGAGGTCAGACAGGAAACAACTTCTCTTTCAACAAGTATTCAACCTTTTCTCCCTATTGATGAAGTCTCATAAAGGCTCTGGGTTTTGTTACCTCATCATGTAGGGCCTTTCCTTCTGGTATTTCCCCCACAGTCTTCGCTCATTCCTATGCAGCCGTATCTCAGAATTAACCAGCAATGTGCACTTACGGAGCAGTCTGTATGTGATTGTCTCTGGAGTGAGTTAGTCATTAAAACCAAAGATATGAACAGACAACCATAACAAGCAGCATGTGAATTAGCGAGTCAATGTGATGATATTTAGGCTTCACTTTCTGGGACTAAGGAAGCTATGCCTTCTCTCAATTTGGTTCAATAATGACTTTTTCCATTAGCAAGATCAACAGTGAAGCGACTACATTCCCACTCACCATACCTCATTATGTACACCATTAAAACAAACCACAGCACACACTGAAGCAGCTGCCCTAATATTCCACACTTTAAGAGAAAGTGAACTGCTCAATCAGCCAAATGCAGGGCTGATTAGAGAAGTTTCTACTGCAAACTGAAAGCAAGAATTGAGACGAAACTGACGATGGTAGTTTTAATCTTCCTGGTGTATTTATAGCAGATGCCGCACTAGCAGGGATCTGTTTTCCCCTCCATGTATGGGAGCATATGCTTCCCTAATGGGTGTGATTTGGGGAAAAGAGTGGCAGGGCACCTTGTTTTGTCTCCAAGGCTTAGGACAGATCACGGCTGCCCCCTTAGCTGTCTGTTTTGTGTATGCAAAGGGAGAAAAGCAGCCTTTCCCGAAATGTGAAGAATTCCAGGAGAATCTGCATAATAGCTGCAGCCACAGAGCAGCTGGGCTCTGCGCCAGCTGTTCTCTTCTTCTCCACTACAAAGTAACTCGAGCTCAAGCAGCTCCCAAAGTAAACAAACAATATCTGAGGTAAGATAACAGAACTCCATTTGAAGCAGGATCTGGAGATACCTAGTATATACCATCAGATCTCCCTGCTTGAATAACTTTTGTCAACAAAAACATGGGAGTGGAAAGGTGGCAGTGGGATAATGTGGACTTGTCCTCTGGACCTTTTCGTAAGGTAGTATAAAAAAGATTACACTCATAGATGGTACTCAACCCTCAAGGTACAGGTAAGATGAGAAAATGTGACCATTTAGCAAGTCTCAAATTCTCTAGTTAGAGCTAAAGAGCCTGAACACACACACACACGTTTTCAAAAGGCACTGGTATAAACATAACGCTGATAGTAACAACGACAAAAGTTTCACTTGGGTTCATCTGGTACCATTTGGTGGATGAATCGTTAAGATGTGTAAATACTTTCAAAAGGTGTTTGACGTCTGAAAATGTTTTCTTAAACTAAGAACATGTTAGGGTTAGGGCTGTTTTTAAATGGAGATTCGATATACAACTTAGTTTACCACCGTGCTGTGACAAAGTTCTGTGTGACCCAGTATAAGATGAGGGTAGTCACCTAAGCTGTCCTTTAGCAGGAAATTCACGAAACTGCTCCAGGTGGTAGCATTACAAGCAGTAGTAACACGTCTTAAAAGTAGCAAACTACAGACTGTTTTAAATTGACCTGAAAGTTTGAATATACACTTTCAGTAAAGGAGAGAAAACATTTATGCAGCTCCATTACGAAAGTATATGCAAAAGCACCATTTACGGGTAGGGAAACAAATCCTCTTATCCTTAACCTGTATTTTAAGGGTTGCAGTTTTGGTGGTGGTGGTGGTGGTGATGAATTCGTTTATGCGTAACCCACAGTCCATAATTGTACTGGACTATTTTAAAGCATGTTCCAGTGTTGATAAAATGAAAAAACTAGAAAGATCATCCTGACACTCAAAGAGCATTCATTCACTAATAAAAGACAAATTAATTTCAGTACGTGATACAGGTTACAAACAGAAAAACACGCAATGGAAGCACAAAAGTTAGCATAACGCTGCCTGGGAGGGTTCAGGCAACACTTCACAGAACCAAGCGATACGTGAGCAGAGTCTTTCCACTCCCTCCTCCTCCTTCCTTTCTCTATCATATTCTGAAACTTTTCTCTTTTTGTTTAGGAACTTAATAACCTTAACTTTATTTTTCTAATTTTTCATTTTTATCTTAGATAATTTACTTCTTGAGGTTTAAACAGACAGAAAAAAAAAGGTCACCAGATATGCTTAGGAGAATTTCCACTTCTTTAATAATTCCTAATGGTCATAAATAACAAATAAATGGCTTAAAAAGAAAAGTTACCAAGCTCCCCTTGCCTCTGGATTGTAATTTTCAGGATCTGCCTGAGATTTCTTTAGCAGTCTGTAGCCCCCTACCCATGCAACCAAGGACTAGACAAGGAGCTACAGGATAATGACAGTAATTTTGCCAAAAACTGAAAAGGTGGGGTTCAGAAGTAGGTTCCACCTTGTTTTCACGGCTTTTACTGTGCAAGTTACTACTGCATCCTGCAATTGTTAGGTTCATCTTCCTGCTTTCCCATATATTCTGAGATGTTAGAATTCTATGTTAACTTGGCTAAAAATAGCTAAAATATTCTAGTGTCTATATCTACCATCTGTGCATTTCTGTCAAAATGCTTGTGGCACACCTCCTAAACTCTGACTTCCTAATATAGTAGCAGAACTTTACACTGCAAGCTTGTATACTCGACTTTGAGATGTTTTCCAAAAATGAAGGTAAAACAATAGATCACGCCTTGGCTGAACAAAAATAAAGAGAAGGAAAAGACCACGTGTAATAGTTCAGAACCTGTTTTGTTTAGAGAGTGAATTCTGGATACCGTAATTATTTCACTTTAATCACACTTATCATTTCTAACACCTTTGTTGACATTATCTTCTTTTGCTGATCTGTTTTCTCTTAATTTAGAGAATAGATTTTGGAGAAACTGAAGCCTTAAGAACACCACGAATCCAGCATTTAGAAAGACACGGTTCCAAAGAAGCCACAGTTAACGTGCAAACATGCGAACGACCATCCCCTTCTGGTCTTTACCCAAGTGCATGTACCTTTCTTAATACCTGACATCAGGCACTTGCTGGTGCAAGGTGATACTCATTTATAACAAGAAGGCAACAGTTATTAAACAGATCTTGGATGACACCCTCCTATTTTTCCACCTTTTAGTTAGGAGGGGAGAGGGGATATTAGACATCCAGCAAAAGTTTCCTTTTCTTCTTGGAAGAGAATTCTTAATTCCTAGATTTCAAAGTAGTTGGTTTAAGAAAATACACCGAAAGAGAATCTTTAAACAGACCAATGACACTCTAGGGTCATGCTGAGCTTTGCCACCTGTGCCCTGAACCCCCAATACACCTCACTTCCCTCCCCACTTTAACAGCTAAATCCTTGCAACTCATCCTTAAACCTGATCTCTAATGCCACCTGCTGTTGTAGTTTTGTCCTTCAGAAGCTCTACCCATCTGCCCCAATATTATTCCTACTTGACTTTTCACTCCTGCACAAAGACCATCAACAGATTTGTAAAATAAAATTCCGGTACTAATCTTTGGTAAGGCTTAACAATACAGTCATAAACTATAGGGCTCCTACTAACTACAACTACGAAAAACAAACAAACAAACAAAAAACCCCCAAATTTCTCAACTAGGAAAACTTGACAAAAAAGCAATTTTAACTTCAGAATGTTTCCTCTAAGAGGAATAGTAAGATAAAGTAGGACCACAAAACTTTAAAAACAAAGAAAAAATTCCTAAGAAAAATGAGTATAGTCATGCAATTTTTATTTTTAAATTTTACATTAAAAGCAACACTACGTGATTTAAAAATTAAAACAACCCATTTTGTAAGTCAGAGAAGAAACTTCAACCCAAGATCTGTTGAGAAGTAAACACAGACCAAAAAACGAAGGCACGAAGGCTCCCTACGTTTTCTGAGTGCAACACGTAAGTTGATTATATAAGTATCCTGCGTGTCCTCTGTTCTGTTTATCTTCTCAGTACTCAACTACACTAAAGGATGGCAAATTCTTGTTTCACAGCACGGCAGACAAGCCTCTGGGAGACATGCTAAGCATGCCTTTGCCCTTTATTTACTCTGCCCCCAAAGCCCTTCTCTTCTCTGTAGCAATTCTAACAAAGATGTCAACACCCAGTTGAAACAAGAGCTCCTCTGGAAAGCTTTCCTTGCATATACTCCTGCTCACCACTTTCTCCCAACCATTCTGTGATTCCATAAACACTGTGTGTCCATTATGAAAGTTACATTGCATCGTAATTACTTGTTTACTATACAGGATAGGCATGCACGTATTTTTTGGAGGAATAAATCAATCAAAGAATACTGTGAGTTTTGACGAGAGGTTATGTTGAAAATTAAATGCTACAAAACTTGATTGCCCTCAGTGAAAAGTACAAAGTAAAATATCAGTTCTCTGATCAGTTATCTACAGTGTAATCAACACAATAAAAATACAAATTTAGGGTAATGAAATTGTATAGTGCTGATGGTTGTAAAATTTTGCATGTAGCTAATATACTAGAAACCACTGAACAGTATACTTTAAAAGAGCAAATTTTGTGGTAGTTGAATTATATCTCAATAAAAAATACATATTTTATCTAAAACTGGGCAAATCCAACATAGGGCACAATTTAAAGGAAGGACTATATGTAGAAAACCAAACATACTATTGCTATTTAGCAGAAATGCCAAGGGATGGAAAGCCAAAACCTATTTTTTCCTCAACATTTCATTTCAAAACAGTTGGGATTTGCATGCGGCAACCGAAAAATTGCGAGGCAAATGAGCTACGCGGACACTACTATTATCTATATGGTTTCTTACTAAAGAACCCACATTCATCTATCAGTTGTGTAAACTTAATAAAATCTCAAGCTCAACAGGCCTTAATTGGAAAACTCGGATTCATGTGGATTTTAATAACTCTCCATCAAAAAAAAAACAACAAACACTAAAATTTAAAATTCTATCTCCTCTGAAATGTTTCTTAAACAATATATTAAGTTGGCAGAGGCATTTCTTTTCTGAACAGAAAACTATCTTTTGGAGGAAAAATTATAATTAGGGCTGTAAATTTTGTTTCCAATTCATTGTACATATGAAATGCACTCAACTAGGCTAAATAAACTATTCACTGACAAAGTGTTAGTCAACACGTACCAAGCTTCCGTGCCATGTGACCTAACCTGTAATCAGTATATTGGAGAACCAAAACACCCCAAACCCCTCCTGCTCACACAAGTTTCAGTTTTTAATCACCTGCTACTTCCTGTAGCAGGTGATATTTTGGTTATTTTTCATTTTTCATTTGTCACAAAAGCACTTTTTCCCCCCCTGGCTTAGTATCCTAAGTAAACTAAGATCACATATAACTAGCTATGTTTCACAATTCCAAACTGGAATTTTGTTTAAATGCCAGAAAGAAATGTACTATTGCCTCTTCTCCTTATAAGTTAATGTGTGATAAATTTAAGTAAATATTATGACTTCCATCTCTACTTTCACTTTCAAAAACACTGCTACAGAAGAATGAATATACTGTTCGGACAACTTATGAAATGACACAGGTACCACATGAAGTTGCATGATAGCCCGAATTTTTACAGCATATTAAAAAAAAAAATTCTTTCCACAATAGAAAAACAAAAATGAGACAGGAAAATCTGCTATAAAATTAATAATGAACATATTTCTTATAAAATAATCAGGTGTGATTTCCACTCTAGCCATATGGCAGGATAAATACTGTGAAGATTCTTCTATTACAACAAAATAACTCAATACAGCGTAAGATGTAATGTTTATTGGCCTGCTGACCTCACAGAAACTAAGAAAAATCTGCAAGGATACCAAAAGAAAAGGAAAAAGGAGGCTGACCTAAGTAGGCACAGTCGTCCAGAGGGAGAATGCACAAGCCACAGCCTAGAGGCAAAGCGGGTAGAGGAAAGGTGTAACACACCCTAATTCCTGACAAAACAAATTCAGAGCTTCTCAATCATTCTCCAACTAGGTTCCAAGTTCAGCCACAGATAAAAATGCACAAAATATAAAGCATAATCAACTGGACAAGTTCTAGAAAAAAATTCTGTTTTTACTGAAATCATATTAAGTTTATAAATTAAAAAGCAAGAATGCAAAGAGCACTCTGAAATGAGTAATGCAAAAGGATTAGCCCTACCAGATATAAGACATAATTAAAACTATCATGCTCTCAAATAAATAGAAACACCTATGACATAAAATGAGAAATCAGACTAGACCCTAGTACATAGGGAAAGTCAGTGTACGGTAAAGGCGGTGTCTAAACTCCGAGGAGTAAAGGGGACTTACTAATAAAAGTGTTGGGACAACCTGTAGCCATTTGCAAAAAGACACAGTTGGATTCACAACTCATATTACATATGATAAACTCAAAATGGATCAAAGATTTATATGTTAAAAATGAAACACAAAAAAATCCTACAAAAAAACATAAGATCTTTTACAAACTTGGAGTGAAGAAAGTCTTTATAATGATATGTCAAACTCTAGTAGCCATAAAAGAAAAGATGAATTGAATTAGGTAAAAAATTAAAGACTTCCGTGTGGCAAAATAAAATAAGCAAGATCTAAAGACAAATGACCAACCGGAAAAAAGTACTTGTACCCTATATTTCAAAGAGCTGAAGCCATATTTCTCAGTCTGTGTATGGAGAAATCTCCAGAACACACTATTTAAGTGGACAAAAGCGCGATGCAGGGCAGTGTGCACAGTGTGCTATTGTTTATTATTTTTAATTGGGGGGAGCATGCATTTGCTTGTATATATTTGTGTGAGATATAGACATTGATGTTGGAGTTCCTTTACTGGAAGTTTCTCTGCACCAATTTTGGTTCCAAGCAATTTGTTCTCAGTGTGGCATTATTTTCCGAGTAAATGTAAACCTGAGGACATAGTTATATACAGAATAGTTTTCTTCATTTTGGTTGAGTAATAATTGTTCTGCTTAATGAATTATCATAAGTTAATAAGGGGTCCTCTGCTTAATGAATTACCATAAGTTAATAAGGGGTCCTCGCACAATTGCCTAAAAGGGAATTCCAAAATGGATTTACTCAGAGGGGGGAGAAGGGTGATGGCGGTAACAATGTTTCATTGTTTCCTTTTGTAGTTTTTAAATTCCCAATCATAGGAGGGTATTACCTAATCAAATATTTGCTGGTCCAATATCCACACTCTTATACATTAAATTTTATTATAGGTTTTCCATGTCCAAAGTATATCCCTTGCTATCTTAATCAGTTTCTGAATTCAAAGAGCAAGTTGAGGATGAGACAGATACCTGAAAACCTAACCCTAAACCCTAAATCCTAACCCTAACATTCATATGAACCTATCACATGATCGGGATTAAGTCTCATGTTATAAATGAGAAAAACATGGCCCAGTAAGATCAACCAAACTGCCTGTGCACAGTTATTAAGCCAGCACTTGAATTTGGTTCTGCCTCCATAGCCCATGCTCTTTACATTATGTTTGAACTAATTCAGAGGGTGGTGATATATTCAACAGCCTATGCTTAAAGTAACTGTTGGAAAAAGAAAAACCGACCCATCACCAGCAGTTTTGTAAGTATACAGATACCTTCCCTCAGAAACCACACACTGGACTCCACTACAAACAAGATATGTGTCTTCAGTACTGAATATTTTTAAAACACCATGGAAAGATTACTAAAGACAATTATTCATCCTATATCTCTTTACAAGTTAGCTGTGCAAATAAACTGTAACAGTGTTTCAAATAAAAATCTTTTTTCAATCTTATGACAATACTTGAGGTCAGCAGAAACAGGTAATGTCTTCATTTCAGAGGATCAGGAAAGTAAGGCTCAGGGTAGGTTAATCAAATTAGCTAAGAATCATCCAGTTAATTTTTTCACAAATTGATTGGTACGGTACCCATTTTCCCCCGACTTATCATCCAACTCATTCATAGTTGATTTTATCAATAAAACTTCCCAAGCTACAATATATATCATCTTGTGCAGAACAGCAACTACTAAACATTTCTGGGTGCCATAGCAATTTGGAGAACAAAGAGCCTGCATCATTACAGTTTCTGGTATCATGCAGACAGCATATGAGTTTTACGTTAAGGAATTAACAGTAAAAATCAAGTTATTTCAGAGTCAGGAATATTCCCAAATTCCAGCGAAAATGTTCCACCAAAACTTTCTGCCTAAAACATTGTTTTATTTATGTACACATACAATTTAAATCTGCTCAGCCTGAAACTAGGTATTGTATAGACTAAAACTTGTGATCACCACATAGTCCAAAACAAACTTAGTATCTTTACTAGACAGAGTAACGAGTTAAGGAAAATTAGTTATTATGTTTAGATAGCTGGTGGGAAAGAGGGGACAATTTTTAATATATTAACTTGCCTATGAGGAGCAACAGGAATTAATCCTTGCATAACAATTCATTTAACAAAAGCTTTCAACATATGTTAGTGAACTGGATCCTACCAACCATCAAAACTAGGCGGTATTACAATCCTTTACCATCTCTGAGCCTCAGTTTCTTCTCTGTTCTTTTGTCTAGAGTCACACTAGTACACAGGAAGGCACAACTCCAGTCGAGGCTTCCTAACGACCAGTCCAGCGCACTAAGCCATTAGGAGCAGGGATCTGAACACGCCCCCTGGGAGTATCTGCGTCATTTTACAAACACAAATACATGTGGGTAACTAGCGCTCCCGTCTCTGGAAAGCCTCGAAGCCTACACGGGGCTTACAAAGCAGACTATTTGGAAATAACACACAAGGATCCAAGTCCCACTTCCCGGAACAGGTCTGTAGGTTAGAGCAGAATTACTCGAGGAACCCAGATACTGCCAGCGACCACACACGGCGATGCCACCTACCCGCTTTGAAGGACAGTGCTCACTCTTTTCTTCTGTCATCTTCCCACTTTTAAGTGCTCTCCTTGGGTGTTTGATGGTTGTTTTTATGGCAGGTCGACACACATAGTTCTCCAAGTTCTTGGGAGGTTTCTTAGTTCTCTTAGCCTGCAGGCCAATTTTCAATTTTAAGTTTCCCTCTGAAAAGTTCGTTTCTTTCACTGAAAAGCGCTGCTGCGCATCCGGCAGCCCGTCACCTTTGCCGGCTTCGCCGTTTCGGTCCCGGTTCCACTTGCGAGGGCCCTCCTCCTCCTTCGTGCTGCTCTCGAGCTCCACTTCTCTCTTGCTGACCAGTATGCCGGTACTGAGGGCAGAGGGACTCTTTCTTGAAAATCCTTCGGAATCAGAGCCCAATCCTAACATAGCAGTATTTCTAGGGTCCATCACAAGTGTGTGTTATTGCCAAGGAATCCTAGGAATATTTTACAGAACTGTGTTCCACAAAAAACAGGGATCTCCAAAATGTGCAACCAGCATCTCTTTCTCTGCAGGATAGACCATAACAAAAAGTTATCAGAATAGAGGCAACAACTGGTTAACAAGAGAAATGGGGGTAGGGGTGGGGGTCAAGGAAGTCAGGAAGAACCTCAAATCACAGTTAAATCAAAATGTAGTTCAAAATGAATTTAAAGTCATTCAGTTATAATTACATTTAAAATTTCAGAATAAGTTTATTATTCCACAGATATCATGAACAAGCGGCAGTGGTATGGTGCAAATCAATGTTTAAGAACCACTGTTAGAATTCAACCAAAAAACTTTTGCAAACACAAGCCTAAGATAAAAATAATTTTATGTTCATATATTTTAGCATTTCTCGGTTTCAAAGGAATGTATTTTTTACATTTTCAGTTGAATAAAATCAGTTTCACTGAGGATAAAGAATCATGTTTTGGGCTGGTTTCGCTGCTCCAGACTTTTTTTAAGAGGTTGTCAGGTGTGTTTTTTTTGGTTGTTTTTTACATTAGGGCTCTTAGGCTGGAATTATCTCTGTTGTACAATGCAACTCTCAATTCAAAAATATTTCTGAGCACCTATCATGTGCTAGGCGTTGTGCTGGAAACACAGTGCTCGACCAGACAGATCCAGTTTCCAACCTTACAAGCCTTATACACTAGTGAGAAAGACAAATGGTAAACAACTAATTACACAAATGATTTATAACAATTGTTATAAAAACTTCGAAAACCAGAAATTACTTGTACAAGTTTTCCTAACAGCAGTAGTCAGCTGGCATGCTTCCATTCCCCAAGTCCATAAAATACTTTTAAACCTGCGTGGCAATGTATTGTTTTACAGCAGGCGGTACGCCTTACTTGAGAAACGGAATAATCTCTACACAGGGCACCCCCCTTCTGATAAATAAAGATCCTCAGGAAACCAGATTACTATATAATCAGAAGGCTGACTAATAAATGTAAAACCAAAAGAAAACAACTCACTATTCTTGAGGATGACAGACTAGTCTTTATTTCAAGCCTGTATCTAGAACAAGAGCCAGACTAGTATCTGGAAAACGAACACCCTAACCCTTAGAAAGTTCCGTTTATGAAGTAGAATATTTTATAGTTTAAATTATATGCCTTAAGACTTTTCTTTCCAACATGATTATAAGATTTTTAAGGACAGAGACCACGTGATATAGTGTTTGGTAATTCTCACGAGGATTGTAAGTAAACTGTATAGCCCGATGGCTAGCACACAGCAAGGGCTCAATAAAAGGTACCAACAATTCAATGTTACTATTATCACCAGTGGCAGCAGCAGCTTTCTAAGTAGTCTCTCAGTAAGTGCTGGCCAGCCCACTACACCTCTGAGCTGGTTCCCCTCTCTTCACTCACACAGCTGAGGGAGGGTCTCCCAGTCAGTTCGCTCGGACAATTCTTGCTCTCACTTCATATAGTAACGCTCCACGATGGCATTCAGGCTTTTCATGATCTGGCTCTGACTATCCAGACTGATCGTACCCTGACTTCCTAACACACATCCCCTGTGATTTAGTCAATTGTTTTCTTGACTGTCCCTAACAAATTTGTTAGGGACCCCTAACAATGAACCTAACAAATGGTGTTCATTTCTGCTTCTATGCCATGTGCTTTCTTCCCCTTTAAGAGTACAAAGTTCTATCTTCTCCATGATGGGTTCACAATCCTGAAATTCAAAGTCTGAAAACCAAAAGCCTTTTCATCACTCATTAGTGACAAAACCTGATCTGGATCCATTTTTGTCTTAATTGCCACAATATCTGCGAATAGTTGTGTATTTCAATGCTGAAACATCCCCGTGTTTGGTTAAGGAGCGGTACTCTACACACTGCCGTGGAAGTAAGCCATTCTGCATCCTGTTACCTTTCTAAAAGCAACAAACTTCCGGATGATGAATTGTGGGCCTCTGTTCTCAGCCCTGCCTTCGAGCTTGCACTGTCCTGCTCCTCCCCCACACACCTACTACCCACAGAGGACCACGATCCGGGTCATTTTGTATTCTTGCCCGCCATTTGTCAGCTACACCCCCAGGCAGACTGTAATTAAAATGTAAGCTCCACGCGGTCGGGACCTCTCCTGGCTTGTTCACCACTCCATCCCAGCCCCTGGAACAATGACCATCACGTATTTTATTAATAGCACCCAATGAATATTTGAATGAATGAGTGAATTTTAAAGCCTCTGTAGCTTCTAACATAATGTTTGGAGCGTAGAAAATGTTCTTTTTTTTTTTTACATGACTTCATCTTGTGTTATAAATTTGAAACCTATGCACAAGTTTTTTCTTATTGTATGCTGACTGTACCTCCCACAGTGGTTTTCTGTAAAATCCCTAAACTATCTTAATTGCACTAGTAAGAGCTTCCAAATCATACCTTATGACCCTTCTATCCCTGTACCATCAAAGTTGGTGGAAGAGAAACCATCATGCTCACTGATGTCCCTTTCTGCTCCTGACCACTGACCTCCGGTGGCCCTCAGTGCTGTCACATGTCCCTCATCTGGTCACTCAACCACAACCCTGGATACCTATCCCACAGCATCTCCACTCTGGCTGACTTGGCGTCCAATGTGATGATGGCAGCAGACGGCTCAGAAGGAAACTGCCAGCTCCCCACCTGCATCTCCCCACTCGCCCATCCTGCTGCCATTGATCCTGCCCTCCTTTCTGTCAGGACATGTCACCTGTCTCTACCACCACGCCCTGCTCTGGAGACTGCATCCTGCCCCTGCCGGCTTCTCAGGGGTGTTACGCAGGGAACCGCATCGCCTTTCTCCCTCACGCCCCCCCTTCTCCCCTTTCCTCCACACAGTGCAATGAGCTCCCAACTCCTCTTGACCCCATGCCCTCCACCAGCTGTCCACTTCTTCAACAAAACTCCTCGAAAGGGTCCTCTACACTCCCAGTCTCCAACGCCGCGTCTTTTCTTTCTCCTGAACACGTCACTTACACTCTCCCCACCACCTCTGCACGGAAACTGCTGGTCAGGGCTGCAATGTCCTCTCCCCCGCCAGGCACCACAGCCACGTCTCCGTCCTCTCACCTTAACCTGGCCTGTCACCAGAATCTGACCAGCGGAACGGCCGCTCCCTCCTTCACTGGACTTCCTGATCCTCCTCGGGGTTCTTTGCCCACTAGTGAGCCAACCTCGGCCAGTTCCGCACCCCCCCACCCCCACTCCACACCCTGGCGTGCCCCAGGCCATGCTCTTCCTCCCGGTTCTAGCGACACTTAACTTCCTAAAGGACCAGATTTAAGCTTTGGGATTGAAATGCCATCCAACATCGGCGATTAACAAATTTCTCTCTCCAGATAGAGCGCAGCTGAGCCCTCCTCCTGCCCCCCCCCCAGCCTCATATATCTAAATGCCTACTTGACACGGACTGGATGTGCAGCAATTAGGTACTTTCAAGTTTAGTATGTCTAAAATCATTTCATCTTCGCCCCCACCATCTGTTCTTCCCACGGGCTTCCTCATCTCAATAAATGCAACTTCAACCAGAAATACTTAGGCCAAACATTTCTAATCCCCCTTGATTCCTTTCTATTTCTAATCCCCCCATACCCGTATGGTCAACAAAGTGTTCTTTACCTTCTAAATATATGCAGAATGTAGTAATGTAATTATAGTGTCACATAATCAGGGAGACTCTATTTCTCACTAATTTCCTTAAATTTTTCCCTTCCCACTAACTTGACAGCTACCAGGCGATAACGTATCTAGGCTTGACCTCTAGGCTTGACCACCGTAACAGCCTAACCTTCCCTGCTTCCTCCGGCCCTGGGGCTCTATGGTCTTCTGAACTCAGCAGCGGGATGATCCTCGTAAAGCCTTGAGTCAGATCACGTCACTCCTCTACTCCTTATCTGTCCAATGGCTTCCTGCTTCACTCCAAGTAGAAGCCCTAGTCTTTCCAATGGTCTGAAGGCCCTATTTCATCTGCCCTACAATACCCTCTATCTCTCTTCCATCTCCTACCAGTCTCGCCTCTCAGGTCCCCAAAGAGGGGGACGCAGGCCTCCTCCTTCTGTTTCTCAAATACAACAAAAATACTCCTACCTCACGGCCTGCAGTTATTATTCCGTCTGACTAGAACAAACACCCTTTCCCCACATACTTGCATGGTCTGTTCTTTTACTTCCTTCATGTCTTTGCCCAAACGTAACCTACAGAAGAGGTGCTCCCTGACAATCCTTTATAGACTAGAACAGCCATCCCACCACCCTCTTCTCCCACTGTATTCTCTTTCATTTTTCTCCATTGCTCTTCTCATGATATGGCGCACAACATATTTATTTATTGTCTACATCTTTCCATTGGAGTGTGAAGTCCACCAGGAAATGGACTTTGGCAGCTTAGTTGAACGGAGAAGCCCAGCACCTGGAATAGTACTGGGCACTGCTCAATAAATACCTGAAGTAATTTCACGCCTTACGTGGATTTTATCTCATTGGCTTTAATTTGTTCCATTTCTAATTTTTTTTCCCTCTCTCTTCTTCCTTGTTTCTTAATTTCTAATGCCCATCCTGTTACTAATGGTGAACTGATGGACCGGCCATATATCTTTTGGATGAGTTATTAAAACAAATCCTTTCTGGAATAAAAATAAATAATAATTTACACAAAACAACTGCTTTTATATCCACTATGTGCTAGTATACAATTTTAAAATTTACTACAAGTTGTGCTTTTCATAATGAAAGAATTTCAGAAGTCTTAATATATATTTATAAATGTAAAATCGAATTTCAGTACTACTTCCAAAGATCTCAAAGCATTTTTTAACAGTACTTACTTTCAAAATATTCCAGAAAAGTGTTTGGGAAAGCGTGATTCTCTTTATTTTAAAAAAGGAAAAAACTGAACTCAAGCGACACGCATTATTATAAAATAGCAGAATATCACTAAGCTGAAAAGGAATTCATTTGAAAACACTGACCCCCACCCTAAAAACGTATATATAAATAGAAAGAGATTGTTCCCCTCACGATCAAGGAGGAAAAGGAACAGTATGCTTAAGGGCATATTTTGTAAATCCATTTAGGCAGCGGGGGCTGGAAAATCATGATTGGCAAACCCCACATACCAAATTTAAGTGTTTCTAGTAAAGATAAATCCAAATTCTGAAGATACTTCACAACAAAGAATGCTTTTTATCTGCTAAATGTAAACTGTTTGAAAAGCAGTCCCTACAGCAGCTGCCAGAAAGCTGTTCTGAACTTTCAAAGCATGTTCTTTGTGAATGATATTCTTTCAGCTTTTGGAAAGATATCTACACAAATCTAGGTTTTCCATCCTGGGACAAGGATGCCATGTTGTTGCAGAACTTACTATGCTTCCTACCACGACATATTCAATTTAAAACACAGCTCCAAGGAGACACACAGAACAAAGACTGCAAAAGTCTCTTCACTCAAAGAGGTAAGTTCAACATTCATTTCACATGCAACTTTGGGATTTATAGTATGTTTTCAAATCACTAAAACAATCTGGAACAGTCTGGTCCAAATTCCAGGGAAATTACCACTAAACCTACAGCATGAAGCCCTTGTGCCTACATCACGTTAGCTGTGAACAAACTTTTTAGAATAGAATATACACATTATATCAACACAAATCTAAGAACATGTTAGAGCCTATGGATACATTTACAAAATAAATCACCATTCACAATGATTTACGAAATGCCACTCTGTAGGTTCTGCAACGGGCCACTGAACATTTGGCGAGCAATGCAAATACAGACTTTAAACAGGAGCTGCTCCGACTCGTTTCACCTCAAGGCCCTATTTCCTCTAGAGAGTGAAGACCACTGCCCACCCAACCTCTCCTATGAATCTCACATCCAGTGGATCTGACTGAAATGAACATGTTTGCTGCTAATACAGAGCCCTGGCTCGGGACACACCAAACCACTGGAAAACTCAACTGTGCTTGGAGACCATTTTGTGTAGACACCCGATCGTGGGGGGGGGGAAGGGGACAGACACACTTTGACAGAACCCTCTTCAGCAAGGCGACATACAATCAACTTCATACGTGCGACAACGAATCTCCACAGTGGGCTCAGCATTAATAAGTTAAAAGTAACAAAAAAATACCTAAAATGTACTGAGCTCTTGATATGTGCAACGTTCTATGCTAAATGCTTATATAGATTACCTCATTTAAGCCTCACAATCACCATGAGGCAGTTACTATTATTATTCCCTTTTTAGAGATGGAAAAACAGGTTAACAGCCAATAAAAGGTAGAGCCCACGTCTGTCTGGCTCCTCTTAAATTCTATGTTATGCTGCCTCCCAAAGGTCAATTCTATCCTGATCTTATTACTCTTCCTGCTACACTTGGCATATTTGCTATCTGGAATGCTCACTTGGCTGCTATGATATATTCTACTGGCTCTCCAACTAACTCTCTAACCATGCCATCATTTCCTTTAGGAATTTATCATTCTTAATCTATCCATTCATTCAATAAATATTTCAAGAGCCACAAAACACATTTTTGAGAACTGGGACAACCCATTGTAGATATAGTCGTAAGTGATATTAATATGGTCCTGGGTCTCATGAACTTTTTTAGAGGGACAGGCAGACAAATGACTAATCACATAAACATGTAATCATAACATAACCAATGTGAAGGTATACGATCTAAAGTAGTACATAAAGGGAACTTGGAGAGACAGGGGACATATCTTAGAAGAATATTTAACTTTAATAAGCACGACCCAGACTGAGTAGGAAATAGCTAGGTAAAATGTGGAGGTAAAAATGATCTAAAAATAGGGAGCAGTATGTGTAAAAAGTTCCTCAGATTGTAAAGATTAACGGTAGATAATCCAAAGGGGGAACAGCACAAAATGAAAATGGAAAGATAAATGAAAACAGCTTGCCAAGGGCCTTATTGGGCTGTATTAAAGATTTGGAATCCAAAAAGCAGCTTTGAGCAGGGGAGTAACAAGACACAATTTATATTTTAAGAAAACTTCTCGTTTGCTTTGGAAGAATGCTTAGAAAGACAGCAAAAGTTGGTTCTGGAATACCAGTCATAAGATTGACAGATTAAGGTGGTAGCACTGGAAATAAAGAAAATGGGTTGATTGAGAGGTATTTTAGAGGTGTGACTGACATAATTTGTCAATAAAAAGTAAAAAGGGAGGTAAAGAAACTTTCAAGACTTGAGCAACAAGTGAGTTGTACACTGAGACCCTTTCTGTAACGGGAGCCAGGGATACAGCTGTGCAAAAAAAAAAATCACAAAAACCCTGCCTTCATGGGGTTGACATTCTAGAACGTGTCTGCCAGGATGAGACTGAAAGGGAGATGAAGAGTTCAGCAATCAATACATTACATTATAGATACATGTCTCACATTTACGTGGGAAGATCAAGCAGACGGCTAGAAATATGAACATGACACATACAAAGGGAGGCAGCACGACAACATATAAATACAACGTAAATTTTGTAAGGTTTTTTAAAAACTAGGTAAGAAAGGTAATTATCTTATTAACTTTCTTTAATATATAAAAATAACTTTCTTTTTGAGTAAGTATACTTATCTAAAATGATCACTGTGGACAGAACAATGTTGGCAGATTTTTAGCTTAAAATTAAGTAAAATTAGCTTGTCTCGGCTGTGATAATTTTTTGCTTTTCTTTGTGGTCTTTACAACATAGAGACTGTAATCATTGTTCTATTTCCCAACATTAAAAACCAGATATAAGTTAACTCTGTAAGATTTAAAAATTGACAGCACGGCATGCATTTTAATTTGTCCTCGGTTTAATGCTCTTTAAAATTCTCACAGATGATCATCATATTTCTCAGAATATATCCTATTAGCTAAGTCATCACAGTACGACTAGTGGCTCAAGTCAAAATCTGGCCATCATCCTTGACTCCTCTCACTCTTCTACTCCCAATCTTCAATCTAACATCCAAACTTGTGAAGATCACATAAATAATTTTCAATTACATTCAGTTCTCTTTAAGTTTCCACTGCCACTGACTTGTCAAAAAACCATCGCTGCCCAGAATGTAGCAGGAGCCTCCTAACATCTCCGTACACCCCCTTGCTCTCCTCTAGTCCCTTCTCCAAGATGCAGCCAGAAATGATTTAACAATCTATGTCATTTCCCTGCTTCAAACTTTGGGATTCTTTCATACTGGCTTTCCGATATGGAAGTTCCTGGTCCTAATCGTAACTTACAACTTAGATGTGCATTGCAGTACGGTACAGTGGTTAGGGACACAAACGCGGGACCCAGAACACACAGCTCAGATCCCAGTTCTGCTGTGCTCATTTTATTTTGGGCAAGGCTCTATGTGCCTCAGTTCTCTCATCTGTAAACAGAAACTATTGTTAGGGTTCCTTGAACTAACATATGAAAGCACTTAGAACAGGACTTCACACACATACCAGTGTTGGTGGTTGCTATCTGCCCCTACCTACTACTTCTAGCCTCACCATTCAGAGGCGGGGCAAATTACAACCAAAACACAGCAAAAGCTGATATATGTGTGACACACGTGTTCCAAGGACTTGTCAGATCATCAAATGCCGCTGTCTGCCCTCTTCTAGAAGAACTTACACGTTACTTCTCTCTTCCACCCCCTTCCCGGATGACTTCTACTCATCTTTTCTACCTGAGCTTAAAGGTCACTTCGTCAGGGGGGGATAGTTCCCAAGTCCCCAGACTAGAGACCTCCTGCTAAGTGCTCACGCATTATACTGTCTCTTAACACTTACCGTACTAGTAAGTTATAGCCTAATTTTCCACTGGACCACTTGCTCCATGAGAATAAGAATCTTATCTGCCTAATTTTATTCACGGCTACATCCTTAGCAAACTACCTGAAATGTAAAAGATACTCGATACCTAATGACTAAATAAACAATATGCACATTACTATATTTTAATCATGAATATAAGACAAAGACTAAAAGACATCAGACAAATAAAGAATTGCTATTTTTCTTTAGATATTGTATAATCTCATACTGTTTTCACAACTTAAAAAATAAGTGCTATGTGTATAACCATGTCATCTGCTTTCCAAAGTAAAAAGGTAAGCAGTCCAGACCGGTGTACGAGGTTTTACACGAAACCCCTGAAGCACCGACATGTAAGTACCGAAATCACAAAATGCTACTACAATCTGAACTATATTCCTAAATAATTTACACAACATAACTGATACTATGTAAGCTACACTTACAAAGTAGAACAAACTAAACTTTTTCACTCTACTACAGAGCGACCTTTCATTTAAAAGACAGAGACAATCACCAATTCCTAACTTCCAAAGTACTAACCACCGATAAATTATTTATTTTCATATTGATATGTTGTATATATTTTTTAAATTCCATGATGCTACTGATTTTAAGAGGCTTTATGAATGAATGCCCACATTTTCAGGAAAAAAATTTTTAAAAGCCTCTATCATATTAAATGTAATTATCAATTATTATTTCCTAATTTCAGAAATATTAAACTGGGAGGAAAACATATGTCTCAGGACCAAAGAAAAATTACTACACAAACAAACTACTTCTAGAAACTTAGAATAGGAAAGTGAAAGAGCAGACATAAATTACAACTAGTAAGCCACAAGAGGAAGATACGCACAGAAAGCATTCCCAAAATTAAATCCTGAGTAAAAAATTACACCCATAGACCGTCAGGTGATAATTTAATCAAACCTATACTCAGCTCTTCCCAAGAAGCCAAATTAACATGGATTAAATGTATAATTTTAATTTTTTTTTTAAAGGTGGGGTGGGATTCTAGTTGCAAGGTATAGGGACATTTATCTTTGTCCCTAGGGAATTCTACAATGGCAACAAGACGGAAACCGAGGTCGATTTTCCCATTAATGAATGATTACATTGTGACAAGGGTGCGAGCTGTCAACTCAGGGCCAGCGCACGCGGTTGTACACTAAACAAAAGAGCCACTTCCAGGAGGGCAGCATTCACTTTGTAAATATCTTACATTTGTTTTTTATAAAAACTTCCTGTGCAGAAGTTGGAGTAGAAATGTAAAATGGTGCAGCTGCTTTGGAAAACAGTCTGGCAGGTCCTCCCAAGGTTACACAGCAATTCCACTCCGAGGGAGCTACCCAGGAGAAATGACACGTTATGTCCACACAAATGCAACATTGTCTTTTTTTGCATTTTGTCACACAAAACGCAATGGAGTGCTACTCATCAATGAAAGGAATGAAGCGCTGACACACTCGAAAACATTATGCTAATGAAAGAAGCGAGTTCCAAAAGGCAACATATTATATGATTCCACTTATATGCAATGTGCAAAAAACCGCCAATCTATAGAGAAAGCAAGGAGATAGTCATTACTTCCCTAGGGCTAGGGGAGAGGAGGAACGCCTGGGAAGGAGAGTGACTGCTCATGGGTACAAGTTGAAATGCTCTGGAATTAGTGGTGATGGTTCCATGACTACGTGAATATACTAAAAACTACTGAACGGTACATTTTAAATTAGTGAATTGTACAGTACATGAATTACATCTCAATAAAGCCATTTAAAAATTATCTGGCATATCAAAATAAAGCATGTTGTGGAAGAGATTCCTTTCCTACTTTGCATAAAAACAAAATATGGGCTAGTGGAAGTCCTGTGAAAACTTTTTCCAATTACTAGATTTCAATATGGCAAGAAGCTGATTTATTGACATATATTGCTGCATGACCTAACTGGCAATCCATTTGGAGAAAGTCAGACCCATTCTTCATGTTCCATACAGAAATAATTTCCTCATGGGTTTCAGAGCTATATGCAAAAATAAAAGCACTTGAAGAATATTTGTGAATATTTCTACAGCCTCTAGTGGAGAAACCCTCAATCAAATCAGGAAAGTAGAAGACATAAAAGAAATACTCACAAATTTATCTAAAAGCATAATACATCTGTATGGTAAGACATCGTAAACAATAAAAAGACAAACAATAGACTGGGAGAAAATATAACAAACATGAAAAAGGATTAATATCTCTAACATATAAAGTTACTCTATAACTAGTAAATAAGAAAGACACACAAGAGATATGCAAAGCCAATTACAAAAGAGATAGAAATCATCAATTAGAAAAATAAAAAGATGTACCACCTCACTAATAGTCAGGGAAGTATGAATTAAACAAGGTATTTTTCACTCATCAGTTTGGTTGAAATTTTGAAAACTGATAACAGCTAATACTGGCAAGGAAAAATGGGCACTAGTGGCCACCAGTAGTAGCCACCATTATTTTGGAAAGTGATATTTATAGTATCTATTACAATTTTAAATTTTACATACTCTGACTTCAATAGTAATTCTACTTTTGAGACTCTATCATAGAAAAAAGCACCAACAAATTTTATTACAGCACTCCTTGATGTAGCCACAAAAAAAACTACATACATACACACACACACACACACACACACACACAGCATGACTGCTATTTTTAAGTGAAAAAGCAAGCATTATCTTACACTTGTAAAGAGCAGGAAAAAACCGTATGTATTTGTATATATACGGAAATAAGTATAGATGATTATATACCAATTGACAGCACTGGTTACTTTAGGGAGAAAGTGTGGAAGTTAAAAAAAACAAGATTATATATTTTCTCTTGACCTATTACAGAACTGTATTAGTTTTATAATAAACAAAAATCCAATAAAAACATAGTTTGCAAAGATTTGAAATACCTAAGTTACCATAAGCACACAACTCTCATAGTCTTGTTGTTTTGTTCAAAGCTACATACAAATCAGAAAATTAACCCAATAACTTCTACACATCCTTTCTAACTCCGTTATTGTAACACTGACTCGCTATTTTCTTAATCCATTCCTTTCTTCTTTGTTTCCTTTCAATAGACTACCACCTACTACACACCTAACTTTATTTTACTATGGTGAGAACATTTAATGTGAGGTCTACCGTCTTAATAAAACTGTAAGTGTACAACACAGTGTTGATTACAGGTACAGCAGAGCTCTGGAGTTTATTCACCTTGCTTGAAACTCTATGACTGTTGATAAGTAATTCCCCATTGCCCCCAACTCCCGAGTCCATACCTTTTCAAATTAGATCACCATCTTTTTTTTTTTTATTTAAGAAAAAGACAAATTGGACTTTATCAAAAATAAGAACTTCTGTTCATTAAAGGATACCACCAAGAAAGTGAAAAGGCAAGCCACAAATTGGATATTTGCAATGTATATACGTATCTGAGAAAGGAAATGCATTCAGAAAATATGTTAAGAGCAGGTACTTTACAAAAGAGGATGTCCAAATGTCCAACAAACACATAAAACGATGCTCAACTTCCCTAGTCATCAGAGAAATGGAAATCAATACCACGATGTAATACTATTACCCACAAGAATGGCTAAAATTAAAAAGAACGACAACACCAAATGTTGGTGAAGATGTGGAGCAACTAGAAACCTATACATTATGGTAGAGTTATACAGTCATACAATCAATTCGGAAAACTGTTGTCTCAGAAGATGTCCTCTAAGCAGCCCCGCACTTAGAAACGTGAAATGTGAAAGTCATGCAGATCTAAATGACCCGGGCTTGGAAGGATGGCAGGTCCAGAGAGCTGACACACAAGGGCAAAGATGGAGAGGTGGGCAAGATCTTGAAGAGAGTGCTAAAGAGTCTGTTCTACCTAGGGCCATGGTCAGGTGTAGATTTCGGAATCGCATTCAGAGAGGTGTGTGGAGTGCACTTAGGAAAGCTAGGTAACCACAGGCAGGAAGCCAATCAGCATAACGCACAACACACGATTACCGCTTTGCTGCCATCTTACTGATTTTGGAGAACAACTACTTTTCTTATACCCAGCCTGCCATTCTAACACCACTCTGTTGCTTTAACTGATGATTCTCCAGAAATTACTGCCATTACCAAAATGGTGAAAGGGAAAGGAAGGTGGACGATGACAGACAGTTTAGCAAAGATTTACTTAAACCACCATCCAACCACCATGTCCTTAAGTGTTTACTTCTATTTTAAAGAGTAGTCTCTGTTGGGGAACAGGTAAAGAACACAACTGTCATTCCATAGCATTCATAATTAAGATGCCTACGAAACAAGGGATACTGGCCTATCATCAAAATTGCCCATGAACTCCAAAAAATGATACACCAAAAAGTGTATGTGTGTATGTGTACCTTTGGGGAAAGGGTACCCTTACCCTTGGGGAAAGGGTACAAAGGTTTCATTACATTCTTAATGGGGCCAATGACCACCACCACCACCACCACCACCACCACCACCACCACCACCAGACTTTTGATCCCAGTTTTAAGGTAAGGTACAAAACGGATGCCCATGAAACTAGGAGATGGCCATTTTTCATCATCTAGTTCTACGCCTCAGTAAATAGTTTCCAGATTTTTGTGGAACAGATTCATTTAGAAACATTTTTTGAGGCTTACCTGAATCCCAAATCGTACTACTATCTTAAACATCTCAGTCCTACTTAAGAAAACTGCCTCTAATATTATGGAAATTTTGGGTAGTGTCCTCATAAGGGCACCATTTACTTGGAAGAGAACTGGCTTCTCTAATGCACTCAACTGCTGATTATTACTCTGACTTAAGGAAAAAAAATCATACACAATACGGATCCTTAACTCTCTGGTGATTTCTATAAAATAGCAACAAGAGGTCAACTAAACCCTGGGGAATACGTTGTTACTAGAAATGTTTCCCCTCAATGTTCTGAAATTAATTTCTCTTCCAGGACTGATAAAAGTCCAAAACTACCGGCCTTTTAGGCACAGTGCCAATTCAACAGATGGGCCCTACATTTTCCTAATGGTAGAGGTGGATTGGCAAGTGTGAGTCGTGTACTCAAGCAAGAGAACAGTATCTGTTTCAGGCATTAGCTCAGAGGATTTCTGAAAGGTTTTTAAATCAACAAAAACAAATAACCTTTATGCTATGACTGCCTTTATTGTCCATTATTTCTACTCCTTTCAATTTCTGACACCTCCAATATACTTAAATAGATCCTTACCCACATCCAGAAAATATGTCCCTAAACAGGCAGTAAATCAACCTAAATGATATGAAGCCCCTAATATTTACAGGTAGTGGATCTTACACATGTATTCTAGGATATTACATGTGTTGACTCATTAAAAAACCAGCTTCTTTAAAGGAAGGTTTATCAATGCCCAATGATAGACTAATAAAGAAATCAGGAGGCAGGTTGATATCACACTCTCTTAAGTTTTCAAAGCTAGAAACGCTTATGGTGTTCATGGGTAAGGAGCTTCAGGTCTTGTGATACCTCATTCATCACTTTTATAAACTTTTTTTTTTTTTTTTTACCTTATATTGCTCTCCACAATGGATAGGAAGGCAATGACCAATCTGGCTATCTTTTCAGAGTAATCGAGTAGAAATAGGCACTCTGGTTCTTAATTTCATATAAAATTAGTGTTCTGATCTCTGTGACACAATCAAAGAGCTATTTAACAGATTTAAAAAACAGCAATTTGTTCATCAACCATTTTATTTTTGTCTCTATGTCTTGACTAGTTAGTACTTGTTAGGTTTTCTTAGGAAGGTTTAATTCCTAAAATTATCAAAAGGTTCTTTCAGCCCTGGCACTGTTGATGAAATTCTTCTAAGTGTCAAGAATACCCCACAGTTCAGTCCAAGAACTCCAGCTCTCTAGGTCATCTCATCAAGTCCCCTGGCTCTAAATGCCAACTCCACACTGATCAACTCCCAGATATCTCCGTGCCCCCTGCACTGCAGACTTACATCCAACTGCCTCCTCGGTAACTCCACCTGAAACATCTCATCGAAAACTCAAAGGCAGAATACCCAGACCGGATTCCTGACGGCAGCACACCCGCCACCTGCCTCTCCCAGGGCTCTTCATTTCAGTAAATGGCATTCAACTCCTGAGGTTGTCGCTGGTCATTCCTGACGACTCTTCCGCAGACCCACATGTAATCCAAGTTACTGTCCCCATCCCCGTCACCATGTACCCCAGTCCACCTCCCTGGTAACACCCCAGGTTCAGCTCCCAGTCACCCTTGCCTCAATGTCACAACAGCCCCTTACTGGCCACTCTCGTCGTATCCCTCTTGCCTTTCAAAGGGTATAGATTAGATCAAGTCACTCGCTGCTCAAAACCTTCCATCAGCTTCCTATCAAATCTACAATCCAACCTGGACACTCAGTCCAGTCCTCGAAGCCCCTGTATTACCGAGCCCTTGGCTGCCCGCCGATTTCCTATCGCTCCTCCCTACCTTGTTTACTCTGTTCCAGCGCTTTCCTACTTCTTAAATGAAGCAAACACACTACTGCCTCAGGGCTCAGGCTCGCCCCAAGAGCTGCATGGGGTCCTGCACAGCATTCAGGTCTCTGCTCAAGTATCCCTGCCTCAGAGGATGTCCCTAACCTCCTGACATCCCCTGACCTTGTCTACATTTCCTGTGCAACATTTAACCCCCAAATGCTAGGACATCACGCTTATTTATTTAATATCTATCTTATGCACTAGAAAGTGAGCACTAACTAGGAAGGCTGACTTTTGACTGTTTTATTTACTCCTATGTGCCCTGGCTTAGAACAATACTTGGCATAAGGTATACAACGAATAGTTGTTGTATGAAAGAAATGTTCCTTCTGTTAGAAGGCACAGGAGGCCGAATGCTGGGTTTTACTTGACTCTGAACAGAGGAGTTAAGCCCACAGATACCCCAAAGGACTAACTGCCCAATGGACTGCCTGGATAAAACACGGACACACCATAAAGATTCCTCCAGAAGAAGAGATCTTTGTCCTAGAATTGATTTGCTCTTGCCAAAAGTCATCCTATCCCAAGACATTCCTTCCGAAATCCCTACTGTACCTTAAGAACAGAAGTCTTGCCAACCCACATGTACCGTGAGAGAAGCTGTGTGTGACAGTAGCACTGAAAGACCTCGTCCTGGAGAAGGAAAAGGACAATGCCCACGGACCTTATTCCGTTCACCATTGCATCCCGGGGCCTGGCACACCAGGACACTTAATAAATGCATGCTGGTCTTGTTTCTGAATCAAATGAGGTGGTTTAGTGAAAGAGATGGGTTCTGCTTAGGACGAATACACGGGGCTCCTAAAAATCAAAGAAAATACTGATCAGTTTTAAAAAGAGAATGGTCATAACCAAACCCATTTCGGTTCAAAGACTGAAGGTTCTCCATTCCAAAAAATTCACCCAGTAGGATACATCCCTGTTCACTTTGGAGACAAATCCTTCATTTGATAAGAAGGTAAAAAGAAGCCAAACACAAAAGCCTTGCATAGAGTGAAGTTGGAAAATACAAAAGCAGAATTCACATGTGAGGAAAACAAGATAAATTAAGAATTAGAAAAATACATATACATCTAAGGAAGATGTTTATATACTTTCAAAAAAGCATTTTGCATATTCTTACCTCCTACAGGAAATATAAGGGAGTCACTGGCTTTGCTAACAAATAATTTCTCTTGTCAAGAAATGCAGATGAGAAATAGCTAACAGCAGCAAACCTCTGTCCTGCACTTGCTATGTGACACACGTCCTGCTCAGCACTTCAAACTCACTGTCTCATCCCACCCTCCAACAACCCTGTGTATTATCATCAACTTACAGGCAAGGAAACCAAAGAGCATCAGTGTTTTGCTAAATAGTATAGTCAGTAAGTAGCAAAACTGGTATCTGAGCCTAGTCAACCTGACTAGTTAACCTCTGTTTGGGATTTTCAACAAATTGAGGGGAATACACCAATATGGAGGCTGGGAGAGTTGTTCATTATTAAGAAAAGCAATTATACATTTTTGCATTTGGCTGGATGGATACTTATTATAATCAAAGCTTGATTAACTAAAATACTGATGGAACAGGGTATATTCTAGAAAAAATTTTCTAAGTAACTAAAACATAATCAGTTATTTTCTTGATTTTAGTCTTTCTTAGAAATTACTTTTAACAGTAACAATAGACTCTAAGTAGAGAGTATTGAACATACTAGTTCCATCTTCATATTGCTGACGATCTCTAAGTACAAAGGCCAATCTTATATAGCGCTGAACACACAGGATATCATAGGAGAACGGGTGGAAAGTGTTCTGATCTTAATTACAGTCCCCTGAATTCAGTCTGCTATGTTATATTCATGTTCATACTGGGCACGTGACCCTCCTCTACCTAGAATGCCCTAAGCCTTACTGAATAACTCACAATTTATCCTTTTAAACCTAGCTTTTCCTACTTGTGTAGGAAGACATCCCTAAGCTTTCCTTTCGTCCCAAAGATTCAGTAACTTTCTCCCCTCTCTACCTGGGAATAAATAATGTGTTACACTGTATTTTGTCATGTTTGTGAAAAAGCTGGTCCTCTCACTAGATTCACAATTCCTTGAGGCAAGGAAGTCTTTTTTCCCCAACACCTAAGCACAGAAGTGGGAATGGAGTAAACACTGGGAAAATGTTAGTTGACTGAGTGACAAATGAGTGAATGAATGAAAGAACAAAGGAATACAAGAAATACTTGTTAAACTGAAATTAAACCCTGACCTTATTCTACATTTGAGGTTTTTTTTCCTTACACACACACAATTAAATTAAATCTCTAACTCACCGAAGTTTAAAGGTGATTGCTTTTTTTGTCATGCTTCTGCATAAACTTTAACTTCCCAACCTGTGTTATCATTTAGCTTGATGGAATCTCTACTTGAGATTTATATCCTCCAATCTTCTTTGAAGACCTTTATACTATATATAATATTGTTCACCCAGTAATTATTATACATGACTGATTCACTCCCCCATTTTCTCAAATATCAGAGTTAGCAGCTTCTTCTTTCAATTTTTAAAATTCTCTCCATTCAGCCCCGTTAGGCTTATGTTAGTAAATACTAACATTTAAACTCTGGAGCTTTGCATTTTCAGCAGTGCTGAATTTAAGAAACTTTATTATAAAGAATGTCTCCTCCACATTCTAAATAATGTCCTTTACACCGAGAAGCTATGATATGGCTACTTTATACTCTGACACACTGTCCACCCATGGTCTTAGGACAAATAAAACTGAATGAGTAGTATCAAATGTAGAAAAGAAAGAAATGCAAAACCAAGAAGATTAAGTCGAAGATTCATGATTTAGCTACTGTGTATAAGCTTTAACAAGAGATAAGTTAGACAAACTTTCACTAATGATGGAATTCACATTCATCTGAATTATAACTGTCAGCCTTTTGTGGAAGGAATACATCTGTATATCTCTTCACTAGCAACCACTTCAAATCTCTACACTCTGATTCATTTTAGTAACTCAATAGGAACACTAACTTTCTTGTTATACAATGTTTCTACTCATCATGATAACCATCCTCTGTAACAGGGTTCATATGAAGCAACTTAAGCAATGGGATGGATTTTCAAATCCACAATTAGAATTTTAAAATTCAAAACAATGTGCATTTTACTCTTTAAACAGCAAGTTGACATTAGACCAATTTTAGCTCCTGTTCGACATCACCAGTATCATCTGATTTCTTTGTGGTAACTGGATCCAGTTAGAAAACCAAGAGGAACTAGAAAGTGTTTTTATCATCTTGACACTCCAACTAAAAACAAAACAAAAGCAAACAAAAAAACTACATTATTTATCACTTGTGCATTTGAAAAAGCTGATAAGCTTTTCTGGCAAATACAGGAACTACCTGTTGCATTTTTCAACGCAAACACCTCCAAGCAGTGAGGTGAACTTCTATTCAGCTCACCTCTTAGTTTGCAGAGGGACTCCCTGTTGACAGTTTGTACAGATCGGAAGTATTTCGTACAAGTAGTTTAGTTCCAACTATCATTAGATACTTTAAAAAGTTAAATAAACCAAACTACAGAGAAATGATTCCCCATTGTAGAGTGCAACAAAAGTATACACTTAAATACTTGTGGATGAAATGATATGTCTGGAAGATGTGCTTCAAAAAAGCAGGGGAAGTAGGGGGGAGAGAGACTAGTAGATGGGGATAGAGTGTGCTAAGTGGGTGTTGATCACTGTTGAAGCTGGATGATGAACACATGAGAACTCCTTATACTGTTCTATTCATCTCTGCATGTTTGACATCTTTCACATTTTAAAAACAAACACAATTAAACGAGAAAAAAAGTAAACAATCCTGTCATCAGCTTGCATGTGACAGAGCAAATGACTAAAAGCTACGAAAAGCAAAAACAATGCTAAAAATAAAATCTTATATTCTCTAAACATAAAAAAAGATGTTCAATGAAGGAAATACAACTCGGAAGCAGCAGTAAGGTTATTAGTCAAATATCTGCCATCACTCGAATCCATAACTTATGGTGTTGTGTCAACATCACACTGCCCCTGACATCTTCAATGAGGCAGTCACTGAAACACGTGATTTCTAAAACATGAAACGTAAGACTGACAGTTATCATTAAGATGACAAATCACAAGTACGAAGACCTAACCTCTACATACAAAGAAATACAAACAACAACAAAAAAGAAAAAGGAAAAAAACTACAACACAGGTCCAAACAAAACAAAAACTACTTTCATCTCCCTCTCAGCACAGCCAGGCTTAAGATATCTCATGCCCTGAAAAGGCTGGCACAAAGCAGCTCTCACAGTGGATTTCAGTAAGGCTGTACATTACCTTTAAAAGGCTCAGATCAACATACATAATTCGAACAGCAGTATGAAATGATTTAACTGGAGACACACCACCTACACATATGGTAAAACTCCTGCACTGTGTGTAGGCTGACCATTTGGGGCAGGTCTGAATGTGGCTGATTCTTTATTCATTGGTATGGAAGACTGAGAATAAGTCCGTAAGTGGAACTGCTAATACTACGAAGACACAGTGCCTAGCAAGACATCAGAAGGGATGCTCTGTAGTTTAGAATGCAACCCAAGGATAGGACATAAAAATTGCTTTCCACTCTTGATCCTTAAAGAGCCTGAATAATTTTGATTATTACAAGCATCATTTTTTGTGAAGTACCTCCTACATAGAAGAGACTACCTACCTATCTATATGCACATATGCACACATACATGACATGTTTTTTAAAAAAACATGAACTTAATACCCAAGTTAAAAATTACAGAAAATATTAAAATTTTGACAAGTTTACATGACATTCTTACACAGAGGCCATGACAATAAAGGAGACAATCAGACCGTTTTTCTTAAGATCTTTCCATTCTCTAGATGAATCCTGTAATCTGTCTAAGTAAAACACCTTTCTGAATTTCTTATTCTTTTTAAAATGCAGAAATTATTTTTAATTACCAGTACTAGATTCATGGGTAGTCTGTGAAATAACTGTTGAATTTTATCCTAGAAGTGTGTCCCAGATGCATGTATATCCAAAATGACATTAGGACCTTTTTACATAAACTTACTGTAGAAATACATCCAAAACAAGACAAGGAATGCCAGCAGTGATTATCTCCTTTTCAAACCAGAGTTCCTTCATCCAAAAACATCAGATGGTCAATCATTTGATACCAAAGCACACTTTTTCTCTACAAAGCTGCATACAAAGGCTTTACAGCTTCCTAAGAATAAGTAATGGCAAAAACGCTCTGCAATGAAGTCATAAAACTTAAACTAGGAACACGCTTCCCTCCTCCTTGCCCTTTTGAGAGCTCCTACCATCATACAATTCATAGCTTCAACCGGATTCGAATCTCTTCAAGGGCAGGCACCACATATTATTCATCTTTGTGTCCCCTGCACAGAATGAATTCAATGTTTGTTATAACTAAAATAAACTCCAGGAAATGAGCTTTAAAACACCTCAGTACCAGTGCAACACTGAAAAAAAATACGAGTTTGAGAATAAAAAGATACTGAAAAGAACTATAAGCATTTGTGCTATATTATATTCTCTTACCACCTGATTCATAGTCACATACTAACACTACAGAAACAAGTTTGCAAAGAGTAAAATAAAAGCAATAAAAAAATGGATCTTAAAATTCTCCTTAGTGTCAGCATGCTCAAATACTATTCTAGAATCTTTTATCTTAAACTCAGACATTGTAACCAGCTATACTTAAATAAATTTTTTTTAAAACTCATGACATCTCCACCCCACAACTGTAAAAAAATAAATAAATAAATTTAAAAGGCTTCAAATAAGACCTACACATAAATTGGTTCTATTTCATCACAATTTAAGTTCCTGAAATCGTATGCATAATTTGTGTCACTGTGCTTATGCTCATTTTCTATAGTGAGGGTCTGTCATCAGATTTTCAGAAGGATAAGTGACCCCAAAAACTTTAAGAACCACTAATCTAGCATATCAGAGACATTCCATTTTCCACAGAAATAAAGTTGGTTTCGTCCAAGTATTCTTCCCTCATTTTCATAGAGGGGTTCCTTAGTATAAGATTAGTCTTTCAAAGCATTCCTTCATCCTAGTCAAAAAGTGCCAGTATCCACAGGCACCTATAACGATTCCAAGATCCCCAAAAACAGTTTACTCGTTAAGTGCCAAAAACAAACAACAAAAAAGGAAGCCACATTCTATCACAAACTGGCCACCCTGTACGATGCTTAAATATACTTGTATCCTTCCATGTTAAAAATGTCCAGAAGATCTAAATTTCCTCCAAACTGAACAGACTTCTTAGGCAGGTTTTTACGTTTTGTTCCACACTGACTTGTCTGCCTCGCTCAAATTGACACATATCACTGTCAAGACAAGTCGTCCCTCATTTGCATCCGGGCTGTTGCAACAGGGTCACCTCCATTCTTCTCACCCCAAGGCAGGACCATTTACTGAGTAGTTATTCAGTAAGTAGCTGTTGAATGAATGAAAGAAACTCCTTCCTCTCAAAGATTTCAAGTTAAGCTGTCAGTCCCCATACAGCTGCTCTGGTATAAGTTAAGCTATGAAAGACATGCCTCCTTCAAACATACAAGCTTACGTGTTAGAAATGCTCTGCTTCCTCCATAAACAAAAGATCAGATAGTCAGGGACACCTATTTCAGACAGGCCAACCTGGCAGGACAACCTACGTGCCACATGCACGTTTGGTACAATCGACCTCTACCCAATATAATACAATTCAACAGGTCCCACGTGCCCCTACCTTTCCAATAAGCGCGGCTTTGCCTGACCAAGACCTCCTGAAGGGCCGCAGTGCGGGGAACAGGACACCGGACTCTGGTCATAATCCCTGAATTCCAGTCCTAACTTTCTCTCCAATTAACATGTGACCTTGGAAAAATTATCTCTTTTTGCATCAATTTCTTATTTTGTAAAATGGGAGAAAACATTTGCCCTACAGAGATTTAGAATCACAAAGAAACTGAAAATGCAGTGTGAAAAATGGAAAAGCTTTATTCTACTATGAAAGGTTACTATACAATCAGATCGACCCAAAAGGCCACACACTGTCTACACCCTCACAGAAGTGGGTCTGTTACAGCCGGTCTGGGCCTTCACGTTGACCCAGGTCACTCTCTCCAGGGACACAAACTTCCCAGGCGCACAGCTGGCTGTGACACGTTTCTCCCCCGACGCCACACACACACACACACACACACACACACACGCCCTCGACGTGTGCAGCACCACTGCTGCCATGACTGCTCTGGGCAGGAACAGCGCGTGCACACCCGTACCAACCAGCACGGGGCATCCCAAGTTTTATTTTAAAAATAAACTCACTTGGAGGGGAACCCCATCACACTTACACAGACACACGCAACTCTTCCGGAACACGTCCCTCCCTCGCGCACACACGCGCGCACACACACACGCACACACACGCACAGCCGCTGTACCCAACAGGCCGTCCGTCTCCTGGAGCAAACACACGTCCTCCCCGGGATTGTAGAAACTCCCCAGTAACACCCATTAAACTTGCGACGCGGAGCTCATCCCGTCGCCCCTCGCCCCGCGCGGCGCGCCAGGGCCGCCGAGCCCGTCACACGGGTCACGTCCCCTCCGAACAGGACCCCGCCCGCCCCTCGCCCGCCGCGCCGCCACGAGCCGGGCGGTGGGGGACGCCCGAGGCGCGCCCGCGCGCGGACACGCAGCCTAACCTGTCAGGGGCCCCGCCGACTCCGCCCGCGCCCCCCGCGCCCGCCAGGAGGACTTCCCGGGCCGCCCCTCCCCCACCGCCTCCCGGAGGTCCGGGTCCGGGCGATGACAGGCGCTCCCAGGAAGCCGCGGGCGCGGCGGCCCACCGAGCCCGTAGGCCCCGCGGCCTCCCCGGCGCCCGCACTCACCGTGTCAGAGGCCGCGGCCCGCAGACGAGAGTGCAGGCAAGTGGGGAAGCGGGGACGGCGGCCGCCAGGCGCCTCCGCTCCCGCGCTCCGCGGCGGATCCCTCCCTGCTGTCAAGGGGCGGCCGGCGGCCGAGCGCACTGGCGGAAACGCGAGAGAGGAGAAGGGAAAGGCGTGGGGCTCGGCGGGGGGACCCGAGGGGAGGCGGGACCCGCGGCCGAGACGCGGCTCGTCTCCCCCTCCGCAAAGCGAACCCAAAATGGCGGCGGAGCGGCGGCGGCAGAGCGGCGGCGGCGGCGGCTCCGCGGGAGGAGGGAGCGCAGGGCGCCGCGCGCCCCCCCGCCTCCCACTCCTCCCTCCTCGCCCCCCCGGCGGCGGAGCGCGCACGCCGCCCGCACGCGCCGGAGCGGGGCTGGGCTCGCGGCTCGCGGCGCCCACCGACCGCCGCCTTCGGGCCTCGCGCGCCCGCCGGCCCGTCCGCGCTCGCTCGGGGGCGCCTCCGCGCGCGGCCCCCCGCGCCCCCTCGGCCCCTGTCACGCCGGCCCCGGCGCGGGCCCTCCGCGTACCTCGGGCGGCACGAGCCCCGGCCTCCTCCGCCTCCGCCTCCTCGCCTTTCCTCCCCCTTCCCCGCCCCCACCGCCACCAACCGCCGCCACGGCCGCCGCCGCCTCCTCCGGCCCCCCCGCGCTCCCTCCGCCCCTCGCGCGTGCGCCTCCCACAATCCCCCCGCGGGCCTGTTCCATTCCGCCGGCCGCGGGAGCGGGGAGGACGGGGCGGGCGGGCGGCGCGGGGCCGCGGTCCCGCCGGGAACCACCGGGCGCGGGCGCGCACCTGCGGCCGCTCACCTCCCGGGCGCCGGCGCCGCGACGCCGGCTCGCTGCCGCCTCCGCCTGCGGCCGCGCGAGCGGGGGTCGGACGGCCGGGCGCCCCTCCGCGCGGCGCTGGGTGGAGGCCGCGGCGGCTGCGCGGTGAGTCCTTCCTGCCGCGCGAGCCGGGCTCGCCTCTCCGTCGCTGGCCGAGCGCAGGGCAGCCGGCCCCTGACGGAGCTGCCGTTCGCCGCGTCCGGAGGACTGGCCCGCGACTCTCGGTGAGGGATGGGCCGGCTCGGGCGCGGTGCCCGTGCGGGGAAGGCGCGGGACTCGGGCGCAGCGCGCGGGGCGGGAGGCCGCCGGGGCAGTCGCGCCGCCCGGGGGCGTCCTTCCGGGCTCGGCGCGCGCACTTGGGACCCGAGGAAGCCGGCGCGGCGGTCGGCTCGCTGGCTCTCCTTTTGAACCCGGCTCCGAGTTTTCCAGTTCCGCGCCGCTGCCCGCACGCGATGTGCCCGCGCCACCTCGCTCCTCGTGGGCGGCGGCGCATTTCCAGCCCCGTCAGGCGGCAGTTCTGGTGCGGTTCTGGGCTGCGGCTGCCGTGTCCGGCGTGTCCTCCAGAGAGTCGTTTTTCTTAGTTCTTTATCAACAAGAAAGGAGAAACTGGACGTAAAAAATTAGTTAACTCCAAATCTGCCTTCAGGGTTGGTGTGCCAAATAACAACATGTAAAGTAGAGTTAGCTCCTAGGCACGACTCAGCGCCGCCTATTACGTTGTCGGCCGCACCACTGTTGATGTTGACAAGGTTTGTGGGTGTAATTGGTAGTGTGTGTCCTGTTCCTCCCAATCATTAATAAAAACGAATGCAAAACTAGGCCTATCAGATTTCTGTTTCTCGAAACTGTATGAACGTTTACAGACATTGGATTCAGGAGAACTATAGACTATTAAAATACACAGAAAATCCCAAAATTTATCTAGTAATTTTTAGTTTCACCCAAAGGGCAAAGCAGAATAAATTAAGGGAGGGATCTGTTTGGGTTTCCCTTTCCTTCAACATCTGCGGACGTCTGGGGATGACGGAATAGTTTGAAAATCATTGTGCTAGACTATCTCCAAGGCCTCATCAGCTCGAAAGTTCAAGAAGACACTCCTGAATGTCCCCCTTACTTTGTTTCAGCATATGCGTAGGGTTTTGTTTGCTCGCTTTGTTTTTTTTAAGGTAAAGAGGAAATCAGTTTTAATTTCCTTACTATGGATTTGCTTTTCCTAACCGTGTCTTAAGTCTCAACTCTTTCAGGGAGCCCATTTAGGTTGACATTGATGTTTCTTAAGTTGTGTTGTGTATGTAAGTGTGTTACCCTACCAACACGTTTTTAATTTTATTCACAATAGTAGAATATTAGCAATGTTAATATTGTTTATATATTAAAAACTGTCCAAACTTCAATAAGGTGTCCATGGTAAAAAGTTACCCTACCAACACATTTATATTTTATAGTCTGGTGCAAAACGAATCATGGAAATATTGAAATGAATTACTTAAAACATGAGAGGGGAAAAAGTTAACCTTGGTGGAATACCATGCCAGGAGAACACGTGTTCCTGTTGAATCCTTGTAATAAACACTTAGAAATAGATCATCTTATCCCCATTTTACAGATGAGAAGCCTGAGGCTCAGAGAAGTCCAGTAAGTTTAGAGTGGAGTTTGCCTGTCTCTTGAAAGGCAAAATCATTTCACTGTACCATCCTGCCTTCGTAGTAAAATTTCTCATCAGCAACATAGTGCACATGCTACAAAGAAAAAAAAACGCGCTTGTAACGTGTACTATATGCAAAGAAAGTTACTTACAGTCTCTGCCTTCAGCTAACATTCAGTAACTGCACTCAGGATTTGTCAGCTAAATGGATGCCCCAGTGTCTACCAGAGGCCAAAATACATTTGGTACTCAATATTTTGAATAAATTATAGTATTGAATCAATGGACACTGTATTATTTGAACCAAGGAAGGTACGGAAGATAACATAATGGTTCCTCCAAAGAATGGACGTCCACATCCTAATCCCTGGAACCTGTGAAGATGTGATGGCAAGAAGGAATTAAAGATTTGGATGGAATTGAGGTTACTAATCAGCTAACCTTAAAATAGGGAGATTATCCTGGATTATCTGATAGGCCTACTGTAATTATGAGTTCTGAAAAGATGGAAGAGGGAGACGAGTCAGTGTCACAGTGACACCATGTGACAAAGGCTTGACCAGCTTATTCAGGCTATAAAGATGAAAAAGCCTCTAAAAACAGAAAAGTAAGAAAAAAAAAAAAAAAAAGCACCACATTCTCTGCTAGAACCTCCAGAGAGAACACAGCCCTGCAGACACTGATTTTGGACTTCTAAATGACAGACCTCTAAGATGACAAATTTGTGTTGTTTTATGCCACTTAGTTTGTGGTAATTTGTTACAGCAGCGATAGGAAACTGACAGAGAAAGGGGAACCAAATCCTGACTAACCTCTCAACTTCTCTGTCTCGGATTATTTGTGCTTTCATTTAAATGAAGTGTGGTTTAACTGAAAGTTTTCTTTAAGAACAGTAATAAGCACTCAGCAAAGCTGCTAGATTTCCAGCACAGGCTCCTTGTAGCACGCCTCTCACTGCGCTTCCTAGGTGTTCGTGGTGTTTACAAATGGAAGGCAGGACCCTCCAGCAAAAGGATTCCTTGCCCTCACTCGCTTTACTGCGGTGGTCTGGAAGCACACCTGCAGTAGCGGGTGGCCTGTGCTTCCCTATTGCTGGGCTCTGGTGTGGCTGGCCAGCAGCACCCTTCCCTCAGCCGCCCTGCACTTTCCCACGCACTTCCCCACCAGAACAGAAGCGATCAAACATTCATTTTATCCCAGCTTCCTTGCTGGGATGCTGACTAATGCAAAATAGATAAATAGGAAAAGCTCTTCAGTATCAACTTTTAAGATACAGGTTCAAATGTTAAAGGAAATGTTAAAGATAAGACGTACTGGAATATCATCGGGATTGACTTTCGACGGCACAGGGGGTGGGTGAATGCTATATCAGCGTAACATCCCCTGAGGAATCTTCTATTTCACAAGAACTGAAATCTTCGTCTGGGTACCAAGGTTTTAAACTGGTGCTTCAAACGACTGCCTTTCCGCAAAGGAGCAGTGCACACTCCAGACCGCCTAGGTTCAAACCCCAGCTCTTCTACTTGGTAGCTGTGTAAACCTGGGTAGAAACTTAGTGACCAACTGATGTTGTAAGTCACTTAACCCTTATACCAGTCCTATATTTAGGTACTACTGCTCTATCCAGTTAGAAGTGAAACAGACACACAGTGTTGAAGCGCTTAGTTCAAGGCGCCACAGCAGTTCAGGAGGAGAGCCAGGTTTCAAGCCCCAGCAGTTCGGTGGACTCCGCGCTCTGCACCGTTCTGCCGTTCTTGCCACTGTTTCCGTGCCTGTGGGTCCATTCCGTGCCTGAGCATCACCGACATCACAGGATTGGTGTGAAGAAGGAGTGAGTTAAGTCACACCACACACTTTGAACTCGGCCTGCCGTGTAGGAAGTGTTCAGTACATGTTAGCTGTTGCTGTCGCGGTGACTCGAGATTTTTGGGGCCTCGGATTTTTTCCAGTACTTAGTAGCTGGGGGAGTATGTGCTCCTTACGCCCCTTTCCCAGCACAGCCCTTTGATCTCTTGTCCGTGTCAGTATTAGAAATTGCTCTTAGTTTGGTAGAAGTCCTATCCCCAGAGGGGGAAATGTCCGGAAAACAGGCTAGTTCATGCTCTTGTTTTACAGATAGGAAACCTGGGCTCAGAGAGGAAATAGATTTTACAAGCCTAATGTTACTTTTTCCCGTAGAGAATGTTATGTGAAAGGTGCTCACCTGAAAAACCAAAGGGTCTCTCAGACACTCTAGAGGTGGGCTGAGGTGTGTGATTGGAAACGGGGACCCACTATGACACAATCTGAGGCATCAGGGTTTCCTATATAGAGAAATATACGTACAGAAATATCCATACAGAATAATTACTTGTAGCTTTAAAAGATTCACTAGGGGGTTGTTGATTTAATTTTAAAAATTTACTCTTTGCCTGGCTAATAACAACCCAGTTCAGAATTCAAAAATTACTGAAGACACCACTCTCCCTCTTTTCCTGTCCCCATAGGGACCCATTTCCTCTCTGAAGGCATCCAGTATTACGAATTTTTGTATGTTATTCAAAATGTTTACCTTTTTACAAACAAATTGGATATATTTTGCCCTTTCTTTTACACAAATGATAACTTGGTATATACACTGCCTGCTTTTTTTTTTTTTTTGTACCTAATATGTATTGGAGATTTTTCCTCATTAGTACCCTGATGGCTTCGGGGTGGTTTTGTTTTTAAACAATGGCATGGTGTTCCATTGTATGGATATGCTGCTTATCCAATTAGAACAATCTAACATACATAGGGCCCCCTATGTTTTTATTACATCACTATAAAAATGGTTTTGCTGAGGTCTCATAAAAACTTTTTACCATGGACATTTATTGAAGTTTGGACAGTTTTTAATATATAAACAATGTTAATATCACTAATATTATTGTGAATAACATTAAAAATAAAAATCAGGGAAGAAAATCACCTGCAACTCTAGCACAGTAGATCAGATTGTTTTGTGCAGATCTTTTTCTTCGAGTCTGTCTGTAGCGTAAGCATCTCCACACTAGAACCATTATCATCCCCATGTACAGTGGGGTTGATGTACCCGAGCCGTAAAATTCTAGGGTGTGGACCGTGGGCACATGTGTACACTTCACATGCCTCTTGTGAAGCCTGCAAGGCCGTCTCCCATGTTTCCCCAGTCTGGAGTCAATTTGTTGAGGAATTTTCTAGGTTTAGTTTGTTGAGCAATATCCAGAGTATCCTCTCGCCTACGCAGGAAGCAGTCTGAGTCCCTTCCATTTCCTTCCTCCTCTGTGTTCTGCATTAGAACAGTCAGTGAAGTTCCTCGACAGTTGCTCCCTTTTCATTTGGAGATGAAGTGCGCAGTTTCTAGCAAAAACACTAGAGGTGTGATACTGAGAGCTTGGAGGAGTTTGCAAGGGGCCGAAGTGCGTCATCATCAGTGGGTTTCAGAGAAACCCCTTACTTTTGTAGCCCTGATGCTGCTCTAGGAATCCCAACTTGGGGAGACAGGTATAATGAGGATTGTAAAATGCAGTGTAACAAATTCTATGTTTTCTAACTGAAATTGTGAAAACAAAGAGATCAGTCTCCATAAACCAAATTTTTCCTGCAGGGCTCAGGATTTAGAACAACCTTTGTGAACCTCAGCACTACTGACAGACATTTAGGGCTGGGTGATTATTTGCTGTGGGAGCCCCTCCCGGGCCTTGCAGGACGGTTAGCAGAATCCTCTAATCCGGAAGTTTGGCCTCTTACTAGGTGCCAGTAGCACCACTCCAAGTTGTGACAACTAAAAATGCTTCCAGATATTGCCACATGTCGCATAAGGGGCAAAATTGCCTCAGTTGAAAACCACTGATTTAGAAAAAGAATTACCGATCATCAGGAAATGACATCTGTAAAGCCATGGCAGATAATACATCCTTTTTGTCAGAATTCCTAAAATGGTAAATCAGAATAGTGCCATTATGTATATATATCATGTCTTCATTAAAGTAACATGTTTGACAGTCTCATGTGGCTTTTTGGAGAAATATGCATTGAATGTTTAATTGGTTGAATAACCATACCCAAAGACTATATGTTAGTTAAATGGGTTAAAATTCCTTAACCACTGACATCTCTGCTGTGGTTCTCATGCTTGGCTGCACATTGGAATCAGCTAGGGAACTTGGAAAAACACCGACGCCTGAATCTCACTCACTACCAGAGATTGTGATTTAACTGGTCTGAGATGCAGTCTGGGCATCAGAAGTTTTAATTATACCCAGATGTTTCTTCTGTGCAGCCAAGTTGAGAACTACTGATCCAGGCTGCAGAACTCTTCCGGTAACGTATCCTGTTCAACGTTACTTGAATGACATCACTGAGGATATATTTTTCAAGTTTATAATTTTCTTTTTTTCAAAGATTTTATTAGGGAAGGGGAACAGGACTTGATTGGGAACAGTGTGTACTTCCAGGACTTTTTTCCAAATCAAGTTGTTGTCCTTTCTGTTTTAGTTGTGGAGGGCGCAGCTCAGCTCCAGGTCCAGTTGCTGTTGCTAGTTGCAGGGGGCACAGCTCACCATCCCTTGCGGGAGTTGAACCAGCAGCCTTGTGGTTGAGAGGATGCGCTCCAACCAACTGAGCCATGCAGGAGCTCAGCAGCAGCTCAGCTCAAGGTGCCGTGTTCAATCTTAGTTGCAGGGGGCGCTGCCCACCATCCCTTGCGGGACTCGAGGAATCCAACTGGCAACCTTGTGGTTGAGCCCCCACTGGCCCATGTGGGAATCGAACCGGCAGCCTTAGGAGTTAGGAGCACGGAGCTCCCACTGCCTGAGCCACCGGGCCGGCCCAAGTTTATAATTTTCACAAAAATTTTAAAGGGTAGTAATATGTATGTGATAGATTTCAAAAATCGAAAGCTGTGCACGTGCGGGATCCTGTACAGAAAACCTTAGCAGGGAAGTTGGGGAAATGCAAATAAAGTCTGGAGCTTAGGTGATGGTACTATTTGACAATGTTAACTTCTCAGTTCTGATTGTTGTGCTGTGGTAACGGGGAAGCTAGGGGACAGGTGCAGGGAAATCCTTGAGACTGCTTTACAACTCTGTTGATCTAATATTTTTAAAAGTAAAAACAAAAAACTATTACAAATGGTTACCACTTGCAAGTACTTACCTGTGTGACAAGATTGCTAATATTGTGCATACAAAATAAAAGCTGATGTTCATTTGATGCTGAAACTGATATGAAACTGAACCGCTATTTCATCGTTTCTGATTTAGAATTTCATCGGAACAACTTTTGGTTTTCATTGGTTAACTTTTATAATTAAAAGTTTAAAATTGTGACATTATAAAATATTATTAATAAAATATCAGCAAACTGACAAGGTTCAAAATTAATAAAATGAATTTTAATAATTCACTTATTCTTAGCTAAGATCAAAATCAACAAATAGCTGCACAAATAAAAGACTGCGGCCACCTACGAAGAAATGTGGTATAACGATGAGGAATGTAGCTCTTAAGTCCAGTAACCACGTTTACATCCCGACGTCTTCATTTTCTAACAGTTTCTGCGTCGGAAAAACTGATTTTACCGCTCTTCCCATAAAGTGGAAAAGTCTCCTTCCCCCCCCTTTGAAGCTGGGTTGGCCAACAATAGGCTGCGGTAGAATGTGACAGAAGTCTGTGCTGGTTGTGAGCCAGGTTTGAAGAGGTCCTAAGTTATTTCAGCTCTTGGGCCGCTGCCACCGCTATGACGACAAATCCAAGCTACACTGCTAAAGGCTGAGACAGTGTGGCTCAGAATCAGTCAGTCCAGCTCACGCCAACCTTGACCAGCCCGCCAACCTTGGTTAGATGCTCGAGGAAGCGTCACAGAGAGAACCAGGCCCGGCCCAGAGAAAAGAACTAACTGGCCTGGGGCCGCAGACTGGAGCCTAAGGAGCAGTGACTGTTTGAAGCCCGAGCTTGGGGTGGTTTGTTACGCGGCACAGCTCGCACAGCGCTTCACAGGACGCTGTGATGCCAACAGGAAGCTTGTGTACAATTCGTCGTCTGGCGCGGGACTCACCAGCCATGTCAGCTGCTGCTGTGGTTGCTGTTTCAGTAGGGCTAAGCGGCAGCACTTTTAAATACCAGCTTTACTGAGATTCACATGCTATAAAATTCAGGGTCTTTAAAGTGTACAATTTGGTGGATTTTTAGTATAGTCACAGAGTTGTATAACCACCATCATCTAATTTTAGAACATTTTTATCTCCCCCAAAGTAACCCAATCAGTAGTCTCCACTCTCCCCTCTCCCAGCCCCTGGCAACCACTAATCTAATTTTCTATCTCAGGAGACTTGCCTGGTGTGGACATTTCATATCATTAGGATTATACTGCACTTGGTCTTTTGTGACAGACTTCTTTCCTTGTTTAAAAATTCACACATGTCGCAGCAGGTATCAGAACTTCATTTCTTGCTTCCCTGAATAATACTCATTCTACGGCTACACCGCCTTTCGTTTATCGTCGTCAGTTGTTGGACATTTGGGTTGTTTCCACATTTTGGCTGTCACGAATAATGCTTCTGGGAGCGCTTGTGCCCACGTTTTTGAGTGTACACGTGTGTTCGTTTCTCCTGGGTTATAACTCAGAGCAGGATGACTGGCTCATTTGGTAAGGCCACGTTGAACCTTTTGAGGAACTGCCAGACTGCTTCCCAAAGTGGCTGCACCATTTACAGTCCCGGCAGCAATCTGAGGGTCCCAGTGTGTAAACAGTGTCAGGGGCAGGGAGTCGAGTTAGTTGAAGTAGAGGGAGAATGACAAGAATTAAGAAAATTGAGCTGGCGTTAGTGCCAGGTGGGGCTGGGTATCAGGTGGGTGAGGTGCCAGGTAAAGATGGATGCTGGATGGTGTTGGGCACTGGGTGACTGTGTCGTGAGGGCCAAGACCACCCCCAGGTCTGGGATTCCCAGAGCTTCACAGCCTCTTTACCATTTGCTGTTGTCTGACCTTTTCATTTTTCCCAATATGGTGGCTGGGAATGGTCTCACTGTGGTTATTTTCATTTACATTTCCCTGATTTATAATGAGAATGAAAATCTTTTCCTGGGTTTACTAGCCATTTATATTAACTTTTCTGTGAAATGTCTGTACGTGTCTTCTCATTTTTTTAATCAGTTCATAGGCGTTCTTTATATATTCCAGATACTAATCCATTGTGCAGATATGATTTCCCAGTTCTGGCTGACCTTTTCACTTTTTTTTAAGCGTGCAGGGACAATGCTGAAAGGAATGACAAGGCTTATCTCCAGGGTCCACAAGGTGAGTCCTCACTGACCTAAACACTTTGTACAAACTGCTTTTAGATGGATTTATTATGCCCAGAATCAAATGCTCTGGAGAGCCTCAGCTGACTAGTGTTTTCAGTTACAAGTTTACACTCAAAAGAACAGTCCCAGTTCCATTTCTCTGCCCATGGACTTCACTCCCAGCTGCCCTACAAATCTGCAAGTAATAGGTCTCAGTAGACAGTTGTGCTTGAGAACTCAGCATATCATAGGATAACTGTTATTTTTTACAAAAATAAAGAGCTTGATTGCAGTTATCTTTATTAAATTTTATCAACATTCTCTAGTTGTATTAATTATCCCTTAATGAAACATTTTAAAGGAAAATATGTTGCCAATTTAGAACTTTAGCATCTGATAGTTGAATAAAATAATAAAATCATATATGGGAAAAAACCATTCTGTTGCTTTACTTCATTCTTGCATTTATTTAGGAAATAGATTTTAGTACCTCCCATACGGCAGGTACTCAGGATTTTAAGGTGACTCGCTTCACTAATGGTTACTATTTGTCGGGCTTTCATTGGGTGCCAGGCACTAGGCTCGGTGCTTTATTTCTTTAAATTCTCGTGACCAACTCATGAAGTAGATAATACCTTTGTTTCACAGATGCAGAAATTGAGGATTAGAAAGGCTGGCAAGTTGCAGAGCCCAGACTAGACGGCAGGTCTGTCTGACTTAAGCCTGTGGCCATAACCGCTGTGCTGTGTTGTATTTTCGGGTCCACGTTGTCCAGGACCTCCAAGCCCAGTCGCAGGATCATGAAGAAATGATTGTCACTGTGGTGCTATTACAGCACCCAGCGCGAGCACCTAACCCAGATCAGTAGGACCCAGGGGAAACTCGCCCAGAGCCGAGTTCTCAGATGAGAACCGAGCCAGAAGGGCTTAGTCACTTCCATCTGATCATTTAGTTACAAATTAGATTTCCTAGAAAAGCAGCCCCTCCTGCTACAGGGTTCACTAATAAACCTAGGTACATAAAATAACCCATTGGTCGACAAGAGGGATAGATTCTGGCCCCAACTGGTTACATTAAAGGCTAAATTTTCTTTACTGGCAGACGACGTTGTGAACCCAAACTGCAGAGATGTCAGTGAGAAGTTTGTTGCTTTTTGTAGACAGTTTAGAGTAACTGGTTGGTCTTTCGGGAACTATGTGTGTTCACTCTGGAACTGCAGAGGCAGCTGTACATATGGTTGTTTTCCCTGAAAACGAGACTAGCCGGGTGATGCCACATACAACGCCGTAAGAAGGAAGGAATCCATTTTGCTAGCTCTTAATTTGCTGCAAAAAGCATTAACCAGTCTTAGGATTCTTGTCGAAACAGCACCACCTCGTGGCCCTTGAAGGTCTTTAATTTTGCACCGACTGCTGCTTGCTTCAGCCATGGTGCTTTCTGTCCACTCACATTGAAAAGACTGATTCGTATGGACACCAGGGTGTATTATTTGGACAGCTTTGCTCAGCTGACAGGCCCTGAATTCTCACGGGCGTAACACAGCACATAATCCTGTCTGATGTGTACACATGCTTTGTGTTGTTTTTGCTGTTGCTATATTTCCAAAGTGGTTTTTGTTGTTGTTTTTGCTGTTGCTGTATTTCCAAACATGGGAGGGGGTAGGCAGAGGGGTAGACCGTCATCTTGGGGTGCCATCTCAGCACGGAGAGTTGAAGGTTGCCTCAGCAGGGGAAGAAAAGAGAGTATATCCACTCTTAGCTGGCTCTGTAGAAAAAGGCACCTGTACTTTTTTTTTTTCGTGAGCCAGAACTAATCAAATAACCCCAGTGTATGCCCAAGGGAGGCTGGGAATGTAGAGAAGTGGCACATTCAGTGAACACGGGTGTCTGCTGTTCTCAAAGTTAGAACGACTCTCGTACTTGACCCTATTGCGTTCTGTTAAATCTCCACATTGTGGTTCAGGGGTCTGTGCAGTCCACGGAGTGTGTGCAGGGTGCCTCCACATAGCTGGGTGCTGCACGCACAACCCATTACATGTCTCGAATGGAAGAGTCTTCCTTCCAGGGCACAAGTATGTGTCTTGTGTCAGGTACCAAGAGAAGGAGATCCAAAGATGAATAAAGCTGATCTCTCCAAGTGTGTGTGGCCTAGGAGACAAACCTGTGTATAAGGTGACATGATCTGATCAGAAGAATAGAGATTTTAGAGTCAAACAAAGTTGGATTTGAATTCTGGCTTCACTACCTACCAACTTTGTCACCTTAGGCAAAATTAGTTAACTTCCCCCATTCTTGGTTTCCCGCATCACAAAACAGGCACCACGATATTCCACTTATCTTCCAGGACTGTTGCCTCAAAAATAATGTGTGTAAAACACTACACTGCGTAGCCTCAATAGATACTCAGTTAACCAAAGCCATGAATGCAGTTCAAGGCCCAAAGAACATGTGGAATGCGCTATCAGCAGAGAGGGAAAGATAATTACTTATGACTGGAGGCCAGTCTTCAAAGAGGATGTGACGTTTGATATGGGCCTTACAGGATGAGTAAGGCTTCAGTAGGGAGAGAGGGAAGGTGAAGTCGAATGAGCAGGAGTATAGAGGCATAAAAGTGAACACTGTGTTTTAGTGCAGTCACATGGCCACGAGTTCACACAGGAATGAGAGTGACAGGCAGGTGGCAGCCATGGCCTTGATTTCCATGCTCAGGACTTCAGGGCTTATGTTAAAACCAGTAGGAAACCAAGCTTTTCCATTCGATGAAGGTTAAATCTGGTATTTTGGGAGGACAAATCTTTTAGACTATGAAAGATGAAAAGTCAAAGACTTAGAGGGAAAGATACCAGTTAGAAGGTTGGTATGGAGTTCAGGGTCTTCTTAGGAGATGGTCATAAGCGTTGTGAGGGGTGGTACGATACACACTTTCTGTACTCCTGAGCAGCTTGGTGAGACTATAAACACCAGCAGCTTTCCTGTTACCTATTGACCTACCAGTCAGCTCCCTGGCTGCAGCCATCTCTCACATTCCTGTTCTCCCGCTCCTAAGTTTCTCCTGTCACTGGCGTCTTCACTTCTACATAAGGCCTGTGACCCTCAGGCTCACTTTGGGGATTCTCCAGTTAGCACTGGGTCAGATCTGTCTCCTGAATTATCTTCTCCCCCCCACCCCTCCCCAGTTCAGCAGTTTCCATGTGCAGTTCACAAGTTGCCTGTAGAACAGTTTATTTTCACTTTTCTGGATGCTTTCCACACTCCCTCCTCCTTTTATCAGTAGACTCTTGATTCCAGGGAATAGCCAGCAAGACAGTTGGGGTGGGGGGTGGACTTGTCCCTGTCACGCAGGAAGCTGCACTAAACCCCTGATAACTGTATAGTACTGACCACCACTCAGCCTCGTGGAGAAGCGTTGAAAGAATGGTCCTGCTCCGGTTGGTAATGGCTGTGCTGTGGTCCCCAACAGACTCTAAGGAACTGTCCTTTCCATATGACAGAGCCCTGACTCAGCAACATGCTGGAACAGATGCAGAGGGTGAACAGAGCATTGTAAATAACACAGGGATCCGCTTTACATAAAACTAAACTGTATGTTAGTGATATTTTTCCCTGTTGCAGACCTGGCTTAATGTTGTAGCAAGCAGAAAAAGCCTTACAATTCCAAACCACTAAAATGGTTTCTTTTGTAGTTGGATCCTGGACGTCTTTTGCACACGGGGACCCAGGCACCCCAAAACCTTACTGCTCACCTGGACGACCAGGTTTCAAGTGAGAGGCCCAAAGCCATTTCCCGTACCAGTGAGAATGACCCGGTGAGTTGCTCGTGTGTGTATGGGTTTTCAGGGCTTATAATTAGTGCTGCTGTCATTTTCCATATCAGGAAAACTAAAGCCCAGAGAAGCTAAGCATATTTCCATATCGTCACATGATGCACCCAGGACAGCAGGCCGCCCCATCCCTGTCTGCTGCTGTGGTGAGGTCAGTCAGTGTTTGTTCTGCTGTCATCGCACACCAAATGCAGCGCTGCTGGGCAGGGTAGGCACGTGGTAAATACTTGGCAAGTCGGTTCTTTAGCAGTTAAATTTAGATGGGTCAGCGAATTTTTCCTTAAAGGACCAGGTAGTAAAACTGTAAGCTTATGAGCCAAAGTGGTCTCTGTCACGACTCCTTAGCTCTGACATAGACAAATGGGCGTGGCTGGGTTCCCGTCAAACTCTTCAAACAGGTAGTCAGCCAGTTTATGAACAAACCCTGGTACAGAGAGTCCTAAGATCACTGCGCGGCTAGAGAACCCAGTTCTCCTAATAACCAGTCTGGGACTGTTTCTGCCTTTCTAGGTGGATTTCCGGGTTCTGGATGGGGAACTAATGACTTGCTGAGAAGACCAGCACTTAAAGTGAGGGTTGTCAGCGGGAGCCAGGGGTCCAGCAGGACCCAGTGTTGTATTTTCTCCCACAGGCCCATTAGGCTCCTTCCCCAGCATCCTTGTTGCCTCATAAATACAGTTAGTTGTCGGGGCTGTGCTTCATTCAACATGAAGGAAACCAACAGCTTTTTCTCTCTTTTTGTTCCTGACCCTACCTTCTGAGTCTTCCCACGTTAACAGGCGATACTGTGAGTGCAGGAGGGGAAAAATAACTCATTACACCCAGGCCATCTCAGCAGGGCATGCTTTCTTTCTGCCTCTAGTGTTCACCTATCTGCACACTCACAAAATGAAACAGAGCAAGTGAATGAATTCATCGAAGTGTCCTTCAGCTTTCCCGGTAATTGTAGTCCCTTTATGTGCCAATTCCCTGGTGTTTCTATGGAAACAGCAGCATGCAGATGATGCTGTCACATGACCAGAACATCTCTATACACGGCATAGAAGAATCCAGATGGCAAGAACTGACTGCTACCTCCACGTCTAGGGCTTACTGTTGCTGAGCAACGAGCTCCATCTTTGGGGGTTCGGGGGCTGACAGCAGCTTCATATACACACAGGACTGGGGCAACGACCAGCACGTTATGTCTACGAAAAGAAATGAAAGCCACCTGTTCCAGCTCTGAGAGAGAGCTGTGTCCTCAATGGGGTCTGTCGCCCTGCCTCTGGCCCCATTACACCTGTCGCTTCTGTTTCCTAGGCCAAGCACGAACAGCAGCACGAGGGCCAGCACTACAACATCCCCCTCCCGGACGTGAAGGCCTTGTTCCCCCAGGGCCTGCCTCCGCGCTACATGAAGCAGGTGCTCGGACGGGGGTTGGGGCCAGCGCGCAAGCTGTGAGCACAGGGGTGGGGTTAAGTGAGCGGGACACTAAAAGAAGACATATGAGTCTGAAAAAACAGATTCAGCTTTTGATTATCTTCTGTGAATAGTGCTGCTACTATAATTACTTTCAGGCCATGTTTATCTGCCTTTACTTAAAATCCTTTTTGTAGCCAGGCAAGATATTCTTAAATAAACAATATCCTCCTCTTTTCCTTGTGTTACCCAACAGATTTCTAGAAACTTTAGGAATCAAATAGTTGTTAAAAACGAATTTAATATTTTCCATAGGAAAGTATCGTGAAAATAGTTCATGTGCTGCAGACAAACAAAAATCATAATGTAACTTGTAGGCAGCTGAGTTACGGTAGGCTCAGTGTGCATCGGAGACGTGGCCGGAAATCCACAGCCTCACTCCTCTCCGTCCCTTTGCGTTAGGTGAAGACATTCAATGAAGCTTGCCTGATGGTAAGGAGACCAGCCCTAGAGCTCCTGCATCACCTGAAAAACACCAAGTTTGCTCACCCGGCTGTGCGATACGTTCTCTGTATCCTTTCCTGCCTGCCCGGCTGTCTTGAGCCAATGCTTCCTCCCTCAGGTTGGGGAAAGAAGCCATGCAAGAGTACTACTTGTTGACAGTAGAAGGTCACCTCTGGTCATGTTTTCTTTAACAACAAGTGCTTTAGATGGGGAGAAGGGAACAGGAAAAACCCTCAGCCTTTGCCACATTATTCATTTCTGTGCCAAACAGGACTGGCTGGTACTGCATATTCCAGATGGTAAGTTCTTCCTGTCCCCACGATGAGGTTAGTTCTGTCACTATGGTAGCGCGTGGCTTTCATATGCGACAGGGCCCTGCCCGCCATGGGACAGGCCTTGGCTCCAGGGGCACAGGCCTGAGCTCGTTCATAACCTCGTCGCATGACTGACAAGCAACGCGCAAGGAGAAGTAAATGCAACAAGGAGAAATTCCGCTAAAAGCCTCTGGGAGCCTTTCGGGAATCAGGATGAAGTTCTCTGGCCCAGCAGTCCTCACTCTGACACGTGAGAGAGCGTAACTCCCGCCTGAGAGGTCATCGCGGGCTTTACTGCCCTCGGTCAACAACCTTGAGTGCCCGTAAGCGCCTCTGACACGGTGCTGGCTATCAGCATTCTAGAATCGTCAGCATGCATCTTAAAAACGTAACATACTTGCATACATCCCTCCTGTGTGTGCAGCCATATTTTCGGACTGTCTTTACAAACTGCCAGGAAGCTGGGGTGACCTTTTACACACTCGGTGTGCCTTGTGTGTTGATCGTAATGATAATGTTTAAGGCGGGTCAGACAAGGAAGCCTGGAAACCGCAAGGCTTTCAGACCATGGGAGACCGAAGTCATTCCCATAACTCAGGGAAGCACAGAGTATGTTGACGTGAATACAGTCCATTCCTGCACAGTTTGTTTTCTTGTACCTCCTTTTAGCTCATCTTTGGGTGAAAAACTGCCGGGATCTCCTGCAGTCCACCTACAACAAACAGCGCTTCGATCAACCTCTGGAGGCTTCGATCTGGCTGAAGAATTTCAAAACTGCAAACGAGCGTTTCCTGAGTCAGGTGACTACACTTCTGGCAGTTCGGTGCTGGACATTCTGTAAATGGATTTTATCTCCTGTGCTCTGAGTACCAGTAGACTCTAGAGACCTAATGTGGTAGTTGAAATAACTATACCATTTTGTATTTCTTGTGGGCAGCAAACTGAAGTCCAGACTGATTCAGTGACTTTTCCAAGGTCAGAGCCTCATGCTCTCTAAAGCATGTTTTCAACTACATGATTTTCTCCAGATGAGACCACTTTTGGAACCAGAAATGTATTGGTAAAATTACTCTTTAGTGACTCTTGAATATGATCTCTAGGCCAGGGGTTTTCAGCTCTAGATAGAATCACCTAGGAGCTTGTTAAAAATGCAGGTGCTGAGGCCCCCTCCTGGACCTTTTTTGTCAGAATCGTATATAATAGATATTTTTAAGCTCCAAGCAGAAATGGTCTCGATAGCATTCACTTCCATACTGAGATCTCTGATAGGGCTTGAAAAATAGACTAAAACTATTCCTAACAACCTTAACCTCCTACCTGTCAGCTAGGGATGGCCATCCTTCGGCTGAGTAGCCAGTTTGGATTTTTATTTTGTTTGTAGATAAAGACTCAAGAGAAGTACGTGTGGAATAAGCGAGAAAGCACCGAGCAAGGCAGCCCTCTGGGCGAAGTGGTTGAACAGGTAGGAAAGTGCTGTGCCCCGGCCTGAGAAGGCCCGTTACAGGGCGGCAAGTACCATCTCCTCTCGTCCCCTGCAGGGCATGACCCGCGTGAGGAGCGCCACGGATGCCGTGGGGATTGTGCTCAAAGAGCTGAAGAGGCAAAGCTCTCTGGGAACTTTCCGCCTCCTGGTGGCAGTGGATGGAGTCAATGCTCTCTGGGGAAGGACGACACTGAAGAGAGAAGATAAAAGCCCGGTAGGAAAACTGAGTTTCTCTCTCTGGGTCCTCTGGTTTCTGGTGCGTCACCTATGCAGCTGGGACTCACGAGATGTGAGATGTCTTCTTGCCCTCCAAGTATCTGAATTAAGATGTAGAGTGAAAGCAGCATCAGTAGGAGGTAATGCCAAGTTCCGCCATCCATTGAAAAGGAAGGGAGAGTATTTTGAACAGCACATGACAGCAAAAGCTGCTTTCTATCTTTGTCAGTTTTTTCTCTTTTCAAAATGAGACTCTGTAGTCTAAGCAGAGGAGATCTGAAGCATCGAGAGCGGGTATTTGGAGCAGTGGGTGTTTTCTCCTTAGGGACTGCTTTTAATTTCCAGAAGCTGCCAGTTTCAGGGCCAGCAGCTGTTGAGCTTCTCAGGCTACACCTCTGGGTACTGAGGTTACGCCTTTAGTAGGTGAGGGCTTTTCAGTGATCCAGGCAAAGCAAGTAATGGTCTCTGCTTTCCACCGCGCCCGCGTCCCCCTCCCTCCTTCCCTGCCACCCCACGCTGACCACGTGCAGATCGCCCCAGAGGAGCTGGCCCTCGTTTACAACCTGAGGAAAGTGGTACGGAACGACTGGGTGAGTACAGAGATGTTAACACATTTCAGACAGGAGTGCGCTCGCATTTCAGAGCCACGACTGCTTCACCCCTAAGACTTTATGGACAGCAAGGTCTTGCATCTTAATTCCCGTCACTGTACCAAGTTTAAAACCTATGTATTTGGCTTCTAATCTTTTCACTTCGCTGGAGCAAGCTATTCAAAAGCGTTTTATTTAAATGTTGGTGTAATTACTTTGCTTGCAGTTGTTCAGTATTTTTGTATCTTCTTATCAACTTTGGAAAAGATCTTGATAAATTTAAGATTATGTAGCAATTTACTGCAGGCGCCAAAGCTAGAACTAATAACCGGTTTCGCTGCCATTCAGCTGTGCTGGGCCACACCGCCACCCCACTGTATGGCAGACAAACAAATCTGCAGACGGTAGAAGTGCATTTTTCTATCTTTTTGAGCTTTTTCTGATGTGGCTTTTTCTCCTTTCAGAACGGAGGTGCCATTGTGCTGACTCTGAGCCAGACTGGCTCTCTCTTTAAGCCCCGGAGGGCCTACCTGCCTCAGGAGTTGCTGGGAAAGGTCAGATCACTGGAAAAATCTGTTTTCCCTTAGGTAGTCATTCTGTCTGAAGAATTCTGACCTAGTTTCAGACTTGGAGGAAACGCATTTTGCATGACTTCCCCCAGATTCCTAGTGGGCTAATATTCGACCGTACTCTCTCCCGCTATCGTTTCTTTTCTGAAGTATGTGACAGTAACCTGAGACATGATACTTCTTTAGTCACGTGGACTTCCTAAAAATCACAGCCCCCCAACATCTAACCACAGCACAGGTATCAGATGAGGACATGGACATCACTGAAACACTCGTACCCCGTCTGTAGAGCTTAGGCTGATTTTGCCAGTCACCTGGGTGTCCTGTAGAGAACAAGTGCTGGGTAAGGTGTTGCCTTCAGTTGTCTTGTCTCTGTAGTTCCTTTTATCTGGGACGGTTCCTCAGTGTCCCTCCATCACTGGCCTTGCGAACTCTAACCACTTTTATGAGGTGATCCCTCCCCCCCCCCCCCCCCAGCGCTCGGGTTCCTCCTCAGCAAAGTTCCTGGTTTACTCTGGAGTCGGCAAGTACCTTGCGGAGACTGGGTTAGTGTCTGTTACTCCACTCGTGTCCTTGACCAGCTGTAGTACCCAGGGGTGATTCTTCCCTAGATCAGTTATTATGATAGTTGTAAAATAGGTAATTTCTAGTTGCACCGTTTCCTCTAAGTGTATCAGCTGGCTTTCTATTCCATTTCTCTCTTAGGTATTTGTTTCAGCACAGACATGGGAATTCGTAACCTTTTCTATCCTTGTTTACTTCAGGGCTTACATCATGTCAGATTTGGCCAGCAGGAGCCTTTCCAGCTGGCTTCTCTGTCCTTTTAACAAGTACCCATCATTCTTTCTGTATGTGTTTACTCTTGGCACAAGACTATGTTCCAGACTCATCTTGAACTTCCCACGTCCCTGTCCTAGCTTCGGCCTTTTTCACTTCAGAGGAGATGGTGTTAGGAACCAAGGGTACAGCAATGGAGGTGTCCCTTCTGGGCCCCCAGCCGAGCTTGTGACCAGTATGTGTAATACCAGTATGTGTGTGCGTGTGTTTACATGCACTGTTACAAGCATGTCCCAGGCTAGCAGCATGGCACGCGTCACATCCTCCCCCTTTCGGTATCTGTAACCCTCGCCGACCATAAGAAACCCGCTCATCAGCCACAGCGCATTTCCTCACTAGTCTCAGATTACAGTGAGAGTAGCTTCGGAATTGCTAACCCTTGACGCTACAGAAAAGCAGTTTGAACTGGGTCGCAGTATTTGTTTAGAGAAGTTTTTATCTTTAGCCTAAGGGTCTTTAGTCCAAATAGTTTGTTCAGAAGTTAACGGGTTAGTTTCCCTCATCCCTTCAGTATTATGTTTGAAATTTGAGATAAACAGTGCCTCTATCTGCAGGTTCACTTTCGGCAATTTCAGTTTGCCATGGTCAACTGTAGTCCGAAAATATTAAATGAAAAATTCCAGAAGTCAGTAATTCACAAGTTTTCTATTGCACACGCTTGTGAGCAGCGTGATGCCATCTCTTGCTTCATCCGGATTGGGACGTGACTGACTCACCCTGTTGTCCTGTGTCCCCACACTGCTCATGCTCCCCGCCCATTTGTCACTTAGGACCCTCTCAGTCATCAGACTGGCTGTCGCAGTGTCGCAGGGCTTGTGTTCAGGTCACCCGTTTTAATTAATACTGACTCCAAAGCACTGGCAATTCGGGTATTTCAAGGAGAAGCGGTCAAGTGCTTCCTTTAAGTGAAAAGGCGAGTGCGTAGAGGAAAAACAGGATACAGAGGGCTCAGCACTACCCAAGGTGTCAGGCATCCCCTGGGGGTCGTAGAAAGTACCTCTGCCTGGTAAGGGGGGCTGCGGTACAGTTTGATTTGTCTGTTTCAGTTTATGTTCCATTTAGGGTCTTGTCCGCATCTTTGTTAGTATTATTTTCTATTTGGAATATTTGAACTGTCAAAACTGTTGCTGACTATTTAAGTCAGAACTGTAAAAAAATTAAAGTATATACGTATGTATACGCTTACGTATATACAAACAAGGGGCACCCCCTCAAGCGTCATCTCTTTTTAAACTTAGTACTCGTGGCCAGCTAGAGCCATGGCAGGCAGCGCCGTGCATGGAGCCCTTAGTGGGGAGCCCTGAGTGGGGCGCCCTCAGTAAGGACCAGAGCAGAAGAAAAGCGACACGCGTGCCCTTTAAGTATTTAAATAACTGGATCTCTGCCGATGTCACTTATCGATTACTGTATCTTTGTCCTTTTTCTTCAGGAAGGATTTGATGCCCTGGACCCCTTTATTCCCATCCTGGTTTCCAACTATAACCCAAAAGAATTTGAAAGTTGTCTTCAGTATTATTTGGAGAACAGCTGGCTTCAACATGAGAAAGGTCAGTTGTTTCCCTTTGTGCTCTCAGGAAGCACCTCCCCTGAGACACAGCCTGGGCTGTCCCCTCAGCAGCAGCCTGTAATCTGTAGCTCAGCCTTTTTCCCTTTATCTTGACCCCTTTCCGGCTGAGTAGACGGGACAGTAGGTTGGATTTACAGAAGACGTCCGTGCCTCCCTGAGTGTCAGCAGCAGGCCAGGATCAGGGGCTGGTGCTGACAGGCCCACACCAAGTCTGGGCACCTGGTGTGGGTGCTGCCACACTCTCGTTGTGGCCTTTTTTCTTTGTTTGGGGGTTTTTATCTATTTTGTTCCTGTTGCATTTACTCATCATTCAACAAACTCTGACTGAGAGACCCAGAAGCCGGGACGCCCACCGAATAACTGATAGTGAGAGGCCAGCAGCAAACTAGCCTGTGCCGGGGCTGTCCCAGGGTGTGCCTCCGCAACGTCCCTGCAGCCGGAGGGGGGGCGGCCGAGGTGCAGGGGAAGGGGAAGGCGAAGAGGCAGGCTGTCCCATCACTAGGTAACAGAATTCGCCGTAATTGGAGGCGGCTATGGTAGGGCCTGAAGCTGCTGCCTATGGGCTGGGAAGCACAGTGGAGACATTTCTAAGGGGTGGGGATTTGACAGAGTCCTAAAGTCCAGAAGATACTACTCTGGGAACAGAGGGAGAAGTAGATGCTGGATTGGAGGGATTTACGCTTAGAAAGCCTAACAGTTTATTATTAGGATAAAGCATCGAAAAGTGAGGTGTCCCTAGTGCTAGTTACAGCAAAACAGTCTGGGTCCTGTCGCCCCTGACTACGGAGTTTCCCGGATAACATAATGCTGCGGGAGAAAACCCCCCAAATCTTCGTTGACTCCATTTTAGCCCACACGGAGGAAGGGAAAAGGGAGCTGCTGTTCCTGAGCAACTCAAACCCGGGGCAGCTGGAGCGGCTCTGTGCCTACCTCTGAGCCGTGCTCACACCCAGTCGGATGGGGCGGTCACCCAGCGGAGCTCGTGGGACTGGACAGGACGGCAATTGGCTCGCACCCTTCGCGGAAATGGGTTCCTTGCGAATGTAAAGCGACTGTAATGGCAGTAAGATGTCCTCCTGTTTTGCTCACGTCAGTTTATGACATGTGGTTTTCATTTTAATTAATCATGGTTTTTTCCCTTAACAATTAAATTATCTTTCTTAAAATGTGTTCGATTTATAAGATGGAAAGAGTCTTCATATTGGCCAAATTGAATTTCTCTGGCGTTCTGCTTGGCGAGTGTCTAAAGAGACTAAGTTCTAGAGAAATTTCCAACAGTACTATTTTCCAGACTTGACTCAGTTCAGGGGACTGCGAGTCACAGCTTCCTTCCCGCTCCCAGACACTGAGCACTCACTCCCTGTACGTACACCTTTATCGGGGTCCCTGAGAACCTTACTGAATGCAGCTGAGTCTGGCAGCTGTGTGCGTACGGTACAGCCCCTTTCAAAAGTTCCTGAAAGAATCAAGCACTAAACGCCAACGCAGACATTGCATGTAATGATGAACTTATCTTTAGTGCACAGAGAGGAGTACAAGCTGTGTGCCGTCTTTGGGAGATTTGAGAAAATCGTGACTCAAATCAATTTCTAGAATATATAAATAACTCCTATTACTAATTTATAGGTAAACAATTGAAATATAGACATTTCTCTAAAGAAGACATAGAAATGGATGAGAAGATGATGGAAAGAGGCTCAACATCACTAATGATTAGGAAAATGCAAATCAAAACCTCAGTGAGACCCCACTTCACACCCCCTAGGACGGGCTATAAATAAAAAAGACAGTAACAATCAGGAACTTCCAGATATTGCTGGTGCAAATATGAAATAGAAATGGAAATTTTCCAGAATGTTTCCACATTGGACAACAGTCTGGCAGTTCCTCCAAATGTTAAACAGTTTGCACACGACCCAGCCATTCCACCCGTAGGGATCTAACCTTCAGCAATGGGAACATGTCCACACACAGACTTGTGTTGAAGCAGCATGAGACTGTTCATTATTCAGAATAGCTGAAAAGGAAATGACCCAAATACCCTTCAATTTGCAAAGGCATAACCAGAAAGGAAGAGAAACCAGTACATGCTACAGCCTGGGGAACCTCAAACACCTTACAGAGAGCACATACTGTGTGAATATTTGAAACATCCAGAAACGGCAGATCTCTAAAGCACAAGTTCAGCAGTGGTTGCCTCGTGTTGGGGTAGGAACAGGCTTTAACTGTAATCACAAAGAAGCATTTTTGGGGATGATGGAAAAGTTTTAAAACTGAATTGTAATGGTGGTACAACTCTGCATATTCACAAAATCATTGTACACTCAAAATGGATGAAAATGATACCTCAATAGGGTCTTTAAAAAACTGCAGTCAGACTTCCTCCTTCCCTCTATTCTTCGCAGGGGTCATACTTCATCGTAGTCTGCTGGCTCACGCGGCTGCCTGGCCACCTCTCCTTCCTCAGGATGGTCCCTCACAGGCTTTCCAGATAAAGCACTTGCGTGCCTCATTCCATCTTGGGGTTGGTTTCTAGCAGACGCTGTCTTCCAGACACAAATCTAAAGCTGCAAGTAAAAAGTGAAAAAAGCTGTATTACAAACACTAACCAAAAGAAAGGTGGTCCTCTGTGTTGCTATCAAACGCCGTGGACACGGGGTAAACAGCATAGCCAAAGAAAAGGGGGTATTTTATAATGGTGGAAGTTTCCATTCATCAGGAGGATAAGACATGTAAAGTGGTAGGTCCTGACAACAGAGCCTAAGAAACCGACAGAACTCCAAGGAGATACAGACGATCATAGTGGGAGAGTGAACATACTTCAGTAACTGATGGAGACAAAAGTATTAGTAGGAATATTTAATGAGCATGATTAACAAACTTGTCCAAATGACAGTATATTTTTTAAACCCCAAAACTTCTGAATGGACATTCTTTGTAAGAACATGTATAACCTGTTTAAAAATTGATTGTCGCTGGACCATAAAAGAAGTCAACGAATTTCAAGGAATTTAAATCATACAAACCATCTTCTTTAATCCCAAACAACAACCTAAGCTAGAAATCAGTAACAAAAAGATACACAGAAAATCCCCACTGTGCTTGGAAATTAAAAACTTTCGTGATGTGCCCATAGGTCAGAGAAAAAAAATCAGAATGGAAATCAGTGATTCAAACCAAATGATTAGGAAAATACTCAAAACTTAAATAAAAACTTAGTTTTCTGAAAATACTATTAACTTGATAAAACGACTCTGATGAGAATATTCAAGAAAAAAAGTAAAAGGAATTTTTCACATTTAAAAGAAGAAATATCAGAAATGATAAAGGATATCACTACAGACCTTGGAGACATTAAAAAGATTAACTGGGTATATTATGAACAGTTTGATGGTAATATCTCTAAATTTGAAGATGAAATGGACAAATTCCTAGAAAATACATAACATCAAAATTGATACAGAAATCACTTAAGTAGTCCTATAATTATAATAGAATTCATAATCAAAAACTTTTCTACAAAGAATACCAGGCCCACATGACTTCACCAGTAAATTCTACCAAACATTTAATCAAGAAATAATGCCAATCTCTTACAAACTCCTGTGGAAAATAGAAAAGGGGGAGATACTTGTCCACTTGTTTTATGAGGCCAATATTACTCTAATATTAAAACCTAACAAGACCGTTACAGATAAAGAAAATCACAAGCCAATCTCATTAGTAAATATTGGATGCAAAAATCCCAAACAAAATATGAGTAAATCAGAGCCAATGTTTTAAAGGAATAATGCAACATAAATGAGTCAAGGTTTACTCTAGGAATGCAAGATAAGATGATATGCAAAAATCAAACTACATAATTCCATTAGCAAAACAGGATAAAATGATTATCTTAATTCAGAGAAAATTGTTTTCATTTCCAAATCCATTCATGATTGAAACTCTTAGCAAAACAGAAATATAAGACAACTTCCTTTAGCTGACAAAGTGTCTACAGAAACTCTTCAGCCCACGTCGTACTTAAAAGTGAAATGGTGACAGCTTCCCTTTGAGGTAGGGAGCAAGACATGGGTGTTTAACTTTGACCACTTCTGTTCCACACTCTGCTGGAGGTCCTAGTCAGTGCTCTGAAGCACGGAAAACAGTAATATTTGGGGAAGGGATTAAAAACAACCATCATTATTTGTGGATAAGACTAGAAATCCAAGAGTCTACAGATAAATGATTAAAATTAATCAGCGAGGGCCGGCCTGGTGGCTCAGGCGGTTAGAGCTCCGTGCTCCTAACTCCGAACACTGCTGGTTCAGTCCCCACATGGGCCAGTGGGCTCTCAACCACGAGGTTGCCGGTTCGACTCCCGCAAGGGATGGTGGGCTGCACCCCCTGCAACTAGCAATGGCAACTGGACCTGGAGCTGAGCTGTGCCCTCCACAACTAAGACTGAAAGGACAACAACTTGACTTGGAAAAAAGGCCTGGAAGTACACACTGTTCCCCAATAAAGTCCTTTCCTTTCCCCAATAAAATCTTTAAAAAAAAATAATCAGCGAGCATGGCAGGGTAGCTGGTCACGTCAGTGTACCAGTCTGTTTATATCAACAACAGAAAATATGATTTTAAAAGAAGAAATATAACAAAAGGCACATATGACATTTATATAGAAAATTATAAAATTTATTTTTTAAAATTTAAAGACCTCAATAAAGGCAGAATAGAAATTGGAATATTTAATACTGTAAAGGCACCAGTTCTCCCCAAATTGATCTACAGAGATGCAATGCTATCCCAATCAAAACACCTATAGGATTTTATATTTTGTTGTGGAAATTGACAAACTGATTCTAAAATATATGTGGACATACACAGAGCCCAGAATAGACAAGACTTATCCTAACCATTTATCTTGAAAAATTTCAAACCTACAGAAATGTTGAGAGTACAAAAGAACAGCATATAACCTTCACTTAGACTCAATTGTTAATTTTGTCACATTGGCTTTATCTTTCTATTTACTTTGAGATACCATTTGAAAGTAAATTACAGACAACTATTTCATCACATACCTCCCAAGAATAGGATATTCTCCTACATAAGCAGAACATGATTATCACACCAAAGAAACTCATAGATATAATAATATCACCTAACATATGGTTTATTTTGAAATTTCTCATTATCCCAACAATGTGTTTGTGGTTCTCCCCACCCCGGGCCCTAGCCAGTTCAGGTTCCAATCAAAGACCACACATTTAAGCTGTAATCTCTTTACTGTGTCCTTTTATCTTCGATAGACCCTCCGATTGTTTTGTCTTTTGACATTTTTTAAAATGCTGGGCCAGTTGTTTATACTACCCCCCATTCTGGATTGGTGTATTGTTTCCTCCAGATCAAACACAGGTGACAGGGTTTTGACCAGCATGACACAGGGGTGATATTTTGTATTTGCCACACTATCCCACCATTTCAGTTTGTTCCATTATTGGTGACACTTAAGTTTGATCACTTGGTCAATTTTGGCATCCATCATTGTGAAACTACATTTCCTCCGATGTAATTAACAAGTTATCTGCGGAAGGTTATTCTGAATCCTGAAATCACCTCATTTTCCAACAAATCACCACCCAGTGGTTTTAATATCCATTGATGATCCTCATCTGAATAAATTATTAAATTGATGGCTGCAATCTAAATTTAAATCCTATTATTCTGTCTACATTTATTTGCTGCTATTCCTTCTGTCGCCCCTAATTCGCACCCTCCCTTCCCCTTTCTTTAGTCTCTTGCGGACTCACAGATCTAAGATGTGTTTTTAAAACGTGGTGTGTAAAGACTGAAATCGGAACAAATCGACACAACAGGACCATGAGCCCAGAACATAACATAAAACGCATTGGTCATTTTTGAAAAGATCAGTAAATGTGACTATATTTAAAAACAAAATACTCTGTTCTTTAAGAGACCGCCTTGAAGGAAATGAAAGGACAACTAGCATGGGAGAAGGCATTTTCAACACATGTAACTTGACGGAGGGCCTGTATCCAGAGTAAAGTACTCACCCCTACAGAAGAGGAGTAGACAACCCACAAAAAACGTGGGCAACGGACCCGGACACCCACTTCACAAAAAAGGATGTGCACATAGTTGGTAAACGTACCTAGCGGTGCCGTCCACCTCTAGTAACCAGGGAAATTAAAACCCGGGATAAGGACTCCCATTTCCAACTGTTGGAAGATTATGGAACATCACCGGAAAACTCCCCCACGCTGGTGGTGGAATTGAAATCGGTCCATTTAGGAAACAGCGTGGTGGTATTTACCAACTTCGAACACACCCACCCTCACGACACGACCCAACGAACACACTGCTGGTGTGTTCGTTCCCAGCACAAGTGTGTGCCGGGCACACGCACAAGACCGCCAATGCGGCACCTAACCGCCCCAGCCGGGAAACAGCGCCCAAGCCCACGCTCGGCAGGACCAACCACTTGTGGGACGTTCACGCGGTCGCGAGTCCGCAGCAATGACAACGAACCCTAAGTACCGGGAAGAACGTCACAAACGACAGCGAGCAAAAGGGAGACGCAAAAGAATACGTGCTCCGACTTATGTACGTGCGACAGGCAGAGAGGACAACAGACACAGAGACTGAGTGACGTGAGCCCACGGGATGAGAAACCCGCACGGCTGTGACTTTTGGAGCGGAAGGAGGGGGCGCGTGGGAGGCTTCAGGGGAGCGCCGACTTTTCTGGCAAGGTTTCACTTTTGCCTGAAGTATGCCGTGAGAAGACACACAAGCTTCGAGAGCAGTAAGACACAGGGCGAGCCTCACCAGGGACCCCACGGGAGACGCAAACACAGCACCAAGAAAGCTCCAGCATGGCGCGTAGGCTCGGGCGCCGACAACTTCCGGCGTGGGCCCCGCCCCTTGACACCCACGAATAAGCAGGATTGGTTCCCGCCAGGAAGAGGCGGGAATAATGGGCGGTGTCTCTAAAGGCCAACGAATAGTGTACCCTCTAGGAAAAGATGTTTATGGACCAATAGGGCGCAGAGAGCGAGGCCCCGCCCATAAGGCTACTGAGCCAATCGGCTGCGAGTGGCGAGTGGGCAGGCGGCGGCTGCGCGACCCAGTGGAGACGCGCGGCATGGCGGGCGGGGCCCGGGAGGTCCTCACGTTGCAGTTGGGACATTTTGCGGGGTTCGTGGGAGCGCACTGGTGGAACCAGCAGGTGAGGTCTCCGCGCGGCTGCCCCAGCGGAGCCTTTGGGACTTCCAGCCCTTACTTCCGTCCCGCCTTTCTCGCCACCCGAGTCCAGTCCTTCCTGTGCTTCTCCAGGATGCTGCGCTGCGCGGAGCGACCGCTGCGGAGGAGACGCCGGGCGAGTTGTGCCCCGACGTCCTGTACCGGACCGGCCGAACGCCGCACGGCCAGGAGACCTACACGCCGAGGCTCATCCTCATGGACCTGAAGGGTGAGGCGGCGGCCGGGGTCAGCCCAGTGCCCACTTGGCCCTTCGCTTCACGGCCCCCAGACCGCCCTGGGCTCAGGCCCGAGAGGAGGAGCCTGGGAGAGCCGACCGCGGGAGGCCTGCACCCGGGACGCGGGGAGGCACAGCTGCTCCCTTCCCGAGCCGGCTCTGAGACGGGCTGCTTGTCCCCGGACAGCGGTGTGTGGCACTGGCGCCTGTAAGACGCCGGGTGCGCTCTGCCTCCGGCCCCACCGCTAAGGACAGGATGGACTCTGGATTCGCCTAGGCCAGGGTGTTGCACGACTCCTGTCCGTTCAGGAAAACTTGGAAGCACCCAGTGCTGGGGACGGCAGACTGTCAGGACGAGGCTTTGACCTAACATTGCCTGTCATTTTTGTGCAGGCAGCCTGAATTCCCTAAGACAAGAAGGTGGACTCTACAGGGACACACAGCGAGACGCTGCGATAGCCTGGTATTGGGCTGTTGGGAGAGGAGTGGGTGCGCACAGGAAGCTGGGGACTGGCACCTGTGGCTAGGACCCGTCTCCAATCTCTTTCAGGGAGGGGAAGCTCACCACACACAAAGAGGAGCTCCATCCGAAGAACCCTTATCTCCAGGACCTTCTGAGTTCAGAGGTGAGGGCCTCGGCCCTGAGTTGCCACCATGCCTCACTGGGGCAGAGGAAGAGCATCTGAATCACCTCTGATGCCCGAGGGGGCTTTGGGGAGAGGCACCCTTTCCTCCTAAAGGACCAAGGCATAAACAGAAAGGAGGCTACCGGGTGTGGCCAGCAAAATCGGGGAGTAGAAATCCATTTTTGTCTGTGGTCTGCCTGGAACTAAATGCAGATTTTTCCCATCCCTCCCAGGGAGTGCTGTGTAGTGATGGTGTCTGGAGGGTCAAATCCATTCCCAGTGGCAAAGGTGAGACTTGTCCAGGTTCTGCAGGATGGGGGCTGGGCAGATCAGGGACCCCGAGAAAGGCACGGTTCCAATGCTTTTCTTCAGGTCCCGCGCCACTCACCACTGCTACACCTCCAAAGCCACGGACCCCCACCGAGGGCCGCATCCAAGTCTGGTCAGACTTCCTGAGAGCCCACCTCCATCCTCGGAGCATCTGTATGATTCAGAAGTACAACCACGATGGGTACGGGGGCCCAGAGGCTGTGGGCTGAGAACCGGGGCCCACCCATGGTGCATGAGGCTCTTGAAACCGTCCTCCGTGCCCTCCCCGAGAAAAGATCTCAGGGCTGGGTGGAGGGGCGTCCAGTGAATCCTGGGCTCTGTCTATGAATGGCAGTGAAACAAGTCGCCTGGAGGCTTTTGGCCAAGGAGAGAGCATCCTGAAGGAACCCAAGTACCAGGAAGAGCTGGAGGACAGGCTGCACTTCTACGTGGAGGAATGTGATTACCTGCAGGTAGCTGTGTGCATGGAGGACATGGGGCTGGGAGCTTCCCTTCCCTATCCAGTCCCACCTTCCATCATTCACCTGTCCAGGGCTTCCAGATCCTGTGCGACCTACACGATGGCTTCTCTGGGCTGGGCGCTAAGGCCTCAGAATTGCTTCGAGATGAGTACACGGGGCGAGGAATAGTGACCTGGGGGCTGCTCCCTGGTCCCTACAGTCTTAGGGTGAGTAGAACGTGGGGAGGGAGAAGAGGGAATGAGAGCCCAGTGAGAAAGTTGCTCAAACTCCTCTCCTTTCTTTCAGCAGGAGCCGCAGAAAAACATCTACCGTCTCCTGAACACAGCCTTCGGTCTGGTGCACCTGTCTGCTCACAGCTCCCTGGTCTGCCCCTTATCCTTGGGCGGGAGCCTGGGGCTGCGACCTGAGCCCCCTGTCCACTTCCCGCACCTGCATTATGATGTAAGGCTCAATGCTCAGGTGACAGCTCGTGACGGGGACCCTGGGGACCCTGACTCAGCAAGGCAGCTTCAGCTTGAACTCAGCTAGGAGGTGGCCTTCATTCCGGTCCTGTGCTTGCCGCCATGGGCCTCACACACCCGCTTTGTCCCAAAGCCCCGGACCTCTCTGCCATTACCGTCCTGCCTGCACTCGTTTCCGGCCCCGAAAGGCCAGTGCTCTTCTCGGTATCCTTTCCAGGCCACTCTGCCCTTCCACTGTAGTGCCATCCTGGCTACAGCCCTGGACACAGTCACCGTTCCTTATCGCCTGCGTTCCTCACCAGTCTCCATGGTTCATCTGGCTGACATGCTGAACTTCTCCGGGAAAAAGGTAGGAAGCTTCAGGAGCAGTCGGGTCAGAGCTGAGACAAAGCTCTGGGACTGGAGCTCATCCTTCCTTTCAGGTGGTGACAGCAGGAGCAACCATCCCCTTCCCCCTGGTTCCAAACCAGTCCCTTCCCGACGCCCTGGTGCAGCTTGGAGGGGCCGCCCCGTGGATCCCGCTGTCTGCATGTGGGGACCCTTCTGGAACACGCTGCTTTGCACAGTCAGTGGTGCTGAGGGGTCTCAACAGAGCGTGCCACACCAGGTGAGCAGTGCCGGCCTCAGGAGCCGGCAGACACTTGTTTTCACGTCCTTTTCTCTCTGGCACCTCCGGACAGTCTAAGGGCACAGCCCCTTTCATTGCCCCGCCCCCCCTTTATCAAAAAAAAGACTGAGCAGCCCGATTCAGCTGAGGGCCTGAGAACAGAAGACTCTTGGGTCCTTAGCACGCTGCCCCAGACTAAGGTGCTCTGGCTTTGTCCTGGCAGTCAGCTCCCCCCAGGGACACCTGTGCCCTCGGTGCTCCACGCGTGCGCCACTGGGGAAGAAGTCCTGGCCCGGTACCTGGAGCAGCAGCAGCCTGAAGCCCGGAGGTCAGTGTAACGCTCTCGGGGCTGCTCCCAGACCTCAGACCCCCTCAGGTGCCGGCTCCTCTCACTGCCGCCCTTCCTCTTGCCCCCCAGCTCTTCCCATCTGCTGCTGACGCCCTGCAAGGTGGCCCCTCCTTACCCCCACCTCTTCTCAACCCTCAGCCAGCAGGGCTCGGTCCTGGACAGTCCCCCCAGCGGGGCAGGTACGTAGCATGGGAAGAAACCCACAACTTCAGGCCTGGGCGCGGTTTTCTTCGTCCCTTCCTGGGTAAAGGTACTTAGAAAGTTCACAGGCAAACACTCCTTTATTCACGCTGGTTCCTGAGAACTGCTCTCCTCTGGAGTACTGGTCTACTGAGGGGACAGCCCACAGAGGGGCTGCGTCCCCTCTCTACACGCAGAGGCCCAGGGGAGAAGACCCCCGGTGACAGGCCTCCCCGCCCTCTCCCCCACAGCAGTGGACAGCGTCCCGGTCCTTGGGGCTCTCTGCTCCTCTTCCTCCTTGGATCGGACCCTGGGCAACTTGGCCCAAGAGCTCACCAAAGTGGACCTGCGGCGCTGGGCCAGTTTCATGGAGGCTGGCGTGGAGCAGGGGGACCTGGAGGAGCTGCTCCACGAGCTCCGCAGCCTGGCCCAGTGCTACCAGGGCGGGGACAGCCTCCTGAACTGACCTTCCGAAGGGAGAGTGGGTGTACAATAAAAGTGCGGATGCAGGCGCTGGTGTCTCGGGACTGGCTACACCCACACGCACCTACGACATGTAGGAACACTGCTCAGATGACCACCACGAGTGGACCCTCGGGACAAAGAAGGGGGGGATGGAGCTGAGCCTGTCCCTCAACGCTGTGTATGTACAAAGTGGACGTCCAAGGTCTTCAGAAAAGACCGCGACGCAGACGGCAGAGCCATGCGATGCCAGCCTGCCGTGTCCTGGTCCTTGCCCCGCTCCTCAGCTGTCCACTGAGCTCCAAGTACAAGCACCTTGTCCCTCGTCAGGGTCCGTGGGCTTGGGTCCTGTGCAGACGACACCTGCACGCTGCCCGTCTCACTCGTCCAGCTCTTCCTCAGACAGAAGGTCCCCGCGGTCAGACAGCTGGTCGGCATTGCTGGTGCTGGCCGCGTCGTCCTCATCCTCAGAGCTGGCCTCGCACGCGGTGTGGAAGAGCTGCATGAGTTCTCGGAAGCGGTGGGACACCTGGGACGAGAGGGGGGCTGTTCCCTGTTCCCGAGCTAGTGCCATGTCAGCACGAAGCACATGCCAAGGCGAACGGCCTGACTTGTCGCGCACAGTAAGGGCTGTGTCCTCACAGAAGGGGACTCAGGGTGAGGTGTCCTCACAGAAGGGGACTCGGGGTGAGGTGTCCTCACATAGACGGGGACTCGGGGTGAGGTGTCCTCACATAGAAGGGGACTCGGGGTGAGGTGTCCTCACATGGAAGGGGACTCGGGGTGAGGTGTCCTCACATAGAAGGGGACTCGGGATAACGTGTCCTCACAGAAGACTTGGGGTGAGGTGTCCTCGCCAAAGGAAACGGGGTAACGTGTCCTCCTCCCACGAAAGGAGACTCAGGGTGAGGGGCTGTTTTGCCCAAAGTCGCAACCTCCCCAAAACAAAACTAAAGTGGGATCTCTGGGACTCTGCTGCCTCAAGATGTTCTAGAACCAGTGCCACCACCCTGACGAGTCAGGCCCTTCCTCGGGGCCAACCTTTATAGTCACAGTGGGTGTCACCTCCCGGCTGGCCAGCCCGTCCTCTTCTTGCCAGGCCCCCCTTGGTGCCTGCCACTCACCTCGGTGGGGGTCTTGTTTCCGAGCTGCTGGGAGATGACGCGGAATGTGTGCGGCTGCGCTCCTTGCTCCTGGCACACGGTGAGAATCACGCGGTCGGCTTCCCTGTAAGCACACGCCATGGTCAGTCCTGCGTCGCTAACCGCTGCGTTCCATGCGCTCTCCAAACACACACGTCCGGCCCTACCCACCTTGTCCACAGGACCACCTTTTCCCCAGTGGAGCTGACCTTGCTGTTGTTGGCACATACTGTGACTTCTGCGGCCTTGGGCGGCGGCTCCCCCTCCGGGCCCCTGCCCTGCATTCCACTGTCTTTAGCCAAACCGCCTCTCGGGGCTGAGGGAGAAGTCTCTGAGGTGTCGATTCCTGATGAAGATTCGTGGACAAGGGCCTTCTTTTCTGACATCTTCACCCTGGCTCTGCCCGAAGGCAGCCAGCTCTCGTGAGCATCTGGTTTCCCAGCCACCTGTCTTCTCCCTAAGTCTCTGGTCCTCGAGGAAGCAGGGCTCGGGAGGGAAGCAGGGGGGTCGCCAGTTCCAGGCCGTCTCTCGCTTTCTGAGGCATCCCAGACCAGCACAGGCGCCTCCGACCCCCCTGCAGCCTTCTGGCCACCCCCCTCGTGCAGAAGCCTGGGGGACCCCTCAGATCCAGCCTGGCTTCTCCCCATGCTGGCTGGCACAGCTCCAGTGCTGGAAGGAAGCTGACGCAGCTCCGGTGAGCAGGCCGGTGGGCCATCCAGGAGGAATTGCCGGTCTGAAGGCGTCATTTCTTGGGACAGTGAACTGCTCCCCACTGCTGGTCCTGCTTAGGAGAAAACCAGGACTTAAGGGTCTGGCCAGGCCCCGATGCACCTCAGAGCTCACCACAGGCTCACGCTAGTAAACATGGAGATCCAGTTCTGATCTAAGAGGCAGGGCTGGGGGCTGAGGACACAGTGGGAAGACAGAAAGTCTGGCTGCCAATCTGAGAAGAAGAGTCTAGAATGCGGATCAGCGGGGCTGACCACAGGACAGGCTCCAGGCATGGGAACACAAGAGCACGCCTGAATCCTGCTGATTCTGCATGCGGACGGAGGCCACACAGGGAAAGCTAAGGCTGGACGGGAGAAGTGCTTCCCACCGGTTTGTTGCTAGGATGGATTGTAGTCCATCGCTAAAAAGACTCATTTAGCCAGGGTCAAAGCTGTTCTTGCTTGAACTGTGTGACAGTAAGACACAGAAAGGGAGAACGGCCGGGGCGGCCGTCAGCTCACTCACCTGGCACGGGCATCTCTCCCTTGCGGGCACTCCTGCCAGCCCTGCTCGGGGGGGCCTCAGTGCCCCCCCGCTCCTCCGGGCCATCCTCCTCCGTCCCGTCCTTGCCCTGCCCAGCTTCCTTAGCAGCAGGCACAGGACTTGTCTCTCGGGGGGGGCTGCCGCCCACCAACTCTGGAGGCTCCTTGCTCTTGTAGGACTTGCTGTCACAAACCTGCAGGGATGGCCTTCTGGGTCATGGGCATCCTGACTTCCTCGGTCTTAGGGGCCGACCAAAGGAAGGGGCGCTGCCCTGAGCTCAGCAAGGCAACCAGGCCGCACTCCACCCGGCTGGCCAGGACGAGCCCCGGCCTCAAGCACTCCTGCGGATGCGTTTCTGCTGCCCACCACCACGGCTCTAGAGAACCAGACCACTTTTAGGGGCTGCATCCCTGACACAAGTTTACTTCACTGGGGAAAAAATCTAAGACAGAACTATCTGAACTGGTAGATTCTTTTCCAACTCCAAAAGCTTTACCCATAGGATTCTCTTTAAAAAGCAAAATCCGTATGTTTTTAAAAGATTCTATGTGTGTTCTGTGTGTCTGTAATGAGCTTATTTGTATCTGTACACAGATATAAATAAGGTCCACACCTGTGGTAGGAACTATGCCCCAAGCGTCAGGCAGCCTGGGGTTGCCCTGGGCACCTGTCCCCTGCTCACCTTGCTGCTGCAGTGACTACAATTTCTGCGTTTGTTCTTCTTCAGCCTGGAGTCAGGGCCTCCTTCATGGCAGGGACACATGCACTCCTTGGCCCCGTCTGGCCACTCAGCCTCCTAGGAGAGACCTGGGCTTGGTCAGCTGCCCAGCGTTTGTGGTTCCAAGTGAGGAAGCTAAGCCCGCCCTGGAGCTCGGCCTTTCTGTTTTCACACACCATCTCCGCACATGGCCTGAGGAAATCAACCTCGAACTCGAGGAAAGCCTATTATGAATCCCTGAAACATCCTTAAATGACCCAAAGACTGACATGTCCCAGTTGCCCAGACGTTTGAGGAAATATTTAAGTCAAACACAGCCGGAGGCAGTCACTAGAGAGGGCCCTCCTGAGCTGCGATCTACTCACTCATCTGTCTGTCTGTCTCTCCCTGTGCCCTGAGCTCTCCGCTGTCCTCCAATCCCCTTGAGGGAGGGCTTTGGACAAATGGAAGGCTCACTCAGTAACACTGTTCAATAAACCCAAGTACCATTATTATCCCCACTGACGGTGGAGACAAGGAAACAGAGAGATTAAATAAACTGCCCAAGGTCGTGCAGCTACCTCAAATTAGCTTTTCCCCAAGAAAGAGCAAAAGACATGGAGTAAAGGGACATGGAGGAGAAACGCGACTTCTTGAGAGCAGTGAGTAAGCGCAGCCTGGAGCCCGGGTTACGTGGGTTCACATCCCAGCCGTACTCTTAGGAAAAGCGAGACCTGGCCACGGCCTTTCTCTGCTCTTCCGCTGCCTCGTCTGTAAACGGCAGAGGGGCGCGCTGTCTGCACAGCTCACTGTGGGCGTCAGCTGAGTGATACCCCATGAAAAAGCTCCCAAGAGATGCGTGATACTTTGTAACACAGCTGAGAGCCAGCTGTTATTATCATTCAACTGGGCTTCTTGGTTCTATTTCTTCACATGAACACACAGAAGACCTGAAGACCCCAGGGCAAGAGAAACGGCTGAGCTAGGAAGACCGGGAGCAGGCCCTTCCGGACTCTCCAGCGGCTGCACTTTGCTCCCACGGGCTCCGACGCCGTGGCAGCCTTGGAGCCGAGGCCCGGCGCCATCCTAACGCAGACAGACATTTCGGCAGCGGCTCAAGACGTGGCTGGTGAAAACGACACCAGCAACGCACCATGTACCTTATCGGGAGTCGGGGCCCCGGTTTCCTTTCTCCTCTTGCTCTTTGATGCTGTGGGTATCTTGGGAGGCTCTTCTTCCTCCTCCACATCAGGCAGAGCCACTTCCTCAAAGCCATCAAACTGGGCAGAAGTTGGTGCCACTCAGCACTGACTGGTGCCACTCAGCCCCTTGTCTGCCAGGCCTGCCCCGCCCCCCAGCCCTCCCGCAGCGCGGCCTGTACCTCATACTCCTTCTCCTCTGTCCAGTTGATCTCTTCAAAGTCACCCATCCGGCTAGCTGCTGGGCGCAGGTGGTCAAAGAAGATGGAGAACTCATCCTGGAGGTGGTGGTGGCCCTTGAGCAGATGCCACATCTGTGTCTTGAGCTGGGAAGAGTTGTAGGGACACATGGAGTCTGCAGAGCCCGTCAGGCTGCATTCCCCATCCACCCCAGGGACGGAATTCCAAGCTCTGCTTTCCTAGTCAACTGGGAGATACAGACGTCCGCCTGGATAGCTGAGGACTCTGCAGCCCTTCCCTCCAGGCCTGGCTACACGGAAGGGCTATTAGCAACAGGTGTGACTCCTGGTGACAACACTCTGCCCCTGCCCCACTGACCTACAGCTCGGGCACCCCCCAGCCGAGCCCATCAGCTCCCTCCTGGAACTTCCTTCCAAGGCTCTATGGCATTCCTGAGCATGAACACAGTCAGCCTAAGAAGCCCTGCCTTCATCCCCTCCAGTAAGCGCCTGGTACCCCCGAAGCCAAGGCTCTAGACCAGCTGGGGGGGTGAAGGGAGAGGCCCACGGCCCAGATGATGGTGGAGGAGGCGGGATGGGAAAGGTACCTCCGTGACCTCCTGGGGCGGACAGTCCGCACAGCTCTGCAGGACCTTGATAATCCTCTGGTGCTGTGATGGGTTCTCCGCAAAGCAAATTTCCAGCTGCCGAAGAAACTTGCGACTCTTCTCAAAAGCCTGCTGCTCCTCAAACTACCGGAGTGGAAAGAGGGCGAGAGTAGTCACCTACTAGAGCTGCTAGAGAGAACTTGACGGTCCACACGAGCTGATTTGACAAGGCCAGGCACGGGGGTGCAGGGCTCTGGCTGACAAAGCCAGTCTCTCCTAAGACCCCAACATCTACCCGCCTTGGGTCTCTGGGGTCTCGTGGCCCCAGGCAAGTAAGATGTGAATGCAAGAGTCAAGATGTGGACACATCTCACGGTGTTTATTGCTTCATGAACTGTGAAATCAGGCACTCAAGCCCATGCGGCATTTCAGTTTACAAAGAATTTTCACACATCCACTCATTTGATGTTCATGATAACACAGGAAGAGAAGACTGGCATGGTTTGCATTATTCCATCACCATCTAACTGCCTGAAGACAGCCAGAATTAGTCTCATTGTATCCTTTATTCCCAGGACAAACACCCGGAACTACTGGGACATGCCGCATGGTTAGCTCCTCATTCTCCAACATTCCAAATGTCACCTCACCACCTGGCCTTCCCAGCGCAACGCGGGGAAAATTGCAACACGCCCCTCAGCCTCCACCTACAACTCCCAGGTCCCCTTTCCTGCTTTGTTTTTCTATAAAATGGTATCACTCTAAGGCATTATGTGCTATGTATTTTATTGTTTCTGTCTATTTTATAATTTGTGTAATACACATACTTGACTGTCTATCATCTAACTTTCCCCATGAGGATGAAAACTCCACGAGGAAAGGACTTCGTCTTCTGTAGTTACCACCGTCCTCGTCCCTACGACTTCGCCTGCCACATAGTTGGCACTCATTCACTTTTGTTGACTGCACGCGTTTTGCAACAGTGACAAGCAAGAGGCACCTGATTTAACTACAGTCTTCAATGGCAACTAGTGGTAACCCCCATCCCGCATGGGAGAAAATGAGAGCAGGGGGTTGGGCAGGCGTCCCATGGAGACAGCTCTTGGCGCCCTGGCCAAGTCGGGACGGCGGACAGAGTCAGGCAGCTCCTCTCATCCATGTCGCTGTGACCCAGCAGTCCGGGCGCTGTGTGCCCATCTACTCACCAGGCCGCAGGCCAGGGCCTGCTCTGGCAGCAGGAACGCGGCGAAGTCCTTCAGCAGCTGGGGCCAGCCCTGGAGCAGGGCCTGCAGGCTTCTGTAGAGGTCCACAGCTGTGCGGCGCTGGGACCCCGACTCGAATTCATAGATGACCTGGAGGAAATCCTCATACTTGCCCGGGACGTGCTGCAGGGCTTCTCGTACCTGTACAGGAAGACGTCAGTCGCCAGTGCCCTTCCTTTGGGCCCCAACAGAAAACAAGGGCACCGAGGGCAGAGGAGGCGTTACTGCCGGGGAGCCCCAGGATTCATCCTTCAGAGGCGCCTCCCCCGACAGGCCCTGACATCTGTTAGCGGACGACATGGAGCGCTGAGCAAGGAATAGCTCCCCTTCCAGATGGGCAACCGAAAGCCCTTCCTTCCCCACGGACCTCAGCCCACCCCACAAAACCAGGCCAGCTTTTCTCGAGCTCACAGCCCTACCCATGCCTTCCTGACTTCAGCTCTACACAGAAATACATAAGGAGTTCTGCTACAGCTATCTCAGTGTGATTATCCGAGGGTCAGTAACAGAGATTAGGACTGTTTGTAAAACATCAGGAGACAAGAAAAAGCCACGGCGCTCACTGCTCGCCCTCCACTCTGCTGGGGCAGCAAAGCAGTGTTAGCTGGCGGAGGAGCCAGCTGCCAGGAACAGGCCGCTTCACGTCTCTGGTCAAGGTGCTTCCCTGAGATCCACTCTCCGGCCAGTGTCCAAAGGCCTTTCTGCTCAAGCCCAGCACTCAGGAAAGGTCCTTCTTAGCCCCGCAGTAAGGTCACAGCCTCTCACCCACGATGGCGGTATCATCTTTCCTCAATTTCTGATGTGAGGTACTAACAATCACCCTGCTTGGCACTGACTGTCGTCTCCTTGTGGTTCTCGCACACAGATCTCAGTAATTCCAGGAGGGCAAAGGCAGAGGCACACAAGGCTGTCGGGCAGCCTGGGAGGCAGACTCCATTTTAAGCACTCCTCCCTTGAAGAAGTGCCCTCCTTCAGTGGGAATGGTGGAAATAGGAAGCCATATTTGCCTACCCTGGTCAGGTAAGCCTGAGCAAAGGCCAAATCCTTCTGCTCCCTGAGTGGGTCCCGCTCGAGAATGTTCTCATCATACAGCAACAGCAGCTTGGACGTGTCCTTGCTGGCCCGGGCCCGACTGCCGCGCTTGCTGCGAGCTCGATGGCCACTGCGGCCCTTGCCGGCAGCCTTACTGCTCTCTCCTAGAGCACAGGTAAGAAGGGCTGTCTCTCCGCCCCCAGCCCCCAGCCCGCCCATCACAGGCACCCACCCCACCGACAGTATGGACAACTCAGGAGGAAGCTGGTGGGAAACGCGACGAGGCCCGTCTGCCCGTCCAGTCGGCTCAGCGCAGAGCCAGCAGTCTGCAAGGCAGAATGGCTGTGCAGGGCTCTCTGGGGACGAGGCTGGTGAGGAATGAGCAGTGTTCCTGCAGTGAGCACAGCTCTGAGCCTCACGCGTGACAGATGAATTAGGATGTGAATAAACCTAACACAAATCAAGCAGCTGGTGAGAATCCAATGTAAAATGCCATGAGCATCTCGTTTGCAAAGGAATCAACGTGAACACCGGTGTGGGGCAGGGGGTTGCAGGGCAGAGGCAGATGGCGGGTTACCCGCTGGCCGCTCTGCACATGTCCTTTAGACAGTGAGGCCCACTGAGACCTGGCTTCATCCGCTCCGCGAGCTCACCTGGTGGCGTCCTGCTGGTCCCCACTTCTGGAGCAGTTTTGGGAGAGACAAAGGTGGTAGGTGGTTTCTCGGCAGGGTCTCCGCCAGCTTCATCGGCCACTTCATCCTCCTTCTGCAGGCTTTCCATTCCTTCTGCTTCTTCCTCCTCCTCTTCCTCGGGCTCCGAGTTCTCTTCCTGCGAGTTCTCTTCCTCAGACTCACCCTCCTGACTCAGGCGCCTTTCCGACGCGAGCCAAGTGAGTTTTTCCATCGTTTCCTGCAAAGCCCAAGAATGGTCAGAAGGGCTGCTGCTGGCCCCCACGTGTTGGCTGCACAGAGCCCATCCGAAGGAGCCGACAGTAATCAATCGGGGTGGGGTGGGGGTCCCACAGCTATCAGGGGTAGCTGGGATTGCAGCCTGACAGGAGCGGGGGAGGACGATGTATTCTAGAAGGTCCCCTCCACCCTGAAGAGTTTTCCTTTGCCACGGTCCACACTTCCGACCTATTTTTTTGGCATTTATAATGTGCTTAGGTGATTCAATTTAACATTTAAATTAGCTTAAGTTGAATGTAGTAAGTAAAATTTCACCCTTTCCCTCTCCTCTCACCTCAAACCCAAAATATGTCCCATAATACATTCAAAAGTCAAATAAAACTGGTTTGAGGACCAGATAAAGTCCTAAAACCCGCAAGCGGGTGGCCTACCGATACAGTACACACACGGTGAGTCCGAGCACGGGCGAGTAGCCCCAGCTCTCACCTGCAGTTCCGGGACGGAGAGCACGGATTCCTCAGAAGCGGAGGACATCTCGTCCTCCTCGTCCTGCGTAAGGTCGTCAAAGTCCTCTTCCTCCTCCTCCTCTGGCCCAGCTGGGGTCCCCGCTGAGCGCCCATCGATGCTGGGCGAGTCTTCGGGCTTCCCTGGGGGGCTGCTCAGTGCCGCGTCAGGCTCAGTGGAGGCTGCAGCATTCTTCGCAGACTCTCTGCTCCCATTCCCTGCGTTTGCTCCGTGAGGAGGCTCCTGCGAGGCTGGAGGGGTTTTAGCGGGTGGACTCCTCTCCTCCTTTGGGGGGACCGGCTGTGTCCTCGCCTCCTTGGCAGCGCCGGCCTCCTCACGTGGACAGCCGGTGTCCGGCTCCCCAGAGCACTCTTCTTTGATGTCCTCACAAAAGGCCGGCTCCAGGGGGGCACTGCACACTTCCTGCCCATGGTCCTTAGGTTCCATCTTGACCACTTTGTCCAAGTCCCCAGGAAGAGCGCTGAGAGATTCCGGGAAGCCCTGAGCCAGAGGCTCCACGACGTGCCTCCCCTCCTCTGTTTTCACAACAGTCCAGACATACGCACTGTTCTCCGGCGAGTCCCCCTGGCACAGCCCGTCTGTGGGCGCAGGCCCTGGGCTGTGCTCCCTCGTGGGGAAGACGGCAGCACAGAGAGGAGACAGGTCCTGGGCTTCTAACTTGGGTACCAGGCCCTGGAAGGCATTTTTCCCTTCGTCCAAAGGACAGCCAATGTCCCCGTTCACCGGGGCCTTTTCCTCAGGGCTGGGCTGCACAGGAAGCTTCACAGAGTTGCCAGAAACAATTAAGGGGGGCATGGAGGAGGCCACCAGGGGCTGGCTCAGTGGGCAGGGGAAGGAAGTCGGGTTAACCAGGAGTGTGGTGATGGGAATCGTCTGCGAACTGGGGGCCACAGCAGCATTGACAGGCTGGATCACGTTGCAGCCACTGCCAAGACTCACGACCTTCACGGTAGCGGCAGGGACAGTGAAGATAACAGGGGCCGAGTTGATGAGGGGGACAGACTTCAGGCAGACGGAGGCCTTGGCCCCCTTTCTCTTGGGGCCTCTCCGTTTCACGTAGGGCTTTCGAAACTTCGAAGGGGCAAGTGAGGGCAGCATCACCTTGGGCACGGGAGCCGAGGAGAGCAGGGTCTGGGGCTCGGACAGAGGGTAGCTGGTCCTGACCTCAGGGGGCACAGTGGGCAGTGCTGTGGGGGATTCGAAAGTGTCACCCCCGGGGACCCCCCGGGGAGGGACGCCTGACACGGTCTGGAAAACAGTGGCTGGCTGCAGGCTGGGAGGCAGGCGGAGTAGCATTTTGCTCGGAGGGGCTTCTGACTGAGCGGACCTGGCTGGGGTCTTCCCAGAGCTGGAGCTGGGCTGCAGAGAAGGGCTGGGTCTGATTAGGAGCGGCTTCAGGGCGGACGAGCGCTTCTGTCTCCAGCCCTTCCTGGAGAAGCAGTTGGCAGCTGGCTTCAGGGTCAGAACTACACCCTTGGGCAGCAGCAGTGGGTAGCGGCTCTCAGCCCCCGGGGAGGAGCTGCTCTTCCCCAGGTCCGGGTCCGGCTTCACCTCAGCGGCCGCGGGGCCATTTCCTCCCGCTCCGGCGCCATCAGCTATGCGCTGCATCTCCTCCCGGATGGACGGCAGACTGGCCTGTTGGCAACAAGAGTGCTCAGATCCAGCCCAGGTCAGAATCTGGGGGGCGGAAAATCGGGCTCTCCAGATTTCAGGGACCTTGACAGGACAGCCTCGAGACATCTTTTCAAGATTTTCCTGCTTGACATCAAATTTCTACGGAGACTACATTCCAACTGCACACTCCAGAAACGCTTTTCTGAATTTCATGGGGAAAACAATCATTGTCCCCACTATTTGTAAAGGCCTGTCGAACCACCGGGGAGGGGGCAGCAGGAGAAGAAGGGCGATAGAGGGAGACCTCTGAAGTCCTGGCCCCACAGCTCAAGCCCGAGATCGGTGAGGTGGCCGGCGGGGCCGCCGGGGTTTAGCGGCCTGCAGCCCCGCCCCTCCGAGCAGGAGGTTTACCTTTAACCAGAACGGCAGCCGGTGCTCTTCCCGCTCGACTGGCGGCTTCCACTGATGGGGCTGGATTTCTTCGCAGCACTTCCCTAAGGTGGGCAGCTGTTTGGTCTTCTTGTAAAACTGCGCAGGAAGAACACAGCACGAGTCACACTCCTGTCAGAGGCACGGCCCTCTGTTAGGTGGGGGAGTGGGGCGGGCAGGGTTTGAGGCAGACGCGTGCGCACACGCACACATCCACGTACACCAACAGCATGTGCGGAATCAGCTTCTGCATTTCAAATTAAACTAACCTCTAACTGGTAAAGACTGTACAATGACTGCCTGTCTGCTAACTGCTCATCTCCATGCTGGTCACCAAGAAGGGAAGAGTTTAAGTCGCATGGAAGAGGAAGGAGATGGTTAGTTAGACGGATCCTATTTAAACTTTGCCCCTTCTCAGGAGCTGTCATGACAGTGCCCTAAACCTCGTGGACGCATGGCAGCTTCCTTTCTAAGCAAACAGAGGAAGAAGGTAATACTCGAGAGGAAAATGCTCGCTCAACTTCCCTGGAAGGCGAGAGGAGATTTAGTTCAGTGCAGGCGGGAGGGATCGCTGTAGGTAAAGGCCCCGCTCCCCACTGGGCGCACGGAGAAGGAGGGCCCGTGGGCGAGGCCGCCAGGGCAGCCGCCTGCCAGGAGCGCTCACCTTGAAGATATTGTCAGGAGCTCTGTGCATGCTTCGGTTCTTGATTCTGACCGTCAGCTGGCAGGCAGTCTTGCACGTCAGAAGGTACTTGCTGATGAGGGGCTTGGGAAACTCGGTCCCCTCAAAGTGCTTCAGTCCTAAAACTAACAGACTGAGAAAGCAGCAGGGGCGTGAAACCTCACTTCACATGCATTCTTCGACAAAGCCCCCAGACTCACTCCCCATTCTCCAACACTTTTTCTGCATCTAATTCTTACACGAGTGAATGGCTACTTGACAGAAAATTTCAAGTATTTACTGAGTGCTTGTAAGTGCTATGAATAAGACACAATCAAGTGGAAAGAGGAAAACCTAGGCATAAATCACTAATAAATGTCAGATCACGTGATCTTCATACTAATAATACAAACGCAGCTCAAAGGAACGCAGAGGAAGGAGGAAGGATGTCACAGAACAAATACGAAAAGAGCAATGGGCACCGTGTTAGCCATTTGAAATCAGCGTCAACACCATCTCCCATAGTGACATGTTCACTTCCGGCTGCCTATGTCATCACTTCCATCAGTATTTACTGATGGCAGTGGGGCAACACGTATCAAGAACCACAAAAACGTTCCTAACCTTCATCAGATAATCTCACTCTTGGGAATTTACCCAAAAGGATAAACTCAAAGGATTTTCAAAAGCTCTGTGTCCAAAGATCCTTGGTGAAGAGTCACAGACAACAGCAAAACGGGGCGCGGTGGGGTACCAGCAAAGAAAAGAACTATCATCAGGCCACTCAATATTGCTTTAAGATGTTACACAGAACAAAAAAGGACAACGGTACAGCACAGAGAAAAACAATTTCAACATGTGAGGTTTCAAAAACAAACAAAATTATACTTAAACTGCCAATAATTATGTAAGAAATGCAAAGAGGAAAATCATTGTCTTGGGGTGGTTAGGATAATGGATATAAAAACATTTTTCCTTTGGAAAATTTCCTCTAATGGTATACATGAGAAGATTGGTTTATACATTAAATACTGTTGCCCCAAAAGTAAGACCTAGACAGACAATCAGCTCTAATGCGTCTTTTGGAGCAAAAATTAATATAAGACCCGGTCTTTATTTTACTATCATGTAAGATCGGATCTTACATAATGTAAGACTAGGTCTTATATTAATTTTTGCTCCAAAAGACACATTACAGCTGATTGTCCGGCTAGGTCTTATTTTCAGGAAAACACGGTAAAAGACAAAAAAAAAATTTTTAAATGTTCCAAAGTGTGCATGTTATTTCCCCAAAAGAATAGTTTCTGGCCCTGCTGAAACAAGCATGTCTAGAACGAGAATCTTCTCCCCACGTGCGCCCTTCTCTTTGAATCTTGTCTTACTGCACACACCTTACTCCCCTGAACTCCTCCAGAAAAGAACTAGGTCTTGTCCTGGGACTCGGTGCCTGCCCCCCCACCATCCCACAGCAAACCCTTACTTGTCCTCTGCCTTAGTGAATGAGTTCTTATCCTGGGGGTTCTTTGCCTTCAGAGAACACACTGGGAGGAGCTCCGGATACATGAAAACCTTGTTTGTGGCCAGGATCCAAGCTACTTGCTTTGGCAAACAGGGAAATTTGCAGGCTGTAAGAAAAAGAAAACAAAAAATCTTTCATAAATGCAAATCTAGCACCAAGAGGGCTTCACAGAAGCTCCTGAATGCCTTTCTGCATTAGGGAGAGCTGGTCCTACCTAACTTGATGTCTTGCCACCCACACACCCTCTCCCCAAATGTTTCCACCGCTTTCTCAGCCTAACATTTGCCTAAAAGGCTTCACATTCAGTGGTATTAAAAGCTGATTCTCTCATTCTCTCCCAGATTATGTTATTTAACACACTAAGTAACATCAACACCTACAAAGTACCGAGTGACACCTAGCACACAGTGCACACTCCAAAAATTTTTACCTCCTTCCCCCTTTAAATCCTTGAACGGTAGGTGATGTTCAACTATGCGTTCTTTCTTCCAGGATAAGATTCCAACTTGCTTAACCTCCCTCAAGAATCTGATATTCCAAATTTGATTTGATTCTTACTTAACTTTAAGTTCTCCCAGATTCCTCCTGAGGCTGGGAACAAACAAACCATAAACGGAATGAGACCATTCAGTCTCGTTCACTCTGGCTTGCTATCTGAGCCTCTCGGTTCCAGGCACGTCTAACTTTCCAGAGATAAGCACTACTACCGCCGTATTTCTCCTTCCATAAATGAGATTTTCATATGCCCAAAAGGAAAACAGAACACCATATGTCCAAGTTAGCGGTCGTTTGGTGTTTTCAGTGACAACATGCAGCTAATAAAGCAGTTTGAGATCAGTGTGCACAACCTAATGCACTTAAATCCAACTATATTTAATTTCACTAGAAGAGTCAGGGATTTCACATCAAATACAAAGACAAACCCAAGTCCAGAGCAAACCATGACTAATGTGTTAAACCAGGAAACAAAGCAGAAGCAAACAGCTGGATTCAGGGAACAGCAAATATTTTCTAAAAAAAATACTAAACCAACGCAAGGTAAAACCCAAACCCAAACCCACAAATTTCTGTAAAATACTGAACATGGCGAATGGGCCGCATCTCTGATTTGTGCCTTGTCCCAAGCCAACATTCTTTCAAAATGGAGACAGCACGATACTCGTTATAGGGCATAAAACGATCCTGAGGAAGGACAGCGAAGACCTAACCTTGCCCGACCTTCCCACTTGGCTTCCATCTTCCTGGACCCCAGTGTCTTGCTCTCGCTCCTACCCTCCTATCTACTTCAGTCCAATTCTTAGCACTAAGCCCCCATGTCGACCTCTGGTGACCCAGCCTGTCCACTGCCTCCATTCCCTACTCAATTATCACACAATTCTGGAATTTAGATCATGAGTACAAAGGGAGTCCGGAAGAGAGGCGGGAGAAATTATACATCTCTTGTCTCTTCCATCTCCAGGACACTATCCATGGAATACGACTCACAACTCATTGCTAGTAAAAAGTTGAAGTGGACACGTCTGTCCCCTACCGGTCTTGACACTTTTCCGAGGACTCCAGTCGATGCTGACGTGTGTGCTGAAGTCTTCAATGAGCTGCATGGCCCCCACCAGGTTACAGGGTTGGAACAAGGTCTGAAACTTGGGGTTGAACTGCTGGTGAAGGGCGATGGAGCTTTGAGCGAAGGTTCCCAGCTCTTCCTGGGAAAAGCGGACACAAAGGAGATCTAAGTTCCAGGCCATTAGCACCCACAGCCCTCAGCCTCAGAGGGAGGAACGTGTCCTTCCTACTCTAGGAGACAACGGTAGCATTAGCGCTACCCCACTGAGCTTCTGCTCAGATATTCAGGAACCGTGGTGAGGACACACGCATTTTGTTCTTGTTTTGTTCTCAGGCTGAGTGTTCCTGCGCCCGCTGGGTGTTAAGTCTAGCCCCCAGCTACAATCAAGGTTCTCAAAAGCGAGAGCCGTTGCTTTTCAAAATTTTCTGTCGTTTGGTTTCTCAAATAAGACTTAGAACCAAGTACTTCTCGCGATTCTCTGAACACAGGAAGAGGTGAACACAACTATTGATGACCAGGACAGCTTGGAGTACCAGCCAACACACCACTCAAACGCCAGAGAGACTTATCCAAGAAGCAAGGCTCACCATCATTACCTGCCCAGAAGTTCAGGGGCAATTTTTATAGCGTTTAAAGTTTCAAAATTAAAAGCCCTTCCTCCAAAATACTTCAAAATGTCACGAGCAAAACTAATTTTCTACGTAAGACACAGTTATTGAACCTAATGAATGGAGAACGAATTCAATAAAAACAAGAGAAGTACCGAAAACCTAAGAAGTCACGGTGGATCTAAAGATGAGGACAAGGACCCAATAAAAACATGAGGAACGTTCGTAAGGACATGGAATACACTCTGTACTTTCATGGAAATCAGGGCTCACGTTGGCCCAGCAAACATGGAAGCCACCAGAAGAGCTATGAAACGGGCAGGAGAGGAGAACCATGTGGGTGACGATGGGGGAACACCTGTGCAGAGCCACCTGCCGAGCTACTGCACACTCCGGTCCAGAGGTAGGGACATCTGGAATCTTACCAGAAATATCCTGGAGGTGCTGGCCTCCGAGCTGAGACTGGGGTTGGCGGTGGAGAGAAGGTGAATTTGCGTCAAGAGCTGAACATGCTGGGAGTGAAAACAAGTCACACAGTGACACGTTAGGACAGCATTTCCAGAACCCAGAAGATCTTACCAAGGTAGCTGCAACTTTGTGCCACGTGTTTTGCTTTCTGGCGGGAGTATGAGAACAACACAGTATGTGGATAAGAACTTCGCAGATACGTTCGTTCCCCTTGAGCAAAATGGTAGAACCAGAGGAAGCTTAACCTCCAACCACAGAAACTGAGATTGGAAAGAAGAAAAACTACTCTGGCAGGGAGGCTGTTACACCCCGAATGGAGTGCCACGGACTCCCTGAAGTCCAGAACTCTGGACACTGTCGGGTCCTTCCGTGTGCTCTTGCCTGAGCCACAAGGACTCTTGGACCTGACTGTCAAGGTCACGGCTGTGGGAAGACGCTGGGCCTCCGGTTTCCCCCGGCACCAAGACGACACGCTCCTGACCTTCACAAGCCACTCCCCGGGGCCTGGCTGTGCCGCCGTGGGCCGGGCAGTGCCAACACCGTCCCTCACCTGCTGCATCTGGTGCTGCAGCCTCTGCCGCTGTGCGGGGTCCAGGATCAGCGTCTGCTGCACCTTCTCAGCCTGCGGCTTCACCCTCTCCGCCTCCTGCTGCTGTCGGGCCGAGGACTTCCTCATCTTCAGCTGTTCCAGGAGCTCCTTCATCGTACGGTGCTGCTCATTCAGCAAGTTGGCCAGCGGTTCCTCAAACCTGCGCCCACGGGGAGATGACGGGGTGTGAGCACTGCTCTGGGTCCACGACACATCCGATTCCTCCTCATGGTGGGCCAAGAGGCCAAGTCCTTTCCATCACCCAATCCCACAGTAGCCCACAGGTGACACTCGCAGCCTACCCGCCTTTCCCCGAGTTGTGAGCGTAGATCTGCATAGGACGGTTCTGAACTGCCCCACCCCATTCTACCATCAGCCCTCTAAGTAATGTAGGGGAATTAAACAAAAGCCGAGGCGCAGAGAAAGGTCTGGATAACAAAGCGTCAAGGAGCTATGGGAACTCGTCCTTCTTGCATCATACTGACACCCACATTAACCGGGGACTTGTGCTTCACGCTGATACACGATCGTCTCAAAGCACGGCATGTGTTCTCTAACTTACCCATGAGCCCCATCCCAGGTCTAGCTTCTCCCATTCTCCTACTCCCATCCATCCAGGCGGCCCTGCCTTCCTTTCTTAAAAAGTCCAAGAGCTTCTAGCATGAAGCAAGCAGGGGATATACTAAAATACAGGCAGTTTGAATGAACAGTGAGAAGCTGGTTCAAGTATTACCTAACTCCGTCCATGAAAACCCCTCTGAATTGCTCCTCCAAGTTTTCTAACCCGCCCCTCGCACCTGCGTCCAGGCAGCGCTGAAGCATGAACCCTAACACCTGGCGTGCTAGCTCTGAGCTGGAGGCAGCACGAGACACTTGGGTGATGGAGCCCGAGCTGACACGTTGCGCCGTCAGGGCAAGACCTGCTCAGGTAGCTATGACTGCCAGATTATTGTATTTCAAGAAATCCTCTCTGTTGGAGCAACAGTTAAATGATAATAACTTTTTCCAACAGCCTTTGAGAATAAAACTGTTTCCTTTTACAGTATTTCCTACCAGTGTAGACAGGCACAGGGTAAGACCCTAAGGGCATGGGACCGTCCTCTAGACACCCTTTACTGAGAACTGAAAACTCCTGACTATCTGCACTGCTAACAGGAACAGAAGAACAGAGACCAGAAAAAGCAGGCAATGCAAAAGCAGGCCGCGCCTCGTTCTAGTAATAGTATTTCCTGGAGAGTTGGGAAGGGGAGCACAGATGACTCACCTTCCCCATACGTTATTTACTCAAAGGTTAAAACCATGTTTGCATTTTTTGCTGAAAGACCAGCAGCAGTCCAAGCAGATCAACTGAATGCTGGAAGCAACTGAATTTCAACAAGGATTTTAAAGTAGTCACATAATCCCCAAATTTTAAAAATTTATAGTTGACTTGGGAACTGAAATAGGTTTACAGATGGAGCAATGGTTCCATTCCGCTACACCTGAATTTTGTTCTGTGCACTGTGGCTCGCAGTAAGTGGGTCAAATACACTCTTAGAAACCTTGAAAATGTTCCTTTGGAAAAAAAGTACATATGTGAGGTGACAGAAGTGTTAATTCAACGGGGGAATCCTTTCACAGTGTAACATGATCAAATTATCATGCTGTACACTTTCAATATCTCACAACTTTGTCAATTACACCTCAATAAAACTAAAAACAAAGCAGAATCCTGAGGTTTCTGTGGTAGATATACTACGGCATTTATTGGATGGAACATCACTGACACGTCTGGCTTGCACACTGTTTAGTACGCCTTGTCTTTTGCACCAAGGTCCAGCTGGCAGACAGACCCCAAGCTCTCTAGTTAGGTAATGCTGTTCAGGTCACACGCAGGACTACTCAGACGCCGTGGTCTCTCCGCTTAGCTTTGTTCCACCCGTGGCATAACCCACACCCTGCCCTCTGCTGCAACTCAGAACGGATAACAACAAAGTACAGATAGACGGATCATGCAAACCCATCACAGAAACGGGGAAAAATTAAAGGCTCTGCCATCTGGGTGGGGCACCACAAGTGCCAACTTTGTGTGAAGAGGACAGTACATATATTTCAGACTCCAGGGCGTTTCTGCACATGCTTCATGGTTTAACTAATTAAGGGGAATAAAAAGGCATTGCCTAGGTAACTAGCAGGCTTTCACCACCGCTTACCAGATGCTAACGACAAATGAGGAGCAGGACAGGAACCTGGCTCCCACTGGGCAATTTCTGTGGCTGGCCAGAGTCCCACGCACCCCTCCAGCACCACTCACCTGGAGAGGTTGCTGTGGATGGCAGCTACTGTTTTCTCTCCCTTCCCAAACAGATACAGCGTGGCCTAGAGCTGCACTGCCCCATAGTAAGGAGACTTAGCCACTCGACACCTAACACGCCCCAGGGCTGGGCACCCGACATCAGTAACTCGGGCAGTTAGGGCTGAGAAATAAACGGAGATCTCTGCAAACCCTTCCAGACACATACTTGCCTCCATTCTGAGGCTCAAGGTCTCTGGCTAGCCTACCGTAGGGCTTGAGGCGTGTTAAAGTTAGGCCGGGGCTCAGCCACCCGTTCCTCCTCCTCGGGGCCGTCATCTTCCATGCTGGGGAATCCCATCTCGTCTTGGAACTGAGGGGAAGAAAAAGGTGGGTTTTCCTGGGGGATGGGCATGCGGACGTCGCTGCAGCCATGCCAAGGGAAAGCAGAGAGCAGTTCACAGGACGTTAACAACATTAGCGGCACCGAGAAAGAGCTGCAGCAGCACCTTCCTCCCTTCAGGCACCCACAGTCCCACACATGGGGTGACTAGACTCTACACAGGGAAAAAAATCTCTCAATCAGCCAATCTATAATGGTGAGGACAGAGCATGCATAACTCAAAATGTTCATAAATATATTTCATGGGACAAACTTAAGAGAAAGGTAACTATGTCTGCTCAGAATAATCTAAAACCAGTTTGCAATCTTTATGGATGGACCAAATGATAGCTGGGGGGGCCATCCATGCTTGCAAGAGAATAACCTACATATGGGTGTTCAAAGTCTGTTAGTAGGTTACTGCAAAAATAATTACCGTTTTTGCAATTTTTTTTAACCTTTTAAACTGCAATTACTTTTGTACCAACCTAATAGTTAGCAAACTTCCCCTGCCACTATCCTCTTTCCTACGTGGACTGAAGGGGTTCGGGGTGGTCAGAAGAACCCACTTTGCTATCCCAAATTCTCACTCCAGGATCATTACTCACAGTTTCAAACAGCTCTTCCATCAGCCCATTCACTTCCTTTTCTGCAAAAGAGCCAAACGGTATGCTGTTGGCACAGTTCATTTCATTTTGCAATAAGGCAGAATTCCAAGAAGACAATGTGTGTTGTTTTCAGCAAGGTATCCTCTCATCTATCTATCATTCAGTCACTCAGAAACATTTACGGACACCGACAGGGGGTTTACCCCTGTTCTAGAGGCTTGGGACACGTGACAGAACGAACAGAACTGAAGCTTTCTCTTGAAGCTTCAATTCTAGTGGGAAGATACACATGGAACGTGAGCTCGATGACTTTACGGTAAGACAAATTCAGTTTGTTGACCTGTCCTACTGCACAGAGTCAGGAGAGAAGTCGAGCCATGTGTCACAGGACCCTGTCTTAGTACCTGAACTACTCAGCAACTCCATCCATGACCTAGGAGACCCATGAAACAGTCATCAAATCGGTAAATGACACAAAGCTGGAAGGGATTGCCAGACCAACTGATGACAGCTTCCAAATTCTGTTTTCTCACATTAATGGACAGAGTGTAACGAGAAGAAATGTAAAGGCTTGCATTTAGGATTTTAAAACATCGGTTTCTTAAGGGCACAAAAAGGTGAGATGGCTCAAAACCAATGAATGTGAAAAACACCACATATTTTGGTTGACCTGAAGCTCAGTGTGCCACAGCTCCTGCAAAATAACGCTCACGTCCGGGAAAGCAGGCACCTCACTGAGCGAGCGCAGAGCCAGACGGCGTCTGAAGGACTGCGGTCATTTCTATGTGGGCCCTTCCCAGAGGGCATTAAAAGGCTCAAATCCAAATGCTGGTGAGGACACAGAGCAATTGGAATTCTAATAAGGATGGAAACTGGAAAGCCACTGGGGTAAATGTCTGGCAACTTCTTATAAAACTAAACCTACATCTGTCCTCTGACCTCTCCTAGGTAGCTGCTGACCCACGAGAAGTACCACGTCCGCCTACAAAGGCTTGAACACAAACGTTCAGAGCAGCCTTATTCAAGGTCGCTGAAACTCAGCAAGGGCCCAGATGTCCATCAACACCTGGAGGTAAAAGATGGATCAACAAACTGGTATATTTACGCATGGAATCCGCGTCAGCAGTAAGAAAGAACAAATTAATGATACACGCAATATGGATGAATTTCAAAAGTACTATTCTGAGTGAAAAAAGCCTTACATAACAGAACACAGACTATATGATTCCAATTATACGAAGTCATAAAACAGGCAAATCTAATCTGTGATGGAAAAAAATCAGAACAGCAAATCCTCTAGGGGGATGATATAGGGGCATGAGAACACTTTCTGGGATGACAATTCTGTATGCTGAGAGGGGTTTGGGTTACACAGATTTAAGCATGTCAAAACTCACTGAATGGTACATTTAAAATTTGAGTAAACAACTGAGTATAAATTTACCTAAAAAGAGAAATTATAAACAAATATTGAGCTCTAAGTCATGATAACATGCTGAAATGTTTAGGAGTGAAGTGTATTGATATCTACAATTCACTCTGAAATGCATTTAAAACACATACACACACACTCACACACACATATGGATTTTAGATAGAGAGAGATGGAGAGCTAAGTGATAAAGCAAATATAATAAAAGTTAATTAAAGAAACTAGGTGGTGGATACATGGGTTAGTCTACTGTACAATTCTTTGAATTTTTCTCTATGTTTGAAAAGTTTCATAATATAATGAGTGAGAAATTTTTTTAAATAAAGGCTGGAATCCAGAGAAGGGTAACTTGGGCAGTGAGAGGTGTGGAAACCATGGCATCCAGAGAACTGGAGAAACTTGGTGTGTCTGGCTTAGGAAAGAAAAAAGTCAGGAAAAGAAACATCTTTTACTCTGCACACTTGGGAGTAAATTACATTTTTCAGCCACAAAGGATAAACAGAACTGTAAAGGCTGATTTGGATTCAGTAGCGAAAATATTCATGGAAGACACACTTCTGCCGATGGATAAGCTCCCCACCAGCGGTGCCCAAACAGACGAAAAGGCCACATGAGAGACTGGAAACAAGTGGGAGAAAAGGCTATGACCACATGAAACTTTTCAAACTCTATGATTCTATGCTTTTTTACTCCTAAGTTTTGGTTATGCATGTAAGGGCAAGTCCTCCTAAAGGAATTATAATTAAATATGACAACGTCAGATGAGAACAGGAGGAAGAACAAAATTAAAATTCGACCCTAGCTTTCACTTATGATCACCGACTAGAAAAGATGACCCTTCAGGCAGGCATCCCAGAGAAGTTCACTATTTGATGGGCAAATATTGTCAGCACCCTGCAAAACACCGGCTCTACAGCACTAAGTACAAACTCCAGAAGTTCAGACTAGGGCAGAAGACAGACACGAAACAAGCAATTCTGAGAGTGATAAGTATTAAAAAGGACATACCAAATGGTATGGAGTCCAAAGCAAGAAGATCGATCCTAAGGAGGGGACCTCCCTGAGAAATTGTAAACTGAAGGGAGTCACAAACAGAAAGGGAAGGCACCTATATTCCAGGCTGAGAGCTGAACCGAAAGGAGATCTACTTTTCTGCTTCGAGCATATGTTTCATTCCCAGCATATGACACTGTGGACCAGATGCTCCTTCTTGGACAGACCCTGCCCTTGGTTTCTGCCACCAGACTTTCTTGATTTTTCCTGCACTTTCCTACGCCCTCCTTCATGGTTTTCTCCAAGCCTAAATCCTCAAGCTTTTTCACTCTGTACTTTCTCTTTGATTCCTGGTACTTCCCTGTCAGTGCTTCCTGTCCTTAACTGCCGTAACATACCAACATAAATGGAAGAGCTTCATAAAGGAAGTGGCATTCCAATCTTAAAAACAAGATGAAAGATCAAAGAAAGCAACAAATTAGAACATAAGTCCTAAAGGACCGTGATTACATAATTCTCTTTGCACAAAAAACTGTGTTATTTAGGTATGTAATAAATACTTTTAGATGCTTATAAAGCTTTCTCCATAACCTGGTCAAAAGCCAACAACCTACCTTCTCTGGGCTGTGTATAACTATTCCAGTAGAGGGTCATGCATACACTCAGTAAAAATCAATAGTTTCTGAAATACGTGTTTTCCATCACTGGCAAACTAGCTAATGAAGTAATTTTTTAAACAAATGATTCAAGCCAAGTCATTTCCTTGTTTCCATGCCTCCAATCTTGTTCTCTTTACCCAACAAACCAGTACATTAAACTGGTGTTAAATCAAACTGCTGTTTCTAAAATCCAAATCAGTTCCAATTCATTTCCTGCTTAAAACTCTGAGCTCTCCTTTTCGATAGATCAAAACTCAAAGTCAAGGTTCCCTGCTCACCTTTCTACCACCACTCACTCCACAACTATACCAAACCACTCACGATTCTCCAAACACATTCGTTGTTGGTTCCCAGTTCCGTGGTTGGCAGAGATCCCTCTCTGCCCCGCCTCACCAAAAACGCCCTGCTCCTCCTTCCAAACTAAGATGAAATTCTCATGTGGTGAAGCCCCCCACACCCCCCTCCGTATCACACACTAGATCACATCCTCTTTGAGGCCACAAGCATACCTTACACACAACCTCTTACAGCACCTATCACTTTGGATTCTAACTTTCTCTGTTTGTGTCCCTTACTAAGCCGACAAGGCAGATGCTGTGTCTTAATCACTTGGGTACAAAGAACAGTCCCTGCCTTTACACAGACTGGGGAGCCCAAGCGACTAACAGACTTCCTGAATATAGTCCTCAATTTCGAGAATTACAGAAATCAATGGGTAGAGGAAGTTTAGCTGTCTTAGCTTCCCCGCCAAAGATCTCCAGAGCAAACGAAGGTGGACGGGGACAGGCCGGAGCAGGCCTGGCCGGGACTGTGACGCAGACTCACTGGTGATTCTCACGGCCCGGTCTGTGCGGAAATCCTCCGTGTCTGGCTCATCGCGGTCTTCCAGGAAATTGTATTCTGGGTCGTCGTCATCGTCTGCCTCATCTAAGGGACAAACATGGTTCAGACTTATTTCCCACTCCGAAATCTCTTCTCCAGTACCAATGTACGATACTCAGCACGTGAGAATATGCGTCAATAAAGCACATGGATTCGTGAGGTTTGAAGTAACTCACTGTTTTCCCCCCCCCGTGCCTTTGCACAGATCATTTCCCACAGCTCACCCGTCTCACCTAGTATTCTTTCCAGTAAGTCAAGTTCCTTCCTTCCTTCAAACAAGGCTTAAATCTCTCAAAATGCAGCAAAAGCCAGAAAACTGAATATAAAATTTATCTCAGTGATCCCACTTTGAGTAGTGCTCTCATGAAAATAATACTTTTGTAAAACGATTTATACAAAGGTAGTGGTAGTGAAAACAAGGAATACCCCTAATTCCCAATAATTAGGGAATGACTATAATTCTGATGCCTTAGTATAAAATAGTATATATGTATAAAACATAAACATGTAACGTTCCATAAATACTCACTACATACATGACAAAGTACAACACAGTATCATACACATAATAATCCTAAGTATGAAAAATTATACCCTGACAATAGGACTCAAATAACCAAAAACATACAAACATAACACACATGTTATGTTAGAGTATAGAAACATGGGCGTTCTTTTCTTCCTTTCTCTAATGTTGATGCTATGATGTCTTGCCTATGCCTAAAGAGAAACTGTGAAGAAGTCATGAACTGTGGGATTGTCATACTAAGGTGACATTTCTCCTGGGACAGCTTTAGGTCAGTGCCGTCTAACAGAACTCTCTGCAATAATGGAAAAGTCCGGCATATGCGTGGACAGTCCCGGTGGTACCAGCCACGTGCAGCGACCGAGAACATGAAATGGGGCCAGTACAACTGAAGGACTGAATTTCTTAAAAATCTACCAAATGTCAAAACAAATTCCTTACTAGTGTGTGGCTATTAAAGGAGAGAGAATTACAGATCTGTGTATCACAACAGGGAACGGTCTAAACTGTATCAAGTGAGGGCCGGCCTGGTGGCTCAGGCGGTTGGAGCTCCGTGTTCCTAACGCCGAAGGCTGACAGTTCGATTCCCACATGGGCCAGTGGGCTCTCAACCACAAGGTTGCCGGTTGGACTCCTGCAAGGATGGTCGGCTGCGCCCCCTGCAACGGCAACTGGACCTGGAGCTGAGCTGCGCCCTCCACAACTAAGACTGAAAGGACAACCTGACTTGGAAAAAAGTCCTGGAAGTACACACTGTTCCCCCATAAAGTCCTGTTCCCCTTCCCCAATAAAAGAATCTTTAAAAAAATAAAAGTAAAAATAAAATAAACTGTATCAAGGGAAAGAAACTAGGTGAAGATGCAGAACAGGATGTCGCTTGACTCCTTTTGTGGAAAAAAACAATCTTATTTAAGATAAGTATGTGCTTGATTAAATACATGGAAGACACCCAGAAAGTATCAACAGCCTAAAGAACAGAACTCTGAACTTTGTACTTTTCCATGTTTTACTTTTTTCATAATAAATGAGTATCTTTCATTAAAAATGAAAATACACACACATTTTGGTTCACAGTCATTGGAAAATCTGTACTGATTGACCCCAATCTAACCTGATATCCTTTACTTAATGTTTATACTCACTTTCCAATACATTAATTTGCACCTGCTTATACATAGCTATTTAAATGTCAAATCTTTTTCATGCCTTTGCGGGTTTATCTCCCCAGTAAAACTGCTGTGAGCGGCCGACCAACGACTGGCAACCGACTGCCTCAGCGGGGGGGGGGGGAGCACAGGCTCATAAAGCAGCCCGGGCCAGGGAGCTGTGTCCTACACAACCAGACTGAGAAACGACGGCTTGAACCGGAGTGGGCGTGGGGGGTGGGGGAGGTGCAAGAAGTGGGGGGGGGGGAATAAATAAAAAATGAAAGTTATTTTGTTTTAAATTTGTTTCTTTAAGCCTTAGGAACAGAATCTTGTCTTCCTAATCTCTCGGGTACTTTCCTTGTACGGCTCTCTCTGAACACTGGGGAACGACGACTGCTCTGGAAGAGCCTGTAACATAACGGGCAGTGTATGAAGGGCTGGGCCCCCAGCTGCTGGGGTGCGAGAACTGGGACAGACAGCTTCTGCCCACAACGCACAAATGGGTCAGCCAGGATTTTCCGAGAACCCACTTGGCAAACATGTTGAAAGCGCTTTCAGCCCTGTGGCTGTGGAATCCGCCCTGAGCCCACGCACTTCTGTGCGTGATTAACATGATTAACCAGGATCTGAGGTGACACCCTCCGGTCACAGGACACTCGCCCTTTTCACACCTCGCAGGTCAGATGGTACTAGGAAGGAACACGTGAAAATAGCCACGTCGTGCTACAAACCTAGACCAGCATGTTTCAAGTGCGGCCTTAGGCTCTCTCTCTAGCACTGTTTCCTATTTACCAGCACAGTAAATTAAGCCGGTGGGTCTGGGGCCCACACCTAGCCCAGTCTCTGGCTTTATGTCCTCTTTGTAATCTGTCCGAAAAGCAAACAAACAAAAATACTGAATTTTACAGATTTTCACCCTCTGCACTAACCAATATTCCTCAATCTCCCCTTATCGTGCACTCTAACTACTCCCAGACCAGTAGTCTCCAATCTTTAGGATATAAAGAATTAGATCCTTAGGCCACACCCATTAGATGCTGATTAAGTGGGCATGGGGGGAGGCCCTGAAATCTGCAGCTTTAATTAACACCATCCAACACACACCTTACCCTCCTTGACTGAGATGCAAGTTCTAGGGACCATGTGACAAAAAACTGCCCTGGACTCCCGAAACCCTGACAGCCAACTCTGTCTGGCCTTCCCCCCCAACAGCTACCATCTCAGCTCTTCCAACCAACGTGACGAATGTCAGGGCACCGAAGCTGCTCCCACTGACGAAGCTACAAGAACCTGACTTAATTACTGGCACAATTTTCTCAGCTTAGTTCTGAGGACAAAAAAAGCAGAGCTGGCTTATGAAGAGTCATATTCATCTTTAAAACACTTTAATGCCCCGAGACTACTGCTATCAGACATGTTCCTGGAATGGTAAACTGGATTCTAAGCCTAGCAGAGTCACAAGCTGCTTCTTACCACTGGCACAAGACTTTCTCGGCGATGTCTACAAAATCGACAGAAATACTGATGTCCCTGTTCGTTTCTGTCTGCACAGATTTGAGCCTTGGTGTCGCGGGCCTTGGGATAGGTTGGTAGAAAAAGGAAGTGTCAATAAATGAAAGAGATTTACAAATCCTGAAAAAGAATCCATGTATGTAGATATGTACAGCTTTCTAGAGGCTCCATAGCTTTCATCAGCTTCTCTGAGGGGTGAGTAATGGAAAAGCCAGAAGCTTAGACTCCCCTCAGAAAGTCTAATGGGATAACATAGCAGTTGTCAATTACAATGACTCAAGTTCAGCTTTCATCTCCCCCTCATACAAGTTTGTGCATTCTGCCGCTCATTAGCACTTCTGCTACAGAGGGCGGGTGGAAAAAAAGAAAAGTGCTAAGATTCATACCACCTTACTTGTTATCTGTCTTTCCTAAATGTTTGGGGAAAAGTATTTATTTTAAATTTGGGACTAAAATTCTCCCTACTTCTACGTTAATGTGAAAAACAAAAAGATAATTTTATATTTGAAAACTCTTAAGAGATGCACACCAAAATATTATCAGTGATCCCGCTGGGAGTACGAAACTGTCATCATGGGAGGGGCTTCAGTTTTCGTTATATAATACAGGCAGTTCGCGAATAACATTGTTTCCTTCAGCCACAATCATGTCGTTATTACGTTGCTGTAATGCCACAGGAACTTACCTCTTGCGTACAGTATGTCAATTAGCTTATGGTAAAGCTGGTTTCATTCTAGGTCATTTTACTTAAACTCCCAAAGCCTACCAATGATGTTAAGTGAGGACTAATTTGATTTCTGGACACCAAGCACGTATGTAATACAGAAAATGAACTTCCTAGGAGGACACAGCGTCCAGAACCCAGAACATGTGTTACATCTCAGGTTACTTCCACCTATGTGCTCCCTCCTCACTCACTGTCACTGTCATGAAATCCTTCTCAAAGGTCCATCTCAATTACCACTTCCTCTGATCTTTCTAAACAAGAATTCTTCCTCCCTCTTCTAGAACAGTATTTATGCCATTTTTAAGATGTATCTGAGCTTATTCAACTTCATTCACCTGAAACATACTATGCATCTAACAATGGGCCAGGCACCACTCATACGAGTCTTACTTCCTGACAAACGACTGTGCACCTTTCTCTCTCATGGAGCCTACGTAGTACAATGCCTTACAAAAGGAAAGTACTCGATAAACATTTGCCAAACGATGTACAATATTATTATTAACAGCTTTATAAGGTACATTCAAGGATTTATTTTCTTTCATTCATTGTTCCAGTTATTCCTAGCCTTACCTACCCAAACATTTACTCGGTCTATTTCCATCCAGACTGTATGTTCTCCTATTTATCTTAAAGCATTATTCTTTTCAACATACCACTTTATGGTGGTTGTTCTCAGAAGGCAGGGAAAGAATACAGATAGGCTGTGTAGGTTGTCTGTAAGTAGATTCGATAGGACACGATCTGATCCAGAAACAGGAGCAATGAATTAGCTTCAGATTAATGTGAAACAGACAGTGGATGATTCTGCTTACATAAAAATGCAAGTAACCTTGACCTTGGTTCAGTTACATAAATTTTTTTAAAACATGTGACTCCTCTACAACACAACTAATAAAACATTCTGGTCACTCCCACTGAAGAAAGCCAAAAGGGAACAATAGCAAAATTGCTGATTCCATCAAAAGAAGGTGGCATCGTCTGGAATCACTCCACACACAATCTCCTTGTATCTTCGCAAGCTACAGATGCATTGCACAAAACGATGAATGGTGCACCAGACAACTTTAATAATGTTTATCTCAATGGGAACTTTTGCCTGTATTCTAAACCAAACCAGGGTTGTGGCTGGGATTCCTACACTAGGCACGACGGTGTCCGCACTGTTTTTGGCTGATCACTACCCTTCCCCACTTCTGCAAACACTACCCCTTCTCTTGAATAAGTGCCTAATGCAAGCACATTGTTCTAGAAGGTGCTGCCAATCCAGGACTCTGCTGAGCAGTGTCCCTACGAATCGCATGCACCACCGAGCGTGAGCATGTGATCAGACCAACCAGTCTGAGTTGTTCTGGCTTTTTCACAGTGCCGCGTGTCGGAGAGTCCTTCTCATGTGCGGGCAAAGCAAGAAGAAAACGGTGCGCTTATGACCATAGTTCCCAGCCTTACGGAAAACAACAGGGTTCAGAGTGGAGCTGACTGACAAAGAAAAGTCGAGATGACGGCTCTAGAGAGGGAAGAAGGGCAGTGCCTCAATCCCACTGCAGGTTTTTCTGCCCCTTGAGGAGTCTGGATTCATCTGACCTTCTGCAAGTTGGGAGTTAGTCTTCTTTCACTTGCATCATCATAAAGAACCTCAACTAACACAAGAGTCTTGGAGTCAACGCACTCTCAAAAAATGGTATGTAAAATTATGTGTGCATTCATGTTTCGGGGGGGGGGTTCTTAGCATTCAAAAGAGTCCCAAAAAGGGGAGGGCAGGGAATTTAATTGTTGATTTAAAGTAAATTGTCAGTTAAACACAAAATTCAGCTCAATTAACCAAAAACACCCCCTTGCTTTACGCTCCTCACGAACGACAGCACCGCGGGGCTACCGGACAGAGCAGACAATACGCGCCACCGGAGCCACTGACCTTCGTCCCCCACGTCGCCGTTCATGAGCCCCCCGAGCCACGTCTTCCAGTCCTCGTCATCTGCTGTATTGGGGTCGTACATGTCTGGGGTGATGTCTGGAGCCTGGAGCTCTGCCTCCAGTTGCCCCAGGGGAACATCTTTCAGGGGCATCTTCGAGCGGGTTCGGAATGCAATGAGGCTGTCATCCATGGGCTGGCAACGGAGACACAGAGACACATCACTGAGGCCTACAGCTGCCAAGTGCCCCCGACCTCCCCGCAGCCTGCGTGCTGCTCTTCTCAGCGGAAACCACAGGTCTCTTCTCTAAACCACTGGGGTTTAGCCTTCTTCAAGAAACTTGAAGGACAACGACATAGCTTTTAACACCAACATTTCAGGAACATTTGTAACAGCTGTATTAAGGTAGAATTTACATACCATAAAATCCACCCTTTTAAAGGGTAAAATTGAGTGGGTTTTGCTCCATTCAGAGCTGTGTGACCATCAACACTAACTCCAGAACAATGTCCTCACCCCAAAAAAATAAATCCCATCCTCCCCATACCCAGGCCCCAGCAACCACTCATCTGCTTCCTATCTCTGTGGATTTGCTTACGTGGCTGCTTCATATAAATGGAATCATACGATACGGGACCTTTTGTCTCTGGCTTCCTTTACTTAGCATAACGTTTTCAAAGTTGATCCATTTCCTACCACGTACCAATTATTTCCTTCCTTTTTCGTGCATAGTAATATTCCATTATGCGGATATGCCATTTTTGGTTTATTCATTTATCACATGACGAACGTCTGTTTCCACTTTGGGGCTATTGAATTATGCTGTTGTGAATATTTGTGTACATGTTTTTACATGGACGTGTGTACTCAGTCCTCTTCAAGGGGAACTGCTGGGTCCTATGTTTAACTTGCTGAGGAACCGCCAAACCGTTTTCCAAAGTGGCTGCACCACTTTCTGTCCACATTTCTCCCCATCCTCACCAACGCTTGTCATCAAACACGGTTTTCACAATAGCCGTCCTCGTGGCTGTGAAGTAGTACCCCTCGTAGTGTTGATTTGCACTGTCCTGATGACTAACGATGCTGAGTACCTTTTCATGTGCTTAGTGGCCATCTACTTTGGACAAATGTCTATTCATATCCCTCGCCCATTAAAATTTTTTTTTTAATTTTTCAATTACAATTGATATATATTACTTTCAGGTGTACAGCATAGTGGTTAGACATTTATATAACTTATGAAGTGATCCCCTGATAAGTCTAGTCCCCACCTGGCACCTTATATAGTTATTACAATATTATTGACTATATTCCCTGTGCTGTACATTAAATCCCCATGACTGTTTTTATAACAGCCAATTTATACGTCTTACTCCCTTCCTTCTTTTTTATCCATCCTTCCAACCCCCTCCCATCTGTCCTTTGCCCATTTTTGAATTAGATTGTGTTTTTATTGTTAAGTTATAAGGGTTCATTACGTATTACGGATACAAGTCCCTTATGAGGTATGTGATTTGCAATCATTTTCTCTCATTCTGTGGGTGGTCTTCACTTTCCTGATGGCATCCTTTGAAACACAAGTTTTAAATTTTGATGAGTCCAATGTACCTATTTTTTTCGTCACTTGTGCTTTTGGTGAAACCACTGCATAATCAAAGTTACAAAGACTTACTCCTGTTTTCTTTTAAGAGTTTTACAGTTTGAGCTCTTACATTTAGGTCAGTGATCTCTTTTATTTTTAACTATTTCTTTTTTTCAGTCACAGCTGACGTTCAATATTATTTTACATTAGTTTCAGGTATAACAATAATCCATTTTTAGTTAATTTTTGTGTGCGGTGTAAGGTAAAGGTCCAACTTTATTCTTTTACATGTGAATTTCCAATTGTCCCAGCACCATTTGTTGGAAAGACTCTTCTTTCTTCATTAGTTGGCCTTGGCACACTTGTCAAAACTCAACTGACCCCAGATGTCAGGGTTTACGTCAGAGCTCTGAATCCTGCTCTATTGATCTGTATGTCTGTTCTTAGGCTAGTACCAGACTGTCCTGATTATGTAACTTTGTAGTAACTTTTGAAATCAGGAAGTAGACTTCCAACTTTGTTCTTTTTTAAGATTGTTTTGGCTAGTCTAGGTTCCTTGCATATCCATATGAATTTCAGGATAAGCCTGGCCATTTCTACAAAAAGACAGAGCAGCTGGGATTTGGACAGGGGTTCTAGTGAAAAGGCAGATCTATTTAGAAAATGTTCCCTAGACGACTGCAACAACCTCCCAACACATTTCTGTTTCCTCTCTTGGCACACCTTATCCCTAGGGAAATTTTTAGCATCATGCTGCAACATACTCTCAAGTAATTCAGGAAAAGAATTACGTGTATAGAGAGAGAAAGAGGGAAAGAACACGGCAATTGTGGTAAAAGTTAGTACTTGGGGGATCTGGCCGATGGTTGTTTCTATGTTCCACATTTTAAAATGCTCTGTCACATACCTTATTCTGTCCTCAGGAGCTGCCACTTTCACAGTAAAACAGCACAGACGAAATAGGAGTATCAAAGACCTACAATTTCATGGCTCTTACTTATTATAGCAGAATTTAATATCTTCTCCTCTCCCTTCCCAACCAGAGCCACAACTAAATTACTCCATCTGACTTTCTGAGCGATTTCGAAACACATGTTTACCTGGAAAGAATCCATGCAGACCGGACTGGAAGCCAGCTCTTCATCCACGGCATGCAACTTCTCCATGAACGCACTGTCCCTGGTCTCCTTGGGCTTTGGGGGGGGCGGGGGCCCCATGGGCACTACCTCAGCACTGATGTGCCTGACGGCAGGTGTGGTGACTTTCTCAGCCTGATTTAAAGAGGCAAGCACGTTAAAAAATGAAAGGAAGGGAGGGAGAACGAGGAGAAAAACAGAAAAGTAAAAGAAGCAGGGAGAGGCAGATCTTTCATGTACTAGTGATCTCTCTCTCCCTATCTAGATAGAGGGACATAAAACAGGGTACTGTCAAGTATACTCCCGTTGATCTGCGTAATTAGGTTTCATGCTCTTTCCAATGAAGCCAACAGGGTGCTCCTTAGATACCAAAAGTGGGAGATCTAACAAACATGGCTTTAGGACAGTATTAGAGAACAGGTATGAAAAAGGAAAGGGTAGAAGAAAAGAAGCTCTGCTCGTCACTCATATTTGGCCCCTTAAGGGAATTCAAAACAGCTCTCTCCCTTTCACTGAGTTCAGCTTTCTCTAAGATGTTCACTGGCTTCAAAGGCTTTGCTAAACAGTTATGACCAACGAAAAACACTGGGCAGGTACTGGCAGGATGACTGATCTGGCACCAGGTTCAGCAAAGAGTGACGGCTCAGGATCACGGGTACGTATTTCCTTCCATAGTTAGAACTTCTCTCTTATGTGCGACGCACATTTACCTCTGATAACACGCCGCTCTCCTCGTCTGTTTCGGTCATCTCTGAACACTGCCTCAGCTTGGATTTCTTCGCCCCACGTGGAGACGACGCAGTGCTTTCAACATCACTTTCCAACAAACTCTACAAAACAAACCCCATTCCCTTTCATTCATATTCCTGCCCCTACCTCATTCCACTGGGTCTGAAGTATCTCAGGAGACAGAATCACAGAGTATCAACCAGTCGGTCCGTCAGAGTGAGAGCAAATACAATTGAAAGAGAAGCTCAGTACTCGGACGGTGGGAACAGGGATCAGCTCGCTACGCCCACCAGCACTGCACACTGGGTGAAGCTGTAGGGCCTTCATTTAAAATCCTTTCACAAACACGTCCAGACAGAGTATCACAGTGATGATAATCCACTCCAGCGATAGGCAACAGCACAGGGGAAGCTCAGAAAGCGCGCGGCTCAGTCCTCTCTACAGAAGCGGCGAGGTGGCGAAGGCCTCGCGGCCCCCTCTGTCTGTGTTCGCGGCTGACACTCACACGCCCCACCTACCTCCTCGGCGGTCTCGTCCTCGTCGTCGTCGTCTGGCTGGTACTCTTCATCTGACGAATCATCTTCTTCAAGGTGGATGTCCACGAACTGAGGGGGCTACACAAGTACAGATCCAGAAAGAAATAAAGTGGAAGGAAACACAAGTCGTATGGATGTGGAAAATACAGGGAAAAGGCAGAGAGGGAGAAAAAAAATCTAAGAACACAATGAGCGAAGCGGGGCTTCAAGAGAGTCCTAGCAAGAGAGTCAAATCTGAGAGTAACAGGAGGGGAAAACAAAGCTGGGAATTTATTTTTTTTTAAACTTGGGAGACATTTATTTACTTTCCCGTATCACCATTCACTGATCTTATGTATCTCCTCAGGAAAACATAGCACTAATGAGTGACTACTACATCCTATGGAGAACTTCAATCTTTGGTCACAGTGTTAAGAGCCAAGCTGGGATTTTAAAAGTTTCAATTCCAAGTCCCCCAAAATGTTAACAAATAGAAAGGAAGCATTTAGGTTTCAAAACGGACAAAGTCTTTCTGGAAAACAATAAGAATTACCTCTTCCAAGTTTACCTTAATTTCATTGGCCTTCTTAATTGGTGAAATATTCCATGTCGGAATTACCTACCAACAAAGAATATAAATAATTAAGTTCTCTTAACTGAAATAGGCTGTTTTCATTTTTAATTCCTCTTTGCCATCACAAAGAGCCATCCACCTAACGCCAGCTGCAGCGAGCTAGGGGCACTGACTACCCCTGAGGGTGTACTCGCTGCTATCTGTCAGCCTGATAGGAGAAGGGAGAGAGGATCCATTTCCATCATTAGCATTTCTGCCGTAACCCCAGTAAGACTCTGTATCATCCATAAATGGAGACAGGACCTCCTTGCCTACTTTGTATCACAGCTTGGTTCACGTGGAATAATGAACGTGAAAACTATTTGTCAAGTACAATAGTAGACAAACCTAAGATATTACAGGTGATACAGTAGGCTTTTGACATCATTGTCAAGTTGTCCACAACTTATTTTCAAATAGTACAGGAAAAAAGTCAATAGAGATAGAGATATAAAGAAAATATGGTAAAATGTTTTAACTGTTAGATCTACATAGAATCTAGGTTTACTACAATGCTTTCAACTTTTTGTATGTTTTAAAACAACAGAGTTGGGGGGGGACATTTTATAAAGAATTTTTTAAAGCTCCCACGTACTGTTAACAAATGCCACTGTGGGGCGTCATTTCTTGACCACTTCCTTTAGACCCGATCAGAATCCTCTCATGAACAGAATCCAAGGCTGGGCTGTGTCTGCAAGGAGCTTGGGTTCCCCACATATCAGCTCTGCCGCATTCCGGCCTTTTATCTCGCTCTGCGCAGGGAGGCCAGTCGGGGGACAGGCGCTGATGTGACTCAGGTCCACACCCCTTCCTGTGTCTGTTTCTGAACCAGTCAGTTTCCCTACTGCCAAACGCACCGGGAAGTGCGCTGGAGTCAGTCTATTAAGCTGTAAGGAGCAGGAGACCTGAACCCTAATCCTTGCTCTCCCACATGAACTAGAGTCTTCAGTCGTCCAACTTCTCTACACCTGTATTCAGGGCTGGGAAACCCTGATCCAGCCTGTGGTGGATCTCCTCGGTCTTTTTTTCCAAATCAAATATGGAATCAATGTTACTTATACTCTGTATGTCAGAGAGACATACAACCTCTGTCTCACTGATGGCTGCTTTCATCATTGCTACATGTCCATTGTGTACTCCCTGGAGAAAGATGACATTTCACTTTATGCAACCAGAGATAGTCAATTAAACAAAAGAAAATGACGTGCCTATCAAAAAAAAGCCAGTGCAACCCGAGGCCGCATACAGAGAAGTACGGTATCTGGAACCCTGAAGGGATAACCTCACTCATATTAGCTGAACCGTATCTGGGCAGTAGATTCCACGTCAGCCAAACTAGTTTGACAAACTAGGCACATTCAGAAGAAATGGGGCAGATTGGAGAAGGTATTCAAAGTCTTGTCACATAAAAACTGATAAAAAACGGGCATGTCTAGCAAAAAAGAACGTTACAAAAAAACATACTAGCTTTCTTCAACTAGAGGAAAGGTCGTATGGAAGAGGAACAGACGTATTTCTTCTATTAGGCTGCAAGGAACGGGACTGGACAGACTGACAGAAACGACAATATGCATTTGGGGTCCGTCTTCTTTCCTGTCAGAGACAGACAGGGCCCCTCCGAACTATCGCCTGCCTTGCCACAGAAGGTAAGCACACACAGGACAGGTGCTTGCTAAACGGGATATGACACGCACCAGGATACTTCCGAAGTGAAGTGGTTCTCGTACTTCCATGTGCAAAGGAAGGAACAAGCACGTTTTCACCAATGCACAGTCCCCTGCCCACCCACGGCCCCGAGTCCTAGGTCTGGGGTGAGCTCAAGTACCGTGCACTGGTAATGGGCACTCCTGAGGGACCCCACACCATGGTGATCTCAACCCAAGTGGTCCCTTTGGACACACTTTGAAAAACACACTCTAAACACGTTGCACATATCTTAGAACAGGAATAAAAACTCTGACCTCTTACTGCTTTCAACCATTCTAAATGGTTCTCTATCTAGTACCTCCAAAAAGGAATAATTCCACGTCAATTACAATAAAATAAACTCTGATAATGGTTTCATATATTCCGTGTCTACTTGTCTTTTACAAATCCTTTCCCCCCCTTTCTTCCGCCTCTACCCCCACCCTTCGGTTCAAGCCGTTGTTTTTTCAGTCTAGTTGTGTAGGACACAGATCCTCGGCCCATGCTGGTGTCATGAGCCTTGGGAAAATCCTTCTTTAAGGAGGTAAACCCAGGCAAACAATAAATCTTTCCTGTATTTTTTCCCTGCAAATAACCTAAGATTAGAGGTTATTTACCAAGTTAAATAAAAAAAAAAAATAACACCTACCACTCCTTTTTCCACCACTTCCTTAAGTTTAGAGCGTGTCATTTTGGGCTCCTAAGGAGGGGAAAACGAGAAGAAACGAGTCAATAAAAATAATCGTGTGATCCTTGGGTTTTGAGACGCTGCCCTGGCCCCCAACTGTCAGACTATTTACAGAGGCCCCAGTGACCTGCCCCACATCGCCAGTTTATACAGGGAGCTCTGCAAACGGATTACTCACAAACATCGGCATATCTTCCGTCTCACTGATGGCTGCTTTCATCATCGCTACCACGTGTTCATTTGTGATTACTTCCTGGAGAAAGATAAAATTTCACTTTATGCAACAAAGATGTGTCATCTAGATAATACTCGAGTCTCTGTCATTCTGCTAGATACTCAAACAGCTTCAGATTGGGGGGATGCACGGGAACTGAAAGCAAAGAAGCAAGTTGTGGACAAAAGCGTGCAGCTCCAAACACTGCAGCAACGAACAGGCCAATCTCATTAGCTGCTTTAGGGGACAGGAATGGCTCACATAGAGAGAGATTGTGAGGTACTAGATGCTTAAGAGAAACAGTAATAAACAACAAACACTTTGTAAATAGCTGTGTTGCTATATATCAAAGAACAGTATTTACATATGTGCAAAGTACTGCAAACTGTTAACCCATGAAAGGGTAAATCCAGTGTGAAAGTTAGTCCTGAATATGCTAAACAATACACTGAACATTCAAATCAGTGGAAAGAAGCACAGGAACGGTTTACCTTCCCAGTTAAGTTCTTTACCATGTGTTCAGATTCCAAACTCGTGCTGAGTGTAAAGAGAAAGCTATCTTGGAATGTGAAATGTTTTGCCCCAGGTCCTCACAAGACGAGTCAGTCACATACCAGGCAGGAGTGGGGAACTTCCGGGGCATTCTCATTAGCTTCCCAAGCCCTCGGGCCTTACTCACGTGGAGGATGTTCCGCACGTTGACAGCCGTCAGGTTGTGCTGCTTGGCGCCGTCCTCCAGGGTGCGGTCCAGCACATCGTCCAGCTTCAGGTCACACGCCCCTTCTTCCGGACCCCTCCCGTCTCGCTTCCTCTTGGTCCCCTTCTTCTTCTTCTGCCGTTTCTCACTTTCCTCATTGTCTTGCTCCTCTGCAAACAAACCAAGAACATCACCAGAATCTCCAAACAACTGCTCCCAGAAAGAAAAACAAGCTGCTGCTGTCTGGCCCTGGAAATCCAAGCAGACTTTGAGATGGTCATGACAGAGATGGCAGAACTGTCACAGTAACAATCTCTAACACTCACTGAATACTTATCTCATGTCAGTCTTCTACACACATTATACCTCTTAATTCACTTATCCCTCATAGCAACTTTATGACGTAGGGACTATTCTTGTCCCCACTGTACAGATGAATAAACTGAGGCAGAGGTAAGAAACTTTCCCAAACGCTAGTAATAACAGCCATGTTTGAAAGCCAAGCACTCTAGCTCTAGAATCTGCAGTCTTAATCAGCACTCTACAGATAATACATCGGAAACCCTGGGTTTGTGGCCCCGTTCTGGGTTACCTTGGCAATAGAGCCCCATTTTTTTCTTTTGTAAATACAAATATTTGCCCATCAGGGATGCCATGGAGATTAAGCAAAATTTTACACACACACACACACACACGCACGCTGTGTAACCAATGAAACAACTTACAAATATAATTTCTCATTATTATAATACTATTCAGTCTAGAAAAGAGAAAAACACAGAGCAAATCAACAAAATCTCCACTCTGAACTATATAAATAAAAAAGGGACAAAATGTCTCTACTCTACAACACATATACAACCAGACAAAAAGAAAAACTTTTTTTTTAAAGGAGGGCACAGCTCACAGTGGCCCACGCAGGGATCAAACCGACAACCTTGGTGTTAGTAGCAACGCACTCTAACCAACTGACTAACTGGCCACCGCAAGAAAAACTTCTTGATTATTAAAATCTGGTAAGATTATCATGCAACTCCAAAATGAGGCTCCCGTCTGATATTTTTGGTCGGCTACTGTCTGAAAAGAAGGGATTAAAGACAATTAATATCAAGTTGACCTTGTCTGTTTAAAAGACTTTATAACCTTCAAGCTGCACCCTGGCAGTATTTACTTAGTGAAAAATTATTAGTAACTTCAAACAATTGCTTTTGCACTTGTGAATATATATCAAGAATTTGATAACTTTCAATCCAATAATTCTTCTTATGGAAACAGACATGCAAAGACGCTGGAAGAATGAATAATTAAGTTATTAATTTGAACATTAATCAGTTTAGCAAAAACACAGAAAACTGCTAAATGTCCAATGTTAAAGGAACAGTTAACTGAACATTGGTACATCCCTACACCAGACTGTTATCGAGCCACTAAAAATTGTCTTTTGGGGGCAGCTGGATAGCTCAGCTGGTTAGAGCGCAGTGCTCTTAACAACAAGGTTGCCGGTTCGATCCCCACACGGGCCACTGTGAGCTGTACCCTCCACAACTAGATTGAAACAACTACTTGATTTGGAGCTGATGGGTCCTGGAAAAACACACTTAAGTAAGTTTTAAAAAGAAAAGAACAAAGTTGAAGACTCAGACTACCTGATTTAATGGCTTCCTATAAAGTCAGTAATCAAGACTGTGTGGTTCTGGTGGGGAAGGTCAGACACGGATCAACGGAAAAGACCCCACAAATATGGTCAAATGATTTTTGTACATAGGTGCAACAGTAACTCAATGGAAAAAGGAATCTTTCCAACAAATAGCGCTGAAACAGCTGTACATCCATATGCGAATAAATACATCTCAAATATACCTCACATTATACAAAAATTAATTCAAAATGGATCACACACGTAAATGTAATATGCAACTGCTGGAAGAAAACAGAGGACAAACAACAACTTTGTGACACTGCGTTAGGCTGAGCTCCTTATTTATGACACCAAAGGCATAACCCATAAAAGTAAAACCTAAAGTAGTTCCCCAGGACTAACGCTGAAACAATTTGAGCAAAAGAAATAATAGTATTGCACTATAAGTCAAATCATCAAATAAATATCCATGCGTGCAGACTCATAAACATTGGATAAACGCATAAGTAAATGAGGGGCAAGGGACAGCTCTTCTTTACAGAAAAAGTCCAATTAATAAATGTCAAAGGAATGAGAGAAATGGAAAATCACCATCAAACACCACTAGAAAACTGATGCAGGTGATCCAAGGGATGCTAAAATTAGTGGTTAAAACTTTGAAGAGAAACAGGGTGTGTGCAGTTTCAAAGCATCTCCTGCAAGGTATGTACTTACAAAAGGAATAAGGCAAACAACAGAATCATGAACAAACATTTCACCAAAAAAACTTCACGTGGCAAATAAACACATGAAAATATGCTCCATATCATTATTCATTTGGGAAACGCGAGTGAAAACCTCAAAGAAATATACCTACTAGAATGAATAAAATTGAAAAGTCTGACCACCGCTGGCAAAGGTGCAGATCAACTGTAAATGTCACACATGTTGGTGGGAACGCAAAATGGTGCAGTCACTTTGGAAAACAGTTTGTCAGTTTCTTATCAAGTGAAACATACATTTACCATAAGCCCCAGCAATGACACTCCTAGTTATTTACCCAAGAAAAACGGAAAACTTAGGTCTGTGAAAGGCCTATATGTGACAGCAACTTTAGTCACACAGGCAGAAACTGCAAACAACCCAGATGCCCATCAGCTGGTGAACAAATAAACAGACTTTGCTATCTCAATGCGAAAGAACGCTAGTGAGCCACGAAGAGGCACGTGAATGGATCTCAGAAGCATTACACGAAGTGAAAGATACCAGCTGCAAAAGGCTACATGTGCTGTGACACCAGGTGCATACATAACAGTGTGGAACAAAACTACAAGAACAGAAATGAGATCAGTGGTTGCCAAAGGCTGAAAACGGAGGGCTGCAAAGGGGAATGAGGGAACTCGGGGGCCGGGGGAGAAAGTGTTCCGTGCAGACTGTGGTGGTAGTGACACATTTTTCAGAACTCACTGCATAAATTTTATTGCATGTAAATTATCTTAATAAAGTTGCCATTAAGAATCAATATAACTCTTCACAGTAACACAATAGAGGAGAAAAACAGTATCATCTTAAGAGATTTAAAAAAAACAACATTTAACAAAATTCAATATATAGTACAACTGTCAGAAAACTAGGAAAAGCCTCCAACTACTGCCATACATAATGGGGGGATACGGAACACCTTCCCCCAGGTTCAGAAGCGAGACGTGGCTGCCCCCCATCCCCACCTCCGCCCTGCACAGGAATAGAGGGCTGGCGTTTGCGGTACGAACCACGGGCACGCACTTTAAAACCATGTGTTAAGTCGAATAAAGCAGGCTCTCCTCACGTGTCTGTATGTACTATATTTCACAATAAACAAAGCAGTTTTCAGGAGGCCGAGTCCTACAAGCGGCCGATTCCAGCCAGCGAAGACAGTGAGCGCACGTGCTCGCCGCAAGGTCTGCGCGGGAACGTCCACAGCAGCACCAGTCACGGTGGCCCACACCTGGAAACTCTCCGCACGCCCGCCCGTTAAGAATTGAATGGATACAGAAAATGCAGAATATTCCAACAGAATACTACAGAGCACTAAAATGAGTCATCTACAAGCACGCAGTGTGGACCAACGTCATACACATAATGCTGAGTGGGGAAAGGCAGTCACGAAACGTACATCCGTATGATTCCATTCACATAAAGCACAAAACCGAGGAGCCGGTCCCTGCGGCGGGAAGGGAGGGTAACGGTGACCCGTGGGTAGGGTGCTAGTAATAACTGAAAGGGCGGACACTGGGGTACTCATAACATTCAATCTCTGGAAACTCGGTGAACCTGGATGTCTTAGGACAGGCTCCGTTTTCTGCATATTATGCTTCAGTAGCGGTTCTTAATTTTTTTTTTTTTTAAAAAAAGGACAGAAAAAGAAAGCCTACCCATCGGAATAAAGAGTCCGTCATCCTCTGCCTCCTCCTCAGCCGGGTGAGCTGCAGCCCGGAGGGGCTTTCCTTCGGGGCAGGCACCGACATCCGGCCGAGCTGGTTTCCGAGGCTGGGCTCCTGCTCTGGCAGCGTGGCTGCCTGATGGCGGAAACGGCATCTCCCCTCCGGGATGCAGCGGAGGCTTTCCTGCAAGAATCACAAAACAGCTTCACACTTTGCCGTCCTGTCACCCTGTGCTGTGGAAATTGGCAGGTTGCTCCAGTCCTTTTGGGCAGGTAACCACTAACAATGCATACACTACGCCGGCACCCCTCGCTCTTAAATCAAGTACTCCGCTCTTACAAACCTCCTCCCTCCGGACTCTTACTGTCCCCTCTCTGTCCCTCCTTCTCCGTAACCTTCGTCAACCCAAGGCCGTCTTCTCCCTCCACGCTCCTTTCCGTGAAGAACCACCAGCACTAACACTTGGAACATTGCTAGTCCTACCTCTTTCCAAACTTCAATCTCGAATTTGTTGTCCTTTGAGGGCCCCAGTGTCACCTCATAGTCCACATACCCAGAGCTGAACTCACCTGCAGCCCTCACCTTCCTTCCCCGTGCGAAGGATGCTTCACCAGCCCCAATCCAGGTGTGTCTAAAGGTGCTGGTCGGTCTGCGCGACATTCTGTCTTTGTCACGTCTCTACCTTCTCTAGCTTTATTGTCAGCACCCATTCCGATCCTTTATAAGCCCTCAGGGGAATAACGGCAAGGCTCTGAGCCATCTGAAGCCGCCACACTTCCCCACAAACACAGCACTCCCGCACGTTTGCAGAACGTGCCCTTCCAATTCCACTCCTTCCCCACAATCCATCAGAACCTAGCAATCCTTCAAGTTCCGATTTCAAAAGCCCGCGTTACCTGCACCACTCTCCCCAGCACCTGATCACGTACTTACTGTCTTACCTGCGCCAAATGAATTGTGTGTTTATGTCCTGTCTTTCCAACTGCACTACAAGCTTCCTGAGGTGACAACTATGCCTTCTGCTTCTTTTATGCTCTCAGCGATCACTAAGTCCAGGAAAAGTTCAAATACGTGAGCGTGAAAAACAAAGCCCCTCACAACCTAAACACGGGCTGCTGTCTGAAGCCGTCTCACTTCTAAGCAACCACGTCACCATCCTCCCCTGCCTCTGCAGACTGTCCCTGGCCCATGCCTGCCCATGCCACCATTCTGTCACCTCTGAGGGTTCTGTCACCTCCGCAGAGCCTTTCCCCATGTCCCAGGCAGTGTCTCTCCTCCACAAGCCCCACTTCACGGACACCCACCAAGTCACAAGTGGCCACACATAGTTCATCCCTCTGGACACGACAGGATACAAGAAAGAAATAAACCCAGAAGAGGAGCTAAGGAATGAGAGGGGAGAAGAAAGTCTCCACCCATTCACCAAGTTCACTGCTGACCCGTAGGAGGAGCACAGTTCTAATTCCAAACCAAATCGGCACCGCTGGCAGAAACACATATTCTGTCGAGGCAAAGCCAAGCATGCGGACACGAGGAAAACATGGCCTGAGGACCTGGCATCTCTTACCTCCTTCCTCCTTCACTTCCTCACTGGCTTCTCCTGCAAAAGGCTCCTTCGTCGTAGGACGATCACCTCTGTCTTCTTGGGTAACTGCTTTGGGCCTGAGTGTCATTTTCTTCCCTCTCCTTGAGCCAGTGGCCTGGAGGCTTTCTTTCCCGATGTGTGTAGTAAGGGGCTGGGAAGACTCTGAGGATGGAACGGTGAGTCCCTTAGAGGTAGCCGCATCAACAGCTTCCGGAGCGGGTGCGCTTGTGTCCTGGCTGAGTCCCCTAGAGCTCAAAGATGCATCCTCCACACCCAGCTGATGTCCTGCAGCCGGCACAGACTGGACGTCCAGGCCAGCTGCTCTACTGTGACTTGGACCCCAGGACAGAGACACGGACCCCAAGTCTTTCACCTGGTCAGATTCTGGTTTCACGGCTGACTCTGGGGCTACGTCACCTTCCTCCTGGTTGCCGTGATGTGGGGATTCAGCCACCGTGGTCCTTCTTTTCTTACTGGGCAACATTTTTAAAGTCCTACTTTGGTTCCATCCTGAAAGGGTAAAAGCAGCTTCGTATCAGCCTCGTGTTAATTACGATAATAGGATTTCCTCAAGCATCTTTTCACTTACACGTGCTCAATCATGAACACAGTACTTCACACCAAGTGCACAATCTCCCGTTAGGTGAGAGTTGAGAGACAGTAGTTAGAGGGCCTGAGTTGAAATCCTAACTCTACCACTGATTAGTAAGTTATTTTGGCCAAGGGACTTCACCTCTCTAAACTTGTTTCCCCAACTGTAAAAAATAATTGTTGCTACCTCATAGAGCTGTTATAATTACACTGTACGTGTTAGTTATTATTATTACCATCAGGAGGATAGAATAGCATGATCCTGAGAGCACACTGTGAGTCAAACCGTCTGGATTTGTCTCCCGAGTCAGCTTCTCTCCAGCTTCGGGACCTTGTGTAAGTTACCTAACCTGAATCTCACTTTCTTCAGCTATAAAATAAAAACCAGCACTTACATCATTAGATAGTAATTGATTCGCTCAATAAACGTTTCCATAAAGGGGTATTTCCATTAACAGAAACAATCCAAAAGCAAAGTGTGGCTGTTGGAAGAGGTTAGGCCACGTTAAGAGAAATTTCACGTTGAACGCAAGAGAGATTCCTACTGTTCTCTATAGTGTTACGTCTGGACTCTGGCCGTCAATTCCAATTATCACATTTTGAAGGCAACACTAAGCTACACTGGAGGGCATCTTCCTTTATGCTATTGTAGCACCTATTCGCAAATCTCTTTGCTAGTACGTATCACTTTTGTGATCGCGTCTTGTCTTCGTCCCATCTCCTGTCCCCCCAAAACTATGCTCTTTTTCAAGAGAACGACTCTTGCAACCAGCACTACGACGCGGCAGTCTCTGCCCTATAGTAGATGCTCAATGAACGTTCCCTGAATAAATGAATGAACAAAAGAGGGCATGAATTTCCTATTCAGCGCTTATTCCTAGGCAACATTTAGACCAAGAGTTAACGAGCATTACGTGGACACTAACTGCACCTTTCGACCCCCCTCCCAAAAAAAAAAATCTTTCCTCGATAAAACAGGTCCAGGAATAGAATACGCTGCGTGTAGGACAGGGAGTCTTCATCGCGCGCTACATGCAAACCTAGGGCTGCCCGACAACGTCCTTCCTAAGGGCGAAGAGTCTAACGTCTGAACGAGGTTAGTCTTGAACCTCCCTAACTCAGTTTCCCCAGGACACTAGGAAAGCCCTCCCCCAGCCCCCACCCACAATGCCCTTGTCTCGGTCTTAGAGCTCAATGAACGCGTGAGGGTCCCGCTGACCCGCGAGCGAGCGTGGTGAGGGCTAAGGGAGCAGCTCAGGCGAGTCCTCCACTCCAGATGAACGACCGAGGTGCAGAAAAGGAGGGAGGAAGGGGAGGAGGGGAAGCGAGGAGGCGGCGCCCCGCAGTCGGCGGCGCCCAGGTCTGGGCTGCAGCACGGGAAACACGGCGGGGGCTGAAAGAGCGCGCCCCGCGCCTCCCCCGCTTTGGACGCGGGAGCCAGACCCACAGCGAATGCACGCGAGGCCAGAGGCAGCCCAGGGCGGGCCCCTCCTGCAAAAAGATCTCAAAACGGGGTCCTAACTGGCTGTGGACCTAAGCGAAGAGCCCTGGCCCAAGTCCCCACTGCCTGCAAGGCACCCGCACAACTCTCCCTCCTCCCACGCACCCGGCGCCACACCCGCGCCCGCCCTCACTCCCGACCCCGCCCCAGCGCTCACACCCGGACGCCCTCAGCCCGGACAGGCTTCGCCGGGACGTCCAGCTCCCACTGCATCTTCCCGCGCCACAGCACAAGACCCAGTAAGCTCACCAGCCGGCCTGATCCCGCGGAAACTCGGCCTCGGCACCACCGGAAGTCAGCCAACGGCAGCGACTTACGTGCGCGACCCCGAGGCGCGGTGCGCGGCGTCAGGTCGCCAAGGCGCATGCGCAGAGCACTAGGCGCCCTCCTATGTAAGGGCGGAAGGAAGCCGAGAGACTAGCGCCTCAGTTGCTGGCAAAAAAGATTTAAAGGCAACGCTGCGCTTTCTCGGTCCGTGGAGCGATCCTGCTCAAAACAAAACTGGGGGTTGAGATTCGGTGGTTTAGCCAGACAACGAATCCTTCTCGCGGCGCGACACCTGCAATACGGGACCGAGGAAGTGGAGACTTCATAAAATTTCAGAAAGAGGCATCCCTGCGTTACAAGCTGTGCAGTTTCCTGAATAAAGCTGTCATGGACTCAATCCATAGTAATCATTCGTATCTGTATAACACTCCGCATTTTACAAAATGCTTTCACTTACATTATCATAGGTGATCTGATCTTCACAACAAACCCAAGGGGGCAATGGATAGTATTAAACCTTCCGTTTTACACAAGGCAAACTTCTAGCTCAGGTGGGAAGGTGATTTCACACAGCTGTCAAGGGGAATCAGGTATCCGAACCAGCTTCTCGGGCATCGCCCTGGTACCTGGGAATGTGCCTGGGGCATAGCTGACGTTCAATAACGCAACACGTGTGTTGTGATCGAATCAATGACTCCTAGAACCGCGTTCTTGCCACTCCTCTAGGACAGAATGTCAAAGCTGCAAAAATACAGTCAACTCTCTCACGTTACAGATGAACCACCGACAGATATTTATCCATGTAAAAGTCTGTTTGACCCCATCCTGTCTGTAAACAGAATCCGACAGGATGAAAAGTATCCACAGTCCAAATGAAGAGTGATTTGATGGAATCAATGACAACCCGCCGGTGGTCTGAGGCTACCTGCATCACCCGAACTCCCCCAAATGCCAAGGAAGTTTCTGGAAGCTTGGCGTTTCATTTGAGTCCCGCTTTTGAACCTACAGAATACAGATCTGATGGTTTGCTCTTCCTCCCGCCCCGTCACCCCCCCCACCCCCCCTTTCTTCTCCCCTCCCTCCTAAGCAGCCCTAAGCTCCTGAAATTTTTGGAAGAGACATATCCAACACTGATTAACTTTGGCACTCTTTCCTTAGGCTTTTTATAAAAACAGCTTTAATGTACACACCACACCACAAAAATCCATCCGTTTTACTTATACAATTAATTACAAGTAAATTTTTAGAGTTGTGTGTCCACCACAAGGTTTGGTCTTTAATTAGAGTTTCTTAAGTTTAAGAAAGCTTCCTATAACCTTTAGTGGTCTCAGAAATGCAGAACAGTAAAGGCACAGGATACTGAAACGCAAGCAGTATTGAATTTTGTTACTCCAAAATCCTAGGCACCCAGAACATTCCGCTGCTATATTAAGCCCAGGGAACTGGAATCACAGGATCTACAGAACCTCACATGATAATGTACCTACACTCCTTACTCGGGCCTCTGGGTTTTCTCCTTATAGACCCACAGCCCGTCAGTGGGCGGAGTCTCATTCTTAGGAAATCTCGGCGATGGGAGGGGTCCCCTCCCCGGGATCTTCCGGAAAGGGGCGGGCCTTGCCTTCCGGAACTTTTCGGACAGAGGCGGAGTCTGCTGCCGAGGGCCGTTCGGAAGAAGGCGGGGCCTACCTCGCATCAGGACCAGTCTGCCTGCACCTGCATCCTTAGCTCAGAGCATCCCTGGAGCATCTTAAGAGGAGACCGCAGCTGGCAACCAGGGACCAGACCGTCGCAGGAGGCGTCTGCCTGATACCTTCCCCCTCCCCTGACCTAGCAGTCTACAGCGGCGGCTTCCGTACTGACCGGGGGTTCCCAGAGTTTGTCTGACCGCTGCAAAAGCATTTTTATAGCGATAGCCTGTGATTACGACATGGCTGAGATCACCAATATCCGACCTAGCTTTGGTAAGTACAGCCCTGGAGCATCTTAAGAGGTAAACTAAGCCTGGGCTAGTCGACACCGTTGCAAAGCCAGGAGAGCCCAGCAGCTGGACAGGGAATGGAGCCCAGACCAGGGCCTTCAAGAGCCATCCCCGCTAGAATCGGGCCTGTGTTGGTGAGTAGCGGGCAGTGGACAGCGCCTGAACTTGAGCTGTGGGCTGCAGGGCTGGGAAGGCCAGAGCCACACGGAGGGTGGGAGGTCCAGGATGCGAAAACCGAAAACCTTGCGTGGTGCACCATCGGCATTGCTGGAGGTGAAAAACAGGGAGGACGCGAACCCCTCCCTCTGGGGGAGGAGAGGTGGGGTAGGCCGAGCCCTCCCCCTCGGGGCACGCAGGGCGGTGCCCCTTCCTCCCCCTCCTACTCCTCAGGGATGCGGGGGAGGGAGGCGGTAAGGGGGATGGGGCATCAAGATGGCAGCTTGGAGACTGGGGGCTGTGTGGCTAGCAGCCAGGGGAGGCGGCGGCCTCTGGGGAGAGAGGTGCGGGGGTGGGGAGCAGAAAGGAAGCCACTCCTTAAGCCGGTCAGCCGGATGCTGGAGCTGGGAGGAAACGTGAGCACTGCAAGTTGTGTTCTGCACCGTAATGGTGGGTCCGTCCAATGCCTCCAAATGGCGCTTGGTGCTGCTGGGCTGGGGGATGACGTGATGTCTATTTCTAGGCCTCCTGGCAGCGCCGAGGCGCTTCCTCCCGGGCCTTTGTTCCCTGTTGCCCTGGGCTGGCGGGCTGGCTTTTCAAAAAGGGGGACTCACCCGCGCTGGCGCTGGCAGGGGCCCGATCCAGGCCCGAGGGGGAGGGGCGAGAGAGGCCGAGCCCGGGGGAGGCCGCTTTGTGTACCAGAGAAAGCATTACGTCATCCCGGCGCCGCTGGTCCCCGACCCAGCCCGATGGGCTCCAAGATCCGTTCCTTTCCCTGGAGCAGAGTGGAGTGGAAAATAGGGGAGACGATGGGAAAGAAAGGCTCGAGAAGCAAGTTTTTCCCCCTTTGGAGATTCCCCCAAAATAGGCTCGGGCAACAAACTTCCTGTGCTGTGCTCTCCCGGTGCAAACATGAAAAAGAATTACCCAGCTTCTCCGTCAGTTCGACCCCAGTTTGGGTGGTAGAAGCAGTCTGAGTGCTGTCGGCCTAGGGTTCCTTCATATCCCCTAAGCGATCCTAACCCTCAGACAATCTGGAAGGTTAGGGTGGGGCCGCAGTCCCACCAAGAAATGGCTTTTCTCACTCCCCAGTAAGGCGTCCATGGAAAGGAGCAGAACTCCCTCAATATCCAGAGAATACAGGCGAGGACATGGGGTCAGGGAGGGTCTGCAGACAACAGATCACGCCTCTCAGTACTCGTCCCACGGACTCCCACGGCTAAATCCTTATGGTGTTTCTTCCCCTTCACCTTTTGATTCGCTCCTCTTTCAGTCCCAGATTTCCAAAACATGTCCCTTTTGCGGTTGCACGGCACTCCATGATTTTCTTTCTGCTCTTTCCTTCTCTTCTTATGCCTTCTTGCCAACATGTTTCTTCTCTAATTGCAGCCCCAAGTTCCTTGGAAAGTGAATGGTGTGGAGTTTAATATTAAACTCCAGAGGGAAGTTTAAATATTAAACTCTAGAGGGAATATTAGTGGAAAAGAGAAAAGAAATTATATCAGCCTTTTACATACTACATTTCATTAGATCCTTACAAATGGCCTCTGGTGTTGGTATTATATATATTTGCCAGATGAGGAAACTGAGGCTCAGGGAGATACAATAAAGTCAAAGAAACTAGTGAGGTCATGGTAGGATTTAAACCAATATCCAGTTGATGGCAAAGATCATTCTCATTCTGCTGTATCACACTGGCCTCCTTGACAGGGCAAGGCTGTTTTAATAAAGGGAGTGTCACTAACAGGTCAGATCAGAAGATGACTGAGTTGGGCATAGCCCCGATGTGTCGTGCAGGTCTTTTGACCTGTACAGAGGGTCTCCTACATAGAGAACTGCCACTTCTGACTTTTTCAACTGTCCCAGAGTACTTCATTTCAAATGCCATAGCCCTTGGGAGATACACCAAGCCAACACTCCATTTTCCATGACCTTGGACGACAAAAGGAGCAAGCAGTCCGGGTCACTGCTATTTACAACTACTTTGAAACACATTTCAGCCATTAGGTCCAAGTTCTTTTTCCCATCAAGCTTTTGACGAAAGCAAGACAAAGGGTTCTGAGTTTCAGCATCCCTGGTTTTTCTACTTCACTGCCTTGAGTGTGGGGGAGACAGGCAGGGCTTAGGGAATGCTCAAATATAGAAGAAAGGGGGGCAAAGGTGGGACACAAGGTAGGGGAGCGCTCTGGGGTAATGAGTACATAGATCTGTCTGTTTCTCTTCTTTTCTTTCTCTGACCAATGAAAGGTGAGAATCCTTCATGTTCTCTCTTACCCACCCCACCTCCATTTTCTAACAGTAAAAGTTGAGGCCTGGAAAGCAGCAGTGGGTTCCCTCAAAATCACAGAGTAAATTTATGGTAGAGCCCAAAGGGTCACGCAGATATCTCCCAAAGTGGGCCTTTGGATCTCCCTTTCAAATAAGTCTCGAAAATATACCTGTCTTGGTAGTCCCCTGCTTTCCTCTTCTCATGGAAATAATCAATGTTCAGTTTCATGAATCAGTAGCAGACACTTTTCAGGAAAGTCCCTGATTGATGAATAGAGAGCCATTTTTTCAGCTTGTGCCCATTCTGATTGAGAATTGAAGCCAATCAATTGTTCAAACCAGTATTTACTGAGCCCGTATCAGATGCAGGAGACTTGGGGATTCAGTGATGACAGGATGTTATTTCTGCTTACTCTCAAGGCTGAACGCCCCATTTTGTGAACCCTCTCCCTAATAATTCATTCCACCTAATACTCTGAGAATAAACACTATTATTATTCAGTATGGCCATGGACGATTGCAGTGACCCATGCTCCTTATTCCTTTTGTCCTCCAATGCTTGTCCTCAAATGCAATTATCCATGGATAATTGATTTATTTGTTAATAGCTTTACTCATTATCTAGATTATTTTAAAATGTAAGCCCTTCTTTTCTTACTTTCATAGAACCATGGAATGTCTGAAGTAGAATAAACGTCAGACATTTAGTGCAGTCCACATGGAAGAAATCCCTTTTAGAATATGCCTGACCAGTGGGAATCCAACCTCTGTTTGAAAGTTTTCAGTTGGAGATGGAGCTAGACTAATCAGCTTCAGTGAATTTAAGGGGGAAATAACCCCAAACCTAATTATCTAACTCAGGGGTCCAACTTGTGTGGGAAAAGGTAGACAAGACTAAAGAAAGGAAAGGAAAGAATCTGTCTCTTTTTAGTAATTCATTCATTCAACAAATATGTATTAAATGCCTACTATGTGTTTTTAGTGCTGGGGATACAGAAATGAACAAAACAGACAAAACCTGCCCATTAAACTTACCTTCTAGTGAAGATAGATAATAAATGGTAAAATTATACGAGTATGTGTGTGTGTCTACATGTATTCTCGTGTTTGTGTGTGTGAGAGAAAGAAGACGTGGATAAAATTAAGCAGGGCTACCAAGTGTGGCTCTCGGGGGTGGAGAAGGTTGCACTTTTAAATAGATGGTCAGTGGGGAGGGTCTTACTAAGAAGGTAACATTTAAGGAAAGATCTGACATTTTCCACAGTCTGTTTTTTCTATTTAAAATTTTTCGATTTTAAATACCTGGGAGCTGAAATTTGGAAAATATTTTAAAAGTGCTTAGACCCAGAGTTCTTCTTTTTACTACCCACCCATTCTACACCCCCACCCCTTGAGCACCCTACTAAAACCATCCAAGGTCAAGCCACAGCCTTCCACCCCATTTGTCAGTCAGTCAGTTAACACAGGCCCACTGTAGACAAACCCTGTACTGGATTTTGTGGAGTGTCCTTCCGAAGCCAGACAGCTCGTGCCCTCGTGTAACAGTTGAGGTGAAGGGGTTCCCATGTAAAAAGGTGACCTGTAACAGTTACAGGGCAGCTTCAAGTCAACATGAGTTAAGCAAGTCCATACATGCTGAGGAAAGGCCAACAAAACAGGAAGGCAGGTAGGGCACGTCAGGAAGGCTTTCTGGGGAAGGTAACTTCCATCCGGGTAACGGTTCCATCCAGGTAACTTCCACGCAGGTTTGGTGGAAAGGAAGAGCCATGCATTGATTGAAGAGGGTGGAGGAGAGCAGCTCTAAGATGGGGGAGAAGTTCAAAGCCCCGATGAGCCGGTTTGGCTTGGGAGAGTAGGTTGCTGAGGAGCAGAGGAGCTCAGGCCAGGGCTTGAGGTCCACCTGCCTTGACGCTTCTCTGGTCTCCACCTTCAGATGTGTCACCCGTGGTGGCCGGCCTCATCGGGGCCTCCGTGCTGGTGGTGTGTGTCTCGGTGACCGTCTTTGTCTGGACATGCTGCCACCAGCAGGCAGAGAAGAAGCACAAGAACCCCCCGTACAAGTTTATCCATATGCTCAAGGGCATCAGCATCTACCCAGAGACCCTCAGCAACAAGAAGAAAATCATCAAAGTGCGGAGAGACAAAGATGGCCCTGGGAGGGGAGGTGGACGAGGGAACCTGCTGGTGGACGCTGCCGAGGCCGGCCTGCTGGGCCGGGACAAGGGTCCCCGAGGGCCCAGCTCTGGAGCTTGTACGGACCAGCTGCCCATCAAAGTGGACTATGGGGAAGAACTAAGGAGCCCAATGGCCAGCCTGACCCCTGGGGAGAGCAAAACCACTTCTCCATCCTCTCCAGAGGAGGATGTCATGCTAGGATCCCTCACCTTCTCGGTGGACTATAACTTCCCCAAAAAAGCCCTGGTGGTGACAATCCAGGAGGCCCATGGGCTGCCGGTGATGGATGACCAGACCCAGGGCTCTGACCCCTACATCAAAATGACCATCCTTCCCGACAAGCGGCACCGGGTGAAGACCAGAGTGCTGCGCAAGACCCTGGACCCCGTGTTTGACGAGACCTTCACCTTCTACGGCATCCCGTACAGCCAGCTGCAGGACCTGCTGCTGCACTTCCTGGTCCTCAGCTTTGACCGCTTCTCGCGGGACGACGTCATTGGGGAGGTCATGGTGCCCTTGGCCGGGGTGGACCCCAGCACGGGCAAGGTCCAGCTGACCAGGGACATCATCAAAAGGAACATCCAGGTGAGGAGGAAGCGTGAGGTGGGGCGGGGTGGTGGGTGGGGGCGACGAGATCTCAGGACGCATGGCAGGAAGGGGATGGAATGGGTGGCAGAGAGGGGCTGTAGGAGGAAGCCCTCGGCTGTGGCTTGGCGGTGGTCTCCTCTAAGGAGCGCCTTCCTGGGGAGATGACAGGCAGGTGGCTCCTGAGATGCATTTAGTGGTGGGCACCCTGACGCTGCGTCCAGCTCGCGGGGAGCAGACTGGACCCCCGGTCATGTCAAGGATATAGGGGCTCATTTCTTCTCCAAAACATGTCTTCCTTCAGTGAACTTATTTCTCACAGCTGAAAAACGGTGAAAAGAGTTCAGCGATTTTACCCTCGGCTTCCCTTTCCAAGCCAAAGCGCCGGGTGTCACTAGTGTCACATACTATACATACGTCTTTGAATAACCATTTTATAAATGGTTTTTAATGCATCGCTTCACCTTCGAGCCTCTTCCCCGGCCTGAAGCTTTGCCACAGACGCCAGTCCCCATTCCTCCCTGTTGGCATTAGAGGGGGCCTGAGAGCCCTCCCTCCGCCCTCCTCCCACGGTGCCAGCACTGGCTCTTACGTTGTAACTTCAGGGGTGCAAGAAATGTGCCCCCATCCTCCACTAGTTCATTCCTCTCCCACAAACGGGGCGGCAGTGTCCTTCCATACTGACGTGCTAGGGCCTCGGAGCTGGACTGCCTGGCTTCACGGCCCTGCTCACCCCCTTTCCAGCTGTGTGACATGGGTGAGGGACACTCCCAAGCTTGTTTCCCCATGTGTAAAATGAGGCTGTTAAGACTGCCTTCCTGACAGGTTAGGAGGCTCAAATGACGTAATACCCAGGGGCATATTATTGCCCGGGAGGGGCTTTTACTATAGTGGGAGAGAAAGACAGACAGTCTTGGCAGTTACCGTGCTGCGAGTGTGGCAGGAGCTTTGAAAGAAGTTGTAGACGTTTTGAACTCTCAGTTTCATTCTTTTTTCAGGAGAAAACATAAGTGGTTAATTGCAAGGGCTTGGAAGTCAGACTGAGTTTGAATCCACATTCCGCCAGTCAGGTGACCTCGGGCAAGTGGCTTAGCTTCTCTACGTCTCAGTTTCTTAAAGGAGTTAAGGAAGGCGATGGATTTACATCATCCCCTAGCACATAGGAAACCTTCGGTAAATTGTAACTACTGTTATTGTTATTTCTATTTTTAATAACGTTCGACCCCTGGGAGATATATGTCCTTTGAAGATGTCTGTATTGTGTTTTGACAAAAAGTAAAAGAAGATGGGGAGAACTACATCAGTGGAGAAGCACGTAGAAGGTTCAGGAAGGATGTCAGGGTCACTAGAAACAGCTGCCCATCTCCCAGGAAGGGCCCCAGCTGTAGATGCCGCGCTCGCTCATCTCTTAATGCCTCTGCTACCTGCAAGCCCACACTGGACTCAGTGGGGAGGCAAGAGCTCGAGATTGGACTAAAGAAGCTTCCAGACCAGCAGGGGGAAAGCGCACAGTGCGCACTTGCAGGTACAAGGTCTGTCCGCTGAAGAAGGCACCGCACCGAGATGGGGCAGGGGGCAGGGGCAATGCCCCCTGGAGGTGTGTTCTCACTTTCTCAGCGCTTCCAGAGGCGCCTGGCCCACTGCTGTCACACGGCTCTCAGCTCACCTCCCGGGGCCAAGGAAGCCCAAACATTCTGAAGAATATTAGAGGCGTTTGGTCAGGACATAAACACAGGCCCAACGGCAGGGTCTAATAGACATCCTAGAGTCTTAACACAGCAGGGGTTCTCATAGCCTGGGAGGCAGAGGCCTTGGGGCAGGGCAGGGCCAGAAACCGCAGCCCCTGCTCTGTTGAACCCCCTCCATCCCCAATTCCCTCCCACCATCTCTTTTCCACAGGTTTCTGCCAGCCGCTCCCCCCCCATTTCTAGGCTCCTCTTGGCAGTGTCTCCAGCGTTCCCCTCCCTGCCTTCATCCAGCTCTTCTCGCAGGGAGACCCTTTGCAACACAGCCTTCCCTGTAGCCGCAACCTTGGTAAAGCTGCCAACTAGCCAGACTCTTCCCCAGTCTGATGCACTCACAGCCCGAGGCTGAGACGGGAGGATGGCTCTGTGCCAAGCTGCAGCTGGGAAGAGACGGCAAGGGAAGGGACTGATTTGGGCTGCGTACAAAAGAGCCTCGAATCCAGGACATGGCGTAGGGAGCACAGACAATGGCATTTGCTAAGCTGCCAGGGGCTCTTGGCAAGAGGCACATTTCTTTCCACTTTATTAACTCCCTTCGGGAGGGATAAGCCAGGGCTGGGCAACACCCCCGCTGGAAGAGGCCCCAGACAGGACAGCGCCTGTGCAGCCCCACTCCAGAACCTTGCAGCCTCCCGGGCTTGCCCAGCCAGTGCCTTGGGTAGGGCCGTGTCCCATCGGAGCCATGACCATCATCTCCCAGTCACTCGTCCCTGTGATTCCCTAGCATGACAGCCTCCAAACGTCTCCTGGGTCCTCCCTACTTGGCCGAGAGTCCGCTCTCTCTGGATCTCCCCTTAGCTCATCAGTTAGAGCTGTTCCGGACTATTCCACACTCTGTGTCAGGCATCCCCTTATCATATGGGGCCAGGTTATCTTCCTCCAAAGATTCCTGGGTGGCCACTGGTGAGAACTGCATTTGTCTAAGGAAGCCGCCCACTCCTCACTGCCTCTCCTGGCCTGTAGCAGACAATGCACGCTCGTCCTTTCCACCAGACAGTCCATTCTAGGTGAAAAAGCACAGGATTGGTCATCATTTCTGACTCTAACCAGTTCACTCACTGCCTTCCTCCCGGCAAGCAATTATTATCTGTGGGCTCTGCCTCCCTCTAGGCTGGAGCGGGAAGCCTACCGAGATGGCTTGTGAGAGCACTCTCAGCTCTTAGGAAAATCCAAAAAGATACAAGAAGCATTCAATCTTAACCCTTGATTACTAGTGCAAGAAGATCACAGTATAAACTCTTATTGAGATGCCCCAAATCTCTGAGCTGGACTTTGGGATTAGATTTTCTTTTTTAATGGCAGCTTTTTCCAAATATTTCATTCAGATAGAAATTAAAGTGACTTTACATTCCCATAATAAATCCCCGACAAGGAGAAGGGAGGCGATACAGAGAGGGCTGAGGGATAAAGACGAGACAGTGGGAAAGAAGTGATTTACAAAGTAGATAATAGAGTTGCTACACTTCTCCTAGTTTCTTCAGCTCATTGTTTTCCAAACCATTTCCTGTCTTTCCACTGCCAGATCTGGTGCTGATGACCTGGGATGATGGTCATGGGAACGAGAGGATTCTTAAAATCTCAGATTTACGAGGGACCTTAGAGGTCATCCATTCTAGCCAAAGGGACTGAAAAGGGAGAAAGAAAAAGGAATGTCAAGTTTCCAGGAACAATAAAGAAGGTTGCTATGCATGAGTATTGGGGAGGATACAGGGGGGATGTGGTTGAACATTAAGGCTTTTGTTTCTTTTGTTTTCCCATGATTGTGATTTATGTGGATGGAGGTGGCCCTTAGCTGGACTTCCAGCCCCAATAAAGGTTTATTGAGGATGTGTGTGTCCACGTAGTGCAAAGACTCTGGCTAGAAAATCACTCTGGAAGGGGCTTTGCTCATTAGAGGAAACAGAAATAGACTGCTCCCTTGCCAAGTGTTGCCTTCCTCTGAATGTCTGTAGAACCCCCGCTCCTTGCTCCTGCTCTCTTTTCCACTGAGGGAGAAGGATCCCGCCTTCTGAGAGCCAGGCCTCCCTGCTCTGTCAGGCATGGCTAACACCCTTGCCCACCTCCTCGGCCTTTTGCTTCCCTGCCCCCCAGCAGAGCCTTTGCCTCACTAAGCAAGGGGCTGGGAAACAGAGCTCGCTCCCAGCCCGTGACAAAGAACCATTGACAGTGAGGCTTGGAGTGGGATTGGGTGGAACGAGAAGTGGGGGAGGTGAGGGGATGGACGTGAGACTCTGGTCTTCACTGCAGAATGGAATGGCATTCAGGTGGCGGTGTGGCTGCGGATGTGGGCATCACAGAGCGGCAGGCACTCTGCCCATGGTAAATACCAAAGGCGAAGAGGGGTCTGATGGAGAACAGTTGCCTGAGGAGCGATTTTAGGGGAGAAAAGTATTAAAAGGAGCCGTCCGCGTCCTCTGAGAAGTAGGGAAGGGGCGTGGGGGGTTAGAGGAGGAAGATTTGGCTGTAATGGATGATGTAGGAAACAGAGTTTTAAATAAATAATCGGGAAACCTAAAGCCTAGTCCTGTAGTCAATGCTATTTTTACAAGTAAAACCCTTTGTTTTTACGTCAAATCTCTTTTTTGCCCCACCTATCCTTCTGTATATAAAGTTACCATATCTACAGATTGCATATTGAATACTTAGATACCAGTATTCAAGGGTGGCCTCAGACATAGACATCAGATCCAGTTAACATTTCATTATTTATGGAAATGAAGGGGAGCAGTGGCCCAAATAATCCATAGGTTCTTTCTTGACGTGCGCTGTGTGCTGGGACTTTCTGTGACATGGAAATGTCCCCTCTGTGCACTGCCCAATGTGGCCGCCACCAGCCACGTATGGCTGTCAAGCCCTTGAAGTGTGACTGAGGAACTAAACTTTCAATTTTCTTTCCTTTTCACGAATTAAAATTTAAATAGATGTGTGGAGCTGGTGGGTCCTGTATTGGCTAGCTCAGTTCTGAATGTCTGGAAGGCATCTGATTTGCTTTGTCACAAGGGGTTACTTTCCTGCTGCCATTTGGCCGTGGCTCATCGCAGAAGTGAGTCTACAGTCTCTGCGGTCTGATTCCCATGGAAAGGAAGCCACCCAGCAGGGTCCTGGTTGGCACGGGCAACCAGCCTGTCTCTGTAAATCGGCTGAAGGTTCTTCCCATGGACCTAGTCAGGCACGGACAACATGTATGTCCTGGGGAAGGGAAACCTGTGGAGTTTCATTCTGGCGTTGAAGAAAAGCCATGAAAATATTTTTTTTTAAATCTATTCTCTTTTGTACTTCAACTTCAAAAGCTAGAGGCTAAGTTTAAATTTTTGTCAGTCATGTTCTGTGCCTTACAAGAGACATTTCCACATGTTCCTGGTGTGAAATGGAACCTTGAGAAGTGTTTTAAGCCATGTGAAATATTATCAGAGTTCTTCCCTTGAGAGGACTTGAGGCTGATAATCAAGGCATAGACTCAGGGTTTTTTCCCCCGTTTTCCACTAATAAGCTCGTCAAATTATTTACTACTGCAACAGACACACCTGAGCAGGTAGAACACTAGACTGCGAGCTTCTGGAGGAGAGGGTTCCTGATTGTCTTGCTTTTCATAGCTGCTGGCAGAGTGCCTGGCCCTTAGCAAGTGCATACATGATAAGTCATTTTGGTGGGTAAGACTGGTGGTGAGAAGAGTCTATTTTTGCTCCATCTAAGAATTCCTGACGTAAGTGACATTTCGTTGAAGCTGTAAGACTATAAGGAATAAGGTTTGATAGTCGGGAAATGAAGCTGTCCTAAATTTAACTTATTATATCCTCAATGCCTCAAATGCTGCCTCCTATTGTTTTCCTTATCCCAGCCCCAGCCCCACTTCCTAAGCTAGAAACTTGAGAAATAGCCCTGCATCTCTTCCCTCTCCCTCACACGGCCATCCAAGTAGCCACCAAACCTAGAAAGCCCTGACGACGACTCCTGAGACATAGCGCCCCTCCGTCCGTCTCCTCTGCTCGAGCCCCGGTTGCAGGCCTCCCGTAGCTTCCTGAGCCTTGCAGCAGCCCCTCCACTGAGCTTTCTGATTTTGGCCTTTGTCCACTGCAGATCCCTCTCCAGCTTTCACGACAATCATATTATTACTAAGATGTTAACAACCACCACGGTCACTTTGTCACTCGTGTGCTGACAGACCTCCTCTTGGCTGGGCTGACTCTGCTGCTAGGTGCCAGTGTTCCCACTGCCCTTCAGCCTCCCCTCGCCCCCCTCCAACTCCCCCCGCGGCAGGCTCCTGGCCCATCTCTCCTGCCAGGCACCCCCACACCAGGCACACGGCCCCTCCCCCTCGCCCTTCCCTGAACACCGCGTACCCCTTCAGGACCCAGTGCCTTTGTACCGGCCATCCCCGCCACTCCGCCGGCCGTGACCCCCTCTCTGCCTGTTGTCTCACGGTCCCTCACTCACCCTTCATAAACTCATCCCAGACGTCAGCCGGCATGCCGAGCCCTCCCAGGGCCTCCCGGCAGCACTTAGACAGGCTTGCTCCTTCTCGGACTAGTTCACGTTTGCTCACATCTCTGTCTCTTCTACCCTCGAGCGTCCTGTCAGCTCTGGCTGCCCCACCCGGCCATGGAGTAAGTATCCAAGTGTTTAAAATGTTCTCGGAGGACTAGAGGTTTTTCAAGCTCAAAATAGGACCTCGATGAAATTTAGAGGTGGGAGACAAAGATGTGGGCACAGGGTGGGAGCCGGCCGGGCTGAGGAAGAGGTGAAGTGTGCACGATACAGGGTGGCTGGTCACCCTGGGAAATGGAGGGACAGGCTCCAGAAAGTTCAGGGAGTCGCCCACGGCCAGGCGATGCAAACGGGGCAAGGTTAAGACTCAGACCCACATTTCCAACCTCCCACGGGACAGTCTTCAAAGCGTTTTTATCACAAGAACCAAGTGAGAGAATAGGAGAGTTTGTACTCGTCGAGCGGACCCGTGGCATTTTACACAGGTTAACTTCCCGAATCTTCTTCCTAAGCCCATGCGTTGCGTACTGTTTTTATCTCCATTTTATAGATGAGAAACCGAAGTACAGTTGTCAGGTACCTTGTGCTGGGTCATACAGGTGACAAGTGGCAGCAGGATGTGAATCCAGACCAGGCTGGCTGCAGTCAGCGCTCTGGAATGCGAGGCTGGGCTCTGTCCATGCAAATGCTTTCATGTAGTGTCACCATCCGCATTAGAACACCTCCCTCCCTGTTCAGTGTGAAGGTAACAGCTTTACGGGACGAGCATCTGCTGAGCGGCCTTCTCCCGGTGCTCCCTCTCTGGTCCGCTATTCCTTGCCCTCCGCCAGGGCCTGCGCCTGCTGGCTTCTCACCTGTTGCTTCTTCTCCACAGAAGTGCATTAGCAGAGGGGAGCTCCAGGTGTCTCTGTCCTATCAGCCCGTGGCCCAGAGAATGACAGTGGTGGTCCTCAAAGCCAGACACTTGCCGAAGATGGATATCACCGGCCTCTCAGGTAGCAGCTATTTACTCCAACCTATTTCTAACCTTCCGAACAGACCCGGCCTCCTGCCCGGGGCCCAGACACGCCCCCACGTTTCAGGGCCCCCCCTCGCCTTTCACGCTGCACCTGTCCGTCTCTCTGTCTGCCCCTCTTCCTGACGAACATCTAGATTATAGACTTTCTTAGCCAGGGAGGTGCTTTGGGTGAGCAAATGGGGCCTTTACCTTCGGCGAGGTACCCTAAATGGTATCCTGCCAGGTGCTGGGCGCTACCAGTTCCAGGTGAGACATCTCAAAAGGGCTGCAGGCAATTGTTAGTCTCTGTGCCCTTGAAAGCACTTCCCGCTGGCATGGGGTTTCTTCAAACCTGACTCGGGGAGGATATTCTCTTCTCTTGGTTCCCCGGGGCCCTCGTCCAGGCGGGCGGACTGAAACCCACTCAAGTGCATGTTTGTGCCATCACCCAAAACCACGTGGGGGTGGCCACCAAAGGGACAGACAGGATCCCCCCTTCCAACACGAGACCACATCTCATAAGAGAGGACCGTGTCATAGGCCTGTCTCTCTTTTTCTTACCTCTTTGGGGGCCCCAGATCCTTACGTCAAGGTGAACGTCTACTACGGCAGAAAGCGCATCGCCAAGAAGAAAACCCATGTCAAGAAGTGCACTTTGAACCCCGTCTTCAATGAGTCTTTCATCTATGACATCCCTACTGACCTCCTGCCTGACATCAGCATTGAGTTCCTTGTCATCGACTTTGATCGTACCACCAAGAACGAGGTGGTGGGGAGGCTGATCCTGGGGGCGCACAGCGTTACCGCCAGTGGTGCCGAACACTGGAGCGAGGTCTGCGAGAGCCCCCGCAAACCTGTGGCCAAGTGGCACAGTCTGAGCGAGTACTGATCCTGCGCCCCTCACCGCTCCCCCCGGGGCCAGGCTGGGCAGGGACGTGGCGGGGAGAGGGGTGACAGAGAGAAGTGGACTCAAGACCTCATTTTAGCTGTAGAAGAAAATTTCGTACAAAACAAAACCCCACAAAGGACATCCCACATGACCACAGCTGCAGATCAGTTCTTAGCGATGATGAGTTTTCTCCTTTGCAAGGCACTAGAAATTCTTTTTTTTTTTAATGGGGGAAAAAAAAGAGAGGGAAAGACCTCTACAAGTCTATATATAACAATGTAACCTTATACTTGCATGTCTAATACAAACTGAAGAAAGTAGCCTAACTGCCAATATCAAGTTACAGATTTTAATCCATGAAAATTGTGTTTTGTGCCGAATTGTATTTGCGGATGACCTGAAATTGGCCCTTTTTATTGGGAGTTACTCTCACTCCCCACCTCTGCAAAAGAGTATTTTGCTCTTGTAAGATCTCACGTGTACATCATCACCACCTTCTCTCCCTATTACTTCTTACTTCTCCGCTCTTTGACTGAGCTCAAGGTCCACAGGTCTGTTAGGCAAGAAACAAAGGTGGAACGGATTAGGCAGCATGTGCGGGAGAAATGGTTTCTGAAAAATGGGGTGTTTTCGCCGTCGGAGCTCCTGCTATGAAGGGGTAGATGGCAGTCTGTGGTTAGATTGTGATGAAGCACATGGACCCATCCGACTTAGGTGGTAGAGCTGGGTTCACAAAACGAGATGACTTCTCCAAGAAGAGCTTTGGAGACTCCCAACTCAGCGGTAGGACAGTACCAACAAACAGCCCCCTGATCCCAAACGCTCTTTGCAGGTATGAGGACAAAGAGAGAAGCGAGATGACTGTGACCCCCACCCCTCCCTTTCCATCTCTGTATGGAGGGCGACAGCCATTCCTTGGTCGATGGGTTAGAAATTATCAGAGGTTTGAAAGACTAACTTGGCCTTTGTTTTTCCAGAAATGCTGACCCTTGAGAAGCTTTAGAGTCTTCTCAGGTAGCTTAGATGCGATTAGTTTTGCTTTAGAAGGCAAAGGGTCTTCCTTCAAAGATTCTTCTTAAAATTTTCAGTAATGGCTCTTAAAAATAACAGTGTGACGCAATGAGTCATTCATGGTGACTTGGATTCTTTCAGGATGTCCTTTCCCTCAAAACAAAGTGCTTGGTTCTCAGAACTTCCAGGCCTCACAACAAGGTGGAGGGAAGGGGGAACCACAGGGTTCTATGCTCGTCCTGGAGACATCACACACCCTGCGGGGATGAGACATCAGCCTCCTTACCCCTCGTCCAGCCATGGATCTTTAAGGCTGACGCTTCAGGTGGCAGAGACTTAAGTCAAGTCACTGATGAGAAGGAAACTTGGGTAGGCAGGAGATATTTTTGCCAGCCCGGAGAGGAACTCAGATAAGCAGCAGCTTGAAGCAAGGCCTGAGAGATTAGCTGAGGTGGAAGGTCCACTTCTGTGCCCGAACCCCACTTTCTAACTTGCTTCTGAGAAGGGGGTTAGCTGGGTCTCTGGGAAAAGCTGAGTCTCTGTGGTGGGAGTGGGTGTTGCCTTGATGTGCCCTTGGCTTTTGTGGATTTCAAACCAATCTGCACCACCCTCACCCCCCAATCCCCAATCCTTTAGTTGTGTTTTGAAGCCTGGATTCTTGACAGTGCAGAGCGGTATGAGCAGGCACAAAGCCCAAGCTCTGTCCTCATCCCTGTCAGCCCTCACCCCTGCAATCTGACTCTCTCACCATCCGTTGGGTTCCCACCACCAGTACTCTGTGGAATGTAAATACTGTATCATATGTAGAAGAAATTAATTTTCCTTTTCTAAAAATGCATCTTGAGAGGGTTTACTGTACATCTGACAGGAGCACTCTGAAGCCCCATTAGGAAAGAATTTCAACTGTTCCTCTTCATCGCCTTAATGTCTAAAGATCAGAAATCGCTGAGCAACTGCTTTCACTTCCTTCCCAGAAACAATGCTAAAGCGACAGGTGGAGCCAGCCCGGTGGTGGTCGCCCACTATGTGTGTCCCTGAGCTCCTCCTGACGGAAGTCTGGGAACAGTCGCAGCCCGCTCCTCTGCCCCCCACCTCCTTGTAGCTTTATTCCTGGCATTCTTTGGGTCTACTGAACACTGGGTGGTGACAGGGGAGGAACCAGTGGTTCTGGAGCCTGAAAGCTGCCTCCGTGTCTTTCCCAGAAAAAGGCCAAGAGGCAGACAGTACAGGGTCCCTCCCTCCTACCTCAGGCCTGACCCATCGTGCCCTTGACCTTGCTGCCCCAAAGTTTCCTAGCTGACCTTGACTTTCACATTCGTCCTTCCCAGACCTAGCTGTTAACGGTGGAGGAGGAATGCCCCCTCCTAAGAGTTAGTAGAAAGACAAGAGACTCACTTCCTAGCTTTTGCACAAGGCACTCCTGGTCAGGAAGGGTTAGGGAATGGTCACTTCTGATTTTCCAAGAGTCAGTCCTTCTGTCCTACCTTGATTCCTTTGGGAAGACAAGAGTTTTTCTTAATAACAGAAGTCCCTTTATGAGTTATTTCTTCTTTCGGTTCTCCATGGAACACGGCCAAGACACACACGTTTATGTGCTCTAGGTGTGAAAACAGAACTGGTTTGGGGGACAGGGGCGCCTGCTCAGGAGAGGGGACAGTGCAAGTCCGTCTTGGAAGGCTTTTCTTATGGCCATGATAGTGATACATCCCTCACTCTGCTCCTTCTCCAGTGTGGTCGTCTTTCTTTACCTTGTGTCTTCTCTTGTGAAAAGGAAACTCAAGAATAAAATAAACATGTCAAATTAAAGAAGAAAAACCTGAAAAAGCTAACATGAATTGTGTGAACTCGCATAACGCTGTATCGCTAACCTACGATATGTAATGCTATCCTGTATTTTGAATTTGTAAACGCACCACACAAGTGCAAAATAAAAACCGACTGACATTAAAGACAGAGTGACGTCAGCGTGGTTCTCTTGGAAGCTGGATGGCTGTGAAATTAACACTCGGACTCCAGGGGGACGTTCTAGGGCATTTTCTCCAAGTGTGGGCCTGCAACCACCTGGTTCAGAATCGTCTGTGGGGAGCACTTGTTAAAACAATGCAGATTCCAGGCTCCCGTCCTAGAGCCTCTCACTGGGTAGGTGACTTGGTTTGCTGCTTGTTCTAGTCCTCTTTCTAGTCTATTTTCCTCTCAAAATGTCATTCGTAAGATCCTAACCACCAGACGGAGAGATGATGTTTTTTAGCACCCCAGTAATTGGACATATTTATTCCAAAAAGCAATGCTGAGACCAGCTGATTCTGCTCTCACGCATCAGCCAACAACTACATATTAAGTGTCCGCCAGGTGCCACATACTGTGGGTACAATACAGGGGACAAGCATTTGTCACATAATCACTATTAAATGTCATTACCAACTAAGAAATGCTCTGAAAGAAAAGGCACACCGCTGAATCCCGCGGTCTGGGGCCAAGGTCTGGGTGACGTGACCACTGCCCACCGCTCCTTGTGGATTTCCCTGGCTGCCTGAAGGTCTGGAACGGTCTGGGTAAACGATCCCCCCAGAGTGTGTGCTAGAGATGGAGAGAAAGGAAGTGGGAGGAAAAGTCCCTATTTTTTTTTTTTTTGAAGTTTCAGTGAAGGAACTAAAAAACATTTTTAAATGACAAAACTAATATAAGAAGCGTATCGTAGGACAATTCGAAAAAAATCATTAAGATTCCAAAACCTTAACAAACGTTTTGTCTCCCAGTCTTATTTCCTGTGCATTTTCCCCTGATCCGTCACTCAGGATCATGGCAGAAAACATGCAAAATAAAGCACATGTTCGTAGAAACAGGAAAAGTCCAGCTACAGACAGAGATGACTCATTTGGGCATAGCTCCTTCCAATTTGTTTTAACTAGCTTAGGATTGCAATCACGGCACACATGGAGTTTTATAGATTCCTTTTTTTCTAGGTGACAGTCTTAACAAGTAATATGATGGTATAACAAAATGAAGGTAAGAGAATCTCGGCTTTGGGATGCTTTTGGCTACAATTAACAGGAAACCAAATATGAATTGGCTTAAACACGATGGCACTGGTTCACCCAACTACAAGTCAAAGGTGGGCAGGTTTTGGAGCTGACTCCAGCAGAAGGTCACTGAAACTATCAGGGACCCAGGTTTTTTCTGTGGGCCCATCTGATGTTCAGTATTAGTGTTATCCCAAGGCTTTTCTGTTTCTAGAACCACCCCCCACCCCCATGGCTCCAGGCGTCCTCATTCATTTCCAGGGGGAGAGAGGAGATTGCTTCAGCACACCTCTCAGAAAAATAAGGCAAGCCACCGCCTCTAGCAATTCTCTCTTCTAATCCTGCTGGTCCAAACTGTCCCCTGGGCATTTCTGAGCCAATCACAGGCAAGGAGGATGAGATTACCTTTGCCATTGCCCTGGAACTGAGTATGGGAAACAGGTGGATTCTTGAATAAAATGTCATTTTTTTCTGGAAGGAGAAATGGACGCCAGGTGGGCAACCGACAGAGAACACACAGTTTTCTGCAGGAACTCCCATTCTAAGTATTTTCTCCAGGGATCTTACGACACTCTCCAAGGAGCGTTGTTGGCCTACTAAGTGCCTCACATCCTGATTTTACTGCCCGCCCCCCACACCGTGTGGGTTGAGAAGACAAACAGTCTAGTGCTTGTGTCCCCTCTTTGGGAAGGCTGAGAACGTCCTTTGTAATCAGCAGAGCTTTTATAAGACAGTAACCCAGAGACCATCCAAGGGCCTAACACGGTACTGGGTGAAATACCGCCTGAGCCCCTCTGGGATGCTCAGAACTCTGCCTGGTGCTCACGTACACGCCCCTGCAGGAGGCCGTAAGGCTTCGCGGGCCCAGAAAGAGATGTGCTCCCAGAACAGCCTGGAGAAAAGGCTGGCCACTCATTAACTGCTCGGTGTTCAGGCCTGGGGGGGCTGGTAATTCTCCTTACCTGGGATATTCAGCGTCAATCTAATTACAAAGCTCTAACGGGCCCCTAACGAACGATGTGTTTTCTTTTTAATGATAATAGCAAAAGTGGCAACCATGACTGAATGTTTAGGTGTCCTGGGCACTGTTTTGAGCACTTTATACATTTGAAACTCAGTCCTTCCAACAACATTGTTGGATATGTGCTATTATTATTATTCCCATTTAACAGGTGAGGAAACTGCGGTCCAGAGTTTCAATAACTTGTTCCAAGTTCCACGGCTCATAAGCAGTGGAGCCTGGATTAGCAGGCTGGCTTTTTCTGAACCATCTGTATTTTCCTACCGTCACTGCTGACCGGATGGAGACTTCAAAGAAAGCCACAGAAAGAGCCCAATGGGAACTGAAGCACCTTTGAATGTGCTCGTGACCTTAACTGTAAGGTCCTCAAGAATGTGGCAGAGGGTCACCTGCAGTGGCATGAACCTGGGCACGTGCATGGTTTCCACTCCCTCCCACCAGATTCCACACTAACATGTAACGACCGTTCAGCAAGCGACTGACACTCTGCGTGTCCCTGCGCTCTCTTCTGCCCTTTGGTCCAAATCTCCCATGAGACTTTGCACGTTGGAATTAGAGGTGCCCCGAGAACTGTGTGCTTGTCTGTTTAGTCACTGGGGACTGCCCAACACCGAACACAAGCCTGGCCTGCAGCAGGCTCTCCGTGAAGGCTTGTTGGATGAAGGCAGACAGGCCGGCAGCAAAATATGTACCATCTAGGATGCAGGCAAACTCACAAAGGCTTAGCTTCCCCTTCCTCCTTGGAGGCCGAGTCGGAGTTTCAGAAGTTGGGTCTGAAGTGGTTTCTGTTACTGTTTTTGGTGGTGGTCGATGTGTAGTAGCCAGTCAAACCCACGTATTCTCGAGAAGTCTAAGGATATGAAAGTAAAGAGTGGCCACAGTTTGGGGTGGGACTGTGTCACTTCTGACCAAACTGACCTGCAGACGCCTTCCCGCAAACCGTTTGGTGTGGATTACCCCGTCGCGGAGGCCACACCTGCACTCACCTTCACGAGAAGCGTGCCTCCACTCCCCCCTCACCTCCACACTCTACTGCCGGGGATCCAAGGAGAGCACCTAGTGGGGGTGTTTTGGGAGCGAACGATTTTTCTCCTGGCTCACAGCAAACTGTAATAAACGCTAGCAAGAACCAGCTTTGGGACAGGCAGGAAATGACACGTCCCCACCCCAGCAGCTTTTGTTCAAAAAGCTGGGTGCCTTCATGACATGGTCATGTGTGCTGTGGAATGTACACACTGAACCAAAAGCTGCTCCTCAAGGTTTGTTGCTTGTTTGTTTGTTAAGCAAGGTTAAAATGTCCAGTCCTTTTTGTCTACGGGCCAACTCGTGCTCAAAAGTTGATTGGCAGTTTCAGAACGCCCCCAACACGGAGACCTCCCCGCCCTTTGTCCTGTAAGTTTTTCTTGCTTGTCCTGTCCAATGCCGTCTCCTTACCTGTACACTACCAGAGCCTTTCTTGTTGCTTCCTCCAGGTGTACGTCCACTGACTTTTCCCACCTCGTGAGTAACAGCCCGTCACTGCTTTCCACAGCCCCCAGGTCCAGCTCGGTGACTCATCCAAGGCCGGCTGCATGGCTGTGGCAGAATCACCTGGGGGGGGGTTTGTTTTTACACAGATTCCTGGGTCCTACCAGAGAGCCATCAAATCAACATTTCCAGAGGCTAAGCTGAGAGAAGGAGAAAAAATCGAAATGGCTCTCCAGCTGTTTCTGATGCAGAATCACCAGCTACTTGGGACCTGTGCTCGCGACGGACCAACCTCCATGGCTTTCCACCCCTCAGCCCGGCCCTGCTGGCCTCTGGCTGTACCCAGCCCTCACGTCACGTGATCCGGTCTGGACTTTCCACCCTCAAAGCTTGTGTCGGAGTTGTCCTCTACACAGTTCTGGCTTTTCTATTGCTCCATGTTGCACTGCTCCTCCTCCTGAGACACCTTCATGGGCTAACCCCACCTACCAAGTTAATCCTAATCCTTGCCAAGTGTTGTTTTGGTCAATGTAATGTAGGTTTTGATGTGGCCTCGTCCTCCCAATCAGCTGGAACCCCCTAGGAGCAGAAAGGACGTGCTGGGGGTCTTCAGTTAGGTCAGCTCGTACATTTCAGCCGAAGGAAGCTGTCTGCGCCCCAGCTCTGGCCATCCGGACATGGAACGGTCACCTGACCTCTGACCACAAGTCCTGAAGATCCATCCTGGAGCCTCCAGGCCATACTTGGTCCCGTGCTCCTGACAGTGAGGCCAGACAGGCAGCACAGTTCCACGCGATGCGTCCGGGTCTTTCCGCAGACGAGCGCTAAGGCAGCTCGAGCTTTCCTCACCGATGAGGGTGTGGGCCAAGCAGGCCAAGAGCACACACACCCTTGAAACAGCTAAGCAATAAACCAAGGAGGAACAGCGGCAGACTCATCTCCCAACTTTCTCTGGAAAAAACTTGTCGAAACTTCTGAGTAAAATATAAACACAGTGGCTATTTTCTTGTTTTCTTCTAACTCACGTTCTACCTACCTGTCACAGCACTTCTTAGTGGGCAGAAAAGGGAGAAAGACAAAACGGATGTGTGCAGTGACATCACTGAGAGGTATTTTGAGAACAAGGTGAATGGTCCCTTAGTCAGAGGACGAGACTCTCTCCAACTAGCTCCCCGCACGGTGCCACCTAAGTTCAGTTCCAGCTGAGCTGGTCAAATGGGGGAGGAATAACCTGAAAAACAGATTTTAATTCGAAGGTGAACAAACCCAGGCTTACTGCAAACCCAGTATTCGCAGTATTGGACCAAGAACGCCAGGAGCTTGTGGAACCAGCAAGTGCTCTCCGTCTCACCCTTCCCGAGACTGAGTTTGGAAAAGCTGCAACCCTAGCCATTACTTGTCAGGTGCTTATATAAGAAAATAATTTTTTAAAGAAAATAAGCAGTACAGAAGCAGGAATGAGGAGAAACTTCAGAAGTGACGTCTCTTTGATCTGATCTCTTTACTTTTCCCTTCAGGTTAAATTCAGGCTCTCCTCACTCTCCCTCCTGTCCGGCCACGCTAATTCCGCCTGAGTTCCTGTGACATTCCCCACTTGGAGCACATAACGTACTGTGTTAAGACTGCGCTCTCGTGGTTTATTTCTCTGCATTTCACCAGAGCTCGAGCAGAGCTATTTTACGTTCCTTGGAATCCCTCGCGGCCCTTAAAACGGCGTGTGGTTCCGCTGCCTTTCCTGACAGATGTTAAGCAGAAAATGGAGTGCCGGGCCCTTGGGCCCCGTTTCAGTAGTGGGCCACACGGACAGATCCTGAGCCACTCAGTAACTGTTAAATAACGAAATACACGCTTTTAGTGTCCAACCTAAGTCCTCTCCACAACACAGCAGCCCAGTCAGCATAGTGGAGATACCAGCAACCACCTCCAATTTCACTCCTCACTCTCACTCGGTTTACGTCCTTGAAACAACTTTAACCCTGGCCCAGCTGGCGAAGGTGCCAGCGCCTTCAGGTTGTTTCTCCTGTCTCCCCACACAAGGCGTAATCTCTCCGAATGAAAGGGCATTCCATGACATGCTCCCAAGCACGTGACACTCGTGTTCTAGAACTCATGCTCTTAACATGTTTTTGAATACTTCCCATTGTGGGGACAGAGCCCCAGAGAGCAGTTTCCAGGCTCTCGACCTCACATAGAAAGTAAATGGTCATCAACTGCGATTGGATGGCCATCAGCTGTGGCAGGTTGGCCGTCAGCTGTAACCAGTGAGCCATTGGCCACTCATATAACTGCCGTGGCTACGCTAGCAGAGAATGGGGGCTAGCAAGAAGACGGTGGCTGAGCCTGCAAGAGCGGATTGCAGTTAGCACGTGAGGTTGGTTGGCAGAGAAGCGGATGGCAGGTTGTGGATTATGTGGCTCCTGCTTCCTGTGTCTCCAACCCAGCCGCCAGCGAGAATATAGTGGTATGACTCCCCTACCTATGGTTCCGTGGGTGTTCCTTTTTGGCCTCACCATGTCCTGCGTTCCTATGTGGGGAGCGGGACCAAAGACCCTGCATGACACCCTGCATGACAAATGGCGCAGGGAGCAGGGTACCCTGTACGACACCAGAATATAAAATCTCACGGTATCCAACGTTTTTCTTAAAATGACCCTTTACAATGATTCTGAACATTTCTACCCAAACATCGGGAAGTAAAGGAGAAGCCCAACAAGTGTTTTAGGAGTTTTGTATTGCATCATACAAACTGCCTTCATATACAAGGGCGTCAGTGGAAACATGTCCTCCGCACACACCCCAGTAGACCAGTAATTGCTAACATATCAAGAAGGTAAAACACAGGTCCCTTTCTGAATCCCAAACAGCTGATTCTAGACACTAGCTTCTAAATGTGTAACTTACCCATCTGCCCTGGACGTGAATAGTTCCCGTGCTTTTCAACTTGTCCCTGAATTTTTCTCCTCCAAGTTCCAGGCAGTAATTGACTATAATGCCCTCAAATTGGATAAAGCTGACTATTTAGAACTTATCAATTCCATACACTGTGTGATTGATCACTAAGGAGAGAGCTCTGACTCAAACACGTCGTATGCGTCAGACTATTTAGCACCACGAAGAGAAGTCTCAATCCCAACTGATGGGCTAATGAATCCAACAATCAAACAGATGACAGTGATAGTCTTAAAAACACTGATTTGTTATTGTTCTTCTATACAATACAAATTCTCTCTGGTCTAACAGACTTTCCCTTCTGACAATGCTCTCTGCTACCTGGACTATCTCGAATAATTATACAGCTGTCCAAGTTCTTGCTGATGAAAGTAACAAGTCACTAGGTCACCAGTAATGAGAGCTAAGGCATTACACTCAGAAGGCTTAAAGCTGGTTTAAACGTGGTGAAATCCAGAATTGCGCTGTATTTCTTTTCTACCTTCATGCTTCTCCACAGTGCTACGGTTCAGTAAGATTTCTGTCCTGCACATTTTCAAATTCCAGGTCTTTCACTTTTGGATGGCTTGAGTACCGTAAAACATGACTCATTTGTAGCAAAAACATTTCCAGGCGTTTTAAAAGAAACCACCAGTCAGCTAAAAAAGTCACAGCCAGCACTTTTCTTTAAACCTGCAACATGTGCCATTGACTAGAAGGAAGAACCCAACGACCCTGTCATGCCCGTAATAAAAACGGAAAACAGTAAGCTGAGCTGTGTGCTTTCTAAGAGGCATCACACAGCCACGTTCTCAGAGCTGAAAGTGGATACAAACACCACTCAGTGACATGGAATGTGCAGCGTATGTGACATTGCTTTGAGTACTTTTACACTTAACCTACACACAGTACTCAGGTATCAAAATCATCCTGATTCTAAGAGAGAACTCGCCACCAACACTACAGCTGTTTCTTCCCAGACGATAGTCAGCTCTGCACAGGCTGTGGAAGTGCTATTCTCTCAGGCTGAGCTCTGTCAACCTTCAGACAACCCTGGGGTGAACTCAGCTGGGTCCTCGTACAGAAATCTTCAATGAGGAACTCGCCGCATGGGGGTTTTAAAGCTTCAGGACGGGCTCATTAAACAGAAACACCACAGGCTTTCTTAGAGCACTGAGGCTTGTGCCAGCAACACAATTTTACTCAGACTCCTGATGTCTCTTCTGCCTGGAAAACGCCGTCGGTCTGATGAAGGGCCTAAAGCAGATGGCCAGGCCCAGCTCTTCTGGCGAGCACGGGGAGGCTAAGGGAAAGCACTAGAAGCTATGAATGTAAGTGCATTGCTGGGTGCACCTCGGGGAAAACAAGCCTGTCCAGACGATGGCTGTCCCAAGCAGGGATTTAGATGAAGCAAGTTTAGCAATCCAGAAATGGTTCCCACAGCGTTAGCCTCTGAAGGGAAGGGAAGGCCAAACCCTGAAAGGAGTAAAATAACATCCTACGAGGAGCCTGCACTGCAAGTCATATACTCCTGTTTGTTGTCACCCATCCCAGCACGTTTCTTACAGAAGCCCGGTGGTGCTGGGAACGCCGTCCTGACCCTGCCCTCTTTCTAGCCCAGCTCCTGTAAACTCCGGCCCGATCCCCCCAATCTCGTCACTCCACTGTCTGTACAGTACTCAGTCCCACAGCTGGCTGCTGGGCGTCAGCACCGCTCTCTTTGGCACCGGTTTCTCTGCGTGGATTTTGTTATGTCTCCAGGAGGCACAGTGTGCAGAAGACGGAGGTCCTTCTCGGGGACAGTCCCAGGAAACCGAAGTTGAAGGGGGAGGCGGGGCCATGCATTCCTCTGGAGAGCTCAGTCAGACATGCACGGTGCATGCGGCCCCCTGGGGACCGACAACGTACATTAATTCATTCATTACCATCAGCAACAGAACCCGACACGTGGGTAGATCAAATTCTAATGTGACAATTCAAAAGCAGACAGTGCTCCACTGGGTTAATAAATCAGAATTAGCTAAGAGACAATATTTGCAATACCACATCATGAAAACTCCTAGGAGGCATGTCCCCTTCATCAGTTACTTTAAAAACAACAGTCGTAACGGGAGAAAGAGCAAGGACCCGGCTCACGAAAGCACGTGCTGGACCCCTCTGACCAAGCACTGCAGTTCACAGGTGATGCCTCGCCACCTCAGGTGACGGAATCTTTCTTCTTCCGGAATGGTGACTTCAGCCTCTTCCATACACTGCTTTTGGGTTTCGATTTTTTCTCCATGGCCAGTACTGCCTCCTTTTCTTTCCTGCGTATCTCGCGGACCAGGGCATGAAACACGTCGTCAATGTAATAGCGGTAGGCAGCAGACGTCTCAAAGAACGGACAGCTGAATTCTCGGGCCAGAGCCAGCCCTTCCTCCTTGGTGACCTTTACAAATGGAACCGTGAGAAAATGTGTAATGGCACCGGAGGAAACAATTACAATGACCCACAGGGGAAGGGGCCACCTGGACAGGGGGAGAACACCTCCAGGTGCTCAGCGATCAGGGGTGCCTGGAGCGTTGGGGGGACAGGGTGACACGAATTCTGAGCTTTCTTCTGCCTTCGGATTAGATGAATCTATTTCTACTCTGTTTCGAAGACAGCGCTTGGGAACAAGGAACAGTTAGAGATACCAATTTTCTTCATACTTTTCATTTTAAGAAAGTAAAATGCACGGCAGAGAGAGCTATACTTAAAAAAACCACGATCCTGAAAACGCGAAGGAACCCAAAACTGATACATCCAACCATGGCTGTCCCACAACTTCTCCCGCTTTCGGACACTTAGCCTTTTCCTAAGTTTTTGCTACCATAAAGAGCCCAGCAGTGAACGTTTTATATCTAAATTGGTGAAGAGATTTTTCGAATGAGGATTAACTGAGAAGCATTATGAACTGAACTACTGTCAAACTACTTCCAAGGAGTCTGTACCACTCACTGCTTCCACTAGTCGTCCTGAACGTGCCCTATGCCTCCAGAAACTCTGCACCAAGCAGCAAAGCCCTAGACGGAGTGTCACTTACCCAAAATCCTCTACAGTTTCTCTTATTCTCCCCTCCCAGGGCTCCTTACCCTCACCTCCGGAAGTATATCTGGAAGTCTAATTTTAGTTTCTTCTGATGTGACATAAACAGATTTGTTTCTGAGGTTTTAGGGACTGACCATTCCACGATCCTTCATTTAACGCAAGTCCTACTTGTCATCTAATTACTATCCGGTAGATTTTGTCCGGCAAACTGATTCCTAAAATCCAGATTTTATCTAAAAGCATAGCACACTAGTACATAGAGGGCAGTCTTTGTCTTCCAGGTTAGGGTCAAGCTAATTTTGAATTTTTATTTTAAGACAGAAGAATCTACAAACTGAAATAAAAATGACTAAACCCACCAGATTACAGGTGGCATTTTCAGCTCTGTCCTCACCTGTCTCAGCAGCTTTAGATCAGACTTGTTTCCCACAAGAACCACAGGTGTGTCATCTGTACGGCGAACGCGATAAATGAGCTGCTTAAACTCCCGAACTTCATGGAAACTTCGACGGTCAGTGATGGAGTAACAGATGATAAATCCTTCTCCTGCCCTCATGTACTGATCCCGCATGGCTGTAAACTCTGCCTAGAGGGAGACAAGAGTCATCAATGGTCTGATGCACCCCAGAACGACGTCCATGTTAGCTCTTTATTTCGGGTTAAAGAAGAGAGGCGCTGATTACCTGCTATCCTGAGTCAGGGTGCATGAAAAATTAAAAGACATGAACTAGTGACCTTCTCTGCACAAGCCCTCCCCTCCCCTCTACCACAGTGAGAAGACCCTGACTCATAGCATTCGGAGGTTGGATACCTGTCCAGCCGTATCCAAAATGTCCAGGTTGGCAGGCTCATCATCAATACGGATCCGGATTTTATAAGCATCTTCTACAGGAAGGAAGAAAGATGTACTGTAAACCCACAAGCAATGAATATGCGACCTTACTTTAAAATCCGTCTAATGGAAAATCAGATTACACCAACGTTCTTGAAGGGCCCTCCTTTTCTCAGGAAAAATACTAAATCTATTGAGATACATAAATCGGGTCTTCGACTAAGGTTTTGTTTTGTTTTTCCACATAAGCCATGATGTGAGTTTATTCATAGCTTAAGTTTATAAGACTTCACCCACAATTCTAAGCTAAAAAAGGATTCTGAGAGATTATCTTACTAATTTTTTTAAAATATCAGGCGAGAAAAGTAACTTCACCATTTACTAAACAGTTACTACATGCCAGGCATTATACTAAGTAATTTATATACGTTAACTCATTCAATAGTCACAATAATCCAGTGAGGGAGAAATTAGTATCTCCATTTTACAGATAAGGAAAATTGAAACATTAATACGTCTTCCCCGTAACTAATTATGTTGACTAGTAACATACCCAGAATTAAATTACATAATTAATGATATAGCCAGAATTAAAATCTAGGGCTCCTTGACTCAAAAGTCTTCTGTGCTTACCCATACTTCATTGTTCCTCCTCATTTTAATACTACAGAAAAGAGGAATATCATAACTTACTTTCCTATTTTGTAAGTAATCTATATCATCACCATTTCTCCTTTACGAAAGCAATTTACTTTACGCATATCATTATATTATAGTAACCTTGGAAAACACAGGAAAGTAAAAAAGAAGAGAAAAAACCCACTTGATCACTCCATCATTCAAACAATTGCTGCTTACATCCTGACGTACTTCCTTTTAAAATTTTGTTCTTGAACCCCTGCATCTGACTCTTCCTCAAAGGTGAAGAACTCACTAAATCAATGTTTCTCTGACTACAAGTCACTGTCCAGTAGAATTAGTGAGTTGTAAATGAATTTAATGGGTTGGGACCAGCATTAAAATAAACAAGCATAAACTTAACAAGAAAGAGAAAATAACCAGAGCACACCACACATAACGAGGTAAGTGTAGTTCTGCAGTATTTTAATTACATATACACGTGTGCATATGTATACATGTAGTACACACACATACTTGTTTGTGTACTGGTTACAACGTAAACTTTCCTTCTTGGAGTTAGCAGCCAAAGTTTGAAACAAAACGTGCTAAATTACAAGCTCAGTGAGAACAGACACTGGTTTCTTTTTGCTCATGGCTCTACCTGCCAGGGCCTACCTCAGTGCTTGGGACACAATAGGAACTCAAGAGAGGCAAGTATTTGCTGGTGAATCAGTTAATCTTGTCAGGAGAGTAGCTGATTGGGGAAAAAGTCAATCAATTAAAAGAAGTACGTAACTCTTTCAGAGGACTTTAAGGAAAGGAAAAGATACTTTTGGAGTTCTAAGTAAATTGTCCTAAACCCTAACTTTGTTTTCTTCCTAGAATTCCCACAGTGTTTGAATCCTGAACAAGTTCTAAATTTCATCTCTTACAAGAAGAAGCAAGAACTGTTTCTATTTCTCCCGTCTCACATAAAATGACCACATTCAAAGCTGGGTTAGCACAGAACACTCACTGGCTTTGCAGAAAACAGCAGCAGAGGCCTGGCCCAATGGAAATCCTTCCTAGAGACCCAGGACCCGAGCCGAGTGCCACATCCTGAAAATACTAGTAATATGGCAGACCTCTGTGCCCCATCTCCCTCCACCCCTTTTCTGCTGGGATATCACACCCCTTAGAGTCCAACCCACTTCCTTGTGGTTTAGGAATGACAGCGACGTTCTTAGTCTTTGTAGAAAACAGCAACTTTTTTAAAAAAAGGCAAAATAAAGTCACCCGTTATGCTAACAGCCTCTGGCCGACAACAGAGCATCGAGAACTATAAAAGACTCGATGGAGGGCCTTACTATTTAATGAACTTGAGCGTAAGGACGTGAAGGAAGAGCTTGAGGGGGCGGTCCAGGCTCTGCTAGCCTGGGTTCTAAGAGTTCAGCTGGCTGGCTCTACTCGTTTTTCTGCTTCCTTTTGTGGAAGTTCAAACCAGCTGACTCATAGTTGCAGAGTCAGTCTCAAGTCAGACCCTGAGAGAAGTGACAGCAAAAGGTTTGTTAAGTGGCCTTTAAACTTTTCCTTTAATCTAGCAATACAGTATATCCCCCATAACAATGACAAAGAAAGTGTCCCATGAACGGTTAACGACACACAGATTCAAGACAGCTTATGCTTCTGTACATAGAGAGTTAACCGAGAAAAAGGGAAATAGTCCTTTGTTTACCCGTCCTGCTATGATTCCCTTGTTAAATAAATCCGAATTAGACGTGAAAACAGGCTCAAATTAGAACGTTAAAAACCATCTGAAAGACGGACACCAAGAAAGACGCTTCTGGGGAAATGTCACCCCTAATCGGACTCACCGATGGTGGGGTCGTGGTCCTCGGGGAACCGATGGCTGATGAACTGCATGGTCATAGCTTCAAAAGAAGAAACGAAAGTTAAAGTGCACACACGGCGCCCTGGGAACAATGTGAAGGTGTCCCCACTGCGCGAGGCCAGTGTCCCGCGCGGTCCGGGCGGCGGTCATCCGTGCGCAGACACTGCCGTCCTCCCTCCTGAACTCCGGGAGGAAACGTCACCTACCGCTCTTGCCCACGCCGCCGGCGCCCAGCATCACCAGCTTGTACTCCCGGGAGAAGCCTGGGGGGCTGCTGCAGCCGCTGCCCGCTGCGCGGCTTCCAGGCTCCATCGTCTTCTCCCCGAGGAAACGCAGGGCACCTGGGGGGACACACGGGGACCCGCTGCCGGCCCGGAGCGCAGTCCCAGGGCGCGCGCCCGGCGCGTCCCCGCCGCCCGAGGACACGTCCCCGCCCCAGCCCTCCCCCCGGGCGGCTCGCTCCCGTGACACGGCCCCGGTGTTCCCGCACAAAAACGAGACAAAGGAACTCGGCGTTTCCCTTCCGGCGGGGGCACCGCCGCGGGAGGGAGGTTTGGGGCCCAGGGCCCAGGGCCGCCCGGCCGCGGGGCCCTCACGCCGCCGCCCCCGCTGCGCCCCCGCCCCGGGAACCCCGCGGCTCCTACTCGCGGCGGCAAGGCCTCGCCCGGTCCCATCACCGCGTCCCCTGCACTCACAGCGACGCTCCGGCACTGACCTGTGACCCCTCCCGCGGCCGGGGAAGATGGCGCCACGGCGGGGGGGGCGGGGCCGGGACGCCGCGCCAGGCCCCGCCCCCTCGGGGAGGGCCGGCCCCTCCGGGTCCTGCAGCCCAGCGCCGCGGCTCCCCAGGCCCGGGCCGGGGTGGGGGGCGCCGAGGATGTGACCAGGGCGCGCAGGCGGCCTCCGAGGGAGCCACCGAGGGCTGTTTGCTGCTCGTGGAAGCAACTCACTGGGCCAAACAGGAGGAAACGGGACGGCTCGGCCACCAAATCCTCCCCAAGACAGGAGACATCAAGTTTCCCGCTCAGCAGCAGAAAAAGCAAATATCGTCCAAGGACCAGCTACAAGGAACTGGGGCCCTCGAGGGCCAGGTCTCCAAGGCCATGTGTCCCCAAGTCTAGTTCGTGTTCTCTATTTTAAACTTATGTAAATGAAAGATATTAAAATTTCTGTTTTGCTGTAAACAAATACCCTCCCAACAGGAAATTTGAGAGTTTTCAGGTAGCTTTGAATTAAATATAGAAATAAATGAAGGCACGATCACTATATTCCTCTTTTCAGGGAGCACACACAGGTACTAGGAGGAACTTTCCGGGAAATCCTTCCGTTGCAACTTCTGCTCGCCTTCCTTTCTGAGAATGTTTTCCCACAAATAATTTGCATTTCCTTTAAAAGTAGGTTTCATTCACTCAGTCCCTTTACAGGTATTTAATAAAGGAGAGCTAAAATATGAAAATGGAAAACATCCAGCATAATAGTCTTTTACATTTTCATCTGGACTTCTAAGGGTTTACTTTGGAAAGTCATAAAATTCATGAAACCATAGGCCAACTTTTGGGTCCATGTATGTAGTTTTCTGATGGGGTTAGAATTTTGTCTTGTAATTCCAACTATGAGTAAACAAACTTATGAATTTTACTGCATGGATGGCTTGTGGAAGAGAGAACAGAGAAACCACGAGCAGAATATTTATACATTTATTTATAATGAAATTATGGTCTAAATATTTACAACATATAGGAAACCAGAGGGTAAGTTTATACAAAGCCAGCCTGCAAAATATTCAAATGTGCAAAAATGACAGTTCAGTATCTCAAACTACTTCTGGTTCAGCAGACTAGCTCCTTCACTTTCACACATCAATATATTTGATACAAAAAAGTTCTTTTGGCAAAACCGGTAATGCCAAGAAAAAGGAGGGGCCATCTCAGTCACTTAGTCCCCCATCCTATAGCAAGTAGTCACATCTCTCTATTTTTGCTGCAACCAGTTCTGAGAGAGACAGACTGCTGTGTTTCATTTCTGTGATGAGTTCCGACCAGCTTCTGATCAAGTAGTTTTCTCTGACCCAGTCGAGCAATAAACACAGCCATGGCTATGACACAAGTGTGCCTGAAGGTGCCAGCTTTGGACCATTCCAATAAAAAGACAACCAGTTCTGAGAGACAGACCGCTGTGTTTCATTTCTGTGATGAGTTCCGACCAGCTTCTGATCAAGTAGTTTTCTCTGACCCAGTCGAGCAATAAACACAGCCATGGCTATGACACAAGTGTGCCTGAAGGTGCCAGCTTTGGACCATTCCAATAAAAAGACACAATGAAAAACATAACTTTGTTTTCCTACCCAGGATCCAGCTATCTCTGACAGTTTGAAATTAGTAAAACAGCACTTTCCAAAACAGAAGGAATCCAAAAATGAAACGGGGCTAAGGAATTCAGAAACTTAGTACAGAAAGGAAAGGATGGCCTTAAAATCATTTCCCCACTAATAAATAGTAAGGCTTCGTGTGTAACCAGTTATTATCAAAATTGAACAAACAGTAGTAAAATACAAATAAAACTTTCTTTGCAACGGAATAGGGGCTACGTGTTTGGAAAAGGCCGGACCAGGTCAATGTATACTGGAATGACCCTGTTGGGAAGCTTTGCTGAACAAGCACGTCGCCAACCGTTTAAAAAAAAAAAAAAAAAGCTTCTGAGACAAATCTGTGATCCTAAGTAAATGTGAACAGATGCTATGCCACTGCAGAAAAAGGGATGTTTTAAAAAGAATGCAACCCCTTTAAGAAAGGGGACACTGCGTCTCTAAGTTCCACGAACGTCCACGATGGTTCCCAGTGCAGGCCCCGGTCTTGGTCAATCAAATGCATGCATTATTGCTAAAGAAGAGTCACCAAGGGTCAAAACTCTGTTCCACTGTTTCCTACGGGGCCATCCAGAATGGCATCTGTTGTTTAGCTCGTGGCTGCGACGAAGGGTACTGATACCCCAAACTCCAGCCCTGTGGAAAACTACTTGCATTTTTATGGCCTCCATGTTCCTCCTCCTCGTCCGATGAGTCTGCAGCATAAGCCACCAAACCAAATCCCTTCTCTGTAGTTTTCATCTTCTTGACTGGATAATCTAGAATAGAGAAAAACAATCCCAACCCCATTCCCCACCAAGAAAAAAAAAAAAAGAAAAAAAAAAGACAATACCATAAATTCGTTAATGAAAAAAAGATGTTAATTGTAAGTGGTTAGTTGGACACCATTTTGAAGTCACAGGGTCAGTGGTCACCCAAAAACGTTGAAGATCACACGAAAAACAGCATCAGCACCAGCAAATGTGGGTCCACCAGAACCATGTAAGAAAACAGAGAAAGAAAAAAGAAACATAAAAAAAAAAAAAAGAAAGAAAAAGAAAAAAGGAAAGTTAGCAAGTGAGTCTCTGGAAGATGATATTTCACCTTTTAAAGAGTTAAAAGAAAAGAAGAAAAGAAAAAAATTTATTTTTTCCTATTCATTTTTATTATGACTATAGGCAAAGAACAGCAGCCCAAGTGCCCTCACAGGATTCAGAGCTCTGGGGCACTAAGGAGCAACTATGCTTGTATAGCCACAGGCTGACCTATTCCCCCACCAACAGAGCTATGACGGGGGGCGTGGCTCAGCTCTCAATGCAAAAAATTCTTCACTAAGTCTGTGTCAGTTCACCTCCAGGTACTTAGACAACAAGGCAACAAAATATTGAAATGACCTACCAATCATTAGTATTTCGTAGGGTTTTAATGTCACTGATGCTATGTATAAAATACAAGTCGACTGACTCTTTTCTAGACACACGTCGGTTGAAAATAAAAGGCTGTGTAACTATATTCTGTCCACATAAATAAAAAAAAGTATTCTCATTAGATCAAAGAGGTTGGACTGGACACCTAAATGAGTCACAGCTGAATAAACATCAGGTGTGAAAACTAATGGCTGAAGACCAGTCTTAGCCACTTCCTTATTCCCCCAGTTACACCTTACTCACCATGGTTGCCTGTTAAGGTCCCAGACCCATTTCTTTCATCAGACTCTGTTTTTATTCCAGTCACTGGAAAGGCTGGTGGAGGCATCAACTGCCTGTTAAAAGAAAAAATGAAACACTCTTCAATTTTAAATTCTCCAGTAGACAAGAAGTGGAATAACAATACAGTCCGCAGATAAATTTTCAAGTTCATTTTCACCATTAATTTCAACCCTTTCCACCTGATCCATCCTTCAAACTACGTCCAAGTTGTACGATTATCAGGCCTTGCCTACACAGCCAGGCCATGCCAGAACCAGAATAACTGTCTCAGGAAGTGAGCTCCCGCTTACGAAGGCTCGTAATAATACAAGACAGGAGAAATCAGGCACTGGCTGGCAGGCTGGGCTCTCAGTGAAGTACCTCCACCCATGATACTCTATGCTTCTAAGTTGCAAAAATGGCTTGACCGTGTAACACTTCTGTTACTGCCTACCCTTAATAAGCATTGAATGCGTCAAAGCTGAGCGTGCCTGCATCCAAGACTGTAAGTCACATCACTGTACTTTCCAGTACTGCACTAATTACAGCAAGCAGGAACTTGTTTGACCCAAATGATTTCATCTCAGCTTTGGAACACGGAAGCTCACAGCAACCACCCTTCACACTGACGGTGCCCTCAAACGGCGCCCGGCCGTATTCCTGTCATGACGTCCCACCTGACTTACCTGTCCCTCTCTCGCTCTTTGCCTGAGGAACTTGCCGGCTTCGATCCTGCACCTTCAATCTCATTCTGACTGGAGAAGCCTGTACCTAAATTAGTCATATGAATGGGTCCATGCTATGAGCAGAAAAATACAGTGGCATTAGCAAATCTACAGCTGCTGCATTGACTTTAGCTCCTTAATGTAACTGTCAAGCACCTCCCTTTCTGGTCAACTGCAGTAAGCTACACTGCACGGCTCTCTGGGGTCTGGAGCATGACTACAGGCGAAGAGACTGCACACACTCCTTTTCCCTGGAGGGATGGTCGGGGGCGCTGGGAGTCATCACGCTATGTCTGTCTGTTTTCAACTAGCATACTTCACTGCTTTGTATAAACCTAGTTACAAAAACACTTCCACGTCTGTTCCTGGCAAAATGTAAAGGTGCTTCTCCTGATAAAACAAAATTGCACCAAAACAACATTATTTTAATACTTTAAAACTCTTTAGTGAATGACTGTGTTCATAATGATATATATGCACAGAATCACTACACTTTTAGGGAGGGGTAGGATTTGAAAAAAAAAAAATGACTTTTTTTTTTAAGGGGAAAGAGTGGGAAGAACAGTCCACCGAAAGCCAGGGTTTTACAAACCACGTATTGGTAGAATGATAGCTTTCAGTGAGATGTGCAGGGAGGTAAAACTATCAGAGAATTGCAAGAGTCAGCTGCGTGGATCAGCAAGTACAGAATTCTACCGAGCCCCTCCCACAGGCCAGTCAGCAGCCCTATCTGGGGGGAGAGCTTCGTATTCTCTAAGCACACTGACCCCCAAAACAAAAGCCACCCAAGAGGCATCACTCTTGCTTTAAATTGATCCCCTAAGGATAAAAATCTGATCTAAAGAACTCCAGAAGGCAGACATGCTAGTACTGGGGAGATAACGCATACAGAGGTGAATTTCTCTTTCTTTAAAGGGAAAATATAGTAGGATACGGCTTGGAAAGTAAGACAGGGGATTGTATTTAACCTGGTATCCCAGCAGTCCCGATTCCCGCTCGTCAGGTAGCTCCTCTGTGAAACGCCTCTTCTGTGCCTGGGGCTGAGTTGGGAGTGGGGGCTGGGGCGGGGGCGGGGGCTGGGGGCCCGCTGGCAAGGCCGTTTTGACGGGAGCAGCAGGAATAAAAGGTCCACTCAGCGGAGTCTGAGACCAAAACAAACCAAGGGGAAAACAAGTGTGAGCAAGCCCAGCGCGGGACAGCAACAATGATTACGATATGCTGTCATGACCAATATGTCACGACAAATCTTTCATTGTCTGGTTCTTAGCTTCTTTCAAGTACAATTCAGTAACAGTATTATTATTATTACCTGGCCTGCCCACCTTCGTAGCAGGGAAACATGAAATCGACCATCCCTACAGCGCTCGTTGTGCATCTAAGCTATTAGGAGCCAACACAACCATTAACAAACAGTAGTACCTGGAGCCACTTACTCAGTTCAGAAGTTACCAAGAAGGACAGGCTCTTATTAAAGCCCTTCAATCAATGCGACTAGCTCTTCTGGGTCATACATGCTGCTAAGGCTTGTGGCAAAGGCAAGTCCTTGGACCACTTCCATGGTGAGTTGGTATGTCAAGAGCGAGAGTAACTTACTGTCTAACCTTCTAAGAAGTGTTCCAAAAAGGAATGAGGGTCATCAAAAGCAAAGACAGTACACATTAAACAAGCACTTCTAAAAAGAAAATATTAATAACAAACAGCTAATATTTACTGACTGATCGTATCACCTTACTTGATGCCTGCAATCCTCGGAGATATTAATTACCATTATACCCATTAAATACAAGGAAAACTAACACCTGGAATGGTGACGGTACATCCCAGGTTACGCAGCTCACAAGGGCGAAGCATGACGGATGCGGCCAGCCTATCTCTACAGCCTACCCTTAATCACTCTGCTCTACTGCTTTCTAATTACGAAGAATGAGGCTCAAAGCTGGTGAACCATGGCTCTGCCTCCCTATGAAAGGTAAAATGACGACCGGGGACCACACACAGTGTTTAGTTCAGAAACCCTTTTTGTGTCGCCCTGTACAGCCCCGTTCAGCGCTCACAGCCCACAGGAAGGCGGCCGGGCCATGGTTCGAGGCTGCCGTTTGCTCTGGCATGGGTACACTATGAGAGACCCACAGAGAAGGGCCCGCCATAAATCCATTACCATGCCATCTCATGGGTCTCTCCCCGGCCTGAGGAGGATGGTACACAAGCTGCCTAGAGGAGCAGCTGCCTACTCTTTCCCTAAAATTCTGGTTTTTTATGGTTTGAGAAATATGCACCCGCATTTAGAATGCTTAAGTTTGGCGAGTTCACGTATCTCTTGGCCTAGGAACACCTGTATGTGGTACAATATCTCTTCCTCTGATTAGTAATTCCGTGCCAATCACTAAGGGGAGGAAAGGAACGCCGGGCCCAGGCAAACGAGGGACCACACTATGACACACCACCATCCTGACCTGCCACCTATTTCTGTCGGCCAAGTGTGACGTGCACACGGCCATGCTCTTTCGCCTGGTACTGTCTGCAGCCGCTTCTGGGCCACAGCAGCCGAGTGGCGGGAGTTATGACAGCGACCGAGCAGCCCACATAGCTGAAAAATGTACCATCGGGCCGTTTGTAGAATGCCCGCACAAGTGTAAGGGGCAAGTCTCGGGAAAGTAACTGTAAACTTCGGGATGAGTACACACTACTGCCAAGTACTCAGAGGTCTGGTGCTGGTAACACGGCGAGGACAAGAGGCAAACGGCACCTCACGTCACACACGAGTCCCAGTCTCAGCACCGCCCTCCCGCCCCTTGCCTGGCCCGGTTTCTCCTGCCCGGTGGCACGTTTCGCACCCTTGCAGCCTACCTGTGCAGTGCTAGCTGGAGGCTGCACTTGTGCTATCGGGTATTGTGTTGGCACAGGTGGGACTCCAGTAGGTAATGCTGGCAAGACTCCAGGTGCCAATGAAACAGCTGGCGGCACCATGCCAGGTGCTCCGTAGGGAGGCTGAACCGGCTGCTGAGGAGGGGGAATAACAGGGTAACCAGACTGATAGCCATTGGATGGATAATATGGTGGCTGAGGAGGGACATTACTTATAGCAGAGGGTTGTGTATAGCCTGAGGGGGAAGAAAAAAAGTGTTTAATCAGCTGCAGCAGAAGGAGACATTTTAGCCGAATATTAAACTTAATCTCTAGGGAAGAAAAACACTGAGGCTCAAATGGCTTTCCAAATCACCCTAAGGTGAAGGGAACGTCATTGGTGCCCAGGCAGTTAGTTTAGCCTCAGGTATCATTATTTTATTCGTAAGTATCACTAGCAAAATATTTTTTGGTGAAACACTTCAAGACACACACACCTGGTAAAGGCACAGCAGTATTAATCTGATTCACAAATCTAGAGTATTCGGCATGAACCTGAAAGAGAAGCAAAAACAAATGAACGTTGGGCAGTCCTATTACGGAGTATTTCCAAGGGATCTGACATACAGTTCTAGGACAAAGCAGTCAGGAATTCAAATATTCCCACTGATGTTTCAGTCAAATTTAGACTTGCTTGTTCTCTCATGTACTGAGTGACCTGTGCCCAAGGAGCTCATGGTTTAGTAAAAGTCCAGCACTTTCCCACTCATTCCTCATTATAAGCGTCTTAGTAACTCAGTAACTTCAAGCAGCAACAAAGACAAAGACAGGGAGCAGTCAGGAAAGAGATCTGGGACGAGGGCAGCTAAATCGGGTTCCGTCACAAAAGCAAGGAAACAGCACGTCCCCAAAGGGCATCCTTAAATCGGAACAAACACAGGGTTGAACCCGCAAACCCAATCTCCTTTAGGTGCTGGCCAGACAGCCCTAGTTTAACTTTTACTTGTTTGTTTTTAAAATAATCAAGCAATGATCCCAAAGACAATGCTAACTGCTTTTGAACTGTTACAGCTCTACAGTTACTGTGCCTAAAGCGGGTATTGAAAAGCATCTGGAGTACGTATCCTAAGTGACCTGAGCAGGGATCCAGTGTGGTTCCAATAACCGACCACACTGAGACTGAGATACTAACGTACTACCGGTTTCAAAATTCCACACTGAAATAGCTCCCGAAGAAGAAATGCAGACCAACTGTGCCCCTGGCTAGGGAACTTTGACTTCCTTATAGAAAATGGTAGTTGCCAGAATGGTAGAGTGGTTTGAATAGTGTCCCCCAAATTCACGTCTGCCTGGAACCTCAGATTAGAACCTGATTAGCTCGTTCAGATGAGGCCGTACTGGATGAGAAGGGCCCTGAATCCAATGACTGCTGGCCTTAGAAGAGACAGATATGGGGGAAGGCCGGGTGACCACAGAAGCAGAGCCTGGAGTCACATTGACATGAGATAGCTTGCCAAGGAACGCAGGCAAACACATGAAGATTCGCCCGCACGGCCCTGGAAGGAACCAACCCTGCCCACACCTTGATTTTGGACTTCTGGCTTCCTGAGGTATGAGGGAAATACATTCTGTTGTGTTAAGTGACCCAGTTTGTGGTAGTTTTGCATGGCAGCCTGGGAAACTAATACAGGTGGGAAATATAGCTAAGACACAGTCCACAAAGGCAGGAGCTGTGCCAAATGAGCACCAGACAAATGTTACTTACTGTTTGCAAGAGATTCTCACAGAGCTTCTTGGCAGCTGCCAGGCCTTCTGGTTTGGGGTGACTGCAAAGTAAGAACCAAGATTCAAAGGGGGAAAACTACAGGATACAGGATTCTGCTTTCACTTTGTGTGCTGCTGTATCAATTTAATACATTCAATGTAGCACAAATCTAAGCTTCTAAAAACCACAAAAAGGGATCACAAAATAGTGTCACGACCCCTTTAGGATGTGACTTAGATTGTGGCCACCAATATTTTATTGGTCTTTCTCTGAGTGACGGTACTTCTTGATATAAAGATACGTTAAAATACTGTCACAGATTTAAATGTAAGTCATCAGAGGCTCATCCCAGCTCCCTTTAGGACAACTGGACTTGAATAAAACCCAAGGACTTGAACACCAAAAAGTTCATTTTTTTAACCTAATTCAGGAAGCTTTTCAACTAATCATGAAATGAGTCCTCCCAGTGTTTACCTAAGTCCCTCACGTTACTTATGAAGCCCAATTTTCTTACTCCCAATCATTCCTGCCTATACTAATAACTGACAAGGACCCTGCCCGGCGTACCTGATATAAATATACATAGGTTCGAAAGCTTCGCGGCCGGATGCCGGCTCAATGCAGCCCGAACCCTTGCCTCGCAGGAAGACTTTGGCACCCGTTTCAATCTGAATGTGCTGCAAGTAGGAGCAGCCTGGACCTTCCACCTTCTCCTTGACATTAAAAGTGGGCACAGCATGTTCTAGACCCACGAATAATTTATCTTGAACATAATGCATCTGTAAAGAGCAGAGTACCCAGTTTAAACAGAGAATACATAATTAAATCCGAACTTGGAAAAATTATTATGCAAAATACTTTAACCTTCCAGAATCTTTATATCACTTCCAGAATAAGGACCCGCTATCAATTTCTACCAAGAGCCCATGAAAATAATTTAAATAAGAACTACACAGTCCAAATCCCTACCTACGACACTAACACCTTACTCGGTTCAGCAAATCTACTTAAGAACCAAAAACCCCAAATCCAGTCCTGAGTAGACATGACCATGCCCCCTCGGCAGAAGGCCCCATCAATTAAGGAATCAGGGCAGACAGCCTGCAGTAAAGCGAGCATGTTGGGTGGTACAGTCAGCCCTCTGAGCTCTCCAGGGAGGGCTGCTCTCTGCAACCCGTTTTTCTAGGAGGATGGTATCGGCAGAGCCTTACTTCATCAGACTCAGCCTTCTTAGTCCTCCAGGCGCCATCAAGTTTACAAACAGAAATTCAAACCACTGACTTCAAATGTACCATATGCACACTTTGTTTGATCTGTCAAGTCCCTTTCTGGAATATTTCAGTAGCAAGAGATGTGTGCTCAGGTGTTCGTTACATCTCGCAAACCTCAGTGGTCCGTTAACAGCACGTCAATAATAGGTGGTGTTCAGATTTTCTTTCTTCACGGTTTCTGTATTCATTGTCATGTGTCCTTTCTATAGAAATGACAAAGCTGTTAATGATCCCTCCACAAAACATACCCCTGACTGGAAGGGTGGCTTTTGGCTAACAGCTGGAGACAGCTGCACGATGGGTGCTGGCTGGTGATACACAGTGACAGTCGCACCGTTGAAAGTCGGGCTCGTCCCTGTGGCAGCTTTCACCACCCCATTGGTGATGATTTCTTTGATTCGGTTTACAGCTCCTAGGAAAAAACACAAAGAGTAAGATACTGAAGGACTGAAAGAGCTGACTAGTACCCAATGAGAAACATAGGCCCACACTCAATTACTCGAGTATTAATCTACTTGATAGGTGACTCAAGTATTTGGCTCCCAATCTCTCCACACCCCCGTGCACTCATGAGTAGTTCATAAACACTCCCCAGGGACCGTCTACCAGCCTATTACACACAGCCCTGTACTCTGCCCTTCACAAAAAGCGATGTGAGTCAGAAGTATTACTTACTGTCCACTAATTCCCGTGTCTGGCCCTGAACATGAAGATATAATGGACGATCCCTATAAAGAGAAATAGAAGATGAAGGATGGTCCCAATCTGGTTACAAGAGGCGCCAAATGGGTCACCACAACTAATTTGTAATGTGCCCTGCTTCCAAGTCATTGAAAGGGACTGGTGCTAATGTCTGGGAACATGGTTTATCAGCAGGGGGATGAATCAACTTTTCTGGTTGCTTCAAGCTGACTGGCTCACATAGAGATCAAATCTGTTCTTAGGGGCTCGGGAGGACTGGCATCCAGTGATGCCACGTAGGCCAGTGTTTAAGAACAAGTCCTTTTTGTGCTGCCTACCAGGTTATGGACAAATGAGCTCTGGGCTGCCCCAGTTAATGGGGAGGGAGTGACGGCACACACACATTTCTCCACAGGCCCACACCCACCGTGGAGAGACCTTGGTTTAGAAATGTAACAGCAGCTTAAAGCCAGGTTTGAATTACAATGCAGGAAGTGATCCGTGGCCATACAATTCATAAAAGCTGTAGATAAAAGACAACTATTTAAAAACAAGAGTTTGAAACAGTAACCAGCACATATACATTTTCGGTTTCAGGAGGAAATGTTGCCTCCTAATTATATCTAGTGTAAGCCAAGGTTTAAAATGTTTTCTTGTTGAGTACCTGTCCTCAAAAATTGAATAATGGAGTGGATGAAACTAAACTGAGATGAAATCTTTACATGGCTAACCTACAACCTATAATCAGAGAGGCCTTAGGGGTCTGATAAAAGAACTTTTTTTTTTTTTTAAAAGAGAAACTACAACAAAACATGAGCTCCTCTGTTGGGGGAAGTATTTATTTCCATAGGAAGAAAGTTTAGAAGTCTATACATCAAAGGTTAATTGTCTCCTTTGATACTTCTGTATAATTTGTTGCCATCAATACAAACATTAACTGTGACATAAAAAACCAAAGAGCAACAGGGAAGAAAATAACTGGCAATGCTTCTTCCCCCTGTTGGAGATGTCCCAAATTCAGCGATAAAGCACATGCACATGCACACACACACACCTGTAACCAAACAGCTGCCACATAAGCTGCTAATCAAACATTTACACAGTCCAGAAGAATGAAAACTGTGAAGCCAACGCGAGCCGTATGCCCAGCCCTCCCCAAAGCACAGGAGAAGCACACACACCCTGGTCCCACTTTGGTCTTCTCCTCCGTGGTCATGAACCTCCCTCGGGTTGACACGGCAGCCCCACTCAGTCGGCTGATCTACAAAGGAAACGTTCCATTAAAAAGAGAATGTGGCAACTGACAGATTTCAATGACAGGTAGCAGGACAGAGTATCCGCACCCATTCACCCCCACCAACAAGGCAGGAATGAGTCCTGGCCACTACCTGAAACTCCCATTCCCGTTCCCTACTCAGGCCACCTCAGGGAATTCACCCGTTTCTTCACCTTCACTAAGAAGTCTCTGCAGTTCAATTAAAGCCAGCCTTGACTTTGGAGACTCTGACCCAAGTCCACTAACAAGTGCCTGCCTCCTGTCTGTCTGTATTTGGAAGTCTTGTTTTCCTGAAACCACAGTCCCCCTCCCCCCAGCTTCCCCAGAGGCCCAACAGCTCCACACCTCGTCTTGAGTCTGTCCTCGAGTCAGCAAGTTCCTGCACGTGAGAGGCACGTCATTGATCTCCACTTCTGCCACCACCAGATCATCTTTGCTTTTGCTGCTAGTGAGGCCTTTGCCAGGGGCCTGAAGCTACCAAGAGGGAAATCAGGTTAAAAAGTGGATAGGATGGAACAGGACCTTCCCACTACCCGGTGTCCAGCCACTCCTTCCCAAGTCCCGCCACCTCCTTACCTTTCCCTTTACCAGCCTGCAAACACCCTTGGAAACACTCCTTGGACATTCTTCATAAATAAACTAACAAGCAAACAAAACCTCACTAAAATGACGCCAAGTTCAGTCAATTTACTTGAAGGTCGTCAGACTTCTCTACAACCTTGGTCATGGGTGCAGTTTTATGACCACATCATTACAGAAGTCTATGGACTAGAAACTGCAAACTCCAAGAGGAAAGTTGCTTTATAGCTCGACTGGCTGGCTGTGCGGGTAGTAAATACACGGTCGAGTCCAAAGCACAACTCACATGTCAAGTGTGTGCCAACACTATAGTCACAACATATCAAATTCAACTAATGCCATCCTTGCAATATCCCAAAAATCTTTCAATGGTATCTAATTAACATTCCACCCCATTATACATCTTATCTCACTGAAGCCTTCTGGCCACCTTTAAAGATTATCAGTGTCATCCAACAGAACCTTCTGTGGTGACGTAAGTGTTCTCTGGCAGTCCAGTATGGGAGCCACTGGACTGTCACAGTCACAAATCCATTGAACACTTGAAATGTGGCTAATGTGACCCAAAAGCTACATTTTTCATTTTACTTTTAATTCAAATTTGATTTACATAGCTACGTGTGGCTAGTAACTACTGGACTGGACCGCACAGGTATATTACCAATCCCATTGCAGACGAGGAAACCTAGGCACATCTGTCAGCGCTACCCAACCAGGAACAGGAGATTACGGGTTTCAAACCTAGGTATTCTGATTCTAAATCCAGTGCTTATGTGCCATGCTGCCTCCTGCTGAGTTCATTTACCATTTCAAAGATTATTTTTTAGAGAAAAATGAATCTAAACAATTAAAATCAGTATTAAGAATTTTAATATTCAAGGAGCAGTCCATCTTCCTCGATGTCCTTTTGTTATTTCCTTGTAGAGCTTAGAAATGGAAAGTTGACTCACAGTCTTTGCAAACCATAAAAATACAATGAGTAATCAACTTCCAATCCACTAAACATTTGCAACCGATTCTGCACAATTTGAATATTTCAGCATCCAGACAGGTTATGGCCTACTGATAAAACATCCGGCTGTTACCTACTGATTAACTGAAAAGCTAACAAAGAATTTCATTTTCCATTTTCCCCAGCGTTACTTAGGCATAATTAACAACTGAAAATTGAATATTTAAGTCCAACGTGATGTTTGGCTACACGTATACATCGAAATAATCACCACAAACATGCTAACAGAACATATCCATCACCTCACATGAATCGCATTTTCAAATACAGAACTCATCTCTTCACAGGTACCAAGGAAGGCAAATTTTAAGCCAAAAGAATATTTTTTTCAAATTATAAATGTAATGGGATGGGCTGCTTTGGAAGACACGGAATTCTACCACCCCACAGAGGCTTTCCAGCAAAAGCTAAACATCCAATTGTCCTACGTGCGTCTGAAGTAGACATACCACTTACAGGCGTTGGACAAGCCACTTTCCATTCAGGAGCCTGATTCTTCTTTGTAAACTGGTGACAATGATCCATTCCATAGAATTGTTGTGGGGATTTTTTTAAGCGCAAAGTACGCATTCTAGTAACACAGAAAGCCACTATACTCATTGTCCTGTAGGAAGATTCCTGCATTCGATGGCAAAGTGCATTAAAGGCTTCAAAGTCCAGATCCATCCCGGTTGTAAGATTCTAATTAGATCAGGAGTTTTATAAGATGACCAAATGATTTCCTCAATTGTGCGAAAACAACAAAACCACCCGTATACGAACGAGTCATTTATTTCACGTTTGGTGGCACCTCAGTGACGCAGTCACGATTACAAAGTGGGGTCTACAGATAGATCTTCGTTAAGAGACATTTTAAACCTCACTTGCTTAACCTGAACCTCCCTTTCGACGTTAGGGAAAACGCACATGTATCAGAAAAAAATATTACATCACTGGCTTTTACACAATCACGCAGGCAGAACGGAAGCTGAACTATGCAAACAGAGAGAGAAAACGAGCTATACGTGGTCCCCAAGTGCGAGCAGCCCGGTCGCAACCGCCTCGTGAAAACAAACGACCCAGTATCACCTGACACATCCCCAACCTAAGTAAGCGACCTGTCAAGTCCCGTAAGCCGTTTTCCCCATCCACGCAAACGCCTGGGAGGTCGCGGGGTCAGGAACCAGCCCGCGCTAACACGGCCCCGGCCGAGCCCCTTCCACTCCGCGTACCTTCTCGGCAGCGCTGGCGGCTGGCTTCAGCTTCCCTTTGGCCATGAGCATGGCGTTGATCTTGGCGGCGACCGCGGCCGCAGCGTCCAAGGCTCCCGACGGAGCAGCCGGGGCGCCCCCGGGGCTTCCCCCGCCGCCGGGGCCCTCCGCGGCCGGGGCCGCCGGGGGCAGGAAGAGCAGGGGCGCTGGCGCCGGTTGGTCCCATTTGCTGCGACGCCTGCAGTGAGGGCGAGGAAAGTAAGGGCCTCCGAGCCGCGACTCACGTCCCCTTCTGAGCCCCGCCTGGGCGCCCCCCCGCCGCTGTCACGTTCCCTTCCCACCCCCGGCTCTCCCACGGGGGCTGCAGATGACCGTCGCCAACAGACAGTTCCTGCCACGGGGCTCCAAGTCCTCTCTGCGCTCAGCCTGGCGCGGAACCGGCTTCCTTTCTGCTCCGTCGCCCCCACCCAAAGACCGCCCTCTCCCCGCGTGCCCGCGTTTCCGCCTTCCGCGTGGCTCGTCCTTCCGAAGGCCCCTGCTTGCCTCCTCCCTCCGATCCCCGCCGGCCTTTCCCAGGGCCCCAGGCCTGCTCCCCATCCTCCCCAACAGCCCGGCCCTCCGCCATGTACACTGTCCGCGTCAGCGCCCTCCGCCCACTCGCGGCTCCCACGGCCCATCCGCCTGTCCCGCGCCCCACGCTCGCCGCGATGCCGTCGCCCGCATAGCTTTACCCGCCGGCTCCGGGATGCGTCGCGCTCCCCGCGGACATGGCGACCGGCTCTGCTCAACCACCCGCCAACTACCCCACTACCACCTTCCCGTCACTTCCGCCCCCAACGCCCTCACGCACAGTCTCTTCCGGTCGTGAGGCAAAGCAGTTCCGGTCAAAACGTCGATTCCGATTGGCCTCTCGTTGATTTCGAGGCGTCCGGCGTTGTCGGAGACACGTAGGGTGTGACCTTCCCGCTCGCGCCTTGCCCCTGAGAAAGATGGCGACACTAACCCTCCTGTGCAGGCGGACTTGGGGCGGGCGGGGGGCATCCATCTTTGTTGTGGGCACGCTGGTAACCGACAGGACAACACGCATGAGTCAGGGCACTAACCAGGTTTCTCCCCACGCTCAGCTTTATGCGCGTGGAATCCCAGCCTCCGGCCGGGGAGAGAGAGGTTTCTCGCCACTTTTGCCCACTTGCCGTTTCAGTTACCTATTTAGGAAAAGATAAATGATCGTCCCAGAGGTCATGTGAAGAATTTCTGTGTTGGTTTTTTGTTTTGTTTTTTCTCTTTCGGTGCGCCAGTTTTAAGAGGAGGCCATCTATAAAGATGAGTAAGTTACGGGCCGTGCCTTTCTAGGAGTCGTGATGCGGCGGGGTAGACACGCAGGCAAATCCTGTGGTGATAAGGTGGTATAACAAGCCACGGTGAAGAGGACAGCCTGCTCAGCCTGGTGGGGCTCCGACGCAGGTGTTTGAAAGAAACGGAAGCTGAGCATCAGGGAGCGGACGGAGGGCTGGGGAAGGGATGCAGCCCAGGTGATGCACACCCTGTTCCGGGTCCTAGGTACTTAGACTTCACCTGGCTGCACTGTGGGGCCAGACCACGGAACGCCCCGAAGGCCAGCTGAGAAATTCCAGTTGATTGTGGAAGCCAAGAGATTGCCAACACTTGGGGTTCCTTGGAGCTGCAGGGAGTCTCTAGATCGAATAAGTGAAATACAACGTTTTCAAATAAGTCTACGTTCTGATAGGATTCGTCGAATTCAAATTCATTTGAAAGTCAAATTGATGGTGTGTTCCCTTTAGCATTTAGTGTCCCCTCCATACAAACAACACCTTTATTATATGTGAAGTTTTATATATGTATATAATATATACGTATACACACACACACTCGTGTGATATATGTAACATTTCTGCATTCTTTTCTGTTGCATTGATCTATTGCTTTGTTCTATGCATGTTTTAATGCCTGTTAGGCAAGCGGATTCTCACTCTTCTACATTTCCTACATACAGGGGTATTTTTCCAAGTTAATTTTATTTATTTGTTTAATTTTTAAATGAATAACTATATAAATTCCAGGTGTGCATTATAATTCGATATCTGTGTACTCTATTATAGTGTGCTCACCACCACAAGTCTAGTTTCCTTCCATTACCACATATTTGACCCCTTTATCCAATTCGCCCTGCTCTTACCCCCCAAATGAATTTTAGATTAAACAACATTGTTTTTCCTTTGCCTTGTTTCCCCAAAACACAGTGCAATTGTTTTCTGATTGTAATTACATTGTGTTTGTTTTTCCCTTTTTGAGAAAAATTGAGATCTAATTCACATGCCATAAAATTTACCCTTTTTAAAAATGGTATTTAAGAGTACAATTCAGTGACTTTTAGTGTATTCACAAATCGTGCAGCCATCAACATCATCTAATTCCACATCAATTTCATCACTCCAAAAGCAACCCTATATTCATTAGCAGTTACTTCCCATTTTCCTGTCCCGCCAGCCACCATCAACCACTAATCTACTTTCTATCTTTATGGATTTGCCTATTCTGGGCATTTCATATGAATGATGTCATAGAATATGTGACCTTTTCAGTCTGGCTTCTTTCATTTAGCTTAACGTTTCAAGGTTCATGCATGTTCTAGCATATACCAGAACTTCATTCCTTTTTATGGCTGAATAATATTCCATCGTGTGGATATTATTGGTAACTAAGAGTGGGTTTGCAAATCACAGACCCTTAGTGGAACTGTGGAACTGGCTGGCATGGATTAACCCATTGCTGACTGAGAAGTCAGCAGTGACAAACCAGGAGACAGGGTACAGCTCAGGGGACCGTTAGCAAAATGGGAGGATAGCAGCACATTGATTATTCTTTAGAGCGTTAAGAAAAGCACAGTCCCCAAAGAGACCCACAGTCCTCAAAGAGACCCAGGTTTCTCTGATGAAGAGGCATAGGGGGAAAAGTGCACTTATGCAATCTTGTTAGAGAAAACCCTTTCTCTTTGTAGTCTGAAACTACTTAAGGCCAGGTGAAGGAAAATCAACCATTTCCTTGTCAAATTTTAGGCCAGACAAAATTGTTTGCCATACTAGATTTTATGACTAGAGTTAATGCATTGATTGGCCATGCTTAGGTTCTTGACAATTGGAACGTGGAACTCTGGGAGAGCCAGCAGAGAGGCAGAAACCCCTAACATCTGGACTGCTCAAAAATACTTCTCGTGATTTTTCATAGGGTTATAATGAGTGGACTGGGAGGTGATATCTAAAATATGACAATCCCAAGTGTCGTTTCTCATCAGGGGCCTAAGGACAAAGCCAGTAGGAGAAGAGCAGTGGAGATCCAGGCTTGGGTTCCTTCCAGGCCACAAATTGTTCTAGAGAAATAACTATCAGGAAAAGGCCATGGCTGTAAAAACAATGGCATCAAAAAGCACCATTTGGCACCTGTTACAGTAACTGCAAAAAGTTTTGCAGTTGTCTTGTGTTCTCCCTTAGTATTGTACATCAGATGTCTGGGTACTTGTTTTCTAAAAGGTGTAAAGTGTCAAAGGATCGTACCCGGAGCCAACTCCAATAGAACTGGAAAAGAATGGACATCGCTTAGAGATTGTAGAGTAAAGAGGCCCCATTACATTTCTTCTGAATGCAATAGTTAGGCTGAGGGGATGGGTATATTCACGGTTGTTTACAAAACTGGATCACGTTTGTGGAGGAGGAATCTTTAGAAATGTACATATAAGAAGGGGACGTGTGCAAGGGGACAGAGAAATGTGCCAGCCTTTTCATTGGCTGTCAGCACGTAGCCCCTTCTGCAGAGCTAACCCCTCCCACAGTCTCCAGAAATACAGTCCTGCCTATTTCATGACTTGGTGGCCACAGCCGATTAAACCAACGAAACATACTTGCCCAAGGACTGAAAAGCTAAAATCAAACACTTCCTCCTCTGTACCTGCTCTGAACTCTCTATTAAGTCTTTAGCACAGCACCTGTCAGGCTAGACACTACGCCCGGATGGTTCACAAAATTTTCAACATGCTTTTCCTCCTGCATGTTCTAAGGCAGGTGGGGTACGGCCAGGCATCTCTCCAGCCACCCAGCCATGTAACCTCCACGTACTTGGTTCCCCGAGCCTGTAAACTGAGAGTCATGCTTAATTCCTCCCTCTCCTTAATCACTTCATATCCCCAGTCACTTGAGTCTCCTTCCTAAACATTATCCACGTTCCTTCCCTCCTCTACGTCTAGCTGCTATTTACAAAATCCTCCTATATGGTATTCCTCCTGCAAATCTCAGGCGCCTCGAATGGTCCTTTACATTGTCAACAGATAGATAATTCTAAAAAATAAATCTGATTCTGTCACTGCTTAGATTAAAAGCTTTTGGGGGCGGCCGGTTAGCTCAGTTGGTTAGAGCGTGGTGCTGGTAGCACCAGGGTTACCGGTTCGATCCCCACGTGGGCCACTATGAGCTGGGCCCTTCTTTGAAAAAAGAAAAGAAAAAAAAAGCCTTTCATGGCTTCTCATTCTATAGGATAAAATCGAAGCTTCTTTGCCTGGCCCAAGATCCTTTGTGAGCTCGTGACTGCCTCCCCACCACCATCTTTACTCCTCTTCCCCTGGGTACACACACTATGGAGCCAGCCAGGCCAAAACACATTCATCTCCCAGATTCTGCACAGGCTTCTGTCCCCAGCTGGTAGTACTGCTCCCATCACCTGAAATGCCCTTTTCTTGGACAAAAAAAAATCTGATATTTCACAGCTCAATTCAAAAATCATCTCTATCAGGTAAAATGGAACACTTGCTGCTTTGTACCCCGTCTGAACTACGAAGTCTTTAGCACAGCACCTTCCCGACACATTTACAAGGATTGTTTCTATTGCGGTTGCCTTTCCTGAGTGAGCTCGCTGAGGGTAAGCAGGCCTTTGTCGTGCCCCAGGCCTGCACCGTGCCTGGCACTTACCAGAAACCCGGGAAATGCCTTTTGGGTGAAGGTACAGAAACCCAAGCTCATCAGGGACACGGAAAAGGACTTCTAGGCATCAGCGACGCCTCCTCTGAGGCTGGAGACGGTAAGGTGTAGGGGTGGATAACCAGTGATGAGGGTGGATAACCAGTGATGAGGGTGGATAACCAGTGATGAGGGTGGATAACCAGTGATGAGGACGGCCCATCATTAGAAGTCCTTTTCATGTCAGCTTGACAGGGAAATCTACCACGGCAGGTCCTCGCACCCTGACATAGAAAATCGGGCTGGTGATGCTCAGGAACATGACCATGGCAAAGATGCTTTTGTTGACTCCAGCTCCTCATCTCCCAGCAGCTGTGAATGAAGACCATCTAGAGAGGAGCTGTCTCTGTTCCTGTGTCCACATCCTGTTTCCCTAGGAGCTTCCCAAAGGCAGGGACTGGCACGTCTGACACTCGGGAAGGGGGAAGAGATTATCCTGAAAAGTTTTGTGACAGAGTGGAAAGAGCCAGGTACTAGGAGTCAGGGAACTTTTATCTCGAATCCTGACTCTACCACCACATCCGTAGTGGCCTGGGGCCAGTCACTTCCGCTCCCTATAAAAACGGTAACTTGAACGAGATGATCTTAAAGGTCCCATCCATCTCAACAAGCGTATTACATTTTATGAGGCAACGGAGCACATTTTATTTGTTTTTGTCTCCCCAGCATCTGGCACAGAGCCTAGCACATGGTAAGGAGTTGGGAAATGCTGTGATGAATGAGGGAGGGAGGGAAAGAAGAAAGAAGGAAAGAAAAACCTAGGAAATAGAAATCATGGGCCCAAAGTGAAGTTCTCAGATGTGGCCAGCTGGTGGCATTACCTCTCTACATAACCTCAAGCGGGTGTCCACAGCCTCAGACCAAGGGAAAGGATAGATTAGAAATGAATAAAGGTAAAAAAAGAAATGACCAGAAGACCAGATATTTCCAATGGATAGCAGAAGCCTGGAATTCTGACCCAGCTCCTTTTCTCTGAGCCAAGAGAAAATCAGTACTGCACTGAGCAGACATGTTCGTGCCAGGTGGGTAAGGTGACACTGGATGGGTGGGAGAGAAAACACGGCCAGTCCATGAGGCCGGGAGGTAGCCCCTGGGACTCACCTGGACTTGGGCTGGGCACCCCCCTTCTGCCTTCCCCTCACACCCATTCCTTGCTGAAAACCCCAAACATCCTGCACCCTGTCTGAGCCTGCCTCTGGGTGTCTTCTGCAGGCTTCATCCAACACACTGCTGACTGCTTGTCCCGAAAGGCCCCACCCGCCCCCAGCACTCCAAGGGAGCTGAACATCAAACATCTTGATTCGCTGGCAGAGGGCAGGAAGGTTCTGACTATTTCAGAATCCTTGAGAAAGCCTCAGTCTTCTGTCTACCCACGGCCCTCCTCCTCTTTTCCCCATCACAGCAAATTCTGCACGGGGGAGGGGCGCGGGCACAAAACGGGAGGGCCCAATGAAGCATTTTTTCCAGTTAGGACTGAGGTCATGGGGAGACAGGATGGGGCGTGGTGAGTGCATATCTGGGATCCAGAGCTCTGAAATGTGGTTTGGGATGGGAGAAGGTGGAGACCCCTGACCTCTGACTCCATAGACTAGAGCAGCAAAGGGTGAAAGACAGTGGAGTGACAGGTTAGCCAGGCTACTTACTCCTCAGGAGCAGGAAGAGGACTGAGGGCATTCTCAGGTTCCTCAGGTCCTCACAGGCCAGTTCCCAGCAGGGAGGGAGCAGGAAGCTGTCACTTCCTCTCCCCTCTCCCTCCCTGCCCTTCGCCTCAAGGTCACTTGTTGCTGCAATGAATTCCAACCTGTGTTTTACTTGGCACTGGTCCCTGGGCTTGGTGATAACCCTCAGTACCCTGCTCTCTTCTGCCATAAACACCCCGAACTTTTCCTTTGAAATAATCATCAGTCATGCAAATAGCAACGTACAAAGTGCTTTTGCACATGTATCATCGAATTTTATCACAGCAGTCTAGTGAAGCAGATACTTTTATCTGAAAATTTTAAGCACGGAAACAGGTTCAGAGGAGTGAAGTAATTCACTCCAAGTCACACAGCAAGTGAGTAGCACATATGGGACTCCAGAAGCTCTGCTCATTCTCTCTCTGACAGTCATTCCCTGCCTTATGCCCCCTGGGGGGGGGGCCTTCCCCCAGGCCCCAAGAATAGGGGGATGCAGTTTGGTTCCTGTCATCCCTGAGACGGGATCTCTCTGGCCCTCTCCCTGGAGCAGAGGCTTGGGGCTGCTCTTCATAGTGGGGTAATTGTCCCTTTTCTCCTCTGCCCCAGAGCCTTACACACACACACACACACACACACACACCAGCTTGGGTCCTACCTCACCCTGCCCCACCCACCAGCCATCACCAAGACCAATGGGGAAGGGCAGATTGTCCCATCCACACCCCACCCATGCACGTGTGGGTGTGGGCTGGGGCTCCCAGCAGCCAGAGGCCCCAGAGAAGCACTGAGGTCTGGAGCCTCCTGAGGAGACCCCATGGCCACTGCCGCCCAGCACCGCTGACCTCTGATGCCCTGAGATGCCCACACCCAATACCTCCGCCCCCCTGCCTGCGTTCTGGAGCAACAGGTCTGCAGGCAGCGTGCTGAGCGTGGACGATGCTGTCATGCCTGTGGAATTCCTCGCCCTGAGGGTTGGGGTCGCCCTGGTCTACGTGCTGGTGGGGGCTGCGGGCTTGCTGGGGAATTTGGCCGTGCTGTGGGTGCTGGGTAACTGCGCTCGGCGAGCCCCCTGCCCACCATCTGACACTTTTGTCTTCAACCTGGCTCTGGCAGACCTGGGGCTAGCACTCACTCTGCCCTTCTGGGCAGCCGAGTCAGCCCTGGACTTCCACTGGCCCTTTGGCGGTGCCCTCTGCAAGGTGGTCCTGACGGCCACTGTCCTCAACATCTATGCCGGTATCTTCCTCATCACGGCGCTCAGCGTCGCCCGCTACTGGGTGGTGGCCATGGCCGGGGGGCCAGGCACCCACCTCTCGCTCTTCTGGGCCCGCGTGGCCACCCTGGCGGTGTGGGTGGCAGCCGCCCTGGTGACGCTGCCCACAGCCGTCTTTGGGGCCGAGGGGGAGCTGTGGGGCGCACGCCTGTGCCTACTGCGCTTCCCCAGCAGGTACTGGCTGGGGGCCTACCAGCTGCAGAGGGTGCTGCTGGCCTTTGTGGTACCCCTGGGTGTCATCACCACCAGCTACCTGCTGCTGCTGGCCTTCCTGCGGCGGCGGCAACGGCGACGGCAAGACAGCAGGGCCGTGGCCCGCTCCATGGGCATCCTGGTGGCCTCCTTCTTCCTCTGCTGGTTCCCCAACCATGTGGTCACTTTCTGGGCTGTCCTGGTGAGGTTTGACCTGATGCCCTGGGACAGCACTTTCTACGCCATCCATACCTACGTGTACCCGGTCACCACCTGCCTGGCACACAGCAACAGCTGCCTGAACCCCATGCTGTACTGTCTCCTGCGGAGGGAGCCCCGGCGGGCCCTGGCGCACACCTTCCGAGGCCTGCGCGCACGGCTGTGGCCCCAGGGCCAGGGCTGGGCAGAGCAGGTGGCCTTAAAGGCGGGGAGCAGGCGGGGGGCACAGAGTGCTCCTCAGGACAGTGGCCCTTCTACTATGCTGGCCAATTGGGACACAGGCACCCCTGCCTGAAGCTGAGAGCTGTACAGTCTCCTCCGCTGGGGCCCACCAGGGGCAGCGCCACCCCCGGAGAGAGGCTGGCCAGGCCGCCATCCCTTGGGAAGGCTGATCTTTGATCCCACTCTGGGTGTGGTGGAATGGGGCAGGCCCGCCCAGGTCAGGTTGGTGTGACAAAGCTGAGGTTCCCATGTGGAGGTGGGAAAGGAGGGGGCCTAACAATAAACCTGGTATGATTCGCAAATTGTCTTGACCTTTTGTCCCAGTGCCACCTCCAGTTCAGCGCGGACACAAGCGGTCTTTGCCCCACTTCTGCCTCTGGTGCGATTTCCCAGGAAATTTCCCCTAGGGGTTCTAGGCTCGTGGATGAGGGGTCAGTGCTTATCTCCCTTTGCCTGGCCTCCCTTTCCCACCCCTCCCCTCAAACCGGGTGTGCCCTTTGTCTTTCTCTGGTGCCAAGGCCCAAACTGCCCTCATCCAGGGACACCTGCACCTTCTTACCCTCTCAGTGATGCCTGCAGAGACCTCAGCTGCAAAAGCTGTAGCTCCCCAGCAGGCAGATGGCACATGAGGGGTCTTGCTGCAGTCTTGGCATGGGCCCAGCCCGAGTGTAAATCCGGGTTTGGAGGGAGAAGTGAGGATGATGATAAGCAAGGATGTGGGTGGGTGGGGCCTAGGCAGGTGAGAGATGTGGAAAGGGGTTGGGAGGAGGCTGAAGGTGGGGGAAGTGGAAGGCCCAGAGACCGGTGCTGGTCCCCTCGCTACCCCAAGTCCCCCTGTCAGAGCCCAGGATTCACAGCCCGGCTCCCACACTAACTGGCTGAGGGAACAAAGTTAATTCTCTGTACCTGTTTTCTCATCTGAAAAGCGGGCTGTTGCCCTAAATAGTGTTAACTGTTATTCTTACATTTCGTGTAAAATGGAGACAGAGAGAAGAAAAAGGAAGAAATGAGGGGGCCGCTGGGAGACAGGGCTGGAAGGCCAGGGGCTCATCTGGGGTGAATCGCGAGCTCTGGAGTAAAATCCAAGTTTTACTAAAGAACTCAGAGAGGAGCTGGCCCCTCCAGTCTTCTTAAAGTTGTTCTCCAGGGCAGGGGTTCCCCTTTGGTTTCCAGATACAGAAACAAGACGCAGCAGTGGCCAAAGTTGGCCTTCAGAAGGAACTTTCTAGGGGAAAGCCCTGCAAAGTGGGGAGGTGACAGAGGGACGATGGGGTGGAGCTCCCACTTCGTTGCCCCCACTCCGCAAGCTGTGGAGCAAAGCCTGCGCATGGAGGGCGGCCAGGGGGCCTCAGGCGCCCCCGCACCGGTTCCTTCCAGTCTCTAAGAGGCTCTAAACAGCCATCCAATTCACAACATATTAAGCAATGTTAAAGAGATTTAATTATCCTCTTGATGTTTAATTTCCTCTTCTCGATAATGTTTAAACTGGTTCCAAAACTGCAGGTCTGTCCCCAGCCAGTTCAGGACGGGAAATGCTTAGCCGCCTAAGTGCCGCCCCCGCAGCCCCTGCGATGGCCCTGCCCTGCCAGGCTCCGGATATTGGCTCCTCTGGTGGCCAGCGGTAAATATTGACATTTAAACAGGTCCTGGCCACAGATGAGTGAATGCACATAGTAGGCCTACCTTTGGTAGAGGTGGAGTCGCAGAAGAGGACCAGTGATGCCCAGCTGGGCAGCTCCGCTCCAGCGGGAAGGCATCTGCCTGGCACGAAGCCAGAGCTTTGAAACTGCAGGAGGGACTGTTAAAACTGCGTTTCCCTGAAAATGGGATTAGGGAGGGAGTTTTGGGAGGAGTGGTGAAAAGTGTGAAACGGACTCATCAATCTCTCAGAAAATGTGACGTCACGTTTCCAAGGATGGGGAGGAGGTTTTGGTCAGCAGTGGCAGGAGGGACCATGCTGCCCGGAACAGAACCATGGGCTCCTCCAACAGGCTCAGGGACTGACCAGCATCCTTCACGGGGTCCCAGTGGGCAGTGGGAGGAGCCTGCAACCCCCCTTCCAGGGGCCTTTGGGTGTTGTCTGACCCCCCATCCACACTGGCCTTCCTCCTCTCCACTTTCACAGGCCCTGGGTCCCAGGTGACACAGCAGCCACCGCTGAGCCACTGCGTTGGAAACCTGGAGCCCTGGCACTTCTAGACAGTCACTGAGGACGGCTGCAGCTAGGGGCTGGCCCCTTGCTGGCTCACCTGTGCGGGCCTGGCAACCTTTCTGCACCCAGGTTTCCAAGTCCGTAAAATGAGTAATTCCCACCGCAGACTGAGGAAGCACCTTGTAAAGGCCAGATGCCGGTGGGAGAATAACAGGGGTGGGGGGGGCTGCTGACCCCCCCACCCCCGTCTTGGGATTCCAAGTCCTTTCTGTAGCTGAGGTCTTGAGCCCCACTCTTCTCACCTCACCCCAGGGCCTTCCACAGAGACATGTGCTCTACACCAGCATTTCCACACCTCTAGACTCGCTCCCTTCCCTGCACCCCAGAGCTGTTACTAACCAGAAACAGGAAGTAAAATTAGCCAAAACGAGAACTGAAATCAACCTAACCTCATTGCCTCTCAGAGCCTAAGAGCTAAGAGCAGCAACTCTGGAGGGGAACCATCTTGAAGAGGTTACTCTCATGACGCGGATACCCAGGGCAGAGTGGGGACTGAACGTGAAAACCCATGACAGTTGGGGGAGGCACAGAGGACTGTGCCAAAAGGGCTGGGGCTGAGAGAGAGGCTGCTGGGCTTCGGAGCATGGCATGCAAATGAGATGGAAACGAGGTTTCTAATAATGTCCTGCAACCACCAAGGGCCACCGGAACCTGATCAAGGGCCCCTCCATTTTGGTCCTCGTGTCTGAGTATCAACGATGATACCAAAAAAGGTTTGCAACAGTTTCTTTTGTTAGGACCCGGTCTTCAGGGAGGCCGGCGGCCCTTCCTATGAGAGGTAAAGGCCCCTGTCAGAGGGACACAGGTCACCGCCTGGCTCACGCACGCTCAGAACCGGCAGACATCCAGACATGGCACTTCACAGGGCTCCAGATCTTTAATTTCCCTGCTTTATCCTTTTCTCTCTTTTTTTTTTTTTACAATCAAATGGGCAGGAAAAGGTCTGGGGCTGGTGGGCACTGGGGGTCCATTAAAAAATCCCCCAAGTTCAGGCTGAGGTTTTAGGTCATGGTTGCTGAGGTGAGGGTGAGGTCAGGGTTCGCAGAGGTTCCCCAACTCACCCTGGAACTTTGTTTCCAAACGGCTGGGGAAGAAGTCAGACTAGGTTCCCCATTACTACAGATGAGGGGAGAAGTCAAAGCTCCCCCCATCCCTCAAGTTCTTCAGCAATGAGGAGATAGAAGGCTGCAATTTCTAGTTGCCTACAATCTTCTCTTAAAAATATAAAATACGTGCAGTTGGCTTTGGTACAAAAAAGAAAAGAACGATAACAAAAAGACATTCTGGTCCCTGTGGGGTTTTCCCTCACCTCCGCAACGGACCATTGTGGCCACCTCAATCTCCATCCCACCACCTCCAGGAAGCCAGGTTATCTCCCTGGGGGTCCGTGGAGGACGGACAGAAGGGAGACCAGCAGTGAGAGGTTGAGGGGAGAGGGAGAGGGGCATGCTCCTGCCCACAGCCCTTCTGCAGTAGGGTCCCGTGGCCGCAGCCTCCCCTCAGAGGGGGTTGCTGGGTGGTGTCAGGGCGAGAACCCAGTGGCCACATGGTTAAGCCTGAATGAACCCCAGTAGTGTTGAAGGACAAGGCCCCCCGACCCCTATGGCTTGGTTCCCATGTCCCTGGTCCTCTAAGTCTCCCCTCTCCCTCCACAGCTAATAAACAATAAATAAATAAATTTTCCTAAAGTAGAGGAGAGAAGGCATGAAAGATTGGCATCTGTGGTGTAGCTTCTGGATGCCACCAGGGGGCGCTGCGGCCCAACTCCCCAGCTTCCTAAATGGCCCCAGGTGTGCAAGGATCCCAAGAGCTGGCAAGGACAGCAGTTCTTTCAAAAGTTCACTGGTCACAGGCAGGTTGGAGTCCCCACGGTCTGCCTCCCTCAGCAATGTTCTTCGGGGGCCACAGGGAGGGGGGGCCCCCTTAGCTCTCGGAAGCGACAGGCTCCCCGTCGCGGCTCTCGGTCTCCTCTGGGATGTCCTGCATCCGGGTGAAATCTGAGGGGGACGCGGCAAAGTTAGTGGGTGAGCAACTGCACCCCTCCACAAGTGCCACCCCGCCGTGGGCTGAGGAGTGGCGAGGTCCATGACTCCCTGGGGGTGGGAGAAACCTCCGTGGGCATAAGGAACTTGCCCACACCTAGCTAGCTACTCTGTACACCCTGTAAGTTTGCGAAGATACAGTTTGAGTCATGAAATACAAACTATTTTAAGATTCCTAGGTGGAGTTACAGTAGCTTTTGGCTATTTGTATTTCCTGAACCAACTGTAAGAACTTAAGACGTCTTTGACATTTTATTTTCAAAAATCCATGTCTACTTCAAAAGGTTGGGAATCACCTATTGGAGGAGTGGCCCCCCTACATCCTTGGCTTCCTGGAGTTTCACCATCAGACAAAACAGGAAGTCCTTTGCGTCCCTCCCAGAGTCACTCAGACCTCAGTGGGTAGTGAGGGACCTTCCTGCCCGGCCCGGAGGTCCTGTGCTCCAGGGTGCAGACTTCCTGGGAAGCCACAGCCCCTGGGTCTGAACCCAGGTTGCACCCCACTTCTCTGCCACGTCTCGGCCAGGGTCTCACCTCGTGGACTGTGGGGCGGAGACAGACGGCTGCCACCTTCCTCCTCGCTGCCCGTGTCGGGGTCACTGCTGTCATGTAGCCGCTCGTCAGGGCTGCCCAGCTCCTGCCTCTCTTGATCCTCAAAGGGTCGATGGACGGAGCGAATTGTCACAGGCAAGTCCAGGCGGTCGTGGCCTCGACTGGGCTGTAGCCAGCGGGCAGGAAAGGCAGGCAGCCCCACGATGAGCAGGGGCAGTGCCCTGCTCGCCCCTAGACTGGCTCTTCCGGCAGACCCCGGTGCCTGACCTCTGCGCCCACCCAAATCCTGTGGTCCCCCAGCCAGTACCCTAAGAGGCTGTAAGCCCATCACTCAAATCCCAAGCTCCTTCAGCTTCTCTCCTGGGCCCTGCTATGCGCCCCCGTCACTGCTACTCCCACCTTCCTTACCTGTGGGGGCGTGAAACTCAAGTACAGCGCGTCGCCCGCAGGGAGGCTCCGTCGCCGGGGGTCCATCGGCCTGCGGGCCCAGGGGGCCTCGGCGGGAAGGGGCTCGGTCTGGCCCAGGGCGGCCAGCTGCCTGCGGGCCTCTTCGGCCTCCCGCTCCAGCAGGGCGCGGGCCTGCTCGCTCTCCCGGAGCCGGGCCTCCAGGTTGCCAGCCTCTGTGGCCCGCTCCTCGCCCAGCCGCCGGCAGCGTCTCAGCTCCTCCTGCAGCAGCCCATGCTGCCTCTGCAGCAGGGCCAGTTCCGTGGCCGGCTTCTCAGGAGCCACAGGGGTGGCCCCGGCCCTGCCAGCCTCCCCGTCTCGAGAGTTGGCTCGGGTCAGCTTCTCCCTTCGCTCGGGACCCTCAGGGAAGCGGGCTTCCACCAAAGTGTCCTGCTGGGCCACAGCCGCCTGGGGTGGAATGGGGACAGATGGCTGTATCAGAACCCCCTCTTTCTTCTGCTCCTCACCTCACCTCCAGGGCCCAGGAGTACCCCAACTGGGAGAGGCTCTGCCTGCCTGGGCGAGCAGCTCTGCTCTGGCGTCCCCCATCCCCACCACTGTCCCCATTCTCGCCCCTGCCCCACTCACCTGAAGGCCGTGGAGAAGTCCATAGAGATTGACCAATCGCTGCAAGACTTCCTGAGGACAGAGGAGAGCGTGGGAATAGGGCCCGAGCTTCAGGGTGGGAGGGCTGCCCAGAGGCTGACCTAGCGTGTGTGTGGGGACAGCCAGACTCCGGAGACTGTGAGGTGCAGACTGTCCCCCACGTCCCTCCACACTGGCTCCAATTCCTCAGACGGGGAGGAGCCCCCCATACAACCAAGTTCCCATCTCACCTCCTGCGGAGATCTCAGCTGATTTCCATTTCGATCCTGCAGAAATGGTCAAGGAGGGGGAGTCAGCAGGCACACAAGTCCCTGACATCTTGGTGTCAGGGATCTGTGGCCGGCTGTCCCTTCCCACCCTCGGGCCCGGTCCGGACACCTCCTGAGGACCCACCTTCTGGCTGGAGTCTGAGTCGGCCCTACAGAGCTCAATGGAGCCGTTGAAGGTTCTGGCCTCACCATCTGTTGAGGGGCAAGGATGGGCCGAACTCAGTTCCCCAGGACGCTGACAGGCCCGGCCCCTGGTGCCACCCCATTCTCTGTAACCCCGCACACCCACTACTCACTGGCAGTGAGCCCAGGACTTGTGTTACCACCACGCTCTGCTTCCACGGGCAGGGCTGGTTCCCGGGGCGTCAAGAGCAGCTCCACAGCAGGCCCCACCAGCAGGTCTCTCAGGCCTTCCACTGAAGGGGAAGAGGAGAGGTGAGGGCAGGAGCAGAGCAGGACCCTAGGGGCAGTGACTACATGGGCGCTGGACGAGGCAAAGGTCATTAAGGGTACGCAGGGCGAGAGGGTCCCAGCAGGAAGGACCAGGCTCTCCCTGCCTTGCCCAGCTCCCAGCAGGCAGAGCAGGGACTTCGCAGGCCACGGGCTGCCATCCCCGATGCGTGCGCGTCCAGGCCTAGCCGTGTGCCCACAGTCTGTGACAATGAGTGGATGAGCCCACACTCTTCCCTAGGCGCCCCTCACCCTCACGGATGGCATCCTGCAGCAGCCGCTCGCCACGCGGGGCCTCGAGGGACTCGGAGCGGAACAGGCCCCTGGGCAGTGTGGGCAGGGCCAACCCACTGCCGCCGTCCTCTTCCACCTGGAAATGGGTCATCTCGGCAAACAGCCCGACCTTCTCTCGCAGCAGCTCTGCCAGTGCCCGGTCTTTCTGCTGGAGCTCCACTGTGGGTAAGGACAGGTGAGCACACGGGAAGGCCCAGGGTGCCCAGGAGAGCCAGTGGGGGATAGGCAGCCCCAGGGGTCAGGGGTCATGGCTGGGCAGAGTGGCAGAACCTAAATTTGACTTTTTTGGCATTTACAAAAAAAGAAAAAACTTTTTTGGGGAAAAGGGACACCTGCACTTTTGTTCTCAAAACAAAAGCAAGAAGGATCAGTGGCAGGGACTAAGGTTATCTACCAGTTTTCATTCTCTCCCGTCTCCCTCCAGTTAGGGAACGTGTACAGTCATGGGGCACAGGACTGCCCAGTTAAGACTACATTTCCCAGCCTGACTTGCAGCTAGACATTACACGTGACTCAATTCTGGCTGACGGATACGAGTGTCTTCCAGACGGGCCTTTAAAAGAAATGGGTATACAGGCTCGCTGTTCTTTCACGCCTCCCTGCTAGCTGGAAGGCAGATGTGACAGCGGGAGCTTTAGTAGCCACTTTGGACCCAGAGGTGGGAATCTGCCCATTGAAGGTGGCAGAGTGGGACCACTACACTGCGCTTCCCCTTTCTAGACTGGTATGTGGAGAGAAATAATCTACCTTGGTGAGGCAGCTGATTTCTGTTGGTCTTTCTGTACAGACCTTCGGTCGTACCCTAACTAATATAAGGCCCTATGTAAACAAGTAGGTCAGGGTCTCAACCCTCGTCTTGCTAGCTCCCCTTCCCAGAGGCAGCCATAGTAATACCTTGTCTTTCTAGAGACACACACACACACACAGAGACACACACACACTACATGACACATATTTATTCCCCCATTTACATTGTTTCAAACACTGCCCTTTTCACCTAACAATATATTTTAGTTACGGCTCTCCATCAGCCCTCATGGAGCCACACTGTTTTTGAAAACACATGCAGTTTCCCACTGTGTGGCTATATCATCAATTAGTTGACAAACTGAGCGGCCTTACTCTTGATGCGTCGCAGGTAAGCCTCATCCTCTGTCTCAATCAGGGGGAAGTCCTCTCTGGACGGACACCTGGAGGGGTAACAGGTCAGGTGTGGGGGGCGGCAGGAGGCCAGGGTACAGACCAGAAATCAGCCTCCCAAACACGTTCTGTGCCTCCCAGGGCAGACCCACCGGCCACAGCCCTGTCTCCCTTCACCCATGACCATCCCTTTTCTTAGACCTGGTCACCTGCATTTACGGGTCTCTATGTGCCTCTCCTAAGGTCACCTGGAGAAGCGGCAGAGGGACAACTACAGGCTTTGGCACCAAGCAAACTGGGCTGAATTTGAAACCCTGGCTCCGCTATTTCCCGGAAGGTCTCCACTCTATTTCCTCCTCCGAAAAATGGGGACACTAACTTCCTTACAGGTTTCTTGGCAGGATTGACTGCAACAATGTAACAGTGCTTTGAACAGGGCCGAAGCTCAATAAATCAATCACAAGGAAGAATGTGAATTCTAATTTTCACAATCTCACACATAAGTACTAGTGATACAGAGGCTACTATGGACCTCATGTCCGTGGGACACATATTCTGCATTGTTCTGCTAGAATATGCAATTTCACCGTTTTTTATGCATTTCTGAAAAAGTTTGTTCAAAAGTATAAATTGCAAACATTTTAAAACAATAGGTTTACACATTATAAAGTGGACAAGAAGCCATTCCCTGAAAAATTTCTCTTTCTCTCTCTCTCTCTCTCTCTCCATATATATATATATATATATATATATATATATATATATACACACACACCATATATATATATACACCAGGGGTACCAAAAAAATGTACACATTTGAAGAAATGTTATCTATGTGTTACTTTCTGAAGTTGACTACTGTAGCAATGTGTAGTATGACATTCGCTCAAAAGATGGTTAATCAAATGAATGCTAGCGTCATTCATCGCATTGCAATTTTAATACAGTCTTTTCCTTTCTTAAAACGTGTATATCTTTTTTTGGCACCCTATATATATTGCATCCTGAGTTTTATCTCCCAGAATCCATTTTCAACATTTTACATGCTTCTTTGCTTCACTTGTTTCATCCCAACAGACACACACAGCTGACTGGTTGCCTCCAATCTAATGTGTGTCCAACAGAGGGTAGACCTGCTACTTGAGCACACGACACGATTTCCTTCCTGCCGCTACTATATGGAGTTTTGTTTATGAGGCTTGCTCCTCTCATCTCTAGTATCAGCGCTGTTGTCATCTTCTTTTTCACTCATTTTGAGAAAACAAAGGTAAAATGCGATACAATCCCATGAATCGCCGCGTGCCCACAGACCAGCTGGCTGGCAGGTGTGCGGCCATCGCAGCTCAGAGTATTCCTCTGCCAGTCCGCTCACACTGGGTTGTCATTGTGTGTATGAGAACACAGATGACCCTTCTGGCTTTGGGCCCTCTCGTCTGCCCCCAACCTCAGAACTCTGGGCTCTGTCCCCAAGGGGTGCTGTGGCCTGGGCCTGAAGCGGCAGGTCCTGAGGTCACACACACACTCACAGGCGCACACTCTGCTGAATGACACGGATCCAAGTACTCCGTTCATCCCGCGACGCCGTGTGAACCTCGTACATCTCAGGGGGCGCCGCGCTGATCAGAAACATCCCCTTCTCCTGATTGGCGATGTCCCGAACGATGAGGTTCGGCAGTGACACCACCGAGGGCTTGTCCTGCAGCCAGGGGAAAGGAGGGCTAAGCTGGGGCATCCTGACTCTTGGATACTTGGACAATCAAAGGATGGAAGAGTCTGCCTGCAGGACAAGAGCCCAGCTCTGGTGCCAGCCAGAGAGGACCTAGACGCACAAGACCCTTGCCCATGTATCGTGTTTCCCCGAAAATAAGACCTAGCCGGACAATCAACTCTAATGTGTCTTTTGGAGCAAATATTAATATAAGACCTGGTATCATATCATATCATATATCATATCCAGTCTTATAGTAAAATAAGACTGGGTCTTATATTAATCTTTGGTCCAAAAGACACATTAGAGCTGATTGTCCAGCTAGGTCTCATTTTCGGGCAAACATGGTAGTTAACTTTAAGCTTTACTTTCCACATCTGCATAGAGGAGGTATTAGTGGCCTTCCTCACAGGAGTAAAAGGGCCTGCAGTCTTATCTTATTACGGCCATTTTATTATGGTTGCTATCATAGACGTTGGACTGGAAGGTTCCAGGGTGCTTTCGGGCTCAGGCAGGAAAGCAAGAAAGGTCCGAAACACAGGCCATGCTGAGAAAGGAGGAGGAAGGCCTCACCAGGGCAGGAAAGCTGTACTTCTGGTCCTTCTCCTGGAGAAACACCAGCACATCCGTCATCAGCAGCATCAGCACGTCTGGTGGGAGACAAAGGCGGAGAGCAGTCAGCCTGTGAGGGTCTGAGCAGGGCTTCTCTCGCGAGGACCCGCCGACCCCGGCTGGAGTTCAGGAGCCCCTTTTTCCTGGCCCCTCTTCCCTCTGCTCCCTCCACCTGTGCAGAACTCCCACGTCCCCGTTCTTACAGCTCAGAAATGCGACGGGCAAAAAAAGATGCACGTGTCATCAGGTAACACAGCTTCTTGGGCTACAAGAGACCGTAAGGGTCAGCCAGTGCCTCTGAGGAAACCCATCTTTACCCTACCGAGGCAGGTTTCTTAACCTGGGGTCCACTGCTGGGCTCCAGGGGTTCTGCAAACCCTCTGAAGGTGCATAAGCAACTCTGCGTTTTAATATAACACCCGTGTATTTTTCTAGGTGAAAGGGTCCAGGATTTTTGGGAGTAGAAGGGATTCCCAGAGCAGGAAGGGCCACCCTTTTTCAGCCTTTCAGCTCCAGGTCTAACACTTAACTAGTAACGAAGACCTTTCTGGATATTGGACCTAAATTCCCCGGGCTCAGCATATTCCCAGTTCTCCTCAGTGCTGGGCAGGGAGGGGAGAATTGGGCTCCTCATCCATCCCTACACAGTGGAATGAAGCCATCTCCTTGCACTCTCCTCTACCCCACCAGCCTGGCCCTCAGTGGCTATGAGATCCCACACTTTGAGGAGGAAACAAAGGTCAAATCCAAAAACGCAGATGTCATGGTCAAGAAAACACACTCACCCTTTTTCCTTGGAGATCTTACCCAACTGTGGGCACCCAGCGGGAAGGGGAGGGCTTTTGCTGAATGCTTCAAAAATAAAGCTCTCCAGCCTTGCTATTTTTAACCCCCCCTCCCCTTATATTCTTAGCTGCTGCGTGGGAGGGATGGGAAGGAGAGAAAGGGATGAAGGAAAGTGACTGCGAAAGACTGCAGCCTCTAGGAGCATGGGCTGGGGATTCCGACAGGGGACAGAGGTTCAGCCAGGCTGTGGCCTCAGGCAGTGTGGCTTGCTTGGGTCCCTCATTCCTCACCCCAGCCAAGGCCTGTTACTCTCCGGCCCTGATTTGGGTGGCGCAGGGTGCAGTCTGGGAACGGAGCCTGGGAACGTGCCCCGCCCCCAACACGCCCCTCCCTTTCCCGACCCCGCCCGCCTGTGGGCCTCCCCCCCACACACCCCACTGTGTTCCCAAACTCCTGCCCTAGTGGCTGGGGCTCCAGCAGGTAGAGCCAAATGCCCTGAGCTTGCCCTCTGTTGCTGGAGTTTCTCTTGGCTGGAGTTTCTCCAGCCTCTTGGCTGGAGAGCCAAGCCCGAGCTCTCCAGGCAGGCAAGGACCAGAGAAATGACGACGTACTGATACGGAAGTCCCCGTGGGCACAGAAGTTAAACCCAGATTCCGTACTCCCGCTGCACCCATCCTCCTGGGTGCCAGGCTGCATCCAGCGGTCCTAGGGACGGCTGCTTCGCCCTCCCTACACCTGACTGCCACTCTTGCCCAGCCTGCCAAGCTGACCACTGACCTTTGAATCGGCCGGTCGCCGTCTTCCAGAGCAGGCAACCGTCATGGATGAGCTTGCGTCGCAGAAGCTCCTCCCGGCCGAAGGGGCCCTTGCTAGGCACCGGGGTCTGGGCGCGGGGGTCCATGCGGTTGTAGATCTCCTGCAGGCGGGCCCCCTTCTCCAGCTCGTGCACGTCCTGGTCCACGTTGGACAGCAGCTCCTTCACTAGCCTCAGCGCCGTCGCCAGGTTCTGGCGCTCCTCCTCAACCCCTGGCACGGTCGGCAGGGGTGGCTCAGCCAGCCTCGCTCCGGCCCCACGTCCCCCCAGTCCCAAGCCCGCCGCCTTCCCTCGGTCACCGCGGGCCTCTCCTCGCCGCAGGCGGCCCTCCCTGCCTCGGGGCCCCTCTCACCGTGGGAATGCTGCAGGAGCCTGCTGATGAGCACTGGGTACTTGGTGATGCGCTGGGTCACCAGCAGGATGCACTCCTGTACCCCATGCCGCTTCAGCACCGCCGAGCGGGTCACTTTCTACAAGGGCAGAGGCGGGGTCAGGGCCCGTGCGGGGCCGGAGTGGCGGGTGGCTCCGAGAACGCAGGACCGGGAGCCTGCACTCCGGGGCGGGCCCTAACCTGGCCGCGGACCTCACGCTGGCCTGGGGTGAGCGTCTGGGAAACGGGGACACACACCCCAGGCCCAGCGCTGGGAAGCTCTTGCTCTGCTGCCGTGAGGGGCCCCACGGGTGGAGCCACACCCCACGCAGCTGTGACACATATGAGCACCGTGGATGGGGCCTGGGTGTGGGTCCTGCAGAGGTCCACTCACCCGAATAAACTGCTGGAAGCGTTTGTCCCGCGCAAACAGCTCCTTGTAGAGCTTCAGGGCCTTGGTGTGACGGCTGCAGAACTCTGAGTAGGTTTTCCGCATCTGCTCCGCGCTGGGACCCGAGAACTGGAGGGCGGGGCACGAGCTGGGTCAGTGTCCCCCCCAGAGCCACACTGCACCCCCAGACACCTGCCCACCGCCTCTCCAGCTGTCCTGGCTTCCCCCGCCTGAGTTCAGAGGCAAGAGACGCCCATTCTCGTCACAGCCCCTGCCACCAGTTGCCCACGGGCCCTGCCTTTTGTCACCTGGCTGATGAGCAGGTCACCCAAGCGCGAGATGACAAAGTTCCGGGTGCTGCCCGGGCACAGGGCCTGGCGCCGGCGTTCCAGCAGCTGGCTGAGGAAGCGCGTGTGGATGTCACTGAGCTCGTCCACACAGGGGAACAGGCCCTGCACGGCGCTGGGCTCCAGCTGCAGCTCCTCCAGCATCCCCGTGCGGAACAGCCGGGTCATAATCTTCAGTGTTCTCACGTGGTGCAGCTCCGTCTGGATGAGCTCTGCACAGACAGAGGCACATGTGGGCTCCCCCCAGCCTGGCTGTCTGGGGGGGTGGGGAGGCGGGGGACCTCGGAGCTCGTCGGAGGGTCTCAAGGTCCCTTCCAGGTTAACATTCAGCATGACGAGGACCTATGATCGTTTACGGATCGTTTTTTGGCTTTATGGTCGCCCTCTCCAGTTGCTGGCTGCTTTAGGGCACAGACAACGTGTCCTCGCCACATCTGGGTCCCCAGCGTCCCTAGCACGGCACCAGGCATGACAGGCACCGAGGGAAGACTCAGAATTGACTTGAAGGAAGGGAGAAACACAGAGCCTTGGAGACCAACGGCCCCAAAAGGCAGGGGCCAGAGGCGACTTGTGGGATGTCGGGCAGGGTGTTGGTGACCCAGGGGCCACGCCGGGGGTCCTGAGAGGTGGGGGCTGGCAGAGGGAGGACAGAGCAGGACCTGGAGAAGGAGGAGGAGGCGCGGGGGTCCTGGGGCTCACCATAGATGACGTCCTGCTGCTTCATCACCTCCTTCTTGTGCTGCTGCAGAAAGCTGCTGTCCACAGCCAGGCTCCAGGAGTCCGCGGCGAAGTCCTTCTCGTCCATCTCAAAGTCGCTCATCAGCTCGTTGTAGATCACCTCCGCACCTGGACACCCGTGGGGGCAGCTCAGAGCCCACCCCATCCCTGGGCCCCGGGCCCTCCTGCCCACCGCTCCCAGGCCTGCGCCAGCACGCCCTCAGGCCCCGGGCTGGCACGCTCACCTTCGTCAATGAGGGACTCCACCGACAGGGCTCGGTTCCGCATGTTGAGCGAGTCTGTGGACTGGGACAGGATCCGACGCAGCCCCAGTGGAGACTCATCGTTGAAGTGTCTGAGGGAGGCAGGGGCCGGCTCAACACCCCGACGCGGGCAGGAGAGCCCTTCCCAGGCGCGCGGCCCCGCAGGACCCGAGAGGCAGGCACCCAACTTCTCCTTACCCGTCTGCCTGTGATTCTAAACCCAGGGGGTGGCAAGGCCTGCTCAGGCTCCTGGTGCCCACTGCCACTCTCTCTGCCTGCCTGGCTTTCCCTGCCCTCCCCCGCCTGCCCCTCACCCGTGGAGGCTCACCCAGCAATGTTGGTGGTGGAAACACTCTTGGCTAAAGACAGGGAGGAGCGGCCGCGGCGGGAGCCAAGCAGGGACTGCCGAAAGCTGTCGGAGGGGTAGATGGCGGAGCTTGGCCGCTCCCGGCTGGTGGCTATGGGGGCACCAAACAGGCACACGTCATACGTGGTGCCTTCCCAGGACTCAGGCCTGCCAGGCTCCAGGATTACAGGTGAGGCCTCCTGTCCCAGCCCACCCGGGGCCCGCGCCAGTCAAAGAGAGATGATAAGGGCAATGTCACCTTACAGGTGGGCAATACTTTTAATCTTATCTTCCCCCCTTCCCACAACAAGCCTAGGAGCAAATGAAGCTCAGAAAGGTCCCAAAACATGTCGGGGCGATTCAGCCAGTGGCTGAGCAGGGCCTTGGACGCTGGTCTTCTTGACTAAGCACCATGCCCTTCCTGTCCCACCAAAGCTGTGTGAACTGACCCTTGACAGCTACCTCCAACGCTCCCAAGTGCAGTGTGAATAACTGAAGAGAATGATAATAACACTCCTCCAGGCTGCAAGCAGGCTCAGACACCCAGCCTCCCCAGCCCCCATTCCCATGTGAATTGTCCTGCCCTGTCCCTAAGCCGGAGCCTGGACATCCATCACCTGTTTCCACCTAAGCGGGGGAAGGTGCTGTGCCAAGGAACCACCTCAAGGGGGCAGCAGAGCCCAGGGCTGGGACGCAGGGGGCCCAGGGTCCCTGGGGGCTCCCGCACGCCTGTTACTCACTCTTACTGCGGAGTGACACGGACTGTAAAGCAGTGCTGTTCTTCAGCAGGGCGGCTTTCTGTTGCTGTGACACAGAGCAAGAGAGAGACACTGAGTCAGCTGTCACCCAAGGGTGACCTACAAGGGCACACAGGGCAGGAGTCGGCCCCCTTGGGAGAAAGCTGGCATAATGGCTAAGGGCACCAAGGTGGCTGAGCCCAGTGCTGGGGGCTGGCTCGCTGGGACCTGGGGTCCGGCTGCCCCATGGTGACAGAGGAACACGGGGGAGGGAATGAATGAAAAGGGTCTGAGGGTACCGCACACTCACTGCCCTCTCCCCCAGCCCTCTGCCCTCCCTGCCATCTCACCTTCTGCTTGACCTTGGTACAGTTGGCCAGGGTGTCTTTACAGCGGTTGTGGATAGTCACATTGCAGGCTGGGAGGGTGGGGTAAAGAGGGTGAAGGGAGGGCCGGGCGGTACAGGAGGGGGCGCCCCCACATGCAGACACCCATCTCCCCCTGGCCAGGCCGGCTCAGAGACTCTCCCCCTTCCCAGACGTCTCGGCCATCCCTACCCCCCAGCCCACCCCTCCCACCGCCCCTCCAGCAGGGAATGAAGTGAGGGTACAAGTGTTGAACCCAACTAAGCAGGCAAGGGGATGTGCAATCCTGACTCAGGTGATCTGCGGGGGGACTAGAGGAAGAAGGGGTTTCTGGCTGCCAGAGACGAGCTCAAGAAGCACAAAGGTGGCTGAGAATGACAGAAGGGAGAGAAGGGAGGACGCCCACAGAGCAGAAGATGGCACAGGAGCAGCCGGGACGGGGGTTAGGGGCAGAGGGGGGTACCCTCCCCTGAGCGTTGCCTTGGTTCTAACAAGCCTCTGAGGCAGTCTCCATTATGTTACCCTCATTTCACAGGTGAGGAACCTGTCCTGGAGCTCAGATCAGCCAGACACCAGGCAGCGAGAGGGGCAGCTGGGATTTCACCTCAGGTGTGCCTGAGTCCAAAGGCTGTGCTCTTTCTGTGACCTCTGGCCGGGCCCCAGCACAGCAGTGTGAAGGCCGACGGGCCAGGGGGAGAATGGGGCCAGGCTCAGTCTGTCCTGTCCCCCACCACCAGCCTGCCTCTGCACTGCTCAGCGATGCCTGCTCCGACTCAAGGCGGGCTGCCTTCTCTCTGCCAGGCCGGGAGTCCTGTTCCCCCACTGAGGCGCACCCACAGCTCCCACCCTCCGTCTGCTTCTCCCCCACCAGCCCCACACCTTGCCATGGGGGCGGAGAGGAGAAAAAAATGAGAGGAGGGAGGAGCAGCAGAGCCTCGTCGCTGGGACCACGGGCCGTCCCTTCCCGACATGCCCTGTACCAGCGTCCCGGCCCCCGGGGAAGCAACAGCGGAAACTGCTCACTCCTTCAGACAATGCCCAGCGCCGCACTCACTTCCACAAATACAAGGCCCGTGGGGTGTGGCCGAGGGGCAGACAGAAGTGGGGCGGCTGCCCCCTCCTACCTCTAGCACCGCGTCTCTGGAGCCAACCTCCCCACGCTTTCCACCTGCTCTCAAAATAGTGCTCGCTGCCCGCCTCACAGGCTCCCCTAGCAACGAGCTTCTGGATTGGGAATTCTGTCAGGTCTCTAGAGGGATCTAGATTGGGACTCCCTCCTCATCCTCATAACTCTAAGCTGAGCAGCAAGGAAGCGGGGAGACCTAGCTGGTTCTCTCTGGGGGTTCCTTCTCCCAGTCCCTCAGGGATTGAGAGGCTAGAGCTGCGGCCCCGCCATTCAGCAGCAGGTCGCAATACCCCAGTCCTGCTCTAATCCCAAGTGGCTCTTTGCCATAAATTGGGGTGGGGCAAACGGCTCTGCACAGACAGTATGTAGGCCCCTTGGGGAGGAGAAGCCCTTGCTTGTGTAATACTTCCAAACACAGGGCCACCCTCTGAGGCGGGAGGCGGGTGGGAATTTGAACCCCATCCCCAATGCACACATCCCTGCCATCTGCCCTCCTCCTGCGGTGGGGTCAGCCAGATTGGAACTATGAGCAGAGGGTCCTAAACCCATCCTCTGCTTCCCACTGCAGAGACCTAGAGATCTCAGGCTCCACCCTCGGTCAATAGAAAGGGCGGGGCATGGGGCCCCTGAAGTCTGGAGTGTCCAGTTCTGCCTAGAAGACGGGCAGAGGCAGCTGCAAGGCCGGCAGCTTGCCCCCCAGCTCCCCAGGCCTCCCCCCACCCGCCCTCACATACATTCCTGCTCCTTCTCCAGCCAGTCCCCCGGACACTCAGCAGCTGTTCCGGGGACACCCAGAGGACGACAGCTGCACGGGGAGCCATCCCAGCCTCCCTTCCCCCATATTCCCATAAACCCTGCTTATGCTGCCTAAACCCTGCTTATGCTGGATTCCGACCGCCACCTTCCCCGGGCATGAGGAAAGGGAGTAAGGGATCAAGCATCTGGCATGTGGGCCCAGCGGGGCCCCTGAGAGGAATGATCCTAGGGATCCAGGGCAGAAAGGACAGATGGAAAGATCGGGGTCAGTGGGCACCGAGTCAGAGTAACATTCAGGGTCCAAACCACTTACTCGGGCAGATGAGGGCTTCCTTGGCCGTGATGCTCTTGTTACAGGCGTAGCACATGGTCATGCCAGAAACGGAGATGGTGGTGAAGAGGTGCCCATTGGTATAGCGGGCGTCCTTGGCTTCCTTCATCTTCTCCTTTTCCCGGGCCTAGAGCAGGGGTGAGAGAGACAGGAAGTGAGGCCGGGAGACGCCAGGCTGCCTGAGGAGTCCAGGGACACAGGGCAGGGAGGAACGCCTGCCTGGGGCTGCCGGCAGGACACCAGTCCCACAGCAGAGCTCGCTGCAGCTGTCCAGCAGGGACCAGGCCAGCGCTGGACCCACCTGGCCTCTGCGGCTGGGCTGCCTCCTGGTGCCACTCATGTCCCTGGCTCTCGACCGCGGCGTCCTCACTCCACCTCCCAGCCCTGGCTCTGCTCGTCCCCAAGCGGCTGTGCTCTCTCCTCTGTGCCGGGGAAGATGCGCAGAGAGCAGACGACGCAGAGGGTGCCAGCTCACCAGCGCTTTCAAATCTATGGGAGTTAGCTCCTCTTATAACCATGACAACGGGTGCTGTCTCATGGCAGTCACAGTGGGGGGCAGGAGATCCCCTTGTCAGATTGCCTGAAGGGGGCAGAATGCCTCCACTGCCACCAGCAACGCAGAGTCAGGGTACCAAGCCTGACTGCCCCCCACACTCAGCCAGGGTTCACCTGTGCGGGAGGCAGCGCGTCCCCCACTCACGCCGAGGTAGGAGGAGCCTGGCTGTGGTCTAGTGACTCCTCTCTGGGCTCTTTCGGGCTGGGCCTCACTCCTGGTAGGAAGTCTCTCCTGCAGCCTCACTGTTATCCCTCCGGTACAACCCTCCAAATCCTACGGTAGCCCCCTCTGTCCCTCCTCATCCGACGGGTCTCTCCCTCCTCGGAAGTCCCTCTGGTATCTACCCTCCCGTCAGTTCCCGTCAGCTCTCCTGGTCTCCCTCAAGATGGCACACACCGAGCCCTTCCTCAGATCCTCGGTCGCTGCTGGTTCCTGCTCAGCTCTCTCTTGTGCTGTCCTGACCTCAGCAGATCCTCTGCAGGTCTTCCTTCTCCCTGACCTCTCTTCTGTCCCTCCTCAAGCCCCCAGAGCTTCCCCGAAAGCCTGAGGTGAGAAGACGGAATGTCATCCCTCCCACCTCTGCCAGGGCCTTCCCCAGGGGTCACCTGAGACCCTGGATTTTCCCTCCACTCTTAGAGGGCAGAGAGTAGGAAGAGAAGAAGCTGACAAGACAGCCTCCAAGGGTTCCCAGCTTCTCAGAACCAACGAGCGGATCAGATCAATCAGCTGAGGCCGAGGGTAAGAGCCCCGAGTCGGAGGACACTCTGGGGAGGAGGCATGGGACAGAGAATTAGAACTGGGGAGCCTTCAGGCCGGCCCTCAGAGGCCCTCAGAGGCCCAGGCCTGCCGCCCAGCTCCAGCCACACTAGCCCTTAAGAGGTGGGGGAGGGGCCGGGACATACTGGTGCTTAAGGGAGAAAAGGGAAGTGAGCAGGAGCTGAGTCAACACCACAGGGCCAGAGGGCACTGGGCCCCTGCACTGCCCTAGCCAGCCCCAGTCCTGGGCTCCCTGGTGGCCCGGGATCCTTCTCTCTCCTGCTCCCCTCAGAGGCTCCAGGTCTGTCTGATGAGCAGAGCCTGGAGCCTCAAGGTCACTCCCCACCCCAAACCTGCATTTTTCCGTGCTCCTCTCTCGTGTCTCTCTCCCGCCGCCTCCTACCTCCTGGCCTCCCTGCCGCCCCATGGCGGCCCTCCTCTACTCCTCCCCCCCACCCCTTGCTCACCCTGCTTCTCCTCCAGTGCCCTTGGCCTCTTCCTGCCCGGCCCCTCCACCTCGGCCTGGTTAAGGAAGCTGACCTGCTCCAACTCCAGCCTCCAGTGTTCCAGGCCTCCCTTTCTCCATTCTGGTCCCCACCTGCCTGGACCACTAGAAAACCCTCTCTTGCTCCAAACTGTAGCTCTTTAGATCAAATCCGGCTCTGAATAATAACCTTAGAGAACCTCAAAGGTCAAATCCAACTATGTCTTCTCACCACACCCTTCTCTCCTCTCCTGCCCTCCCAGCCTTCTCTATGACACACACAAAACGAATTAAAAGCAAGCAAACAAAACCGGGAATATCATCAAAAAGAGCAACACATCTGAATCCAGGTCAACTCCACAAGGGGCAGCGCTGCAGACCTGCCCTAGTGTTGGGCACCCCTCCCCTCGCAGGCCTCTGCCCTCCACCCTTAGGCCTTCTGGGGAGCTCACCTGGGAAGGAGGTGGGCAAGGGAGGAGAGGACTGGGGCTGCCAGACAATGGGGTCTCTGTGGCCCTCCCTCTCTGGCATCCATGCCTCCGACAGGAACCCAGGTGGTCTGGGCCCAGCCTCCTCTACCTCCGACACTCACCCTCTCGCCAAGCGACCCCTTCTAGGTGGGCCAGCAGCGGGCAGCTGCCACAGCAACCGCACATCCCAACACGGGCGCTGCCCAGCAGCTAGCGGTCCTGGCACTGCCTAGCGCTATTGTCCCAGAGGCAGCCTGTGCCCGCCCCAGGGCTCAGCTCTGGCTGCTGAGGAGGCAAGAACACAGGGCCTGCTCACCAGGGGTGCCCACTGCAGAGAGGCAAGGAATGGGCTTGTCTTTGCCAGGTGTTCTTCCGAGTAAGGTCGTCACACTGGTCTCCCATCGACCCGCCCACCGGCAGGACACCCTTTGCCTCCACGCCCCAATCTGTCCGCCAAGAAAAGGACTCATTGCCCCACAGTCCATAACACCCACCACGGACCCCAGGCCCTTCCCGCTTGGGTCAGCACTCTGCCGTCCAGCGTCTAGAGTCACTGTTTCTCGTGAACCCTCCCGGGAGCCTTTCTGGCTGCACAGCCGTCACCTATACCACTGTGACACTGAGGGTGACACTGGTGAGGCACCCAGCACAACATGCACTCAATACATGTTTGAAAATGAAGGAAAGGAAGGAAGCAAGGAGGGAAGGGGGAGTGGACGGACGGACGGATGGAAGGACACCTGTACGGGGGCCCCGCAGCAGCCTCCCGCACTCTGGGGCCGAGTCCACGTCACCGCTGAGTCTTCCGTGTCCTCTCCTCATCTCCCCTTTTCTCTCCTCCTCCTTCCTTTGAGCTCAGACCCTCAGGGTTTTCCCCAGAGCCCAGAAGGCGGCCAACCCAAACCTTCCTTTGATCGTCATCCCAGATCGTGCTCACATTTTGGGAAAGAAAGACGGGGTGAATGGCGGAGGGCATTGCGGCTGGTGCCCCAAAAGCTCAAAGGCAGAGGCAGTCTGCCCCCTTCTCTGCACTTTGCTCTCCAGGCAGAGAAAAGGCAGGTGAAGGACAAAGCAATCCCAGAGCTGGACCTTGGCTTCCTGTGCTCCCAGGGGATGGCAATGGACGGCAGAGCCTGTCCAGGCAAGGCCTAAGCCCACAGCTGTCCCTGCTCCTCCATCGGGTGTCCCAACCCAGAGTCCTGGGGTCACGTGGTCCTCAGCCTAGCCTCTTCCAGCAGCCCCTTCCCCGCACGGGGAGACTCTGTGCAGGCCCTCTGTGTGGCGAGCAGAAGGCCCTGCAGGGGCTCCAGTCATCTGTGGCTCAGCCTGGGCCAGCCGGGGAGCAGTCATAGGCTGCAAGGGGCTCTGAGTCACGGGGATGAGCTGCACGGCTGGGAAATGAGACAGGGTTCTCCTGGCCGTGGGGCCAAGAGGGTTTGGCACGGTCACAGCCGGGCTCTGCTCCTTGATGATTTTCCAGGGACAAGATAAAGGCAGGAGGCCGAGGAGAAGGCGGCCGACTGAAACACGAAGGCCAAAGCCACACACGTTACACAAAAAGACATCGCTGAGCACACAAAGACACTTAATACACGCTTGCTTGATGAATGAGGATGAGACCCTGGACGGGGGGGCGGGCACAGCGGTGAAGCAGAGGAGCAGCGCTTAGGGCCACAGGGAACGAAATCAGGCTAGAGACCCCGAGATCCAGGCATCTTGGACCCCAGCCTGCCCCCCACCCGGCCACACCTGTCGGGTCAGGAGAGGGAGACCAGAAGAGGGGGCGGGGTGGTGCAGACAGACGGGCATTTGTGCAAGTAAACAATAGCTATGCCAGGACTCCCTGCCCTCCTGGCACAGCGCAGGCCGGCGGAGCTGGGAGGGGGGCAGCTGCTGCCTGCAGACCCCCCTCCCCCAAAGAGACATAAACAAACCCAGAAGGGCCCTTACAGCTCCTCTCAGCCATGTGTCGGACCAGCTCCGGGAACCCTGACCCATCTACAAACTCAAGCTCCTGGAGAACGCTTCACACCAAAGACTAAAGCTAAGACTGGAACTGTTTCCTTGTGTCCAGAGCACCAGCCTCCTACTGGGGGGACCACCATTCAAAACAGCCCCCAAAGCATCTGGGGACGGACGGACAGACGTACACACCCCCCAAGGTAGAGGGCCCATGCAGGCATGGGACTCACACATTGAAACCTGTCTCCTCCCTGATGCCAAAGTCAGGGTTCCAGGGAAGCCCGAGGGACTGGCCTCAGACCCCTTTAAATCCTTAGTGGGCTCCAGGCACCTCCAAGCCCTGCAGTCACTCAGCGATTTCCCTAAGCTTTCAGCTCCCTTCCCCCACCCTCGCTTCTCCCCTTCCCCTCAGCTCTTTCCCTAACCTCCATGACCCACAGAATCTTTTCCTGTGCTCCCCCAAAGATTCAACCTCCTGTGGGCCCCCAATGCCTCAACTTCCCCCTAGAGCTGCTGCCCCTCTCAGCTCCCTCCTGGGCTCACCTAGCCCTCCCCTGGGGCTCCACTCCTCATCCTGCACACAAAGCCAGCCACCTCTCCTTCCTCAGGACAAAGAAAGTCTCTCTCCTCTCTCCCCACTCCAATGCTGGGATCCTAGAGAGGACAAGGGGAGCCCCCCTCCCCTCCACAACCATCGCTGCATCTCTGGCCCCTGCTTGCTCCTAGGCAGGAAAGACCCTTTGTTCTGAGGTGCATGAAGGTTGGGAATGGGGAGTCGGCGGAAGAACAGGGGGCTAAGAGAGAACGGGACCTATGGGGCTTGGGGTCTGCAGGTAAAATGTAGAGCAGAGAGAACTGAGGGGGTGGAGGGCTGAAAACAGCCTGAAAGGACAGAAATGGAGTGAAAAGAAACCAGCAAGGGGTGGGAGCCACACAGAAAGACTCAATGAGGGTGGGAAGAAAAGGCAGGTTCCACTTCAATTTCTCCACCTACAAGGAGGTCCTGGGGCGTGAGGCTAGGAAGGGGGGGTGTCAGGGCTTAGCTGACATGTCCCCTAATAGGTAGCAGGAGAGACCGTCTTCCTCAAATAATCTCATTTCCCGTAGGCCCCCTCTATTTCCCACCACAGTATAAAAAGAAAGGAGACAGCTGGTGTGTTTGGGGCAGGGAGGGGGAAGAGGGGATCCAGGGTTTGTTGGCTAAGAACCAACTCCCCCTTCTGTAACCACAGCTTTCCGGAGGGTGGCCCTCCCTTTCAGACCAGCCCAAACTGACAAGCACCTTGCTCCAGTGGCCTTAGTTTTCTCAAATCCACCTCAGCCCCCTATACCCCACCCCTGGCCAGCTGGCCAGAGTCCCACTACCCCGACCGTGGCCAGCCCCAGGACAGAAAGAGCAAAGCTTCTGGTTTCCCAGGTCTCCACCACCAAAAAAGCAGGGCATGAGGACCCAGGGATCTAGCGCCCCAGCTCCTCCCAATAACAGAGAAAAGGCCCCAGTCAGTATCTATCCCATAACTCTTCTCTATCTACACCCCCTCTTTCCAGGTCTGCCCTCCATCGGCTCCCCCATGGCTTTCCTTTTTAGGGTGGAACCAAATTTCCGTGGTTTCAAAAAAGCTCTCCACCCCCCTTGGCAATACTCCAGGGTCTCAGCTCCAACGGTTGAAAAATAAACAGACTCGCAGAGCTGGGGCCTGGCCTGGCGCAGAGCTGAGCTGAGCGGCCTCTGGCCACCCCACTGTTCCATACTTCAGCCACCTCCTGGCCCCAGGCTCTTGGGTTTGTCTGAGGCCCCACTCCAATCCCCAGCTGCTTTCCCGTTAGTGGAGTCTCAGCTCAACCCCGCAAGGGAAAGTTTCAGGACAGAACCTTCTCCAAGTTAACCTCAAGAGAGGTAGGCAGGCAGGCTAGGAGCTAGGAGCAGGTGGGGAGGTGTCCCCCATCCTCGAGGGCTCCTACTGCTCCTGCCTGAAGGTGGTGACAGTGGTCTGCAAGGCTGGGGGCCTGGAGCAGGGCGCTGGGACCCGGGCGGGGTAGGACAGAAGCCACAGTTAAACCAGCTGTGGGCCGCATCCTGGCCTTTCTGAGAATGGCGGGTGTGGGTGCCCAGAGAGGCGGGCATGGCTACCTGCACATACTGCCTTCCTCCCAGCTCTCTCTTATTCACCCCGAGTCAGCCTCATCACTTCCTGGGGGCTGCGTGTAGAGGTCATAGCCTTTGGGAGTGGGCCTGTGTACAAAGGCAGGGATAAAAGATACTCGGAAAAGAGTGGCCAAGAGGTCATGGTGGGGGGTGAGGATAATTATATACCCAGACTCTTGAAAGGATAGTGAACAGATCCCCAGAAAAAGAGATAAGGGAGCTGGGAGAGAAGGAGGAGGGGCAGGGGGCACGGTGCCCAGTGGGTCAGCCTAAGGGTTTCAGGTGGTTTCAGGCGGTGAGAACAAGGACTTGGGAAGCTGGTGGGGCAGAGGGGGGTGGGGGCCCCTGCGTTGCAGAAACAGGGGTGCTCAGGACCCCTAAGGATGGAGGAAAGGATCCCAGCTACACAAAGACCTCTGTTGCCCTCACCTGAAGGTGCGGCTGGGGGGGGAAGTCAGCCATGCCACAGCCGTCCTGACCCCAGCCACCCACCCACCCGAGGGGAGAACTGAATCACAGCTGGAAAGTCCATTTGCGCGGAGGAGGAGCTGACTTTTGTCTCGGAGGGGTGGTGGTGGGAGGAAGCCGAGAACCCACCCCCTCCCGTCCCGTCGGCCGGATGGCGGGGACAAAGGGGGAACAACCAAGGCGGCGACTGCGGGGTGGGGGGAACGGCCGAAAACAAGCCGGTGGGACCCGGCAGACGGGGTGCAGCCGAGCTCTCGTCGCCCCCACCCCAGTACACACCCCGCCCGCCCGCCCTGTCCCTTACCCGAGCAACGAGCAACTTTCTTCGGTGTGGCCCCGAACACCCGGTCCCGCCGAACCAGAGGCCCCCAAGGCCAGGCCCGCTGTCTCCCGGGACCGGCACCCGGCACCCGGCACCCGGCCACGGCCGCGCGGAGCTGGAGCGCGGGTCGCGGCCGCGGCCCCCCACCCTGCCCACGCACTGCAGTCCCCACCCACCGCCGCCGGCCCGCCGACGCTCCGCCCGATCTTGGCGCCCGGCAAGCCGGCGGGGAGACGGGGGAGTGCGCGGGGCCGGGTCGAAGGGCAGCCCGAGGACGCGCGGAGGCGAGGGGTGCGGAGCCCACCTTGCTCACTAGCTCTTTGCTCCGGTCGATCCGCGCCCGCGTGAGGGATTCGATCCGAGACATAATCCCCCAGCGGGGGGAGTCGGGGGGTCACGGCGGGACCCAGGCGTCCAGCTATTGTGGGGGAGGCGGGGGCCGGGCAGGCACGCGAGGTCTGGATACAGGAAGTCGGACTCCCCTCACCCGGCACCCGCGCCAGTTCCTCAAACCGGAGTCTCCACCCCCGCCCGGGCGCAGGAAGGGGGAGGCGGGGCAGAGCAGGGCGGGTGCCCGCGGGGACCGACAGCGCGGTACCCGCAGGGGCAGCTCGGAGAAGTGCGCGTCCCGGGACAGGCTGAGGGCCCCCGGCCTGTTTCCTCTCCAGCAGCTGGGCTGTCCTCTAGCCCCCGAGACCAGCCTCTGAGATCTGGTCTTCCTAAAAGCCACCCCTGCCCAGCCCCGGTCTCCCTTCCCCCATCCTCCCCCAGCTCTCCAGGGAACCCGCACCAGTTCCTTCCTGGCCCTCCAGCCCATCAAAGCAGGCCAAGCCGACAGACCCCTTTTACGACTGGGGGCAGGGGTGTGGAGAAGGCGGGAAGTCAAAGGGGAATCGAAGGCTGGACCTTTAGAAGGCGTGGAAAGGATTTACTAACAGAGGTCGAAGACACATGGGCAGAGGAGAGACTTCTCTGGCTAGCCCCCACCCCTCTGGGGCCTTCCAGACCGCACTGGGTCCATTCCCTTCTCCTAGCTCCGCTGGAGAGGAACTGCCACCTTTCCTGAAAGCCACGCTGAGGAAGTCCTTCCTTGTGTCTAACTCCAGTCCTCTCTGTTGCAAGTTAGGCCAGAACCAAAAGACCAGCCTGCCTCAGTCAGGGGCAGCTGGAGTCTGGCCAGTGTCTCCACAAGAAGGCGGGTGGGGTGCATTCTTTCTGAACCCTTTGCTCCAGCCCTGGAGGCCACCTCCACCTTGGGTGAGTTTCCTGCAACCGGGAAAACTCCTCCTCCACCAGCTATGCCCATTCACATTGCAGTTCAGTTCTGCCTCCTTGGGTCTCCCATTTCCCCGGAGAAACCGGAAGCACCGAGTGCCCTAGAACGCATCCTCCTTGGTAGAGTCCTGCGGGATTCTGGTCCCAAAAGGTGTGGGAGAAGGAGGGAGGGGCCCGCAGGACCGCAGAGCCAGGCTGCAGGTTTCCAGCCCAACTCAGCACTCTTGGAGGTGCCAATTTTAGCCTCTGCCACTATTTTGGGCGTCACTGCCACACCACTGGCTAAGCTGGTTGGGCTGTGCACCCCCAGCGCCACCCCCGCGTGGCTCCTGTGGCCTCACCTCCTGTTTAGCAACTCCTTCTTCACCTTCTTCACTATCCCCGTTAGGATCCTTATATAGCAAAAGCCAGACAAAAGGAGAGGAAAGGACCCTGCGTGTTCTAAGCTGGAAGGAAAGTAGAGAGCAGAAAGGACTTTCAGGCCCCAAGGGGAGCTGATTCCTCCTGGGGTGCACCTGCCGAGAACATCTGGGGCAAGGCCCCAGGAACTCCCCTAAACCAGCTCCTGGTCTCGGAACCCCAGACTCACTCACCTCCCCACAGTGGGCAGCCAAGGCTGAGGAATGCACTAAATTTAAAAACTGCAGCCAGAAGCCAGAACCCTGACCTCATGGCTCCGCCCACTGGGGGCCCTGAGACAAGGGGTGGGCTGGGACCTCAGCTTTTCTCCCAGGCTGGGAATGAGAGGGTGCCGCAAGCTAAGAATAGAATTTTAAAGGGCCAAACTCCCAGCTGAGTACCCAATAAATCTGGGACCTGAATCTCACGGTTTTTTGAGGGATCTCAGTCCCCAAACTCAACTTAGGAGGTTTCTATAAAAGAACCCAACTCTCCAACCTCTTCCTGGCTCCCCCCTTCCTCAGTCTCCTGTTCATCCCACCTGCTGTTTGTCACCCTATGTTCTCCTTCCTCTTCGGAGATGAGGAGCAGGGAAGGGGACCTGGAGGTTGAGTAAACGGAACAACCCGTCTACCCCTAAAAACACCTGGGCTTTCAGTGAGCTAAGCCTGCAGCTTGACTTAATTTTCATTTTCTGTAGCCTCTGGAACAATGAGCCCTTTTCCTTCGTCCTTGGCCTCTCCAGCCCCTTCTTCCAAACCATTTCACCCCAACCCTTTCTACTGTTGTCCGGGGGCACCACCCAGCTGTTCAGAAACTCTTTAAGTACACAAAAACAAAAGCCAACCGAATTTCTGCCAGATGCTAAAAGTAGCCATCACCTTCTTTAGGTCATTTGACTTGACAGATGTGTTCGCCACATTGCAGGGGAGAGGAGGCCGGCCCAGGGAAGAACCGGGTTGTCAGTGGCCGTGGCCTATAAGTGACACACAGAGCGACGGGGGACCTAGGCCCAGGAAAAAGCTTGCTTCTTCTATTGCTTGGGACCTCGTGCATTGTGGGAGGGGAGGATGGAGACATCACTGACTCCAGCGGCCAGCCATCAGAAGATGGTGGAAGACGGGATAGGCGGTTTCATTAGGTTCACTGCCAGGCGCAGGCAGCATTCTATAGCTGAAACTCCAGCTCTGTAATACAGCTCCACCTCTTACTACCTGTGGGATCTCGGCACGTCACTTAGCCTCTAAGTTACTGTGTCTGAAAAATGGAGATTGAAATACCATCTTTGCCCGAGTGTTATAAGAATTAATTGAGATGACCTCTGGAAAAGTGTTTTGTCAACTCTACCATGCTAAACAAATAGGAAGGAATAAGCCACTTCCTTCTCTCACTGCTTGACTGAGCTCCTGGCTAGCCCCACCCCCTGGTGTTTACCTGTGTAAGCCTCCTACCTCGGGCTGGGAGGCCCAGAAAGAAGAGACCTCGTGAGGCCGGCACACCAGTCATGAGGGTAGAAAGAAGACGGACCAGGAGATGACAGAGAGGGAAACAGGAGGACAGACCCGAGGACCCTGGGGAGGAGTGGGACAGTGTCCTGATGTGCTCTTTCCTGCTGCCTGTCTGTGCCCACATTCCCCTTCAGCGGGTTCCTCACCCCCTCCCCAGCCTGTGAGGCCAAGGGTGGGCCAATGCAGACCAGCTGGGATCTGGATGGCGGCTGGGCAGAACTGGCTCCCCTGCCATTCCCACAGCAGGAAAAGGGGGCGGTTCTGCCAGCAGACTCCCACCCTAAACTGAGAGAGAGCCGTGGGGGACAGCACGTGGGGGACAGGACGAGACTCACCTCAAGGCTAGTGTTCTCTTTGTTCTCTAGAGAGCTCTGCTCCCCATGGTTAAGGAGAAGTTCCCCCCCCCCCCGCATTTCCCCCCTCAAGCTCTAGAATTCTCCAGTTGTTCCTCCCCTTCTCAGACTGCATGGTCTCAGGCCTCAATGTCCCCACCTTGGCCTGTGGTGAGAAGGTGCTGACGACCCGGTTGTATCTGTGCTTTCCCTGCCCTGCAGAGAAAGGGCATACTTGGCTGAGGATGGCAGAGGACAGAGCTCTGGCACCGCTATGGGTGGGGCCTGGGAGTCCTGGGTGACTCCCATGGTCCTTCCAGGTGAATATGCTGCTGCCTTTGCGGGTGTGCCTGGTGCTCAGGAGTACATGCACGAGAGGAAAGGGGGGGAGGGGGGCTCACGCTGCCAGTCCATGAAGAAAATGGAAAGGAATTCAGCAGCAGCAGGGCTCCCGGCTTCCGCAGAGCTCCGGGTGGTGACAGAAGAAAGCGGCGTGCTCACCTGCCCGGGGTCAGCACTGCACATGGCCCCAGACAGCGGTGTGCAGCTTCCAGAACCATCAACTTTCCTGGCTGCCACTCTGCCTGGTGTCTGATTTCAACTCCTGCGACTGCCGTACCCACCCATACAATCATGAGCCTACAGGCACTTTGCAAGAAATAAAAAGCATTGCTGTAATTGTTACCATTATTATGCCCAATGGTTATGATTCTGCTGCCCACCTCTTAGCTATGTGAGGCCTAAACAGGGAGGGCTAGGCCACTCCATGGCCGCTGAGGCTCCTGGCCTTCTCTTCCAGCTGTTCACAGCTGGCTGCTAAGTTGCAGGAATGGGGAAAGCAGAGGAAAGATGAAGGAGGCTAGGAGGGATGGCTCGCATTCCCTTAAAATTTGAACATTGCCTGGAGTCTCTGTCTACAGGGGAAGCTGGGGCAGGGAGAGGACGATGGGATGGGGAGAAAGGGGACACGGGAGGCAGTGGTCCCCAGGCCTCCTGCCTCCCTGTCTGACTCCTACCTTGGTCTTTCCGGTCATGCTCAAGAGGAAGCTGAAGGTCCGTCGCAGGGAGGAGCCGGCCCAGGTCCCTGAGCTCCGTTCCAGTTGGCTACAGCTACAGAGAGGGAAGGGAGAGGTGAAGACACTCACAGAGAGATGGCGGGTGAAGGTGCCATGACCAGGGGAGAGAATGGAGACACGAGCGAGCGGAAAGACTGAGAGTAAAGGTGAGGAAGAGAAAGATCCACTGAGCGAAAGACTCTGAGAGAAAGGTGAGGAGGAGAGAGATACCTCCACTGCCCAGCTCCGGCGACCTCCTGGATGTGGACACCAGGTTCCCAGGCCCCTCTATTTGTGAGGAAAACTCCAAGCTCCTCCCAGATAAGTGCAGACCACCCCTTCCTACTTAATCCAGGTCCACTCTCCTCTCTCAGGCCGCTCCCAACGGAAGTGATATGGGGTGGGGGCGCTCCGGGGGGGAGGGGCATGGTCCCCTTGCCAAACAAGAGCCCTGTGTAAGTACGACCCTCTCTGCTGCTTGGATTGGGCCTCTGGGCCTGAAGCCAATAAGGACTGAATTTCCTGGGATTTCATCAGCCCCGTCCCATGAGCTAATCCCAAACCCAGAGCCAGGAGGATGTGTCAGCTAGAGATTTTCAGGACCACAAATCAGAGCCTGATATCTTAAAGGGCCCGTTACTGGCTCACACACCCATGCCTCTCAGAGGCCTGGCCCTCGCTAACGCCAAAGGAACAGGTGCTGATTTTCATGCCTATTTACATCGTTTGGGAAATCTCCTGGCCTCCACCTCATTTCTGAACTCTGCCTTCAGCCCCTGCCCTCTGCCCAGATCTGTGGGGGTCTGCAGCCCTTGCCCAGCTCTCCTTATGGCCACTCCCCATTACCTGAGCCACCCAACATCGATCTACGGTCAGTGGTCACCGTCTCTCCCTGGGACTTCCTAACAGCCCCAGCCCGTCTGCCTGCTCACCTTTCTGACAGTGACGCCAGCAAGCAACCCCCACTCTCTCTTATTCAACGGACACCCCAGCGTCTGGATACGCCTTTTCTTTCCTTGATTTCTTCCCCATCCCTTGGGGCTACCAGGAACCTTCCCCAGCCTTCCCAGGCCAATGAGAAGAGAGTGAAATTTTTGCAGCTCAGGAAGAAGGACATTTGGAGGTCTTTGATCAGAAATGTTAAGGGGAGCAATGTTTTCGGAAGCAGAGGCCCTTAGGGCGACAAACCCATGGCCCAGTCCCACTGCCCATCCCCCATCCAGGCTTTTGAAGGACCCGAATCCCCCCAACTCACCTTTGACTGAGGTCCGCGGCAGAGAACTGGGATAAATTTCCTGCCAACACAAAAGGAGAGGAGAAGTGTCCAGCTGAAGCCAGACAAAGGCGTCCAGGGCGGCCTCCCCCACCCCCTCCACCTGGATCAGGTTCCCAAGCTGCAGGTGCCTGTGACGCCATTCGCCATTCCTGAGGGCGGGCTCTGGGGAGTGGGAGGGAAGGCGGGGTCTGAGCAGCTGAAAGCCTTGGGAACCAGGGTTATGTGGAGAAGGGGGCTGGGGCCCCAAGTCCCAGGCCTGTTTCTGGTGGATGGGAAGGGCAGAGGTGCCACATTGCCCTGAGGACAAGGTGCATTGCAGGTAACTGTCCTCCATCTCTGGGAACAGGGGAAGCTGGAGGGCCTCATACTGTCCTATGCTCTCGGCACTGGAAGGAGAATGCCAGAAGGCCAGAGACCTGAATTCAGATCTCTCATCTGAATAAAGGTATTTGGGGGTTCCAAATTGTGATTAGACAAAACCCCGGTATCTGAGGCCTAATCACCTGGCTCTGAGGAGGGGTGGTGAGACAGACGGGGGGGGGGGGGGGCGGGGAGGGGCCACGGCTGCTCCGCTCCCCACTTTGACTTACCAGCTGGATCTGAGCTGCCCAAGAAGCAGTTGATGCCACTCATGGATACAGACTTGGGAAGCATACCAGTGGCCGAATGGTCCAAAGGGCCAGCAGATGGAAGACAGGAACCCTGACCCTAGAATCATGTCAAGAATCCTCACACAAAGGTCAGCTTCATCCCTCTTTCCCCACCCCCCATGCTCTTCACTTTCCCACAGCACAACCCTTCATCAGGGCCTCAGGCCTTCCACCCCTCTCTATGGCTCCTATCTGGGCTATTCTACAAGAAATAGTTGGGGAGTTCCTCCTGCTATTTACCAGTCACCATTCTGCTGCAATTCAAGCTCAGGGTTCCTTAACATGGAGAACATCTTAGAAATGATTTACCCTGAAAAGATTTCCCCAGAGGTGATAAACTCGACCTACAGAGGCCAGGTGACTAACGAAAAACAACAACAACTGAGGCTGTCTGGGTTTAAGACAATAGGGAGTGAAAATATGTATAAACCACATACCCAACCATTAGAAAATAACTTGTTGTTTTCAAGCCTACATGGAGCATTACAAAAACTGGTCACATATCAGGCCACAAGGCAAATTTTCACAATTTCCAACACTCTGTGTTACAAAGATCATAGGAAAAAACCCAGAAGTCCCTTTCTAGTAGACTGGATAAAGAATCTCTGATGTATTTATACATCAAAATGCTATCCAATAATAAAAATGAACCAACCACAGCTCAGCTCGCCCAGGAACACTGAAGAATCTCCCAAACATAACACTGAGTGAAAGAATCATGACACAAAAGATTTATGGGCTGTATGATTACAATCATACAAAGTTTAAAACAGGGAAAACTAAATGATATTGTTGAGAGATGCATCATATACAAGTGGCAAATCTACAAGGAAAATTGATCTCAGAAGTCAAGAAAATGGGCATCTCAGCCAGGAAAGAGGGTTATGAAAGGGGAGGGATACAGGGGGCTTCTGGATTTGGGTGATACTCTTTTTTTTTTTAACCTGGGGTTGTTACATTGGTGTTTGCTTCATTATCATTCCTTACATTGTACAGGTCAGTTTTATATGCTTTTCTGTATGTAATATCTCAAAAATGTTTTAAGTTTTTTTTTTAAAAATCTGTAGATTTTGAAATGCTAAAACACCCTACTAAATAAATTGATTGGTCAGAGAAATCATAATGGAAATCTAAAGATATTTTATAATAACAATAATGAACATACTACATAACAAAACTTGTGGGTGATGGCCAAAGTGGTATTTTAAGGGCAATTTGTAGCCTTGAAATGCTTATATTGGAAAATTTTTAGGCAGAAAATTAATGAACTATGCCAACTTTTTTAAAAGTTTGGAAAAAGAACAACAAAACAAACCCAAAGAAAATGGAAGCCTATAATAAAGGTAAAAGCAGAAATGAATATAATATAGGGAGAATAAAGCCCAGAGTTGTTTTTTAGGAACTGGCAAGTAAAATAGACAAACCTCTGGTAAGAGTGATAAAGATAAAAACGGCACAAATATAAGTAGAATGGAGCTAAGTACAGAAAGAGCAATGATTAGAAAGAGAATATTACCTACAACTTAATGCCAATAGTTTTGAAAACGCAAACAAGACAAATTATTTAAAATATATATGTATATATATAACTTACCAAAATTGAATCTAGAAGAAATAGAAAGTCTGAATGGTCCTATTAAAGAAATGGAATCAGTAGTTAATCTTTCTATAAACAAAACAAAACACAGCAGGCCAAAACAGTTTTACAGGCAAGGGAACTATCTTTCAAGGAATACTAGTAGATCACTGAAGTCTTATACTACAAACTCTTCCAAAGATAGAAAACAAAAACTCTCCAGAGCTCTTTCTATAAGGCAAGTAGAACCTGGATTCTTGAGCTATACACAGACACAATGACAAAAGGAAAATGATGGGCCAGTTTGTCTTATGAACAGAAGCACAAAAACCACAAACAAAATATTAGCAAACGGTCACAGATTTCAAACAGGCATACATTATTTGCAGCTCCTTCCATCAAGAAGGAGTCTATTTCTTCACTCTTTGAAACGTGGGTGGGACTGTGATTTACTCTGATGAACAGAACGTGGCAGAAGTGGCATTATGTGATTTGTGAGCCTCAAGAAACCTTAAAAGCTTCCACTCTTGCCCACTTGAAATGCTATTTCCCTGAGAACAAGCCCAAGCCTTCTGGAGAGGCCATGTGGTAAGAAGCACGGCATCAGAACTGATGTGAGTATGGTTCTCCTTGATAACTGAGGTCATAGGAATGAGTCTAGATGAAACCAGCGAAAGAACACCCAGCTGAACTCAGACCAGATTACCCATCCACAGAATGTGAGGCAACAACAACAACACAAAAGCTGACTGTTTTTGACCCCTAAGTTTGGGTTTGATTTGTTACACAGCAATACATCTCAGATACCACAGATGAAATCCACCAAGGTATAAAGAAATCATCCATCGCGACAAAGTTAGATGCACTCCAAGGATACAAACGTGATTTCGCATGAGAAAAATCTTTAAATGTCATTTACCTCCATAACATATTAAAGGAGAAAAGACACAACCATCTCAGGAAAAGCAGGAAAGCATCGGATAAAATTCAACACCCGTTCATTGCAAGACCAAAGCCTTGGCCATTAGGAGTAGAAGAGAGCTTCTTAACCTGATCGAGAGTAGTTTTCAAAAACTTACAGCCCAGAATCAATTTCAACAGTGAAACATAAGACATACTCCCACTAAAATCAGAAACAAGACAAAGAATACCCTTTATCACCTTCTGTTCAACCCTGCGATAGAGCCCTAAGCCAGCACAGTAGGGCAAGAAAAAGAAATGAAAGGAGTTAATACTGGAAAAGAAAAAACAAAGCTCACTTAAAGATTAAAGATAACATAATTGTCTACTTACAAAAACAAAAATAAAAAATCCATAGATAAGGTGTTATAACCAAAAAAAAAAACAACGAGAGAGAGAGAGCTTAGCAAGATGAATGACTAATTCAATTCCATTTCAATAAACCAAAAATAACTATTAAGTGTAATTTAAATATAAGAAAGCATTTGTAATAGCAATAAAAACTATCAGGTATCTAGAAATAAATCTAATAAAGATTGGCAAGATTCGTATGAAGAAAACTAATACTTGATTAAAAGACACATATTTTTAGAAAGCCTAACCTGAAGAAATATTATTATTTTTAAGGATAGGAAGACTGAATATTAGAAGGATGTCAATTTGTCCTAAATTAATCTTTGAATTGAGGACAATCTTGATCAAAATCCAGCAGGAATTTTGTTTTTCAGAAATTAATAAGTTGATTCTAAAATTCACATGGAAATGCACAGGGCCTAGAACAGCCAAGATAATCTTAAAGAAAAATAAACTTGAAGGACGTACACTACTACGCTTTTAAGACTTTCAATTAAGCTACATTGACTAAAACAGCGTGACACTGGCATAAGGATAGACAACTAGATCAATAGAACAGAGCCCAGAAATACTCACACAGCAATTCAATGGGAAAAGTATGGTTTTTAATGGAGCAACTGGATATTTATATAGGAAAACCACCACCGAAACCTTGATTTTTACCATGTACAAGAAACATGAAAGCTAAAATTATTAAGCTTCTAGAAGAAAACACTGGAGAAAAATCTTCACATTGTTGTGGTCGGCAAGATTTCTCAAACATGACCAAAAGCACTAACCATGAAAAAAATTGATAAAGTGTACTTCATCTAAATAAAAACTCATGCTAATTAAAATACACGCTTATTAAAGAAAAAACCCTCAAAGAACCCAATAGAAAAATGGGCAAAAGACATGAAGAGGAATTTCACAGAAGAGGAAACACAAATGACCAACACACATAATGCAAAGATGCCCAATTGCATTTGAAATAAAGATTATTCAAATTAAGACCACAGTGAGATTTACAACTAGATTGGCAAAATGAAGATGATGACTGATGACTCTAAATGCTATAAAGGGAACTCACATACCGCTGACAGAAGTAGGAACAACTTTCTATTATCTTATTACCGTGAACACCTGTGCATTTGACGACACAACAATTCCACTCCAAGGTATCTACCCTGAAGAAATTCTTGCAATGTGCACCAGAAGACGGGTAAAAGAACGTTCATGGTGATGCTCTTCCTAAGAGCAAGGAATGGAAATTAGCCAAATATCCATGCACAGAAGAAAGGAATGAAAACGAATGAACTCTATTTGCAACCTTCGGGAGAAACCTTAGAAATAGAATGGTGAATGAAAATGCAAGTTGTAGAAAATTTGGTACACTACGGACATCATTGTTTTTAAGCTCAGAAACAAGAAATAATATGCATCATTTCATAATGCATATATTTGTGTTAAAACTCTTTTAAAAAGTAAATGAGCGATAAAGAAAATTCAAGATAGTGATTTCCTCTCTCTCTGGTAGGGAGCCATGGGAATAAGAGAGGAAGACATAAGGAAAGAGAAATGTGTTGGTGACGTTCTAGTTCTTGGGATGGGTGGTTGATTTACTGGGCATTCACTTATTTCACAGACAAATGGAAAAATACAATAGAGAGTTTCGCCACTCTGGCAGACTGGAGAGTACAGGTCCCATTTAAGGACATCTGAAGTTTTAAAAGTGTAAGCACTGAGCGGGCCAAAGAAAATAAATTTTGGAATGAGATTAGGCTCGTGGGCCGCCAATCTGCAAGCCCCAGTCTAGCTTAATGAGTCTCAGACTTTTCGTCTGTGGATTTTGGAGGAGAAACTTATACACACTTACTCTTCCAGGAAGAAATGGAAAAAAAAAACAAAACCCAAACATACAGACAAGGAGAAATCTAAGGGGATTGCTTCAAGATTAGATGGAGAAAGGAAAGCAGAGCAAAACACTAGGGAAAGGGGGGAAAGAAGAAAACATATAATACCAAGAACAGGGCGGGGAGGTGAGGAGGAGAAGAGTAAGGTGGGAGAGAGGGAAAGAAATACTAAGAAATGGAGGGGAGAAGAGGAAAAAGAAACCGTTATTTCTCCCTCTCATCCTGTGTGCCAGCCTCTGTACTGGGCACTTTGACAACTTTTTTTCATCTAACGATCACGACTTTAAAAGATCGTTCTTATTATCCTGATTTTCAGAAAAATGAAATAAATTGTTCAGCTGGTGAAGGAAAGACCGAGGAGTCGTGTGCCTTGGAAGTTCTGTTCTTTCCACCATACCACATTGAAATGGGGGTGAGGGAACACATGCAGAGATGCTGACGGAGAAAAGTGGGGGAAGGGTAAGACGGTTCCTGCTGCCCCGACAGGACAGGCTGTAAAGCCCCTTTCCCAGCCTCTCCCCCAGACCATAGGCCCCTGAACAATGAACCCTCCCGCCTGCTCACTAGGGGATGTGCTGGAAGGGAGGCAATATTTAGTCACCGACCTTGAGACATTTCTGGGGACTCAGGCACCCTTAGCTGGAAGACCAGTGGTGTGTCCCCTCAGTGGTCCCCAGATCCTGGTGTGAGGCTCCCTACCCCCAGTTGTGTTCCCAGAGGCTGGGCAATCTCTATATCCCTCCTCGTTCAATAATCCTCTGATTATCTTGTTAGAGAACGACTGTCTTTCAGGGTACCAGATGCCTAGTTTCATCCCCCAGATAATGAGTTCAGCTTCAAATCTGAGAAATGTGGAGTCCACAGAAAGAAGTGGTTATAACAACTAGTGGAACAGGGGCCTTTTAATGAGAGGGGAACAGAGATCCCCACATCGACACACAGATACAGGCCCAGAAAGGAAGGAACAGAGGGTCTTAGAGAAAGAGCAGAGGCAAGAGACCAAGAGTGGGGGGCAGACGACAGATTCCTATTTGGTCAGATGGAGTCAGGGTGACGCCCGGGCACAGAGAGACCCAGCAGCTGGCAGAACAGAGAGGCACAGAGTGATGGCTGGACAGGCAAAGGGCAGGATGGGGAGGGCGGGCCGGCCCCGGGGGGTTGTGGGTCCATACCACACGGCGGGCTGGGCCACCTTGGTGCTGCAGCTCCACAAAGGGCTCCAGGTCCTCTTGGCTCTGCAGTAAGGGGGCCTCCTGGGGGCCCACGCATCCCGATGCCTGCAGTGTGCTCCTGAAACACACATTTCCACCACTGCCCGATGTACCCAGTGGCTAGCGACGGCACCAGGGAGGAACACAACCCCAGCCCAGCCTGGTGCTTGCCCCCAGCCCAACCCTTCCTGTTGGCATAAGAGCAGCCCAGACCCAAGCTGGCCTATGCTTGGGCCTGTGCTTCAGGAGAGATGCCCGGCGGGCGGCGGGCAAGGGTGGCCCCTGCTGGTCAAGAACAGTACTGCCCTCCCACAGACAGCCAGTGTTGGGGAGGCGAAGGGCCAGCTGGGTTCTCCCTCCTTGCCTGGTTTCCGAAGCCAGCTTTGTCCCTGCTCATCTAGACGGTGTGCCTCGGGGGGTCCTTTCCCTGCCCACCCCGGGGGCAGAATTCACGCCTGATAGTGAAAGGTGACACCTGGAAGACTGTGAGCTCCTCTTGGCACCACATAGGGGTACCTAGGGCACCGCTGCCTTCAATCAGCTGCTCTAGCCAGGTGCCAGGAGCCCTGCAGGCAAGCTTCTCACTCGAGGTCCTACCCAAGCCAGTGCAGGGACAAGACACTGCGTTCTCTGCCCTCACCCAGCCCAGCCAGCCCTGCCCCGGAGCTAGAGGGGCTTGGTCTACTCACCAGAGCTAAGGGAGCTTGTGCAAGGGGACCGTGCTGACAGCAGAGGGACAGTGCCCTTCCCTGGCTAGCAGGCCCTCACAATGCTCCCTCACACTGAATTCTTGATGCTACCCCTGGCCTTCTCTTTCTGACTTCCTCTGTCTTTGGGGAAGTGGGCAGGGAATTTCCAGGAGTGGGGGAGACATGGGTCCCTGTCTTCCGGTCTAAGCACATGCTGGCCTCTGAGGAAGAGTCGCTCTTCCCCCATCATGGGGAGGCCATGTGCTGTCCGAGACATCTCAGGCCTGCTTTGGCCTGGACCCAGCCAGTAGGCCGCCATCTGGCAAAGGGGCGGGTTCAAGGCCCCAAACCTGGGCCCTTCTCTTCTGGGTCTCTTCTCTCAGGAAACCTCCCAAAGTTCTCTGGGCCTCAGTTTCCTCATCTGTAAAATGAGGAGATCGGGCCATGTGGTCCCTGAGTGCCTTCCAGCACCACACTGTTGTACGGGTCTATGAAACCCAAGGTGGGAGGTGCAGGCAATAAGACCCAGAGGTCCTATACTCACCCCAGCTCTGTACCTGCCCCCCTCCCCACCTACCCCCACCTGTCCTTGAGAGCAGGTAGAGAGGAGGCGCTCGGACAGCTAGGGACAGCCACATTTTGAAAGGCTGGGTCTGTAGTCCCCAAAGGCCCGCCTTAGGCCTGGTGGTTTCTGAGTCTCCAGAGAAGGAACGAGGGGCCCAGGTCTCTTCAACTACTGCCATTCCTTTCCAGGCATATTCCCCCAGGCCCCGGCCATGGACGAAGGAAGGACAGGAGGGCCCTGGGGACTTACCTGCTCAAGGGACCCTGCTGCTTCCCATCTGGCCCCCAACTATGCCTTTTGAAGGGGTCGTAGTGCTGGCTCTGCGCACGGAAAGCCCCCGTCCTCCGGAGGGGCACAGCGTGGAAGCCATGGCCCTCCTCTGTCTCTTCCTCCTCCTCCTCCTCCAGCTGCTCTCTAGATTCGACCACAGACAGGCAGCGGCGAGTGTGGCCGTGCGGCAGCAGGTCTCCCCCTGCGAGGAACACCTCTGGGACGTCTCTGCTCATGGAAGGCTCACGCAGGCCAGTCTGAGTGAAGAAGACAGAGCTGTGAACAGAGTTCTAGAACACTGGACCCTCGGAACCAGACAGGTGTCACAGGCAGCTGGCTGAGGGCGTCCGGCCCCCCGCCCTTTCCCGAGGGAGGCCCAGAGCGGGCCAATGGCTGGCTCAGGGTCACAGCGGATCACCCATGTGGGTGTTCCCACTCCCAGCCTAGTGTTCTTTCCAGTTTGGAATGACGTCCTCATTCACTCGTTAGTATTCCATTTCCTGGGCACCTTCGTGGCAGAAAACCAAGGCGAGCGAAGAGAAACAGACCTTGTTCCTGCCCTGAAGGAAGCCACAAGCTAGTGAGTGACATGTGCTCAGACCCAGACAGAAGCACCAACCACACGACTGACTGGCCCGGGTACACCAATGCCACAAGAGACGTTCCAACGAAAGGCCTCGTGCCATTGAAGGAATGAGCACGCTTAACCACCTGGGGGACTCAGAAAGGGGGACGAAGGTCCAAGACAGCCCTTGCGATGGGCCTGGGGGGTGGAGTGCTTAGGGTTTGGCCAAGTGGGAGAGGGAGGAGTCTGGGCAGAGAAACACGGAGAAGTCCTATGAGTTCTTCCCGGAAGGGTCACACGGGGTGGGGGGGCGGGGGAGGAAGGGAGCCATTCTGACCTCTCCCCATGGAGTGGAGGGAAGGCCTCCAGCAGCAGGGACAGTGTTTCCAGGGCCTTCTGTCTCCCAGGTGGGCACTGTTCTCACTGCCCAACACCCCTGGTTGCCACCAGGGCGTGCCTCAGTGTGTCTTAGAGTTAAGAACCCTCAGGCGCTCGTAAAGATGGAATGCTGAGCCGCACTCCAGAAAGAAGTACCAGATACCAGAGGGTGATGGAGGGGCGGGGAGAGCCCCCACATGGAGGGCAGACCTCTCAACACCTTGCTGCCCCGTCCTCTGCCTCTGGACCTTCTGCCACAAGGAGTCTCCTAGGCTCCCCTTCTCTGGGGACACCCAGCCACCGAGATGGTGGGGGCAGCCAGGTGGGCCAGGAGCAGGGAGCTACAATCCTGCCTCCTCCAAGGCTTTCTGTGAGGGTGTCAAGCCTACCCCCTGTTGTTACCCCACCCCATCAGAAGAGTCCAGTCTACTTTTGCCTGTGTCACTGGCCTGTGCGCTGCCCCGTGTTCCCAGGACCACCGAGAAGGCACTTGTGCCTGCTCACCATAGGGAAGAAGGGGGGCCAGGGCTCAGGCCTCCACAGGTGGCATCTGCGGCCCTGCCAGCTGGGTCTGATGACAGAAAGAGAGGCCCAGGCCCTGTGCCTGCCCCTGATCGTCACATCTGGAAGCAACACGAGGGGACCCCGCAGCAGCCACTGGGAGGTCCTGTCTCTCCTTGTCTGCAGACTCGGGCCTCCTGCCACCGGATGTGCCACTGTAAACATGACGGGCACATCTGCAGGGGCAGAAAGGACAGAGCCCGAGGGCCAGGCCAGGGCCCTTGCCAACAGTGGTCTGCAAAACTGAGGTTGGGGGGTGAGGGGAGTTCAAAGCAGGGGTGGATGGAAGTATCAGAGCTGGAGGTGCACACCGGGCAGAGAGACTGGAGGAGGGGGACTGGAGACAGGACAGCACCTGAGGGCACCAAGGGGGCACTGAGGACCTGGGCCTGGCATTCAGTGACCTCGCAAGAGGAAAACTGATTGAGCTCCACGCTGGTCCCCAGCCTGTGTCTGCTGAGCCACTGCTGCCCGCAAGGCTGGATGAGGCAAGAGGAACGAAACACAGTGAACGGAATGAAGCCTTTTCTCCCTTCCTGGAGGTGCCACGTGCGGCACATGGCACCCTACCTACCCCCTGGCCCACTGCACACACAGATCTGATCCTGATCTCATCCTTCTCCAGCCACCTCAGAACACTGGAATCTGACTTCTTCTCAAAGCTCTACCCTTTCCCAGGAGCTCTGTCATGTCGGTCTCTGCCCTCTGGGAAAATGGATTCCATCTTCGCATCTTCATTCCACTTCTCAGAAAGTTTTTCCTTTTTCCTGAACTCCACCCCTCCATGCCGTGACGTAATCGTTTGATTCTGCTCCTCAAAGAGATGAGGTTTAGCAAGGCTTCCTCAGCCTCCTCCCAGAGACACTCAAGCTGGCGCCCCCACACTCCGGGCCCTTCCTTCCTTCCTTCTTCTTCTATTAGCTCTCTCCCAGCCTCCTCCCACCGCTCCCCAAGCCTTCTGCGCTCAGGAAATGGTGCAAGGGAGCCGCCAGGGCTGGGTCTCATACAATGGCTTTATTTAGTTCCAATGAGATCACATCATGTCACATCCCTGCTTCCGCTGAGCAGAGATAGATGATGTACTAGGTCTGGGACCAGCAGCCTAAGGTGGGGATGGAGAGGAAAGCAAGAAGAAAAGGTTCTGAGAAGTCCTTTCACTCCTTCCCCCGCCCCTGGATTGCATGGTTTTCCCACCAACACAGACCATTGGGGTCGCCGGTCCCCCACTCTGAGTGTGTAACCGCCCATCATTGCACTAATCATCAGTGATTGGCTGGTCTACCAGGTGCTGGGATGGGGGTACATAATATTTTAATAGAGACATCTCTTATCCAAAACTGTGAGACCCTAACTTCTTTACGGTGTCATAGTGGCTTTGAAGCCCGTCAGACTGGCTAGTTCTGCCACCTTCATAAGCCACATGGCCTTGGGAACTTAATGGTGGTGAGCTTCAGAATCATCTGTAAAATGGGAATAATAACACCTCGTAAGGATATTGACAGACTAGGTGACAACATATACAGTGTGACTAACGTGTTTGGACCGTATTAGATGCTGAAACATACTACTATTACTGTTGCTCTTGAGAGGCAGAGAGAAGGCAGGCTGTGGAGAAATGGAGAGCTGGAGAGAGTAGGGGGGCCCAAGACAGAAGCTGAAGAGGTGGTTAACCCACCATCCTCTCTGAAGAAAGAGAGAATAAATAACCCATGGGATGACATGTCACAACTGTGACAGGGACTAACTGTCATAAATAACTTCTGATAGAACACAGTATACACAACCAGAGTAAGAAGAAATAGCTTTGCTGTCCTTTGGGTCCCTGATGAAGTTGTCCCCTTCAAAGAGAAGGGAGAGACAGAGTGGCTTCCAGTACTTGAAAGCAGGGGCTTGCAAACTATAATATATAGCCTGTGGGTCAAATCTGTCCTGCCATCTTTTTTTAAAGCATTGGGGGGAAAAAATCAAAAGAAGAATACTACTCTGTGACACATAAAAATTGTATGAAATTCAAATTCCAGTGCTCATAAATCAAGTCCTTTTTTTTTTGGGAACACAGCCGCGCTCTTTCATTTACATGTGGTCTTTGGCTGTCTTTGCAGTACGGCAGGAAAGCTGGCAGTTGTGACAGAGACCGTGCATGTGGCCCACAAAGCCTGGAATACTTATCAACTGGGTCTCTACAGAAGTTTGCAGACTCCTAATATCCAGCAGCCGGGTCTTAACATCTCAGAAAGGAGGAGAAAGAGATATCAAGGCTCACTGTTCACCAACCAGGCACTCACCATCAAGCTGGGGGGTCTGGGTGCTGTGAAGACCCCAGCAAACCCATTTCCCCAGTAGTCTCCAGAACCTCCAGGAGGGAGAGTTAACCCACACGTGCCCACTTCATCTGTGGGCTCCTCATAACCTATCATTATCCCTGTTCTCCATCTGAAGAAATAGGCTGTGCAGAGAGGTACAGTAATTCACTCAAGGTCACAGGCCTGTCGGAGGCGGAGCTGAGCTTCCGAAGCAAACCCATCCCCGTACTGAGCCTGAGTTCTTTTCTGAAAGCCCAAGACTAGCTCCCAAGGAGAACAAGTGGCTTTGAGAGACATCTGGCAATACTGGTATTCACCCCCCACACCCCCCCAGCCAAAGAAAGGAAGCAACTTCCAAAAGGAATTTCACTCCTTTGGGGGAAGCTAACTGTCCTTTTTATTCTTCCTGTTAGTTTGTAAACAAACCTGAACGAGGCCATGGGGGCAGGTAGGGCGCTGCCTGTTTGCTGCCCACAAACATGGTGGGGGTGGCAGGTGCGGGGTGGGGTCCTAAATTTCCTGAAGGGGGCAATAATGGGGAGGCCCCAAAGACCCAGGTAATAAAGAATGGGAGGGAGAGGCCTGAAGTGGTCTGCTGGCCTCTCCTGAGGGTCTCCAAGCCCTCAGGGGGAGACGGGGTCATAGAAAACCCTTTGATGGTTCAAAATTTAACCCTCCTGCTGCTTCTCCTGTAGAAGGTAAACCATTAATGCAACAGTGTCCCGCAAGGAGGGCAGACTTCTTAGAGACAAGCAGGGCTTCTCTCAGCCGCAGAGAAAGACCCCGGCAACCACAGTTCCTTCCCAGCCGCACCCTGGACAACCCCTTACATGGCAGCTCCTACACCTAGTGCCCGCTTTGCTCACATCGCCACTCTGTCTCAGTGTGACACACAGCAAACTGCCGTGTACTGACACTGGTGTCCCGGAACTCCCTCTCCTTCTCTGGCTTTCCTGTCAAATGCTAGAAATCAAAGGAAAGGCGAAAGGTACATAGAGAGGTTCGTTCATTCAGGGCCAGGAAAAGACAAGAGGACCCCAAAGGGTCTGTGCACAAACACAACGGTGGGACCTCTGAGTGGGGCGTGGAAGCATGGCCACCAGCCACCGCCCACGTCAGCTGCCAGCTGCCTCCTGAGAGGCTTCCACCTGCTTCCAGGGCCCACAGGGCAGAGTTATGGATTTCGTTGTTTGGGCTGAGTTCCAAAGTTCAAAGCCAGAGTCAGCCATCCTCAGCCCACTGAGCTCACCACCCCTCCTCCCATGAGGTCAGCAGTCGGGCATCTCAAACACCCACCCTAAGTCGCCCCAAACTGCCAGGCTCACAGATCAGCCAGGAATTGGGCAGCTTTGGGCTTCCACACGTGACCGTGACCCTCTTTACTTCTGCTACTGCTGCTTAAAATTGGTTTGCAAACCACACGTAGCCTTGCGAACCTGCCTTCTTCCTTTCTGCTGGGCCTGGATGTTTGCGGGGACCCAGGGTTCCTCGTGGCGGGCAGGCCAGACAATCACCTGTGTCCTACCTCCTGCCAGTTTCTTGGTATGCCTTCTGGATACTGTGCCAGAAGGGTGGGGCGGGAGAGGGTCTGAGGTTCAGAGGGACACACCTGAGAAGACTTTGGCCACTGTGTCCTGGGGAATTAACCCATCAGATGCCAGGGGACAGCCAAAGGTAGGGGGCAGAGTGGGGGGCCCCACTCTGGTGGACGGGGTCACCAGCTCTCAGCTATGAGAATCGGGAAGTACCCAGCTCTCAGCTATGAGATGGTGGCCTTTAAATCTCACAACTAACTCACAGTGATAAAGGAACAACATCAGGCACTAGAGGAAGGGGACCCTGAATAAATTAGAAGGGCAAGATTTTGAAACTCCAGAGCTGTACTTCCCATCCATACCTCCCGAGTAAGAAAAAACACCAGAAGACAGCATGGTGTCCGAGGAGTCTGAAGCCCTTTCCTGCAGTTTACCCCGACCGACGAGCCTTAGCTCTTTAACTTCTCTCAACCTCCTCTTTAATGCAGGGACTGTGGTCTGTCAGCCCCTCAGGACAGTAAAGATTAAGAACATATAGAAAGGGCTTAGCATTACTTGTCACACAAAGTAACTGTTGGCCATCCTGTGATTCGCGATGTGCACACTTACACACACACACACACACACACACACATACACAATGCTCCCTGAATTAAAAATGGGCGCTGAATGCAGGAGGCTGGTGGAGAAGCTACAAACTGTTCTGCCCTTTTCTGGGGTGCAGGGGGTACCTGAAGGTCTCTGCTTCTGGGGGTGGGGAGAATGCCCATTCCCAGGGTGAGGACCCAGGAAAAGGGAAGAGAGAAACTCACCAGACCTGGGAGATATCCCAAAGCTGGGGCACCTGCTCCTGCCCTCCGCTGGTGACGTCTAGGTGGGAAGAAGTCCTGCTCCACGTAGCCCCTCTGAGAACCCAGCCCAGCGCCTTAATGGGGGTGCCTCTCATTTGGTCCGTTGAAGGGAAAGGCTCATGTTCCAGAAGTTTGCATAGGAGATAGGGGGGACTCATTCCCGTCCAGACCAGCTGCCTCTTCAACTCCTCTGGCCCTCCCCTTCCCCGCCCCACTTCAAACACCCTGGACGGTGTGTGCACAGGCTTTTAACCCCGTGGGTGCCATCGCTGGTCCTGAGGGCTCCTGGGTCTCCTGTCCTCAGCATTCCCTGGACAAAGGGCAGCCACCAGATTTCAGGCTCACGTGGAAACGGGTAGGGCAAGCCAAGCTGGGGGTCACCCTAGGGGAGTACATGGGAACCTGGCATCCAGGGAGCCTCCTCCCTCCCTCCGACAGGACCAGTGGAGATTAGGGGAAAAGAGGACATCGCAGGGAACGCCCCCAGCTGGAAACCTACTTAACAGCAAGGTCCTACTGGGGTCAGGGAGGCCCTGCACCCTCTCCCACATGTGGCTTCGAAATCGCTTGTCGGGCCCTTTAAGGGGCAGGTTACGGCAGGGAGGGGACTGTATTTTCTATGATGAAGGACACACAGGGAGGGGCCCTCACCAGGGCAGCCACCTCTCAGGAGGGCTCTGCTTCTGCCAACAGGAACGAGTGACCAACAGCTCAGTGCGCGCACACGGCTCCCTCCAGCTTGTTGTGCAAACTGGGCGCAGGATATCGAACCAGCTCCCCCACCCCTGCCCCGATAACGCTTGGGGGGCTGACTCACCCTCACTGCTTCCCTGGGGCAGAGGACAGCGTGGACAGACATTGGACTTCCTGAGATACTGAGGAGCCCCTCCTGCCGGCCCTGTTGGGGTTGCCAGGCCACTCGTTACGGGGCCTTGGAGAAGTGACCCATTAGCCTCATCTCCTCATCTGTAAAATGGGGGTGCCATGTAAGATATGTGCAAACAGCGACACACACATGCTGCTCCCACACTAGTCAGTCTAGCTGCCGCCTGCTGTGCCACCCTCACTCTGCCTATCCCGCTCTATCAAAGCAGAGGCTTACATTAGGTTATCAGTGGTCTGTGCGCGCTGGCTCGAAAACTCGTACTCTGGGTCACAGGAAGAGGGCAGTTGCTGCCAGTTGTGGGAACTGTGCCCTTCCCTACTTGGCGGGGCCCCAAACCACATGATGGGTGACAGGGGTTGCTTCTCACGTCACAAGAACACAGGGCAACCAGCTGCCTCATTTTACTGGTGTGAGGTCCTCAGAAACCCTCTAATTAGACCATCTCACAATTGGTCAGAAAGGACACAGGGAGGGGGCGTGATTTACCTGAGGCCCGAACCAGTGACTGGTGGATGGGGAGGACGCCCAGCACTGCGGCTTCTGTCTGTGGTCCGTGCTGCTCCCACCACCCTGAGCCATTCTCGAGAGACCAAGCCTCGAGGACTTCCCAAACGGCTGCATTACTGCCAGTTCCGTGGACATTCTTACACCGTCTCCCATCGACTTTCTTTAGGCAGTCGCGAGGCCTGGCCTGTGAAGGGGGTGGAATCCAGGCGCCTGGCTCCTCCTGGTACCAGGGCTGGGTGTGTGGGTGAGCAGGGGCCAGCTGAAAGTTTGGACAACGTGGGAGGGACAGACAGCTGGTTTCCAGGGTGGGACCTGGAACACGATGGCAGCTGGGCTACTCCCTGTATTGCCTTTTAGGGAGGAGCCCCTCAGTTTGGTACCCAACCTCCAGGAAGGATGTGAGACCAGGGCTTACTGGTCTCTGCCAGCAGGCAGTTGGGAGGTCAGGGTTCCAACCTTCCTAGGGCGGTTCCCTTGGGTGGAGGAGGGCCGTCTGCCACTCCTCCCCCATCAGATTACCTCAGGAAGTTAAGAGGGCTCAGTCTTAAAGCCAACCATTCCAGCGAAGTCTGTCTGTAGATGTCAGAGGCACTTACAGTCTCCAAGCCCACTACTTACGGGGCTCAAATTCCATCCTGACTCTGAGGAAGTCTCTCCAGAGACGAAGGATCTGGTTTTGGCCCCTTTTCAAGGTGCCTGTGACACGAAGTGCCGCCACAATGCATCTCTTGTCATCCGCCAGGCCTGGGGCCCCCCACCACCATCCCCCCAGCATCCTTCATCCTAACCCGTGGACAGGACACAGTGCCCAGTTCCACAAGGAAAGGTAAAGACCGCCCGGCTTTCGGGAAGGGCACACCTCTGAGTTCAGACTGAGGAAGCCACTTCCAGTGGTGAAGCTTGTCCTATCCTCTAAGGCAGACGGCCTCCTCCTACAGGTTAACTCCTCATGCTGTTTCAAGGGGAGACCACACAGATGGGACAGTGTGGTACCTGCTCCAAGGACTAACACTTCACAGTCTTCGTCATCTAGAGAGCGAGACGACACGCATCAAACCAGCCCTTTTCCTTCCCTATGCGGGGCTCAAGCCCACACTGACCCACTTCCTCCCCCATTCTAGCACATCCTAGGTCTCCACCAGGAGCACACGGACCCAGCAAACGTACGCTTGCCCTCACCTGGGCCATCCTGGGGTGTCCAAGCCGCAGCCCCTGGAGGAGGGAGGTGAGCTGGTGGAGGGCTACTCCACCCGGAGCTTCCCGTTGTCTCCATGTCCTTTTCATCCTTCCTGAGGCCCAGAGACTCCACTGCTGGGCGAAGGAAAGGTTAAACCAGTTGGGCAGCACCCCCCATGCCCAACAGACTCTAAAACTGGGAAGCTTGGTGGCAGGAACAAAGCGGGTGTTTGTTGGGCTTTTCCCCTGCCCGGGAGGCTGATCTCGACCACGGAATTCCTGGGCTGGACAGACTCGGCTCAGAGCGGCCTCCCCACCGCTGCCAGCCGCTGCAAAAACCACTGCCTCTCCTCTCTACACGCCGTGCTTAGGGGACAGGTGGGGACATCCAGGCACTCCGGCCCAGCCTGAGCTCAGTGTAGAGGCATTAAAAATAAAGTCAAGCTCAAGAAGAGCTGCGAGGAAGGGCTACAGTCAGGTGTAAGATAGCTTTTCACGAACACTCAGCAAATAAATCACACCAGACTGTCTGCCTGGGACCAGAACAGCTGCTTATCTGCAGACCATCTTTCCCCATGTGTCTCCTCCTGCTGTGGAGAGGAGCTAACAGGCAAGGAAGGTTTAGGGGAACATGTGATTGGTGAGGACAGAGCTGGAAATTAGGGATGGAAACACAGGTGCTCGGTGGGGGCAGGTCTGGGTGGGAACAGGACCCAGCAGCCCATAGCCATGAGGCAGGGACTCAGCACTTGGGCCTCAGCTCCAAGCTGTGCCCACCCAGCCGATGAGGAAATGGACAAGTCAGAGTGGCATTTGTTTTTATTAGAAAACCCCATTTGGTAAGCACGTCCCTCACCCAGAACAGAGACTGGGTCGCCTCCAAGAGTCCCACAGCTTTCGTTTTACCTCCCCCCCTCTTTTGAGGGGAGGGCAGGCGATGGGGCTGGTGTTAGGCAGTCCCCAGCGCCCCCTCCTGCGTCCCTGGGAACGTCACACTGCCAGCAGCACCCCCCACGGCACCTCAGGGGCGCGCCCGAGGGCCCTGCGGGATCAAGGCTGTTGCCGACGGCAGTCCTGCTTGTATGGCTTCAGGGGGGGACCGAGCGGCTCTGGTCTCTCGGCCTGGCCCTTCACTCTGGTTGACAGCAGGGCAGGATCCAGGAGGCGGCCAGGCTGAGGGAGAGGGCTGTGTCTGAGGTACCCTCTGGAGTCTAGAAAGCACCTGGATTTCTCGGGAAGGGAGGGCTGTGGGTGGTGCACTCAGTTCTTCTTGGCTTTGGGGGTGTCGTATTTCCGCTTGCTGGAGTACCACAGCAGCAGGGGGACGCCGATGGAGGGCAGGGTCATGACCCCGAAGGCTGCCCAGTCCAGCTGCGGAAGACAAAAGGCCTGTTTAGGGTCCCGGGTGCGGCGCAGGGGGGCCAGGAGACAGGCGCCAGACCAGAGAGGGAGCAGCCAGCCCCGATTCATGCAGAACCTCGGCGGAAGCTCCACTCCGACCAGCAGATAGAGAATGGCTCTCTGAAGACCCACCTCTGAAGCTGCGACGCCGAGGCCTCACCTGACCCAACCGGGACCGGAAGGGAAGCTTTTCCCTCCCAGGCGAGCTCTGAGGAGGGAGATGGCCAGGCACTACCCTGACCGTCAAGCCTGTGCTCTAACCCCACTTCCGCCTCTGCCCCGCCCCCATTCCAACGCCTCACCGTGGCGCTCCGGCCACATTAGACTACCTGCCATTCCTGGACTGCGCAGGGCTTTTTGTCACTCGGAGCTGCTGCTTCTTCCTAATCCTCTCTGACTGGTTAACCGTCTCCTCCTCTAGAAAGGCCCGACACTGGGACCAGGCTGGATGGACCTGCCCCAGGACACCTCCCACGCCTCGTATATGATCTGTCACGTTCTTCCCCCCTGACCTGTTCTGAGCCCCAAAGATATTTAATGGAAGGGACTGTGTCTTGGTCACCACTTCCCAAAGCAAAGCACGGCACTGAGCACAAAATTCGGAACTTCATAATTATTCACTCAATGAATGAATAAATGAATTTCTTTGTTCAGTGTGTTAGGCCAATCTTCAAAAAAGTCTTTCCTAGACCACGGCAAAGTTCCCTCCTCACCTTCCCAATGCTCTATGACTCTGAATCAGAGCAGATAGTCTTTTAAATCTCAAAATAGACCCAGGAATCCAAGGTGGGGCTCTACCCAAGGCTGAGAGAGAAATAGGGCAGTGTTTTGGTTCTGACAATTGTGATTTCATCACCAAAACTCTAATCATCGTTAAATCAGGGTATCTGATGGCTGTATCAGACACCAAAAAACAGATATGGCAAGAACCAACCAACGTCACAAATCTAAGGAGGCTAAGAAGTCCCAGAAGCAGAAGGGTGTTGTAATCCCAGGGGGATGATAAGAGAACACTGTTCGGCTTACAAAGTGGGGCGAGAATCTTCGGTCAAACTCTCGCTGAGCCAGGATTCCTCCCTGCCCCGGGGCGCTGGTGAAGCCGATCTGGAAAGAAGAAAAGAAGGGCGTCAGGGCAAGTCCCACATTTTCTCATCTGAGAAAGGGCAGTCCCAGCCAGCCTAGTTCAAACATTTGATTCTTAGAGCTTCAAAAGGAGGAAAAGCTTCTGAACGAGACACAGCGGATGTTTCTTAGTGTGCTGTAAGGAGGAGAAAGTCTGGAGCCAGGAGACCTGATGAACAACACATCATGAGCATTTACTAAACAAGGCAGGCCAGGTATGCAGCCGGAATCCAAACCAAATCCTTCCCTGCCAGCCTCAGACTCTGGAAAGACTTGTTCACCACCTCTGCAGGGCCAAGTGTGGAATGGAATGGCTTGCATTTGGCAGTCATTCCATATCCCTCAAGTGGAAATACTCTTCTCGGATGAAATGAAAAGGATTCTGAAACGTAGAAAGCTCGATCGAAACACACGTTACTAGCGCACGGCTGAGTCTGGCCCACATTCCTTTGTGGTGGAGAAGCCAAGACTTGGAGGCCACAGCAAACAACTATGCTCTAAAGTGGCAGCTGAGCCTTTGATTTCGTGTCTTTTAACCCATCAAATACCAGGTAGAACCAAAGAGTCCTAAAGTTGATTCTGAAAGCAGAAATGACCCAAGTGTGAAAATGTCACTTGGCTGACAAAAATACAGTTCCACAAGGCTTATTAAAAAAGAACATTCAGAAAGTACACTGAATGTGAGTGAGTCTTCCATTTCTTTTAGTGGTTTAGTGGTTGACTGCTAAGTTCCTTCCCTGCTGGCACTCCCCAAGGAGCCTACAGCCCATCTGTATGGTTGTGCCAGAGGCCTTTACAAACTCACGACCTAAGCTTTTTGAGGGCTGGCATAGTGTCTCAATCTTCTTGGTATTCCGTAGAGTCTAGCACATTGCAGGGGCTCAAGAAATGTCTGCTGACTTTACATCAGTCGTTCAAAAGACTGCTTATTAGTGTGTTTCTATTATATACGGGAAATGGAGAGAAATCTAAGACACGGTCCCTGGCCTCGAGGAGTTTATAATTAAATTGGGAGGTGGGGGTGGGAGAAAGACCTACACACAAGAAAGAGAACTACTGAGGACAGGAAATAAGGAACGGTTTAAGTGGCACAGACTCCAAGCTGCGGAAGTTTAGATGCCGTCCATGGATGGTGATTGAAAGAAAAAGAAGGAAAGAGCGGTAGGAGCTGTAAAAGGAGCCAGAGGAGCCAGAAATGCGGAGTTGCAGCTCACAGCTGGGTCTCGAGAAGGCCTCGGATAATGAAGTGAAGGAGAGAGTACTTCAAACAGAGAACAAGGGGGAAAGAACAGCACAGGGAGCAGAGAGCAGGAAGGGGTTTGGCCTCGTTAGGATGGAGGATCTTTTCAAGTGGCAGAGAACAGCTGGACAATGGAGGGTCCGCAATGACAGGCAGAAAAGCTCGGCCTTGATGCAATAAGCAAGAGCATTCTAAGCAAGGGAAAGATGCAGAAACAGAGAAGACGGGGAATAACGTGAAAGCAGCACAGAAGATGAACTGGAAGGGTAAGAACAGCACTACACTGGGCAGTAAAAGACACATTCGATGAAAAGCAAAGCAGAAGGAACGGAGAGGAAGGGGTTGCCGCAGTACTCCCCTCCTGTCCATTTCAATTGCTTCATTCTAGGGCTCGACCACACTTCCTTTCTAAGGACAATGGCCCCAGTTTCTGGTCCTTCTTATCTTCCCCAGAGTTTAGTGGCTGCTTTGATAATTTTCTGCAAGGTTTCGAAGGAGAGCAGACCTGAGCGCCGTCAACTCACCACAACGGGCCCGTCCTCCTGGGCCAGGTAAGTAATGGTTGCTGAGGTGAAGTTGAAATAGCCAGCCTTGAGGGGACGCAGGACCACGGTGTGGGACACGTTGCTAGCACTGGCCCAAGACTTAAGGAAGGGAAACAGATGGAGCTCAAGTTGCAACAGCCTTTCAACCTGTGGACCAGATGCACCATTCACAAAAAGAGCTGCCGACCCATGTGGTGGTATCATACTTGTGTTACTCTGCAAGAATTATAAATGGAGACTTTTTTTAAGCCTAAAGTGTGGGGTACAATATGACGTCTTTGTAGCCAAGTTTTAAGCTCTACGATGTACTTGGTATCAAGATTTTTGAAGTAAACGCTCAAAGCTATATTGTGTTATGGATGAAAAATTAATCATTTAAACTCACTGAAAATCTAAATATGGGCTGGCCCAGTGGCTCAGGCGGTTGGAGCACCGTGCTCCTAACACCAAAGGTCACCGGTTCGGTTCCCACATGGGCCAGTAAGCTGCACCCTCTGCAGCTGGGACTGTGAACAACCGCTCTCCCTGGACCTGGGCTGCTGTGAGCAGCCGGAGGTTGGCGTGAGCTGCTGCGGGCTGCTGTGTGCTGCCATGAATGGCTGGTGGCCAGCAGCCAGCATGAGCGGCTGTGAGTGGCTGATGGACGACTGGTGACCGAATGCCTCAGTCAGGGGGAGCATAAGGCTCACAATACCAAAATGGGCCAGGGAGCTGTGTCCTACACAACTAGACTGAGAAACAATGGCTTGAAATGGAGTGTGGGGGGAGCCAGGAGAAGGGGGGAGAGAAAATCTACTTCCATTCACGGGGGGAGGGGGTAATCCTAATTCAAAACACTCAGGAAATAACTAACAGATCACAAGAGACTCACTGACCTAAGTATTTAGAAGGTCACCCCTTAGCATCCAACTGAATTTCCTTTAAAAGCACCTTATATATCCTTGCTCAGCCAAACATCTTTCTAAGTGTCTACACCTTCCCAAGAGAGTATGTTTTAGGACCTTAAAATCTGAACTCCAGTAACCTCCTTCTTCAGGCCTACCTAGATCACGATCATACAACTGTCACCAGGCTCTCTTGCCCCACCTTATCCAGAGAGGTGACAGAAGAACAGCCACGCACACCTGAACTATTTCAAGGGAGCCTGCAGCTTTACTGGCCACGTTCCCTCCCCCGCTGCCAGCCTTCATCACCCAGTGTGAAGAGGATACGGGGCAATCCGGTCCCATTTGACGTTGAGCATTCCAGAGACGATGCCAAAATCCTCTGGAGGGAAGGAGTCATCGGACAATTCCACATCTAATGCGGCACTAGGAGACGGAGGCAACAGAAAAGATCAGAAAGCTGTGCACGTGAAATTGAAGCAACCGGCAATCAAGTAGTCTGCCTGCATGCCCTGAAAATTCAGAACTACAAAAGATAAGATTGAGACCCACAGTAGCTTGGGTTTGTTGCACTGAAGAATCCAGGTCAAGAGCTGGATTCTATGGCCCTAAGACACCAAAATACACAGGTATCTAGGAAGGAATGGGCTCAAACTCATTCCTGCCCCAATTTCTGTGTGTGTGTGTGCGCGGTCTGTGTGTATGGAGATAAGGAGCCAAATGCATATGACAGAGAAAATTAAAGGGAACGAAATAAAGAAAAAGCAACCAAAATGCACACAGGCTAATGAGACAAAGGAAGCAGGAGCGCTGCCCCAGGCGGTAACAAAGGACCACACATATCCCGCCTTCTCCTTTTCCTGTCCCTGTTTCAGCACAATTCTTGCAGCTCAGGTGACAGTGTCCTCCTCCTCCAAAATTAGGTCCAGCAGTATATTCATTCACCCAGGACATCTGTCAGTGGAAGTCTCCCAAAGGTAAATCCCGACTGGTCCCTGTTCCCCCCTGGGACAGCTAAGAACCCTGAAGAGGGCCCGACCTGCAGCCCGCAGCCTCCTTACCTGGAGCCAACGTTGTAGATATTGTACTGCAAGGTCAGGTCTCGGCCCTCCACCGCGTATCTGTTCAGCAGCGACTTGGACGCCAGAAGCCTGGCTCCTTCCTCTGCCTGGGTGACAGCAAACAGAGCCCAGGCCACAAATGCCAGCAGCCTCATCTGTGCAGAAAAGAGCCAAGTGAGCAGTGGATCCAAGCGTGTAAAATCACCCAGCTCTTCCCGACACTCCTCCAGGACAACGTCGATCAAAGCAGCGGCCCCTTCCGCAGAGCAGCGTGGAGGCCACGGCTCCCGCATATCGGCCACCCTCTTTCTGCCAGGAGCCCGGGGTGCGCCCTAACGGGGGGGTCTCCTGAGATGGATGACAGACACCACGTGGCCAGAGCAGGGCTTTCTTCTGGTGCCCGACTGCGGCCGACCTCGGACCTGCAGCCGCCTCCAGCGTTCCTCTGCACAGGAGTCCCCTGGGCTGCTGCCTTCCCGCTGCCCTCTCGTCTCCTGCCCGGCTCCCCTGGGACCCCGGCCGCGCGCTCGCGGGGTCCTCCCCCCACACCCCTCTCTGGGTCCCTCCGGGGGCTCAATGCGCTCTGCCCTCCCCCCTCCCGCCAAGATGACACGTCCTCCCGCGGCGCCCTCTGCCCTGCCCGCCCTCCCCGAGCTAACCCTCCGCCGCTAACTGACGTGCGGACACGGGACTCTTCCCCCTCGGGCGAGCACTCCTAAAACCTCGGCACTCACCGTGTTCAGCCCAAAAGCCTTTCCGGAGCCACCGAGACCGGAAGCGAGCGTCAGCACCCGAAAGACCGGAAATAGGCTCTGGCCGGAAACGTTGGGTGCTCCGCCCGATGCCTTCTGGGAGTTGTAGTTCTGGGACAAGCCCCACCTTTCCCTTTGTAGGGCCCGCCCGCCTCGGGAACGCGAGGCCCGAGACAGGCTTGGGTGTGCGTTCTCCACGCTCGCTCTTGTTACTCGGCCCTCTTCCGTGGCCTTTGAAGCTGGCCTGCCCTTACAGTGTGGGACCAGCCCCTGAGGAGGTGCTCTGTGGAGCTGGCACGCCTAGAGGTTTGGATCTAGAATGTCCAATGTACTGGCGGACTAGGAATTAGAGAAAAGCTCTTTCTCTCAGGGCTGCCAGCCTTCTTCCTATTTCCAGGTGAGACACGCAGTCATCCCCTACACCCAGTAAGTCACCAAGCCGTGGGCTTTATTCGGAAGCCCTTTGAGGTGCCAAAAATGTAAATCCTTCCTTACTCGGTACTGTATGGTGTTTTTACTCCAGGAGTCTCCTTATCTGATGTCTTTCTTTTTTTAAAAAAAGATTTTATTGGGGAAGGGGAACAGGACTTTATTGGGGAACAGTGTGTACTTAAAATCCCCTCTTTTCCATTCTCTCCTCCGCTTTCTTTTCTTCCCCCCCAGTTTGGACAGGCTCTATCTAGCTGAGACACTTGGGTGAAGGGATAGACGGGATGGAAAACCAGTTCTAACTTCTCCAGTATTCCTGCAACAAACATGTACTGGTCACTGTCCCGTGTGCCAGACACTCCTCTAGGCCCTAGGGCAATAGCAGTGGCCAAAACAGACAAACCTCCCTTTCGTTCAAAGGCAGTACCGCCCACCAGAGCTTTCCGTGATGATGGAAACGCTCTGTAATACCTCGGCTGTCCATCCATCCAGTGCGGTAGCCACCAGCCACATGTAGCTATTGAGCACGTGAATTGTGATTGGTGAGACTGGAGAACGGACTTGCTTAGTTCTATTTTATTTTAACTAATTTCAGCTTAAGCTAGAAGAGCCATAGGTGGCTATTGTATGGGACAGTACAGTTCTTGTATATTCTGACGCATCTCTGGACTTGGGCTTTGAAATCCCAAAGCCCAGGGTTTTGATACGCAGAAAGACTTTTCTTCTGGAACAACACTTCTCTCCGTCACTGGGAGATGGATGAAGTGTTGTTCCAGAAGAAAAGCAGAGAAAAGGCACAGCGCCCAGCCAGTCCCCAGGAAATGCTGGCATCTTGGCTGACTCTATTGAATGCCTGAACCCAGGGAAGATACTTTCCTGGTGGCAGGTGTGGCTGGGGGTAGAAAGCACAGGGGATTCACCTTCTCCCTCTCAAGTTTCCCGACTCATTAATGGGAAAGGAAGCTGAAATCCCCGTTGGAGGGCGCAAAGACATCCCACAGGATAGTGCGGTATGAAGGCCCTGTGTCCCCCTCAGCCCCTTCATCCTTTTGTTCCTCCCGATCCTCAACTCTAGTGACAAGGATCTATGCTAGCAAACCAGCACAGCATCTTTGTGCTGGAGAGGCTATCTCTATGAGCAAGAGAGCGCCTTGCTGGTTGGTTGGTTTGTAGGTGCCACTCTGAAGAAGACAAATCAGAAAGTGATCACGGGTCGGCCTCGTGGCTCAGGCGGTTAGAGCTCCATGCTCCTAACTCCGAAGGCTGCTGGTTCAATTCCCATATGGGCCAGTGGGCTCTCAACCACAAGGTTGCCAGTTCGATTCCTCGACTTCAGCAAGGGATGGTGGGCAGCACCCCCTGCAACTAGCAACGGCAGCTGGACCTGGAGCTGAGCTGCGCCCTCCACAACTAGGATTGAAGGGACAACAACTTGACTTGGAAAAAAAAAGTCCTGGAAGTACACACTGTTCCCTAATAAAGTCCTGTTCCCCTTCCCCAATAAGATCTTTAAAAAGAAAGAAATAGTGATCACCCCGCCTCACCACAAGGGGCAGCAGCAGGAAGAAGAGCCCAGTGGTGGGAAAGAGAAGGGTCCTTTGTGAGAAGGGACTTCAAGTGTCTACTCCAGGCTGACTCCAGAAGGCAACCTTTCTGAGCACAAGTACGTCTCCCCTTGCAGGCAAGGAGTCTGTGTGCGTTAATGGCCAGCTCGGCACGGGTCTGTTTTCTTCCAGATACCCAGCTGTGCCCATCTGCTCGTTCTTCCAGACACAAGGGGACACCTGGCCCCTGCCCTGTGTTCCCACGCTTTCACAGCACCCACCACACTGTAGTAAGATGACTTGTTGCCACATCTGTCCCTTCACTGGATTGCAAGCATCTAGAGGGCGAGGACACATCCAGAGTTTGTGTCAGTTTGAGTGGCTACCCTAGAAATAAATACAGGACAGAACTAAGCTGGGGCAGGAGGAGAAAACCACTGCTGCTGACCACATACTAGTCAGGTTTGGCTGGAAACAGTACAGGCTGGAAAAGAAGGCCGGACTACAGAGCCCAGAACACTGCCGAGCACAGTAGGTGCCCAATAACTGCCGCCCCCCCCCACATGATTGTTTTATTTTGGAAAACTTCAAACCTATAGAAACTTTAAAGAACGGTTCAATTAATACCTGTCTACCTTTTACCTCGATTTGGCAGTTGCTAACATCTTGCTTTCTATCTATGTATAAATTACTGCATGTATGGATGTTATACACAGAGGGTGCCAAAAAAAATGTATACAGATTTTAAGAAAGGAAAAAGTGTATTAAAATTGTAATATTCAATATGTACTAATAACAAAAGACGAATACAAGTCACATTTGACTTCTGCATTTACAAGAGGGGCTCAAAGTGGTTGCCATCAGCGTAATTTTAATACAGTGTTTTCCTTTCTTAAAACGTGTATACATTTTTGGCACGCTCTGTACATTATACACATGTACAAACACTACACATTCACACACACGTTTTTTGAACCATTTGACTGTAAGCTGCACACGATACTTCACCCCGGGGGGGTTCAGCACGTATCTCCCAGGTAGGAGGGCTGTTCTCAGAACCGCAGTGACAGTGCCACGCCCAGGAAGTTTGACATTGCTCTGATGCTATTATCTAACATACGGTCCATATTCAGTGTCCCCCCAAATGCCCTTTATGACTCTCAAAAACAAACCCAGGACCCTGTCAGGATCATGTATTGCAACTTGCATTAGATCGATAAATGTGTGCAGACGAGACCAAAGAAGCTTCGCCAGGGAGGCGTGGAGGGAAAAGAGCGACGCATGGAAGATGGAATCTTGGCGACTGCCTCCCCACACGGAGCGGAGCGGAGGCTCAGACAGAGAGCTCCGGTTCTTGAAACGGACACGGAAGGGTCCCCTCCAAGCCCGGGATCCCTTGAAGTCTCAGACAGACCCAGCCAACGGAACTGGATGGTGGACTATTTTGTGTTTCCTGCTGAATTTCTCTCCCGCACATGCGCATTCCCAGGTGGATGCTGAAATCTACATCTGCTATGTCCTGATGCCCTTTAGGGTTTTGGTCCCATTTTCAAAATTTGACCAGTCTCTCTTCTTAAGCCCCATCTTCTTTCTATTTGCCCTGATGGCGGTTGAGGGGAGGGGGTTGAGCATATCCAGCCTCCTCTTTCTGAAAAGTGAAACAGGTGTGCGTGTGTGCGCGCATGCGCGCATGCTCTCCCATCCTTCACAGGAGCCTTTCTTGAACCCGTGGTCCTGGGACCCCACCCTCCCTGTCGCTATGACAACCACTTCTGTGAGGACATGGGGATTAGAATGTGTGGTGAGGAAGGGCAGGGACACGCCAGAGTCTCATCGCACTGGTGATCCCAGAACCTTATGATAATGATAAGGAATGAGAATGTGTCTTCATCTTCCACTCTCAGGGTAAGAGGGCAGCCTGGTTCTGCTCCTGTGACCTGTGCTGCTCCTCACTGACCTCTCCTTTTGCTCCCCCTAGGAAACCAAAGATGCCTGGGAAGGCTCAGGGACAAGTGCCTCCTCTAGCACCTTGAATATATCCTTGACGTCCATCCATAGCATCACTGATGACCTGGGCTACCAAGGGAGCCTGGAACTGACCAGTGTGAGTAGCCTGCTCCACACCCCTTCCTCCACATACTCTACACCCATGTGGGCATTTTAGCTGACTGATCTCCCCTCAGGTGTCCTGTGGCAATCTTCCATATCTTCCCTACATCCTTCCAATTCACTGCTTTACTAAACATGGCTCAAATTTACTGCTTCCAGAAAAAAAAAATACCAGCAGTAATAGCAATCCCAACTTACCTTTGTCGAGTACTTACTACATGACACTTTGGAAGAATTTCTCTCTCATTTGAACCTCATTACAACCCTATAAAGTAGATACTGTCTTTATCCCCATTTTTCAGATGAAGAAACTGAGGAACAGGCAAGTTAAGTAACTCTCCCCAGAGCATTTAAGAAGGAAGTAAACACGCTGGAGTCTGAGCTCAGTTTGTCTGATTCAAGATCTCACGCACAGAGATAGCTACCCCAGTTAGCACCACATTTTTATTAGTCCCCCATGGTATTCTTTCAACATTTATATGCTGTTAAGCACACTTGATGTATAAACTGTTTGTTTGTTTATTTGGAGGAGGGTTGAAATGCTAGCCATGTTTTTTGTTATTGAGCTATAATTGACACACAATAAATCTCACATATTTATTTATTTATTTATTTATTTATTTATTTTTTTACATTTTTTATATGAATAATTTTTTTTTTTTTTTTTTTTTTTTTTGGTTGTTGAGAGCCCACTGGCCCATGTGGGAATCGAACCGGCAGCCTTCGGAGTTAGGAGCATGGAGCTCTAACCGCCTGCGCCACCGGCCGGCCCCTAAATCTCACATATTTAAAGTGTACTCTTCGATGTTTTGACATATGTGTGTATATATTTGTGAAGGCATTGCCACAATCAAGATAATAAACATATCTATCACCCCCAAATATGAACAACCAGGATTTCCAGAACTGATAAGTTAGAGGGTTATTATCTGCCTTCTAAAATGAGTATTGAATCAAAGTATCTGCATCAGAATCCTTTCACAATAATGAGCTCTCTTCTAACGCATTCAGAATATGCCTCTGTCCTTTGCAGACACCGCTTTGTAACTTCTCTTTAGTAATTTTAAGTGAATGTGTACTTCAGGCGGCGCAGTCTTCTGTTATCTGTGCTTCCCACCTGTACGCACACGCTGGTGGGTGCTCGCCTTACGTTTTCCTTCCCATCTGTCCCCCTCCGCCTCACTCCCCCAACCCACCACTAGAAGTCCGGTGTGTAATGGGATGGGTCAATGGAGAGCAACTTCATTCCTTGCTCTCGGATTCCCCAAGGAAGAAGATGCCGGCCTTGCTCAGTGCATGAGGCAGAAGCGGAACAAGGTTGTCGTTTTCCAGATGGGGAGAAGAAAAAAGAGGAAGGAGGAACAACAGGATGACACGGATGATGAGGGTGAGAACTCCGAGAGGGCCCCGACCTCTTTGCAATCTCCTAGGATGAGCCAGAAGCAACGCCTGTACCCAAGGACCCGCCCACGGAGGCCCAGGGAGCACAGGAGCGTCTTGCAAAGTAGCTTGAGCAAACCCACCTCCCAGACCCAGTCGTGCCACTGGAGTTTGGCGTGGTTCTGCCAATACCTGTGTAGCTGCTGCCACAGGAGGGATAAGTCGGTGGGGGAAAACGAGGCACTGGACTCCATAGGAAGGAGGGATCTGGATGAGCATGGCATGGTCCCAGGCTCCGTTTGTGAGCAAAGGTCGCAATGGGCCCCTGGGGAGACTCCAAGGGAAGGTCTGGGCAGAAGCCAGGAGAACAGAGCGTGTAATCCTTCAGCGTGTATATAAAGCACATTTCATTTTTGTGGATGGCATGTATGAACCTGATGATTCCAGGTCGTTATCTTTCTTGACTTTTTCTTTTTTTGGTAGATGTATCCACTTTCTTCCTACCCTTCTCCCTCTTTCTCTCTCTGAACATCTTCTCATCTTTTCTAACTCGGTATGAATTTCCATCTCGAAGACATGGGGTTAGCCTGTGGGTGGGTGAGACCTTGACAGGGAGGTTTTTTAAACCCTTGAGGCCTGGAACTCTGAGAAGCCCCCGAAGAGAAGGAGTCTTGAGGTTACTAAGGGAAGAGGCTTCAGGCTTAATTTTTCAGGTTTTCAACTCCAGAGTTGTGTCATTTTCTTCCTAATGACTCTCAGCTCTAAAATAAAGCATTTGAGCTTCTAATTGTATCAAACAGTAAGACAGGAACAAACACTGTTTGCCCAAAGTGAATGCAGAAGACATTTTTAAGATTGTGATTGCTTCTAGCAACAAGGGGGGCCCTTACCCTCCGGGACCTTTCCCCTCTCTCCCTCCCCCACGCTAATAATTCCGAAGGAATGTCAGAGATCAGGGACTGTGGCCCTCTGAGGTCAGGTTCCCTAGAAGCCGAGCCTGAGAGCGAGGGCCCTGTGCAGGTGAATTATTGAGAGAACCCCCTGAGGAGGGAGGACAGTGAGGGAGGGTAGGGGACAAACTCAGCAAGAATGTGGTCTGAGTCCACCTCGGCCTGACCCCAGGAAGCTCTGTGGCATTAATTACACTTCAAAACTGGTCACACTTTTGAGGCAAAGGTTTGGCCTTTTGTAAGCCCGTCTGTCAGTCATTGTGGGCTGCCCAAGGTTGGGTGGCAAAAATTCTCCAACAAGGCGGCCACCCTGTTGACTGAGGGCGGTTTTCTGGTGAAGAGGCTATCTGTGAGCGGTTAGCAATCACCCCAACAGCAGGGGGGAAAGGACATATGGCCCAGGAAAGAGAATCTGGGCAGGGCACCGTGCGGGCAACTGTTATGTCATCGGGATGTGTTGCATTTCGCAGTATATGGTTAATTTTTTTCTTTAAAGATTTTATTGGGGAAGGGGCACAGGACTTTATTGGGGAACAGTATGTACTTCCAGGCCTTTTTTCCAAGTCAAGTTGTTGTCCTTTCAGTCTTAGTTGTGGAGGGTGCAGCTCAGCTCCAGGTCCAGTTGCCATTGCTAGTTGCAGGGGGCACAGCCCACCATCCCTTGCAGGAGTCGAACTGGCAACCTTGTGGCTGAGAGGATGCGCTCCAACCAACTGAGCCATCCGGGAGCTCAGCGGCAGCTCAGCTCAAGGTGCCATGTTCAATCTTAGTTGCAGGGGGCGCTGCCCACCATCCCTTGTGGGACTCCAGGAATTGAACTGACAACCTTGTGGTTGAGAGCCCACTGGCCCATGTGGGAATCGAACCAGCAGCCTTCAGAGTTAGGAGCTCGGAACTCTAACCACCTAAGCCACCAGGCCGGCCCTATATGGTTAATTTTTGTAAACGTCCCATGTGTGCTTGAAAAGTGTATTATAATAAAGTGCATAAAAATAAACGTACAAATGGGGGACAAAGGACAGCTCTTCCTTACAGAACTGCAACCAACAAATATGGAAGAAATAAAGTAAATAGAAAAGCACTGTTAAAACACCAGTCACAAGTATGGCAGCTAGACCCAACAATGGATGCTGAAATTAGGCAGTGAACATTTGAGGAGAAACAGGATATTTACATAGTTTCAAAGTATCTCTTTCAAGGTATTTGTTAAGTACAGAGGTAAAGGTAATAATCTTACAGAGGGGAAACCAGACACCACACCCTTTTAACCCAGTGATAGAGGTGAGCATTACCTGTGTACCCTGATATGACATGCTGAAAAGGCACATCACTTCTGGGACATGCTTGTCAAAATGCAAAATCCATCTGAGCGTGAGAAAACATCAGCCAAACCCACATTTGGGGAATTCATACTCATGTCTCCACCTCCAATCCGTTACTACATACGTCATTTTAGCCTCACCCCCTTGCTTACCTGTGAACTCCAACAGTGAGACACCTGGCTCCCACCACCAACTCAATTGTTCAGTTCTAGTGTCCACGTATAGTAACAGTTGTTAACAGTACGTCCATGGGACATGTACCTACTAGAGTATGTGCAGTTTCTTTTGCCTTTAGTCTTGCAAATTCCACTCATTTCCAAGTTACTGAGGCCAGCACCCACTCTTTCTCCCTTTGGAGACATTATTTCATACCCTTGTGATACAGATTCTTTGGCTACCTTCATTCCATCCTGGGATCTCCTACTTCCCAAAAGACATCTGTTTTTTTCAGTTTGCATATATTAAGAGTTATTCTCTGAGTTGTATGCTCCTTTGAACATAAACCGTCTTTATTCTCTACTTGCTTTAAAACGGTTTCCCTTTGCTTTTTGTGGAGTGCAAGTTCATTTTAAGTCATGAGGCTTCCTGAATCTGTCAATTGATGGTTTTCATCAAACCTAGATAATCCGGCCATTATTTCTTCTGATTGCTTCTTCCCTTCTCTCCTCTCCCGGGACGCCAATTAAACGTTAGCCCAAGTTGGTTTTTTCTGTATTTCCCATCCTCTTTATTATTCCAAGTTTCATTCTGTGTAGTTCTTCTGACCGATATCTAGAACCCACCAATTCCTCCTTCAGCCATGTCTAATCTGCTGTTAAACCCATCTACCGTGTTTCCCCAAAAATAAGACCTAGCCAGACAATCAGCTCCAATGTGTCCTTTGGAGCAAAAATTAATATAAGACCCAGTATTATTTTTCTATAAGACCCGGTCTTATGTAATATAAGACCGGGTCTTATATTAATTTTCGCTCCAAAAGACGCATTAGAGCTAATTGTCCGGCTAGGTTTTATTTTCGGGGAAATAAGGTATTGAGACCTTACTTTATTTTTCTAGCTAAAATTCCTATTTGGTCCTTTTCTAATTGTGCTATGTCCGTTTTTGTAGTTTCAGATAGCTGCTGAAATTTCCAAGCTTGGCTTTTATTTTTTTGAAACACTAAGCACCGTTGTATTAATTTCTGCATAATTCCTATACATGGAATTGTCGTGAGTCTACTTACTGTCATTTGGTTGGTTTTACTTATATTGTGTTATCTCTTTAAGTGCTTGATTAATTTTTATTGTGGTTGGTGCTATAGTTGAAAAATTATTTATCACAGTATTTTTGAGGTCTAGGTTGATGTTATATTCAAGATTTCTACAAAGCATCTAGGATCATCTTATTCCAAGTTTGAGGCTTGAGACCTTCTGGACCCCCCAGAATGGTGGGAGACTAGGAGGCACAATGGAATTGGCTGTTCCCTGATTCACCCTCTTTACTAGCATCCCCATCTTTAACTGTCCTCCGATCCCAAATTTTTGTTCCTCTAGGTTCATCATTCGAGGCCCTTGAAACCCTCTCAGCAACATTTTCCCAGTGAGCCAAAGCCCCCAGGTCAAAGGCAGCCTATGTTTCTCTCTCTGGATTTCAAGCCAATCTTGGCCCTTGGATGCTTTTCAGATTTTTTCTTTCTTTTTAAGTATGTCACTAGTTTTTAGAATTTCTAGTGCGAGTTGGTCCGAAACACCCAGTCTACCATGATCTCTAGTGGAACCTTTTACCCACGGATCATTCATATATCACAGAACTCCAGCACCCGACCTTACTGTACAGGATAAAACCTCAGACATGAAGACTTGCTCAAATCCACACAGTCAGTGGTAGAAACAGGTTTAGTCTCAGGGCTCAAGACCAAGAACGACTAAACTCCACCTGCATACGTTCTGGATGTAAAGGTTCGTTTTGCTCCTTTTGCTTGAGGGAAGGAGAGGACAGTCTTGCCAAAAGATCAGAGGATGGAAGTAATGACCTAGCTATCTTCCCTACACCTTCATACATTCCTCTCCCAGACTGACCAATGGGGATGGGAATGGAAGAGCACAATCCTTCCCATTCCTAAATCAAGGGCTATAGCTATCCCACGACCGCTTAGCCCTTAACCCTCAATGTTTCCTAGCACCAGTGGTAACTGAACCCAACTTCACATTCCCCTAGACTTACTTTATGAAAACCCTCTAAGACCAAGTCCTCTTCAGCCAGCCTCCTCCCACGCAAAACAAATACAAAGACACACTCACAACAAAGACCACACCATTTATTTACAAAGGCCAGTGTGGGAGCTGAAGGAGGGAGGGAAGCCACGCAGACATCCTCTCTGGATTGCTTGGGACCCTTTCCCATGGGGAGGAAATTCTGTTCCTCGGGCCTCCATATTCTCAGCCACGGGTCCTAACAGCCGTAACAGCCGGGCTAAGCAGCAGTGGAGGTAAAACGAGCCTCCTGTGCTCCAATAGAGCAATATCCAAATCCAGATCAAAGGCGCCACTACCACCCTCTCCTTTCCTTGCTCAAACAGCACTTTCTGGCCTGGGAGAAACAGTGAAGAACTCAAAGGGCAGGGGCTCTGGAGGGAAAGACCCTCTACCATTCCCCGAAAGCAGTGAGTGTAAGGGAGCTGGTCACAGCCCTGGCAGCTTCAGACGGGGTATCCATACTACCCTTGGGTTACGCCACATCCAGGGGCCAAAGGGCCGAGCTCTCCGGGTGGTATGTGTTACTGCCCGAGACTGGCCCTTCCGCCTGCTTCTCTGGTGGGGGAGCTCTGAAGCAAACATCAGCTAAGAATCCACCCTCCCACTTAACTCCCACACACGCGTGTGCATGCATGCACCACCAACCCCACCCCACCCCAATCCACTTCATGTCTTTTGTGGGGGGCTCAAATCACTGGTACCTGAGGACACAGGCAGGCCCTGGCTTCACAGAAATGTGTGTCAGATTGTACACGGCATGTGTGTTTGAGGAAGTGGAGCCAGTATGACCCCTTGTGAGCCACACGGTTTAGCTTCATTGAGCCCCTTTCAACTCCAGTTCCATGAGTATCTATCTCTAAGTGTCCTCTGCCAGGACTCTCCCGTCTGAAAGAGTAACTAGTGCTTCCGCTCCCTGTCAGTTCCAGCTTCCAAGACTTTTATTCGGGCTGTTTTGCCCATTCTCTTCCTCCAAAAACCTCACGGCCTCTTCTGCACCAGTCTCCCCTGGGCTGGCCCAGGGCTTGTTAATTCCTGTTTGCAGGGCTGTCTTTATCTCCCTCTTCAGACAGGGAGACCAGGCATCTCCCCTTGGGAGTCCCAACAGACCCCCTGAAAACGTGCTGACCAGACTAGGGGTGAGGAAGAAAACCCCAGCCTGTTCCACCCGGCCCTCCTTCCAAGTATGACATCCTAGCGCTGGTTAGGCTGGGGCAGGGAGGGGCTGGGGAGAGAAAGAAGAGAGTTACCAGAAGTAAACACAAGAAGCAAACTCTAGTGATCCAGACAGAAGATTCTGTTCCAGTAACCCAGAGCGCGAGCTCCTCCTTCAACTCGGCAAGGCCACTGAGAAGTTCAAAGACTGCAGGAGGCAGTTGTGGGGCCCATCAGCAGAAGTGTGAAAACCATTTAAACAGCTCTGCTCAGGCAGAAGCAGGAGAGAAGAGTCTGTGAGAGATGCAGAAGTAGAACCAAAGTTCTCAGCGCTACGGGGTCGGGGCCCACCGACGCCTCTAAAGCCACCCTGTGTCTGGAAGGGACAGGGGAGAAGATGGAAGGGCTGACGAGCTGAAGAGGGGAGGGAGGGGCTGATAGGAACCACCGGCTGGCATCCAGGAAGGGAGACCAGGAGACAGGCCGCAGGATTAGGACAGCTGAGAGCCCAGGAGTCTCTCGATGGCAGCGTTGATGTCCCCTCCTGTGGCAATCAGGGCCTGCAGGTTGGCCTCACGGTTGATGAAGCCCATGGCGTTCAGCTGCTCAAGCTGCTGTTGGAATCTCACTTCTGGCGTCTGCACCTGCAGGGGACAGGCTTCATGAAGTGGGCGTGAGACCGAGCGGGGCCTATCGGCAGCTGGGGGCTTCTGATGGAGAGAAGACAATCAGGTTTTCTCGAACATCCTGAGTCAACCAGTGGGGCAGGGAGGCGTGGGTTGCAAACGGGCCAAGGAGCCCTGCGCCCCAAGTCACTAAACAACTGTGTAATAATAAGGCAGGGGTATCTTTCTTAAAATTTCAAAGTAACAGATAGGCCTCCATCAGCCTGTCTTCCTAACGGCTTTCCATCAACAGTCTGGAGGTTTTAACAGGCACCCCAAAAGCTAAATGCTCTGCAGTCGATAAGGTGCATGCTAAACCCCTCCTGGCCACCATCACACATGCAGCCATCTAAAACGCCAGAGAAGGGCCCCAGGAAAGACAGAACCTGTTTAATTTTAGGCACTCAACAAGCACAGTTATTAACAAAGAGATTTTTCCTGTCTGACACTCCTGTGAACGTCTCCTGGAAGTGTTTTCTGGGATGCTGAGGAAGCGCTAGCCCAGAGGACAGAAGACTCTCAGAGCTGGAAGGAGCCCAGACATCACAGGCCAGGTGGCCGCTGACAGAAGGAGACTGCGATCCAGAGAAGGAAAGGACCTGCCGAGGGTCATAGAGGCCCCCTGACACAGAACAAAGGCACCGTGCGGCCCTTTGTGCACCTTCTCAGTGCCATCCATGGATTTAAGCCAGCTTAAACCCAGTCAGGCTTGGCGATCATTTGGCCCGGCCCTAGGACGGACTGCCTTGCCCTGAGCTGGGCACACATTTCTGCTGAAAGGCTTTTCCCAGATGAGTCATGGAGGCTGGAGAAAGGTTAAGGGGCTCACCAAGGTCACCCTCACTCCTTCCCTAAACACCTGGCCTTCACTTTGTGGCCTAGGGCTCTAGTCAGCTCACCTCCCAGAATCCTCCTGTCTAGTCTCAGAGATGGAGGCTGCTCTAATTAGCAAAGAATCCTTTGATAGAAACAGACGTGGTATAAGACAGTGGTTAAAGTATAAATTCTGGAGCCGGCATGCCTCGCTTTGAATCTTGGCTCCATTAAGTACCAGCGAGGTGATGAGCAAGCCACGGCACCTCTCTGGGCTTTCGTTTTCCCCTTTTGTAACCCAGAAATTATCATAAGGCAGTTGTGAGGAATAAAGGAATGACCTCTTCTCTGTAAGCACATGGTAAGGGCTATTATGAGTCTCATCTCCACTTTACAGGTATGGGAATGGAACGAGCCCCACCGGCAACTTGCCTAGGGCCGGAAAGTGTAGGCCAGGAGCTAACACCAGGTCTGGCTGACCAAAGCCTGCTCTCTATTCTGTCTCTATTCTGCTGCGACCCCTGACACCGCCAGGCTGGAAGCGGCAGTCAGCCCCCGCCCCACCGCCCCACGTACCTGTGAGTTTCCACTTCCTGCCAAAAGCTGGATCATCTGCTGCATGAGCTGCTGCTGGGCGCTGGGAGCCCCAGCTGGAGAGGATGTGGCCGGCGGGGCCGGCGAGGAGGTGGGGGCCTCAGGCACAGGCCCCACGGTGCCGCCTGCCGAGGGCGCGGGTGTCCGGGACATCCCAAAGGAGCCAAGGCTGCGGGCAGGAGAGACCAAGAGGTGGGAGATGGCCTCTGAGAAAGGGATGGGAACATGAGGTCCAGAAGGAAAAGTAGTTAGAGGAAACAGGAAAACGGACCCTCAGAGACACAATGGCTGGTCTGAGTGGTGGAGGGAGGGGTGGAGGGGAGCTGCAGCCAGAACCTCACTGCCCACCTGCCCCCGCCCTCACCTGGGTACCAGCCCGGGGGCCTCGGTCTGCAAGGTCTGCAGCCCCTGCTGGATTTGCAGCAACGCCTGCATGGCACGAGGGTTGGTGAGGATGGAGAGCGACTCCGGGTTCTGCATCTAGTGGGGAAGGAGCAGAGAGGCAGTAGTGGGCCGGGGGCAGCCAGCATCCTGAGGCTCCCTGCAGGCCCACCCTCTGGGCTCAGGCTCCTCACTCACCTGCTGCAGGAAGACGGGGAGCTGCAGGCGGAGCTGCTCCTGCAGCTGTGGGTTCCCCGCAAACAGCGGCACATTCACCATCATCTGCCAGGGTCAAGGTAGTCGGGGGAGGCCGGGGCCTACCCACCCTGGGAATTCCCCCACAGCCTCACCCTCCCTTAGCACCACTACCCCTGCAGGAGATCTGGCCAGAGCCCTAAGTGTCCTGACAACCTATGTGGGACAGTATGAGGGAATAGGACGACCCTCCAGGCAATGATGAGTGTCAGGAGCCAGGCTGCTCAGCCCTGTGTGTGACGATGACGCGGGCTGACAACCCCAAGGGCACGGTGCCTACCAGGTGCCAAGCTCAAAGCACTTCCTATGCACTGACTCCCATAATCCTCACCAGTCTACGAGGAACTGCTGTTATTACCAGTTTACAGACAAGGAAACCAGGAGGTTCAACGACCTGCTTAGCTCACACAGCTGGGAAGCGGGGAGCCTGACCTACAGACACAGGCAGGCTGTGTCTGGAGTGTTTTGGCCCCGAGTACCCACACCCAATGCACACATACACACACACACACACAACCCACCGCCCCGGGGCCAGTTCCATACCTGAGCAGCAAAGTCGGGGTTCTGGGCAAGCGTCTGCATCATGCTACGCATGTAGGGGGCGGAGACCACGTTCTGCATCAGCTGGGGGTTCTCCGAGATCTGCTGGAGCAGGGCCTGCATTTCCGGGCTGTTGAACATCCCTACATCAAGCAGGAAAAGAGAAAAACCAAACAGGAGAAAAGGGGTCCCGATGGAAACCAGCGGCCTCGCGTGTCTACCTTCCTTTACACAGAGTGGCTGCAAGACTCAGAAAGGCAATGGTACAATGGCCACCCAGGTACCGGGCGTGGGCCAGGCCTCTCCTGACTCCAAGGTCATCTCGCCCTGCTTTGGCCTGGCCCCTTTCCCATCTACCCTGCTAAGGACGAGCCACTTGGAAACTGGGTCTGATTCCTGCCCCACTGGATTGTTCCTGCCACGATAACATCCGACTCGGAAAGGATCTGACTAAAATCACCAAGATCAATGGTTTTCAAACTTGTCTTAGTGGCAAAGACCCTTTCCTCAAATCAAATCCCACTCAGAAACCAAGTAAGTCAATGGTCTGGTTGGAGCCGGAGAAGGCCTGGAGCCTCTCTCACTTGGTCCTCCCTCATCCTGGAGATGGCCCAGACCCCCCAGGACTCAGGAGCACAATTTGGAACCCAGGATCAGGTTCAAGTCCCCTATTTTATAAAAAAGGGAAGTGACGCACATAGAGGGAAAGGGACTTTCCCAATCGAGATAAGATGTCCCCCAGGGTACAGAGAAATCAGGCCATCTACCAAACACATCCCCAGGGTCATATGTAGAGTTCAGATAAATGGGGCAGGCCCTGGGGTTGAGCAGTGCGTAACCTGCACCTCTGTACAGGGCAGCCTGCGTATCCCTCTGCCCCAGCTTCACATGTCCCCAGGTCTGCCCCGATTCCTCTCCCACATCCCCATTCCCTGTCATGCTGAAAGAACTTAGGTGGGGTCTGGTTTATTCACGAGTCACTACTTAGGTCACTCCCGGGGACATCAGGACGTGGCCAGAACCAACCAGTCACCCTCTCAGGGGTGGGGCCGTGACCCCAGGCTGCAGAGCCCTCTCTGTGGCTTCAATACAGTCTCACCTCTGTCTTCAATATTCTGGAGCAGTGTGAACCCCATTCAGTCGTGGGCCTGGGGGACAGCCATGGGGACCCCACTAAGCTCCTTCCACCCCAGGACATACCTGACCCCAGGCTAGCCGCATTGATCCCAAAGGGGTTCGAGACTGTCGGGTGCACCTGGCTGGTCCCCGATCCTCCGGTGCCCTCCCCACCGGACCCGGGGGCCTGGGAGGTGGGGGGCGAGGGGCTCCAGGGGTTAGGGAGGGGCTCTCGATTCTCAGTCCGCAGAGGCTGGGAGGACGAGCTGTCGGAGTTCCCGGCCAGGGAAGAGAAGGGATTGTTGCCAAACTGGGAGGAGGGAAAGGTTTCGGGTTAAGGACTGAAACAAATCAGGGGCAAGGGCTCCGCCCTTTCTTTCCTCTCACCTCACAGCCTCCCCTTCCCCAGGAAAGGGAGAGAGATCTAAGAGCTCCGAGGCTCTCAGCTGGATGGGGAGCCCCACAATGGGCAGCGCAGCCCCGGTGGTCCTGCAGGGTGGGAGCTGGCTGCTGCTAATGACTGACCCCTCCCATCTTCCCAGTGGCTCTCAGCATGTGGTCTGCAATCCCCTGTGTGCTCCACAGGGCTTCACACCCGCTCCCAGTGTGCAGGGAGACCCTGGTCTTCCTCAGCTCCTCAGGGCTGGAGACAACGTAGGGCTTACCTTTGTACCCCCGTTCCTGACACGCTAGGTGCTCAATAAGTAACTGTTGGCTTTTACATTAACCCTGAATTGCCCCAGCTTCCCCATCCCCGACCACCTTGGTCCAATGGGACTCCCCAGAGCCTCTCCCTGAATGCCTGGGTCCCCTAGTGGGCTGCCCCTCCAGGGGCAAAATGGCACGCATCCCCGGCTGAGCACGCCCTCCCTCGGTCTCCAATCTCCTTCCCCTCCCTCCACGGCCTACCTTCAGCTAAAGTCCCCCTCAGCACCAGCTCCCACTGTGTCACTCAGGACCGGCTCAGGGTCTGCACCCATCCTATGGCGTGCTGTCCAAGGTGGCCCCTGGACCTCCTCCCTCCGGACCCGCCAGCTCCCAGGAAAGAAATCTGTCCAAGGGACATCCCAGGCCCGTTTCCCCTCTCCTGAGTCCCCAGGTGGTCAGGACCTAAGCAGGTCTCTGAGCTGCCTCAGCACCTCCCCACCATGGGGTTTCACATCCAGTCACGCTCCCTGTGTATTCAGAGTGGGTCATGGGAACCAGGGCTGATCGAGGATTGCCCTGCTCTGAGCTTGGTTCCTTCACCTCAGCAGACGCCAGGGTCCGGGCACCATAGCTTCAGTCTGTCCATTTCCGATTTCCTGTTCTGCTCACTGGCCTGGCACCCAACCCCTCCTAGTCCTGGGCCCTGTGTTCTTCCTCCTAAGGTGCTCCCTAAGGACCAAATCTCTTCCTGAACTGCCTGTCGGGGTACAGCTGCCATTTATTGAGTACCTACTGCTACATTCATTTGAATGTTTACAGTACCCCTCTAATATGCCAGTTCTCCAAGTGTGGTCCTAGGACCCCTGCAAGGTTCGCAACTGTTTTTATAATTCCAAGATGTTATTTGTCGTTTGCACTTTCCTTCTCCTGTGAGTACTGACTGGAGTTTTCCAAAAGCTATGTAACGTGTGACAGTGCAACAGGCTGAATGCAGCAGACCTGAGAATCCAGCTGCCTTATAGCTGCAAAATTGTAAAGCAAGGTCCCTCTTTTCTCCGTATTTTCAAAAGAAAATGCTATTTATGTTCACGTACAATGAATTTATTATTTTTAAATGAATTAAAAGATATTTTAAAAATCTCTTCATTTTAATTTCAGACACAGTGAATACCAAAGCTCTCCGGGACCCGCAGTAATTCTTAAGAGTATAAAGGGACCCTGAGACGGAAATGACTGAGAACCACGGCTATAACATCGGGACGCTGAGGCCCAGATCAGGAGGTCAGGCAACGCGCTCAGAATCCCATCACCAGGAAAGGGCACCGCAGGCATCTGAAGCCAGGTTTGCTGATGCCAAATGCTAAGCCAGTTCTGTGCGCTAAACCAGTGGTTCTCACACCTTAGGGTCCGTCAGAATTAGCTGGAGTGCTTGTTATAAGCGTCTCTCTCAACGACTTGCTTTTTTTTTTTAGCTAGGTGAATGAGTTACTCTGATGTATATTTATTTTTCATTACTTAAATAGAATTTAAAATAAACCCCAAAAATCCTTTAAAAATTCAGAGTTGATCCCTACAAACAGTAATTTGAAAGAGCAATGCCAAAACTAATGAAGATGCTGTCGAGGATGATGGTGGGGTGGGTTTCATGCCACCAGATGCCTAGGCTTATTAAGACATGGTATCACTGCGCCAACAGACAGACAGACCAGTGGGGCTGAGTAGAGTCAGCAAGACACATACTCATCTGTGGAGACCTGGTGCCGGACAGAGACAGCGTGGGACTAGCATGGGCCACCCAAGACATGGTGTTCTTTCCTTTCCACAGCAAAAAAAAAATAACGTGAGGTGCTACCTTCCCACCTGGGAGCTGGTCAGGGGGTGTTCAGTTTGTGAAAATCCATCAAGCTGTACACTTATGATATGTGTACTTTCTGTCGCTGTTTTATCCTTCAATTAAGTGTTTTTAAAACGTTTAAACAGCAAATTAAAAATTATATGGGCAGCATGATACCACGTCTATAAGGTAGAAAAATACGCAAAACAATGCTATCGCGTATTTACAGCCACATGCATAGGTAATAAAAGAACCAAACTGACAAGCACCAACTCCAGGGTGGTAGTTAGTTAGCTGTGGAGGGAAAGAGAGCCGGACAATGGGAGAGGGCTAGGTGAAGGCTGCAATTCCATCTGTAATGTCTTATTTGCAAATATTAAATACGTCTAGGAAAATGTCCACAATAGCAACATTCGTGACTTCTCAGGTAGGAAAGAGGGGGTTGGTATATGAAAACAGAAGGGTCTCTCTTGTATACTTCTTTGAGCTCCTATACCTTTCCTTACTTTTCAAACACCCTTTTGTTTCCTCTGTACACCTTTTGAATTTTGAAACATGCAAATGCATAAAGTATTCAGTGTAAATTAAACTTTAAAAATAAAGACCCAAAAAAGGCCCTGAATCTATTAATATATGTGGTCACGCGGATACAGAGAAGGTTATTTTTATCTACATTGGTTATGCATTTGGAAAGAATTGATAAAGCATTTTTAAAAGTGCATATTCTCTGAGGCTGATTCCAGAGCTGGGGCTGGTACGCAGCTCCAAGGTGGGGACCAGGAATCTCATCCTCAATAAGCTCTCCAGGTGACCCACCGCAGGTGACTCGGGGACCACACTTGAGACACTGTGCGAGGGTCGGCTGTTTGACCCCAGGCCCGCCCCACAACCTGTGAGCCCCTGGTGCAAGAGGTCTGTCAGGCCCACGGCAAATGCCGTGGACTCCACACCTCACCCACTTCCCTGCGCAACTAACTCTGCTATCTTCAGCACTTGCGCCTGGACAACTTGGGACCATCCCTGGCTGTCACTGTGAGAATCGTTTTCGAGCCAAGGCCCACCCTTGGAGGCCTGGGGAAGGAAAGCAGAGTGGACAGCACCCCAGGCTCGCCTGGGTCGGGGGTAGGGAGTCTGGAGCCCAGATGCCCACCCCACTTCCGGCCCCACCTGCTCCCGGGCGGCACTGAACATGGGCTCCTGGATGTCCGTGTACATGCGGCGGAGCGCGTTGTAGCCCCCAGGTATGCTCTCCAGGTTGCTGAGGGCCCGGTCCTGGTTCCGCATCATTTCCTGCATCATGGCTGGATTCCGAGCGAGCTCCATCGTCTGGGGCAGAAGCGACACAGAGGGCCCTGGAACCAGGAGCGTCGAGCCCAGCAGGAGGCCTGCAGCAGGCCTCCCTCCCTGTGGCATTCCTCCCTGTGGGCATTCTGCTTGGCGTTTCCTAGTGAGGGCAGTGATCCCAGAAGAGCTGAGGGCAGCAGCTCCCCTCCCGCAGGTCCAGGGGGTCCACAGAGTATTAGGGAGCACAGGGAAACTAAGCAAGAAGGGATCTGAGAAAGGGGAGAAGGCCCAAGTGGGAATTCACATCCATCGAGCACCTATGACACACAGGCACTGGGCTAAGTCATTTAATGCCCACAATAACCGTCCCAGGTAGATATTTATCTCCCTATGTTGCAGATGAGAAAATAGGTTCAGTGACTCACTGCTGGGGACACACAGCCAGTCAGTGGTGGAGCCAGGGCTGTCCAACCAAGGCCATCCTGTGCTTCAGGTCAGTGACAGATGGGAGAGGGAAAAGGTTCAAGCTGGGACAATGCTACCAAGACCCTCTCATCCCACCCCCAGGTCTCCGGCCTGATTAAAGACTGAGAAACATGGAGGTTTTTTTCTTTCACTCTCGATAAGGGGTGGTCTGCGTCAACTCCGGGGGACAGCAGTGCATGAGAGAAAATGAGCATGACTTCTTCTTGTTCCCATGCAACTTGGAATGCCTTCCCTGTCCTTCTTCCCAAATTTGCTCCACACTTGCCTCTTCTAAGCACCCTACGTCTCAGATGAGACTCTGACTCGTAGTACAGAAGCAGCCACCCGGAAGCATTCCCTGAGTGACTGCTGGGACCCAGGCACTGTCCTGGACAGTGAAGAGGACACTCGCAAACCTCTGCCCTTATGGAACTTACCTTCTGCTGGGTCCAGCACGGTGTCCACAACTCAGCTGAGACGGTCTTTCCTTGTCCCCAGCTGGGCTGGGCCATGAGACAGAGCTCCCAGAGACCGACACAAAACTGCGTCCCCTGGGTCTCCACTCCCGACCCAGCCCTGGCCAGCCACAGCACTCCTGGGGCACCCTGTGATCTTTTACTCCCAGGCCTTTGTACGTGCTGTCCCCTCAGCCCCGGGCACTCTTCTCTTTTTCTTCCTCTGGTTTATTCTTTCTTCTTTGGGTCTCAGCGTGGGTGACACTTCCTCTAGGAGGTCCCCTTGGAGCCCCAGGGTAGGGTTAGGACCCCACAGGTGCTCCTCGGGGAGCCTGTGACTAGCTGTGCGGTCGTGGCGACCACACTGTATTGTAACTGCCTGCTGGCTCGTCCCCCTTCCTTTGACACCAGCAGCTCCTGCAAGACCAGGCCAGTGTCTGCATCCCTGGACTCCCCGTGTGCGGCTGAACGACTGCACGCCCAGGGCAAGGCAGGACAAGGTGGGGCCAGGCCGGGCGGGCACCGGGGTGCCGGACCCCCCACCCCACCAGCGCCGCGCACGCACCCACCTGCCTCATGAGCTCGGGGTTGTTGAGCATGTGGCTGATCTCGGGGTTGCGCTCCATCAGCTGCTGCATCTGGGGGTTGGCCATGATCATGTGACGCATCAGGTCGGGGTTGGACATCATGTCCTGGACCAGCGGGTTCTCCATGATCTGCGACAGCATCTCGGGGTTCGACATCAGCTGCCTCTGCATCTGCTGCTGCAGCTCCATGAAGTTGGCGGAGCCCAGGCCCAGGCTACCCAGGCCCAGGATACCCCCAAAGCCAGCTGCGGGGAGGGGGGTCAGTCGGCCACAGGAGCCCTGCCCCCACCCGGCCGGAGCCACTGAGTTCAGCTCTCCGGGATGGGCGCCCCTGCTTCTTGCGTGTCCCTTTGCTAATCATCCCCGCTGCCCAGCCCAGACCCGCTGCTGGCAGAGATGCCAGCCTATCGGGCTGAGCCTCTGGTGGCAGAGGCTGGGAGCCAGGCAGTCCTGAGCGCAGGTGTGACCGCCGATGGCCTGCTGAGTGCCCCTAACTCCAATATGCTCCCCCAGGCTCCCCCACATCCCCAGCGCTATTTCTCCCCTCACTCTGAACACGTAGCCATGCTTCCCTCCTCTGGGAAGCTCTCATAGGCTAGCTTTCCTCCCCCATGTGGCTCAGGTACCCTCTCCCCATCAGACCCCTTGGTTCTCCCCCAACCCCCAAACAGGACAGTGTCCTCCTTCCTAAGGGCTTACAGAGTATGGATGCAGTGGCACTGGGAGGGCCCTCCCCAGTCCCTGGGGAGGGCCCCCCTCCACTGCTCCTCCGGCTTGCACTGCTAGCATCCGAAGTGGCACTGCCAGAGGTGGAGGGCTGGGCAGGGGTGGCAGGTGAGGCGGGTGTGGTGGAGGGTGCTGAGGCAGGGTCTGGAGTGGACGGGGGAGAAGCAGTGGTGGCAGCCGGATCTTGAGCCCTGAGGACAGAGAAAGAAGATCCTAGCTTCCATGAAGGCAGGAAGAGGGAAGGCAACCCTCTCCGTGTTTGCTGTGCAGCTACTGCCCAAACCCACACTGCGTCCTAAGCAACCCCGAGGTTGGGGTGGGGTGATGCCAGGGGGCAGTTGTAAATCGGACAGAGGGAAGGAGAAGTCAGCATCGGGTGTCTTCAGGGCATTCTGGGAGACCTAAGTCCCCTGCAGATGAGATCACAGGCCTGCCTGGCAACCCACCCAGGAGCCACTGTCCAAGGGCAGAGCTGAGTGATGGGCGAGAAAGCATCAGATGGGGCAAGGTGGGCCAATGAGCAGCTCGGCCTGCTCCTCTCCTGAACTTACTTCTGAGGGGTCTTGATGACCAGATGGACAGTGAGCCCATCCTTGATCCCGTGCTGGTCCAGTGTGTCCCCATCCTTGAGGATCTTGCCTGCGAAGATCAGGACCAGCTGATCCTGCTGTGCCTTAAACCTCCGTGAGATTTCCTCTTTGAACTGTGATCAAGAGGCAGAGGTCACTGTGGAGGCTGCCTGGGCGCCACCCATCAGGAGCCTCTGCCTTCTTCTGCTGCCACCTCTAGGTGTGGGAAGTCCCCTCACTCCATCGCTCCAACTGCCATAAGCAGCTCCTTTGTTAACCAAGGCCATGGACCGATGAGACGCTCCTCCCTTAATCAGCCCAGGGCTTCCCACCCCAGGAAGCCCTTCTGCTACCTGTGCCCCCAGCCCCCAGTCCCTCTGCCCAGGTCCCCGAGGGTACTGCCTGGGCAGCACTCTTCAGCAGCCTTGGACCCAGGCCCAGTCTCCCTCAGCCTTCTCTTCTCAAATCCCCAGTTTCTCTCCCCTCTTCATTCCCAAAGTGCTTGTAACAACTACAACACAAGGAGCCCAGTTATTATACTAACTATTCACGAGTTAAGAGCCTAGGTCCTATGAGATACACGTTAGTCATCATCTCCATTAGAAAGAAACTGAGGAAACTGAGTAGCAGAGCAGGTAGGTGACTTGCGCGCCGCAGACTGGACTCAGGTCTCCACACCAAAGCCCAGGCTCTTAACCAAACACACTGCCTCTCAATTACAGCTGATTTCAAATCCAGCTTTGCAGGGAAAAGGATTTAAATTACGGAATATATCCATTTTATAAGGTTGGGGGGAGGAGGTGGGCAGCGAGGGTACTAAAGGCTGGCTTGGGAAGAGTTAGACTCCCCAGTCTACCAGCGCCCCCAAACCAAACCTGCGCTCCCAAACCAGTGCACTTGCTAAGCCAGGCGGCTTCCAGATCCCTCCCTTCCAACCAGATGGCCTATCTTAAGCCCCGCCCAAGTGAATTTCTGGAGCAGCCAAGGGGGGGGTGGCGAACCCAGGCAACGCTCTCTCTTCGGATACGTTTTTATTGAGCACCTACTGCACACTGTGTAAATCCCGGAGAGCTAAGAACCAAATGTAACCACCTGGATTGGAAAGCGCAGGAAGGATCTGGGCAGAGGGAAATCCTCCCCCCACTGCCGGGGCGGCGAAGAAGGCGGGGCGTCCTCCCAGGCGCACAGTAGGCGCCCGAGGTCTCCGCGGCGTCCCCCGCGCGCTCTCCTGGCTCAGCACCATGCCCGGCCCCCACTCTGCCTCGGCGCCCCGAACCCCTATAAGTAACCGGGGCGCAAGCCCAGGGTCCTTGCCCCTTCCCTGCGCAAGGTGTCCCCCTCCCCTCTCTCCACCACGCCCCCAGTCCAGGCCACAAGGCAAACCCCGGCCTCCCTTCCCCAACACGCGTGCCACGCTCCTTCAACTTACCCTCGCAGGACGCCCCTGACCCGCCCGTCCTCCCTTCTCGCTCCTCCGAGGGCCGTCTGGGCCCCCGCCCTCCTCTCCCAGGCCCTTCTTTGCGCCCGGCCGTCCCGAGCCACCCGCCTCTCTTCGCGGACCCCTCCTCCGCGCTCCCCCCGACGACCGTAGTACCTCCTTGACCGAGGCTCGATCGCAGATCACAATTTCCTCCTTGTCCTTGGGGGTCTTGACGGTGACCCGAATGGGGGGCCTCGTCTCAGCCCCGCTCGGCTCCGCCATGCCGCCGCCGCCACCCGGCCGCCCGCCAGCCCGCTCCGGCTCCTCCTCCTCCTCCCCGCCCGCCCCGCCGGCCGGGCTAGGCTCCGGCGCCTCCAACACTCCCCTCTCTTCCCCTCCCCTCCCCAAGGCTTCGCCGCCCCCTCCGGACCAGCCGCAGCCACAGCGCCCCGGGCGGACTGGGGGGGCCACTGCAGCAGGGTCCGCCCAGGGCCGAGCCTGGGGTCCCGCAGCCAGGTCTGGGCCTCGCTGGGCGGCGGCCCCCGGGGCGCTCGGGACGCGGGCGGGGCGAGCCCCTCACTGCTGGGGTGACGGGCGCGCGCCCCACGGGAGACCACGGCCCATCCGAGCGGGCCAGAGCTGAGCCGAGGTCCGCTCCGGCCCAAAGCAGCCCCTGCCCCCACCGCGGGTCACTCCCGCTCCGGGACAAAGGACTCTCTGTGTCGCCGCTTTATCTCCGTCCCCTGCGATAGCTGGTCTTTCTCGAGGAGCCCAAATCCTTCTCAGGCCCGGGGCCTCTGCCGGCTGGGAGGATGACTCTTCCCACTTCTGGACGTCCACCTAAAATCTCGTCTCTAGAATTGATTTCATTCGCCCGAGGATCGTGGCCTGAATGAACTCTCCCAGGTGCTGTTCCAGCGACCCGGGTTCTGCCTGCACGGCCTTCCCGAGCCTTGGTTTCCTCAATAGCACCTATGGCTTCATCTCACAGAATTGTGCATAATGTAGAAAATGGCTTTGGAAAGCACCAAACACAGGGATTTTTTTATTTTTTAAATGACTGAGTCGTGGATTGTCAAGCGGACATGACTTTTCTCCCCCCGAGGGGGTTAAATGTCCTTCCAATACCGCCAATGTCCTTTCGCTCCCGCTCTTTTCCCCCACAACCGCGTGGTCTCAGTGGGAAGGCGAACTATCGTTCCCAGGATGCCTCACGAGGCCTCAAGGAACTACAATTCCCAGTCCCCTCCGCGGTGGAGCGGGGTTGAGTCAAAAACTACCAAGCCAGGCGGAGAAACTACAACTCCCAGGGCGTCCCGGAGCAGGTCAGCTGAACTACGGAAGGGGCCGGCGGAGGCCCGCAGGAGGCGACTCGGAGGTCTGGCTGCAAAAACCCCTGTTTGGGAGCTGCAGGCATGCTACGTCCCAAGGCTCTGACCCAGGTGCTGAGCCAAGCCAACACTGGAGGTGTCCAGAGCACCCTGTGAGTGCGGACCGAGCACCGAGCGACCAGCACTGGAGTCGGGCGGCGCGCGGCGCTCCGAGGGAGGGGTGGGGAAACATCTCGGGAGGGGAGGAGGCAGAGTGGGCAGCCGCCTTGGAGGGCCCCTCTCGAAGAGGGAAAGCGACGTGCTGGGTGCTCTGGGCACCTTCTAGGACGCACTCACCCTAGACCCTTGCTTTCTAGAAGCGCCAGTGGCGGGAGCTGGGATGGGAACCCAGGACTCTTACTCCCCATCCTGAGCACGTCGCTGCCCCTTCCGGTTCCTCGCCAGGCTGCTGAATAACGAGGGCTCTCTGCTGGCCTACTCTGGGTACGGGGACACTGACGCCCGGGTCACCGCCGCCATCGCCAGTAACATCTGGGCCGCCTACGACCGGAACGGGAACCAAGCGTTCAATGAAGACAATCTGAAATTCATCCTCATGGACTGCATGGTATGGAGAGGGAAGCCACTTCCTCTGTCCCCCACGGGGATCCCCGGGGCGACCTGGACCCGCTCCCGGATGGTTGGAGGGGCAGGAGCTCGGGAAGATTGCTAAGAGTTGGCCCGCAGCACCATTTATGATAGGCAAACCCTGTACATCACAGTGGTGAGGAAGGAGCCCTGGACCCCGGGTCTGCCTGGGGTTCTGGTCTCCGCCAGCCACTTACCGTCTGTGGAACCTCGAGTAAGTTCCTTAACCTCCCTGAGCTTCCTTATCTCCTCTCTGAGGTGGAGACAATAATCCCCAGTCCCCACCTCACAGGGCTGTTGCGAAGATCAACTAAAAGAGTGCACGTAAACTGTAGAGTGAGGTACACACAAAGTGCTGTCGTGCCAGGGTCACTGACTCACAGAACTGTGAGAGTCTCCAGACCCTTGTCTAATCCCTGGAGGAAGAAAAAAATAAGTAAATTAAAAAAATAGTATGTTAGTAAGTTTCTAAAAACGCTATGGAGAAAAGTAAAGCAAGGAAGTGAGATAAGGGTGGCACGCGCCAGGGACAATCTCACCGAAAAGGTGACATTTCATCACAGATTTGCAGGAAGTTGGCAAGCCATGTGGCTGTCTGGGGCATAAACATTTCTGATGGAGGGAACAGCAAGTGCAAAGGCCCTGAGGCAGAATGGTGCCTGGTCACAGATGGACAAGGTAGATGTGACTGGAGTGGCATGAGAATGGGGGGAGGCTAATAGATGAGGCCAGAGAGGCAGCACATGGTTCCTAGCACACACTGCATGCCTAGTGAAAGTTCGCTGAACTGAATCGAGAAGGCCGCAAGAAGGAAGGGTTTCCACTGTAACTCAGCTACTTACCACTTCCATGCCCCCAGCCCAGCCAAGGATGCATTCCAGTTCAACTCATTACTCCTGGGTTTTTCCTTCCTTTTTTCTTTTGATGCTAATCAACCTTCTTAATTAATCTCCTAACCCAGATGTCACGTGTGCAGTTTGAAACACATTGCCATTGGAAAAGAGAACTAGGAGTGGGGTTTCTGCTCTCAAGCCCCTTATAGTGTCTTTGAGGTGAACCCATAATAATAACATCGCCCATTAGAATAGCCCAGAATTCCTTCCCGTGTGCTAGTACCCTCAGCAACTGGGATGACGTAGGGGTTACAGAAAGAGCCGAGTTTCTGGGAGATTGAGTTTTCTGGGGTGACTTGGTTCGTGGCTGTACTGAGGCTGGAATCTGGGCACAGGACCCCATGTCCAGGGCTGTGGCCAAAGCCCCCAGCTGAAGCTCCCACCCTGCCCGGGGCGTGGAAGGAAGATACAGTCTGTCTCACGAAGAGCCCGTGGGGAAAGGGGGCTCAGGGTGCCAAGTAGAGCCTCCCATCCCATGATGTCACCCCCTCCAGGAGGGCCGTGTGGCCATCACGCGAGTGGCCAACCTACTGCTGTGTATGTATGCCAAGGAGACCGTCGGCTTCGGGATGCTCAAGGCCAAGGTATGCGGCCCCTGTGCTCCGTCAGTGTCCACTCCCGTCCCCACCGCCTTCCTGGGTCCTCATGTTACCCAGTCCCTGTCCACTGGGGCTGGGGGCTGGGTGCTTGGTATTGGGAGTCCATCTGGATTTGGGGTCCCTTTCGTGCCAGGCCACGTGTGGGACGATTTCTCCGCCCCCTCCCGCAGGCCCAAGCCTTGGTGCAGTACCTGGAAGAACCCCTTACCCAGGTAGCAGCATCGTAACGGGCACTGGTGGAAGCTGGGGTCAGACAAGAGAGATGACCGTTGGAGGGGCAGGGCCCCCTGGGGAATCCTTCTGGAATGTGGGGGGAGGGGAGGGACTTTGTTTTTTCCAAGAATAAATTCCAGTCCTGTCTTACGTCTTGGTTGCTTTCTTGGCTGGGAGGAGTCAGGGGATGGAAAGGAGCAGGACTGGCTTACAGGGTTCTTCGTGTCCTGCTCCCCCACCAGGATCTCCAGTGGAGTGGCCTCACCTTGCCCTCGCCACTCAGAATCTCACCCAGCTGGTTGGCAAAACCTTGGAAGTGAGCTCCAAGGAATGGGGCCAGTGGGCATCATATTGAACAAAGAGAATATAGAGCCAGGGAGTTCAGTGTCCGTAGTTCCCGACTTTGGCGGGGTTGCCTTTCCTACTCTTGGGGTTGGGAGGGGGCCACCCCTTTCCTCTCCAAGGCCTTCACATTCTGACACGCACCTCCAGGTCTCGAAGCCTTCTGCAGACAGCATTGCTTTCCGACTAGGCCTCAGGTCCTGGGCAGGGATCTGAAGAAACCAGAAGTCCTCCCAGGCCTTCGTCTCCTCACCCTGGCCCTACACTCGCACCCCTCACCCCACCTGGCTATTTGTCCAGATCTCCTCCTACCTGTGTCCTTAGAGCAGGTGTGGGCGGGAAGCTACCAGCCCCTTTCCCAGTGCTGTAGAAAGGGACCCATCGCAGGGAAGCCTATAGGTAGCAAGTTCCAGCTCCACCCAGGGTGAGAAACGCTGCCTCTCCCAGGCCCAGAGCTGTCTGGGCGGGGCAGGAGTTGCCGGGCCCAAGATGCAACTCCCAGAGCTCTGCGCACAGATAGGTGACTGCCACCCCATCAGCCCTTCCCCTGGGGCTCCCAGTAACCACCCATCAGAGGCTCTAAAGGAAAAGCAGGAGGCCAAGCCGGCTTCTGCTCCGAGGGACCTTGTCACTTACTGGCGGCTGGGGCCCCCTGGGCTGTAGGTGCTAGGAGCCTAGCGCCATGCACTCGGTCCTCAGCTGTCTCTCGGAAGGTCCCGTCTGCCCCAGCTTCCCCACTACCACCCCCTGGAGCCTGCTCACCTCATTGCGGGAGCCTAGACGGAGAGTAGACACCCAACCTGTCTAACCTGTCTGACGTCATCGTCTCCACCCACCTGGGCCCCAGGTCTCCAGTGCCCTGCTCTTCCTGTTCTCAGCTTCCGTCCTCTCAGCTTCCTTGCAGCACCCTACCTGCCAGAGGAGCGTCCCCAGGCCTTGCCTGGCCTGACATAGGTCCTCAGTCCCTCTGGCTGGCCAGAAGTTCCTTTACCCCCAATGAGAGGAGGGGTAGATCCAGGTCTCTTAAGAGCTGAAGGTTGAAGGCACTGAGCCAACGCGGAGACAGTCACCTGTGTCCCGAAGACACTGTACCCTCTTATGTGGAGCCGAGATGGGGAACGGGACCGAGGAAGATTATAACTTTGTCTTCAAGGGTGAGTTGAGGTTCGGAAAGAAAGAGGAGGCCTGAGAAACCCAGAAAGAGACCAACAGAGCCAGAGGCATAGCCTCCTATTTCGTTTGTTTTTAATCTCTAACCAGGAATCCACCCTCTTCCCCCCCCCACCCCACGCCCTGGGCTCATCATTTGGATAAGAAAGAAAGCTGCCGGGAGCTGGGAAGGTCTGGTGTCTGGGGCGGCCCGAATGCTCTACTGTTGTAAATAATGTGTTCCTCTGTCCCTAACAGTGCCAGTGAGGCTCCTCTGCCCCGTTCCTAATGCCACATCCCTAGGAATAGTCAGCCACTACAGCAGAAGGGGTGGAGGTCAGACTTCAGAGAGGACTTCCCTCAGGCAGACTTAAGAGGAAGAAAGTCATTTTTCTGGGCAGATATACAGAAAAGGAGACAAAGGAGGGTCCCGCTCTGTCTGTCATTGGGCTAGGTGAAGGTATAGGGAAGATGTAGTGATTTGGGAGCAGGGGCTAGCAGGATCCCGAGGGCTCCTGGGGCCGTTGCCTCCTCGTTCTGTCCCTTGGCACATAATGCCAGGCACTGGGTTCAGCGTGGCTGTCCCTGAAAGTGTACACGTGTCTTTCCTGCTCTTTATCTCAGCCCATATTTGTGTCCCGTCCCCCGTCCTGTCCCCCCCGCCCCCGTTGTTCGCCACCCCCACCTCCTCACCTCCTTCAGGGCAGGGTGGGCTGGCGGGGCTGTGGTTCCCTGTCCAGCCACCCCACCCCACTGCCTCTCCCATCCTCAGCCCCGCCCTCACTTGGGACTCAGGCAACTTGAGGTTGGGGAACCTGTACTCCCAGCATCTTTCCCAGGAAGGGAGACAGGGTAAAGGTTAACAATAGTCTGGGACGATCACATTGCTACCGTGTTTCCCCGAAAGTAAGACCTAGCAGGACAATCAGCTCTAATGTGTCTTTTGGAGCAAACGTTAATGCAAGACCGGGTCTTGTAATAATGTAATATAATTAATAAATATAATGTAATATAATGTATAATAATATAATCTAATAAATATTAATGTTTGCTCCAAAAGACGCAGTAGAGGTGATTGTCCAGCTAGGTCTTATTTTCGGGGAAACAGTAGTAATGACTGTTTATTGAACCCTTACTATGTGCTAGCCACTGGCTCATCAATCACCACAACAGCCCCCAAAGTTCTCTTTCATTTTGAAAGCATAATGGTCAGGAGGCAGACTGCCTTCCGATTTCAGCCCTGCCACTTAATACCGACTGCAGGTTGGGGGTCTCCAGAAGTTTGGCATGCAAGCTGCTTATTATGGATCTACACCAGTGAAAGGAAGGGGGAGGGGACGGGATTGGGCAGAGAGGGAAGTGAAAACACAAGACAGGGTCACCAAGCCTTGGCCAAGGGGCCGGGAGCCCCGGAATACCTTTGCCTTGCCGGGGCCCTGGATGCAGGCTGCCCAGGGGGCGTGACCTCAGGCGAGGCAGCTGTCTGCACAGGCAGGAGGAGGCAGACGCTGGAGGAGCGGGCAGCTGGAGGCTGCCTGCTGACTGCACTCCCTGGGCGGGGGCAAGTCCTTCCTGGAGGACACATCTGGGCAGCACACCTGTGTTTTTACCGCAGTAGCTACGTTATCTTGCTCGAGTCATTTAAACACCCCCCCCAGCGCCTCCTTCCTTCGTCTGTAAAAATGCAATGGTGGAACTAATGGTACTTGCCTGTGGCACTGTTGTGAGGATGAAGTGACTTCATATGTGGAAAGCCTCTGAGATAAACGTTAACAATTAGATCTCCATTTCACAGATGCAGATGAGAGACAGGGTATGTAGCTTACAAAAGGTCACAGGGCATAACAAGCCCTGGTCTGTCTGACACCAGAGGCCTGAGCCTCTGGAGCCCGAGGTTAAGGCAAGGCGTCTACCCACCGGCTGGGTGAGGGGATGAGCTTCCTGGCAGGGGAGAGGCAGGAACACACACGCACGTGCGCGCACACACACCACCACCCCCATACTGTTCCCAGCTCTTTCCTGCCTTACACAAATAAATGCCTTAAGTTGGAGGCGGGTGCCTTTCTAGGTTTTATAAACAAGGAAACAAACCCAGAAAAGGTGAGCCACTTGCTCAAGGTCACATAGCTAGTCAGAGGCCGAGTGGGAACCAGTCCCTGGGCACCAGCCTGCCTTTCCAGAACCACCCCGGGTGACTTCCTCTAGTCGTGCTGCTCAGCTCAGTGCCGGGCAGTGTGTGGGGCATGCTTACCTCAGCCCCCACTCGACCCCAGCGGCTCCCTGCCCCTGAAAACCTGAGGGTAACCGCACTGACCCACCAACCACAGTCATGGCAGTAAGGGCTCGGCACACACCACACCCTGGCAGTGTCTCATTTACTTCTTGCAACAACCCCCAAGACAGGGACTAGTGTTATTCCCACTTTTCGGATGAGAAAGGTCAGAGAGGTTCAATAAGTTGCTGAGGGACACACACAGGTGGTGTAACATCCAGCCCCAGGGGCTTCACCTTGCAAGACTGACCCTGCTAGGGGACAATTGGATCATAGCTTCTTATACATTCACCTCCGGACGTGCCATGTGCCAAACTTTCTTCTCACCCACATTCCTCACACTTCTGCTCCTGTGCAAACACCCCCCCCCCCCAAGCCTCTCACTTGCCTCCCAGCTCATGGACAGAGAAACAAGCACAACAACGTGTCCCCTAGCCGGGAACGTGTACCCTCCCCCAGGGCTGCCATCCCTGTGCTAACCTCCCCACACAACACCCACGAGCAGCCCACAGACATCACTCAGCCCGGAACCCCAGGCTGACTGCAGCCTTGTCTCAGTGGACGGGCCTGGGAACTTGAAAGCACCAGACACTTAGCCTCGTCCAGCTCCCAGCCCTTCTGCCTCGATGGACACAGCAAGCCCAGCGGTCAGGAGCCCCAGCTCTCTCCTCGGTCTTCTGAACTCAGCTCCCCTTTGCTGGCGGGCAGACCCCGGGGCTCAGGCAGGCTTGGGCCCTCCACCCAGCTCAGCCCTTCTCTCTCCATTCCTTCAGTGGTGCTGATCGGAGAGTCTGGCGTGGGCAAGACCAACCTGCTGTCCCGCTTCACGCGCAATGAGTTCAGCCACGACAGCCGCACCACCATCGGGGTGGAGTTCTCCACGCGCACTGTCATGTTGGGTACCGCCGCCATCAAGGCTCAGATTTGGGACACGGCTGGCCTGGAGCGGTACCGAGCCATCACCTCTGCGTGAGCCCCGGGCTGGGGGTGCTGGGGAGTCAGGGGACACCTCGGGAGGACAGGTGGGGCACAGGAAGCAGGGCACACAGCATGTGCTCCCTGCAGGGAGCGCAGGTCGCCACAGCCCTGGCTGAGGACACCAGTTCTGTGAGCCACACCGAGTCTGAGGCCAGATCTAGCGATCCTGACCACTGGGACCCAAAACAAGAGTCATTGCCACCACAACCTCTGCTGTGTGCCCAGAAAGGCGCAGGCACCTCACATTGGGTATTTTATGCCATCCTCTGGGTACCATGGCCATAGGGGCCGCCATCACGAGGCCTAAGCCCATGAATCCAGGTGGGGCTGGGATGGGGCAGGTCCAGGGGCTGAGAGCACTCTCACAAAGCACTGCAACCCTCACGGTCTAACCACCAAGGTGCAGGGCTGGACCCCTCTGCTGCGTTTTACAAAGGCTCAGAGGACACACCGAAAGTGTGTCCTGGCAGACGCCATAAGGACAGTGTCTCCCAGCCAGTATCAGGTCACATGTGAGAAGGGGGGTCTGTGTGTGTGTGGTGGGGGCAGCGCCTGTCGAGGGCTCTTAAGGGGTCGCTCACCTGAGCTCTACGAGCCTCAGTGGACTGAGTCTTCAGGAAAACGGGAGCAGTTAGATGTCACCATCAGAAGAAGCTCCCGCTGGCTCGAGGACCCGGGCTAGGTGCTTGTGAGGACATGTCCAGTCAGGGCTACTGCTCGGGGCAGCGTTTAGCTGGCCTTAGAAGGATGGCCACAGCAGCAGACGGGCCTGTGGGTCGGGCAGCCACGTGAGGCAGATCTTGGAGGTGGAGCATACAGGAGCCCAGGTTCGTGCTGGTGGATGGCAGGGGCTAAGATCAGAGCCAAGGACCTGAGGAGGCAGAGGGGCCGTGAAGGACGGAGGGAGCCAGTGGTTGTAGGGCAGGGAGGGGAGTCTTCAGAGGCTCCAAGACCCGTGTTCTGAAGGCTCCTGGTGGCAGACATGGGGTGGGGGTGGGGCCTCCAGCTGCCCTGTCCCGTGTTGGGTCCCTGGACCTCAGTTTTCTATTTCCCAGTCTCTGGTGCTTATCTGTGGCTTTGCCTTGAGGGCTGTGCTCGGGCGGCCTAACCACCTGCCCTGGCGTCTGTCTACCCCTATACCCCACACAGGTATTACCGTGGTGCTGTGGGGGCCCTCCTAGTGTTTGACCTAACCAAGCATCAGACCTACACCGTGCTGGAGCGCTGGCTGAAGGAGCTCTACGACCATGCGGAGGCCACCATCGTCGTCATGCTTGTGGGCAACAAGAGCGACCTCAGCCAGGCTCGGGAGGTGCCCACCGACGAGGCCCGCATGTTTGCCGGTGAGAGCCTGCCTGCCCCAGGCTGACCCCTCCCCCCGCCCGCCCAGCAGTGCCAGCCCCTGCTCCAGCCCCCAGGCCGCCTGCACTTCCTCCATCTCCTGTTCCACAGGGTTTCCCAGGCTTCCCCTGGTGACCCTGTGTCCCTCGTGCTGTCTCACCGCTTGCCCGGAGGTTGGTGTGATGGGCACTTATTTGTTTTAAGACAGTGCTCAGAGAGCTCAACTGTAGCATTAGCCATCTCCCATCACATTTCCCCCTGGAGTCCTCTGAGGTTTAGAGGCAGCAAGATACAGTGGTTACGGGCACAGGCTGGGAGGCCCACGGCCCTGCCTGACGACGCTGGGCCAGTTACTAGACATAGGACCCCGAGCAAGGTCTTTGTCATCCTCTGTTTCTGGGCTGCGGTTTCCTCCTCTCGAAAATGGGATAGTGTACAAACCTACCTCACAGGGGGTTTTATGAATTAAAGGAGCTTCACATGCCAAGGTTTAGCACACAGTAAACAGCAAGTGTCATTACCTTTGCTTTTGCCCCCACAATTACTGGTGTGTTTCCTTTCCTGACAGAAAACAATGGACTGTTGTTCCTGGAGACCTCAGCCCTGGACTCCACCAATGTGGAGCTGGCCTTCGAGACGGTCCTCAAAGGTCAGAGCCCCTGCCTCTATTGGGCACCCCATCGTACCCCTGAGGCTTCCATGGGCAGTGGAGGAATGCAGATGCCCAGCCTCGCCGCCCCCACTGCCTCCTCAGCCCCTCTGTGGACCCCCAGCTTCCGCAGAGCCTCCCTAGCACCTCCCCCCCAGCCTGGAGCTTAGGGAAGGAACCAGAAGGCCATATTTCCTGGGGAGCTGTCTTAGGCCCTCCCCACCAAGGCAAGTAAGCGACACAAACTCCACTGCCTTTGGGCAAAGCCTCCTCCAGGTGTGGCCACCCCGTACTCAGAACGTGGCGTGTGGTGTACGTATAGGACGGGGAGCACGGGCTCCACACCTTCTGACCTGACCCTTGCCCTCTGCGCCCTCAGAGATTTTTGCAAAGGTGTCCAAGCAGAGGCAGAACAGCATGCGGCCCAACTCCATCACCCTGGGCAGTGCCCAGGCTGGGCAGGAGCTCGGCCTTGGCGAGAAGAGGTCCTGTTGCATCAACCTCTGACCTTCACCCCGGCCCCCAACCCCACTCCAGCTGCAGGACCTTCGCTGCCCTGTGGTTCCAGATGCCAGCCTGGCCAGTTCCCTGTTCACAGCCCTGCAGAGTTCTAAGCTCTTCACACCCCCATCTCTCTATTATCTGCCCTCCAACACAGACTACGGCCCTAAAATAAACTGTTTTGTACCAACGCCTGGCTGTGCTGCCTCCCTCAACCCTAACCCCTCCCTCCCGCTTCTCCCTCCCTCCATCTTCCCCACCATCCCCACTGCCCCCCCAGGGCCAGCTGCCTCTGGAGGCCTGTGGTCTGGGGACAGTGCCAAGGGGGTGGGAGGTGCTCACCCTTCCCTCTGCCAACCCTCAGGGCAGGTGGGGGAGGGAGGACAGCATGGCAGAGAGGGGGTATCTGGAAGGCGAGACAAAGGAAACCATCGGCGGGCACCATCTGGTACCCAGGGCCCTGGTGCCAAGAACTGAGGTCACGCCAATGCCAGGGGTGAGGGGAGGAGGCAGGGGAGACGTAAGAGAGAAGGGGTGTCAGAGCCAGCCCAGTTTGTGTGTGGGGGCAAGAAGGGGGTTAAGCCTGGGAGGTGGGCGATCCAAGGCCTCCATCCAGTTTTCTGCCAGACCCAGAAAAGAGGCGGTGTGACAAGTAGACAGGACTGAATCTGGTGGTAGTGAGTGGGGAGGGTCTGTCTGTCTCGGGCCCCTTCTCCATTAAGCCCAGGAGCTGGCTGTGCGGGTAGGGTCTCGGGCACCCTGCCTTGCCTTCCCGTTTTGCAGGGGTGGGTGGAAGGGGGTCTGACTGCACCCCCAAGAAATAGAAAGGGTAAGTGGGGAGCTGTGGAGAGCAGACAAGGCCCTCCATGGCCTCCAGAGTGAGCAGAGAACCCCCAGCTACAATGCCCACATGCAGAGAGAAACGCCAGAGCCTTAAGTAATAATACTTTTAATAAAATTAAGTTCTTAATAGCACATTTAATACATTAACCCTCCCCCTTCTTGGTTTCTCTGCATTTTGTGCAACTCACTTTGACTCGGTTATTCATGGGTCCGTTGTTTCCCGCCTTCATTTTGCTTTTGAATTATTTTTCCTTGGTGGATTTGTATGTGTCCTCACTAGATGCCTCAGAATAAGTCTGACCACAATCCTACTCTACTTTCTACAGTGGAGAGACCATCCCCCCTGCCCCAGGGCTGTCTCCACCCACCCACCCTACCCCACCCGCACCCTCGAGTGGTGAAGGGGAGGCCCTCCCCACCCCAGACGCTACCTTCCCAAACTAGCGGGGTTTCTAGGACAAAAAGAGCAGGGGATAACCTGTCCGAGATGGGCGAGAAGAGTACATTGGGGAGAGGGGGATGTTTGGGGTCTAGGGCCAGGAGGGGCCTGACAGTCATTGGTGTATTGGGGTAGGCTCTTCCTGCTGAAAGGACAGCCGCCCCCTGCCCCCCTTGGATAGCCTCGAAGGCGGGGCCTGACGGGATTGCAAGCTGGGGTTGGTAGAAGGCAAGTGCTTACAAAATTTGTTGATTTCTCACATGCAAAAGCCAAGCTCCCCAATTTTCAATGGAGTGGGTGGTCTTCCCTCGAACCAGGGCTCGGTAGATGACCCCTCCCTGAACACTGACAGATGGAGGCGGAGGTCACCCAAAGTCTGTGCTGCCCCCACCCCTGCCTCTGCACCCCTTGGGGCCCCTTTTCCCAGGCCTTCAAGGACAGCGTCTCCACTGCACCCCCGTGGAAGTCCTTCTTGGAATCTAACTCCTATGGGACAGTATAGCTTTTAAAGGGGAATAATAGAGATTCTTACTCCCACTGCTGCCAAATACCGAGTGGAATACTGGTGGGAACAGGGATGGGGGACGGACTCCCCCAGTGCCCTCCAAACTCTGAGGTGAGAAGTGTGTGCTTCCGGCCCGTGGCATGACCTGCCAGGCTCTCGAATTCATCCGTAGTGAAGTGGATTGAGGTTACACTTCAAGAAGGACTTCCTGTTAGGCCCGGGAGGTGGCTCAGGCGCATTGGAGCTGGCCAGTCTCCATCATCCCAGAGAGCCCCAAGACTGGACATGTCACTTTGGAGTAAGGGCTGCCCAGCAGAAACAGGATAACCAGGATGGCCCGCCCCCAGCTACTGGGGTGCGGGCGACGTGCTCTGCCCCTATGCTGCCGCCATCTGGTTGAGATGAGCAACGTCCATCCTTTCAAAGACCCTGGGAACTGAGCCCCTCCTGTTTGTCCCACAAGTTAAAAACCCAAGGATTCTCAGAACCAACCCCAGCAGACCGGAAGCGCCCACCCTGATAGCTGAAGATGGGGTGACTCAGGGTGGGTCAGACACTTCCCTCCTCTATTTTCCTTTCCTTACTTTTATACATTCTACTGGACCCAGGGGCCCGCAACGCTACTAAACTTTAAGCTATCTGAATATCATCTACTAAGTAACTAGTAATTCTTTCTCTTTTTCTCTAGGATTATATGAAATAAATTTGAATTATTATTATTATTATTAATAATTATTATTTTGTAGTATTCTTTTCTTTTAAACCCCTCGGTTTCTTTCTTTTTCTTCTCTCTCATTTTTGGTTAAAAACAAAAACAAAAACAATTTCTCTGAAATCTCACACCTCTGAGGGTCCCGTAGACCTGCTAGGCCTGTTCTGGACTTGCCCTCCTCACTTGCCCCTGGGACAGGGCAGGGGAAGGGGGGGCACCCCAGGATCCTGTCCTCAGTCCTCCAGCTTCTTCCTTTCTTGTTAATCCCTTTCTTTGTTTGGCTCTGCCGGCTCCCCCGAGGGGGAGGGGGAGAGGGGAGGGGAGCCTGCGGAGTGAAATCCAATCCACTTACAGGGCCCCAGAGGGACCAGGCTCCCCTCGCCGGTCTCCACCATCCATCCTAGGATGCTCCCCCCCGGAAAAGCAAATGACATTCCTCCCCAAAAAAAAGTGGGGGGCAAAAGGAACGTAAACCCGAACATATATTAAAAACACTTCTTTTTTTTTTTTTAAGATTTAACTCTGAATACAAATGTATTTTTTTCTCTCCCTACATATATTCTAAACCTTCTAAAGTTTTTTTATTTTTTTTTAAGGATCACTTTATCATAAAATAAAATATCCTTTTCATATAATAAATTACCTAATAAAAAGTCTTTTTTTTCATATTAGCCCAGGTTCTTTGCTACATTTATACGGTAATAAACGCCTTTATTAAAATAGAATATTAAATTATAAAGAACTGCTTTTTTTTTTTTTTTTTGCTAGTTTTGTTTTCTCTCCTTTGTGTTGGTCACCTGTCTGGCTCCCTCTCACGCTCTCTTTCTCTCCTCTATTTTGTCTCTCACTATGTATGTTTTTTGTTGTTTCTAGGTTTGGCTCAATGAGTAAGGGTGGGATTAAGTTTTCCGAGCCCCCTAGTGTAACAGTCTTCTGCCTTTGTGGGTAAGGAGTGGAGAGGGGGAGGGGGATCAACAGACATCCCATCCCCGCCCCCCCCTCCCCGAACGACCAAGGGTGCCCATTTGGTTTGGTTTCTATTGTACAGACATCTCAGGATGGCTCACATTGGCGGGAAGGAGGGAAGTTGTCACAGGCCAGTTCTGGCTGTGACCTCCTTCCTCTCCCCTCCCTGGCTGGTGGTCTGGAGGGGAAGGCTGAGGAGAGGTAAGTGAATTCACAACAGGATGAAGGAGAGGAAATCCCCTCTGTACCCCCATCCCTGCACCCCCTCTCCATCCAGGAAGAATGGGACTCCAGAGCTTAAGTGCTCAGAGATCACTTACAATAGTCCCACCCACTATATACAAGAATCTCCTGGGACCCCCAGGGACTCTCATCCCCCATCCTCTCCTGGCCCGGCCAGCGGAACCAGGAGGGTGGGAGGCTGGTGGCAGACCCAAGTGAGCAGTAGGGAAGCAGCAAAGGGGATGTGAGGCCTGTAACACAAGGTTCTCCGAATGGGTCCTGCACTGACCCCTCTGCAGACCTGACTTCTGTCCTCAGTCACAGTGGGTAGGGCAGAGACTCCATAATTTGCTCACTGATAAAGGTCAGGTCCAGGAAGTGGGGTGCTGCAGGGGAGAAGAGCCCTGCCCTCCAGCAGCCTCTCTCCTGCCTCAGGCCCTTCCTGCTCCTTGAAACAGCAGACCCACTACCCTGCTCTGCCCCTCCCACCGCCAGGGAATCCAGCCCAAGAACTGCTCCCTAAATGTAATGCCCAAAGATGATCAAGGTGGAGGGTTGGCCCTTTATGTACCCCAGTACTAGCCCCTCCTCAAATTTTCACTGAGCATGGGGATACATTCCATCAAGAATTCGAGGTGTTTCTTTGGAGGAGTTGGGGAGAGGGTGTCCAGATGACAGAAAATTAGGAGGACCACCAAAATGTCCCTCCCCTACTTCTCCCCAAGGGGATGGTATCCCCAAAGCTGGGCTGGAAGGGGCAGGAGGTAGGAGGGAAAGGAAGAAAGAGAAAGAGCAAGACAGGGTGGGAGTGACAGCCGCCAAGGGGAAGTAAAGGGAAGAGCTCCAGAAAGAGCAAAAGAGAAAGGAAGAACCCGAACGGAGGAAAGATGGGGAGAGTGGAGGGAAAAGCTGAAGGGGCAGGAGGAGGCCCCTCCAGATTCCTCTAGCCCAGCTTTGTGGGGACAGACAAGTCTGAGCCCTTTATTGATTGGCATGCTTCCCCCACCCCCCACAATCTCTGTAGGCTTCTGAAAGAGCCCCAACCCCCTCCCCCTGTTGGAAACCCAGGAAGAATTCCCAAACAGGATATGGCAGCGGAGGGTCGAGGGTCACATTAGGAGGTCTGAGGTCAGGACCAGAGGGCTTGGGGATTAGAAAGAGCACCTCTAGATACACATGGTAATTCTCCCTCTCCCTCCCCTCCCCAGAGGGAGGGGTAGTGTGACACACACGGGGAGGTGGACAGAGGGAGTCAGGATGCCTTAGCTGCCACCTCTGGCAAAACCAAAGTTTTTTAGCTGCTTCCAGATTGAAGGGTGTGTTGAGGTATCAGAGTTGTAACTCTAGTAAATTTTCGGTCTGGCCCCCTCCCAACCTTTCCAGGACAGGCAGGGTGACCAGAGGCTCTGAAAGTGGCCCACCCTCCAGCCACCATCGCCTCCCTTTCCCCCTCCCCAGCGGCGAGTATCTCTAAGCACCTTGCCCTTCGAATAACTGATTTCCAAAAGGCCCTCGTGGAAAACAGTTGGGGGGCGGGCCCCTGGGGAGTGGCCGCGGGAGGCACGGGGCGGGGGGCTTAGGAGAATATTCGGATGGCTTGTGTGGCTGTGATGTGGCAGACAGGACACTCCGGGTCCGTCCTCTCGCAGATGCGGACTGCACACTCCATGCAGAACAGGTTGTGTCCGCAGGGCACGAGGGCGGCAGTCACCTCGCTCTCGAAGCACACCATGCAATCCCGCCCGCCGCCGGGGCTCCGCAGGCCGCCCCCACCCAGTTTGGAGAAGCCCTGGAGCGGCTCTCCCGGCGGGCGTCTCGGGAGTCCCGCCAGCTCGGAGGAGGTAGCGGGAGAGCGGTGCGCTCCGGGGGGCCCAGCGCGCGCCTTGGCGGATGCGGAAGAGGAGGAGGAGGCGGAGGAGAAGAGCACCGAGGTGGGCGTGGCGTTCTCCTGGCCCGCCCACAGCGGGGGGCTGGTCTCGGCCACCCCGTAGTACACGTCCTGCTTGCCCACGCCGTAGCCAGGAAACAGGTACCCTCCGTAGCCGAAGTCCCCGCCCTGCTCGCCCAGGCGCGGGGCCTCAAAACCAGAGTCCACTGCGCACTCGCCGATGCAGCCCAGGCTGTTCTGGCGGAAGGTGGAGAGCGGCTTGCAGCCGGGCGGGTGCACCCGCCAGGCCTCGGAATAGCGGCTGTCCAGCGCGGCGTCGGGGCTCCCCGCCAGAAAGTCGTTCTCATTGTTGTACTCGAGGATCTTGCCGGTGCGCACCGCGATGTGTGTCTCGATCTCCTCGCGCGCGCGCTCCACGTTGCCCGGGGCGCCCGTGATCTCGAACACCGGGTCGCGGTCGCGGCTTGGCGTGATAATGTACGTGTTGGTCTGCTGCTGGATTCGCTTAATGGTTGCCCCCTTGGGGCCCACCACCAGCCCCACCACGCGGTAGGGCACCCGCACGCGGATGGTCACCTGGCCCGGCAGGGCAGGCGCCACGCCAAAGGCGGCGCCCGACTTGTTGCGCGATGCACGTATCATAGAGAAGTGTTCAGCTGCTGAGATGATTTCCCGTCGGGCTGTGGCGACGTCCTCCCGCCGCCCGGTCACCATGAACACTGGCTCCTCGCCCCGCACCGGAGTCTTGATGTAGGTGTTGGTCTTGGCCCTCAGGGCCTTAATCTTGCAACCTGGGGTAGGTAGGGAAGGGGGTTGAGAAAGGAGCTCTCGGAGCAGGAAGGTTTGTGCTCCCACCCCCACCCCTCCAACCTCTCCATTTACCCTTTGAACCTCCCCCCCACTTGAACAATCCATGCATCGTATCTCAGATGTACCCAACGCCTATCAACTACAGATTTCCAGATGTACCAGCTTTCCCTCGAATTCCACTGAGGACCCTCCAAATTGATTCACTCCTTGAAACCCAGAAATAATCACGGAACCTCCCAGGCAAGCTGCGAACCTCAAATCTATGCACTACGGTGTTTCCCCGAAAATAAGACCCAGCCAGACAATCAGCTCTAATGCGTCTTTGGGAGCAAAAATTAATATAAGACCGCCGGTCTTATTTTACTATAAGACCCAGTTTTATGTAATATAATATAATATAACACTGGGTCTTATATTAATTTTTTTGCTCCAAAAGACGCATTAGAGCTGATTGTCCGGCTAAGTTTTATTTTCGGGGAAACAGGGTAATTCCTTTCCAACCACGTGCAGTTCCCTATATTTCTTTACTGATTCCTGGTTACTCACAAGCTTCCAAACCATTTAATCCCCCCCATCTGTCACTGACTCTGATCTTTCCACAGAACCCCAGTGCACTCAGTAACCCCGCAATCTATACTCCTCACTTGACCTCCATTCATTAAAAGTGTCCTCCAACTTAATCAGGGATAACTGACCCCCACCTGCTCTAGGACACCAACACCCCCCCACCCCTTCCTCCCACTAGTGTTTCTCAAATTCAGCAACTTTGCAGCAAGTAGTGGTGTAGGGGAGGCTGGGAAGGGCCTGTGAATCAGTTTCAAGAGGGAAAAGAGTACGAAGATAAAGATAATGACTCGTGAGGGAGAGCACCAGGCCCCAGGGATACTACTGCCACCCTGTCCCCTGGGAGCAGGAGAGCTGAGAGGGGCTGGCGGCTGATAAGGTGAGGTAGAAGGTATTCTGGACCCATATTCCTGCTTTGAAGTAGGAGTGGGTTAAAGCTGGGAGACTGGGGAGAGAGGCAGGAAGAGAAAGAAAAAAGCCCAGACAAAGAGACAAAGAGGGAGAAGGGGAAAGAGAAGAGTGAGGGAGGCTGTGCGGGCCACACCATCTCCCAAGGTTGTAGACCTCGATGGCTGACTGGACAAGCCTCTCTCCTCTCCCACGTCCCCTTTCCCTGCCCCGAGCTTCGCACTGAGCGCCTCTCAGGCTTTCTCGCAGCACACATGCCACGTGTGTGTTTGCACACACAGGGGCCTGAGCGTCATGCTGCACTGTGTACCTTTCTCTAAACAATACTGGTAGGGCACTTGCACGCACCCCTGTCACACTCACACGGGGACTGCTTCCTCCACCCCGGACTCCTCCACCCCTCCCCGCCCCAGCACAAACAGCACAGGCCCATACCGGCCCCCACAACTTTCACCCCCTTCTCATGCAGGGTTCGTACCCCTCTCCAGGTACAGACTCACCATCCCCTTTCTCACTCCCCGCCACACTACCCACCTATCCCCCCCAAAACGAAGGCCACTAGTCCTCGGTGTTTGCCTCTGCCCCAACCCTCCAGCCACAGGCCTGAAGGGAGCTCATTTTCTTTCTCTTCTTCCTCCACTCCAGATGGCTTCTCCAACCCTAGCACACTGGCCCGTGTGACAACAGAGTGGGTTGGGGGCAGCTCCTCCTCCCCTTCAGGAGACCTCAGGAAGGAGAATTTGCTCCTCCCTTTTTGTCTTCAAACCTCTTGGCAGTTGAGAAGTCCTACCTGTTGTCGAGCTCACATCCTTGCTGCTTTAATGCCAGTGATTGTTCTATTTGTGAGGCGTGGAGTATAGAGGACCAGTGACGTCCCCTCTCCTACAACTTCTACTCCCATGGCGTCTGATAGGCACCTGGGTTCTGGCTTGAAGTTTTGGGAGAGCTGAGAGCCAGGTGCTTTTGGGGGTTGGGGTTGGAGTGAGGAGCACAGGCCAGGGCCTAAGAGTAAGGAGGAGAGCTGGCAGCCTGGAGGTGCAGAGTTGGTGGGGGACCTCACCCTGGCTTTCGAAAGACCGAAGAAGCATCTCTTGAAGGGAAGACCCACTAGGCTTCACCTTCCTAGAGGTCAAATAGAGGAGCACTCACACTGCAGGAGAAGGGAGTTTACACAACAGGGAGGACTTGAATATACTTAAGGAATGAGGGGGAAGCTTATCCTCTCGGAACAGGAGAAGCCCCCCCACTTTTCTGAGAGGCAGGCCCATCTGATGCGGAGGCACAAGAGGAAAGAATGACTCCATGAAATTCCGGGGCCTCCCAAGACCACCCCCACACCCAAGAAAAGACATCAGTGTCCCCACCCAACTCCAGGGCTCTGGGTCCCCAGTTTCTGGCAACAAGAGGAAATCCAACTTTTTAAATCAGGAATCTCAAGAGACGGAGTGCCCTGGGGGGAAGAGGGATGTGCAGGCCAGTGGATCTCTCTGCCCCTCCTCCATTCTGGGTCTCCCTGCAAAATCCCCCCCAGCGCCCAGCACTCCAGGGGTATGAGGTGGGATGAGGGTTAGGGCCCCCTGGCTCTCCTCCCCTCTTCCCCTGCCAGCAGCCGGCCTCCTCCCTCACTCCCGGCCGGAATGCAGCTCCTCTATTGTTCCCCACTGTGGGACAGCTCCTCCCCTGCTCCTCCCCCACCCCACCTCCCCAGCCCGGCCCCCTAGCAATTTCCAAATCCCGCCCCCCCACTCCCCTTTGGGAAACCGGGAGAGGGAAGGGTCCCCAAGATCCCGTCTGCTCAATCTGGACCCTCACCAACACTCCCACCCCCACCCGCCCAGGGATGCTGGAGCGAGGAGGGTGTGGTATCAGACAGACTACACTGGATTAATTCTACACCCCCACGAAAGGCACCCAGACAGGCCCTGCACCAAATGTCCAAGTGAAGGTTTCTCGCCCCCCAGCATGCTCCCTCGAGCCCTGTCCCACTCTCTCACGACCAGAGACCCCTCTTCAGGCCTCTGGCCCCTGGCCGTGGCCAGCCCAGAACAAAAGCCTGAGGGAGGAGGAGAGGTCCACACCAGGACGTGGCACTTCGCTGGAGGCACCCCTTCCAAAACCCCACAGACCGTCCAACTTTGGTATGTGGGTGACCACAGGATCCCCTCCTCCCAGGAGCCCCCTCCCCATCTCCTCCCAAGGCTGGGACCCTCCCATGAGCCACACCCCCTTCCATTCCTACACTCAGCCCAACAAAGAGACAGATACTCAGTCTGGCTCCCTGGGCCAGGTCTCCCCCCAAAGTCTGTAACTCCAGGCGGCTGGGGGTCCCAGGGGTACCCCCTCCCCAGCCCACTAGCAGATGCCAGAGTAGGGGCTCTGAGTAACTCTTTGCACATTCCTCCAGTTTTTCTAGCTTTGAGTGGACACCCCCTCAGGACAGCCTCCCTGGTTTGGGAGTCCGATCCCCTCCCTTTTCCCTCTCTCTAAGAGAGGATATTTCTTTGTCTAAGGGCAGGGCCCTGGGGGAGGAAGGATCTGGAGAACAGTCCCGACTGGGGGTAGCAGGGAACTTTGTGGCACTTGGAAATCAGGGTAGGGGGCGGGTCCCCCTTTGTGGGGAAGGGACAGAGCCAGAGGCGGACAAGGAGAGAGGAAATGAACTTTCCGCGCTAGGGATGGGGTGCCCCCAATCCAGTCCCTCTCCGCGATCCCGTCTCCCGCTTACCTTGCCTGCCCACGATCTCGGCCACGTGCTCGGAGGTGGGCACGGGTACACACTCCGTGGTGTTGCTGCTGCCCTTCAGGCGCAGCTCGGCCTCTTTGTAGAGCACGCAGAGCTTGGCGTCGCTGGCCCCTTTGGGGGCGGTGGGGGGCTGGGGCGTCTGCGCCGCGGGGGCCGCCGTCGGGGCGGCCGGGGGCGCCGCGGGCGGCGGCGGCGGGGCCGGCTGCGGGGGGGCGGCCGGCTGCGCAGGGGCGCCGCCCCCCCCACCTCCCCCGTCCTCACCCGCCGTGGGGGCGGGGGGCTCCCCCAAACCCAGGAGGCAGAGTTGATCGAGAGCCAGCTGAAGGGCGCGCTCGTCTTCCAGCAGCCCTCGGTCCTTAGCGCTTCCCCCGAAACACCCTAGTTCTCCAAAGCCCCCATTTCTTTCCATTATTCCAGATACCACTAGACTAGGCATGGCGAAACAAAAGCTGGGGGAGAGAGAGAGGGAGAGAGAGAGAGGTGGTGGAAGGGAAAAGAGGAGAGAGGAGGGGAGGGGAGAGAGGAGAGGAGGGGGTGTGTGGGGAGGGGGGAACAAAGAACTGGGGAGGGGGGAAGAAAGCGAGATAGAAAGATAGACCCTCCCCCTAAGCCCCCCTCCCCAAACACCCTGTAACCCGACTCCCCTCGCCCCAGCCCCCGGGGTGGGGGTGGGGGGAAAGAGAAGCAAAACCAAGAAAGCAGATCTCCTCTCCTCTCCGGGGGTGACGGGGGGCGGGGGGCTGCGGGATCTCTGCCCCCACCCCTCCCGCCTCGGACCCGGGAGTCTCTAGACCCCGCCGTCCAGACGCTCCCCTTAGGCTCCCGCACCGAGCCCCAGTCCAGGAGCGTCGCTCAGTGGCCCCCAATAGAGCCCAGCCCCTTCCAGCGCTCAAACTCTTTTGTTTTAAATGAACTGGATGGAGCAGCATGGAACTGACGGGAGGGGGGCGCGCCGGGGGCGCCCGCGGCATGCCGGGAGTTGTAGTTTCCCGCCCTCGGGGGCGCGGGGACGAATTCCTTGACCCGAGGAGGATAGGGAATTGCCTTCGGTCTCTACCCGCGGCTCGGACGCAAAGCTGGGGGTGGGATGAAAGCCTAGGTCCCTAATTTTTCCCAGGGGCGGGCGCGGGGAGAGGACTTAGTGTACAGAAACGCAACGGTTGAAAAAAGGCTAATGGAGGGCGTCCCCCTCCCCAGACGGGCTCCCTCGCGATCCCGGCCGGTCTCGGGTCCCTCTTTCTTATGGTAATGAGGGGGGACGGGAGGGCGGGGAGCGGTCCCGGCTGGGTCACTGCGGCTTTCTCTCTCCCCTCTCCCCCTCCCTGCCGCGCTCCCTCTCCGCTCCCCCTCCCGCTCTCCCAGAGTCGATCCGGCTCCGGGCCGCGGGGAGAGGCTCTCCGCAGAGCAGACAAAGCCCGCAGCCGTGATGCGGAGAGAACCCGGCTCTGCGCGCAGTGGGGGCCAGGATGGGGTGCCGGGCTGGAGGGTGGGACCCCCAGGCAAAAGACGGGGTCCCCTCACCCCCAAGCGGCAAGCCATCTCCCCTCATCCCCACCCGCCCCCCAGTCTCGGAGATCTGAGAGGCGCCGACTGGGAGGTGAGTTAGTTCCCGGCCTTCTGATCAGTGGAGGGGAGCCGGGAGGACTGTAGAGGGATTGAGGTGAGAAGGATGAAAGGGTGGGGGGAGAGGACAGACGTGGGGGACAGAGTGGGGAGGCAGGGAAAGTCTTAAAGGCGTCATGTGACTGAACAGTTTGGGGTGAGAGCCATGAGCTTTGGGGGCCACAGAAGGAGGAAGGAGAGACCGGATTGACTGGGGACCCAGACTTCCTTCAGGCCTGGGCCATGCATACAACTTGAGGGCCATCTGTTCGTTAGCCCCTACCATCATTCCACTCACCCACCTCTCCCCCATTGAAAACCCATTAATTCAGCTCCGACTCGAAATTTGGTGAAAGTAAACATAAGTTTTGAAGGCATGAATTGGACACTTGGGCACTTTTAGAGGGAGTTTGGGGAAGTTGAAGTGTAGTGCAATCTTTTCTTCTCCCCTCCCCCCCGTATCCTCACCATTTCTTTTGTCACCTTTTTATGCCTGAGTCTTTCCCAAGAGGAGAAAGGATGGGATTGTAGCATGAGGGCTGGAGGTCAGACGTGAAGAACTTCGCACAAGAGTTTTATAAGAATGGGTGGGTAAGCTACACTGGTAAGGTGTCCTTTTCTGCAGCGCTTGGAAACAAAAAATCTGAACTAGTTTGTGAGGTAAGGTCCTGCTTGGATGTGGGGGAACCGATGAGATGACCTCATAGACCTGGCACGTTTGCAAAGCCCAGTTCCCTAAACTAGTTCTTGGAGAGAGTAAATTTGCACACCAATGGCAGGGTGGGAGCCAAAGGATGTCAGGAGGGGCTGGGGGTGGGCGCGCTGCAGGGCTCTTGCTCCTTCGCTCGGCGGAAGACTCGGGGAGGGGGAGCCATGACTGATGAACCACGGAAGGCCCCTGAGTTGGGAAGGGTGCCCCCTGGATCAGGGACTTAACGTAAGATTCACGACAAACCTTATTGTGCGATTGGGTTCTTCCTACCACCTCCAGGCAAGGGTGGGAGAGGAAGAAATGGAGAGACACGGCCCAGTGGGAGTGGGCTGTTCCCTACTCTTATCCCCTCTCCTTCTGCCCCAGGACCCTGGATTGGAGGAGCTGTGGTACTGGGGCCAGGGGGCTCTCACTAGGGGAACGTTCTTACTCTGTGGACCAGGTGACTGTTTTTTCACATTAATAGAAATAGCAAACAGTTGCATAGGACTTACTGTGTGCCAGGCATTTTTTGTCACCAGCTGGTCTGAGCCTTCCTGTCCCCACCCAAATGAGATTTCCCCCTAGACACCCACCCCTGAATTTGCCCTGCTTCCACTTTCCTCCCCGCTAAGCTAATTAAAGCAGGAGGTTAATGACCAAAGAAGCCTTGGGGATTTGGCCAGGGTGGAAAACAAAGGACAGAAACAAGTGTGTAAGAGTGGGGAGGGGGGCAGCTGCTGGATAGGAAGGGGTAGACAAAGGCATGGGGTAGGGGAGATGGCGGTCCCTGCTGGACCCACCTCATTGGTCCACAAGGACAAATCAGCCCCCTGGGTGTGTTCATGCTCCCTGCTAGAGATCCAAGGCAGAGGTCACTCTGAACCTGAGTGGGAGTGTGGGACGTGTGTGAGCGAGCTTAGGTGTGTGGCTGTGGCACGGGTATACACGTGGGAGTGTGTGCCTGCACACGGTGTGGGGCATGTCCACCCACAGCAGGGACCACCAGGGCATCCAGGCAGCAGAGGAGCCCAAAGGTGGGCACCTGGAGGGGCCAGGTCCTGGGGCGGGGTTTTGATGAGTCCTTTCCTTGCTCCCACAGGCTGCTGGCCTCCTTTGTTCAGGGGACTCCCCTCCTCCACTCTCTGCCTTATGACCAGAAAGGTGTGTAGGTGACATATCTCTCCCCCTCAGGACCTTAGAGAACAGGACCGTGTCTCTCATGTTTGTCACTGTCCTGGCCCCCCAGTGCCCAGCCAGCACACAGCCCTGTCCACAGCAGAAGCTCAGTAAGCATGTGTTGACCGTAACAGTGTATTTGAAGCGTCATGGTGTAAGAGGAAGGGGCAGGCCTCGAGCCAGACATGCTGCCTGTGGCTTCTGCCCCTTGGGCAGTTATTTATTGCCGAGCCTCAATTTCCTCATCTCTAAAATGCAAATCATAAACCGAATGCCTGGCCTGGTGCATGACTTCTCTTAGGTGTTCGATCAATGTTAGTTTCCTGGCCCTGTTTGCCCTCCCCTTACAGTTGGCTTTGGCTAGACTGTGGTCTTCATTAATTAATGTTCATTCATTCATTCATTCATTCATTCAGCAAACTACTTCCTATCGAGCTTTTACGATGTGCCAGGCACTGGAGGAGATCCTGACCCACCGTGAGTCTCCTGAAGTCAGTTTTAGGTCTAGACTGGCAGCAATAAGACCATTTCAGACAAACAGGTAATCTCCAAAATAATTTCTGTTGAGCACTGGAGTACAGGCAAACTCTGACACACACACACACACACACACACACACACGGGGCTCCTGGCCTCAGGCCTGAGGAACAAAGGACGCTGTGGCGTTGTTCAGTTGGCTGTATGTGTGTCATTGTGCCAGGGTACGCGTGTGCACACACAGGCCCTGTGTGACACACAGGGCAGGAGTGGGGTGGGTGATCCGGACTGCTTATCTGCGAAGAGCTGTGTCCTTTCTCTTTTCTGAGCAAACTTGGGCGCCTAGTATCTCCGACTAGACACCAGGTACCAAGTGAAGAGGGCACACACCTGATACTGCCCCTCCCCGCCCTATTCTAGGGAAGGAGAGAGGGAGGGAGACACAGGAGGCTGCCACCAAGTGCCCTACCAAGCTGGCTGGCCCTTCTAGAGGTTCTGTCACCCATGTCCATGTGTCCTCGTGAGCTGAACCTCCCCTCTTCTGCTTCATGGGGCTTCCATCTTCTTTTCTTAAATGCCCCCCTCCCTTCCAGGACTTCCACTTTGCTCCTGAGAGTGTAGTCCGTTCTGTTGTCGGTACACACTCAACTCATTCATTTCCATCAATGAGAATATATTGGGGGAAATTCTGTAGGATGCACAAAAGAAATACCAAACCTGGTCTCTGCCCTCAGCAGGACAGAAACAAGTCTACCTGGCTCAGTGATCATGGGCGTCAATGTGAGAGCCAGATGGTCTTTGGCACTCGGAGGGCTACAGCAGTTGGAGGAGAGAGGAGGTCACTGCCGGTCCTTCTGTTGTTACGGACCTGACCTCCAAGGGCTTCGAAGCCCAGCCTGAGGTTTGGACCTGGACAGACAAACACCTCTGCTCCTCCCCTGGGACCCCTCCAGCTCCCCCTACCAGGTCTCCTGCACTCTCTGATTTCCCCCGGGAGAGCAGCTCAGAGGGGTTGGGGCCGAGCTAGGGTCCCGCAGGACAGCTGGCTGACAGGAACTCTCTGGGACTCAGGGCTGGACCCAGGCGTCCCAGAGGCAGGTGATACCGGAGCTGTGACAGTTGGTCCCCAGATTCCTCACCCAGTGGCGCCAGCTCTGGTTTCGGGCTGGGGCGAGGGAGGGAGAGAGGCTCCTGCTGCCAGCCAGAGCAGGGTGCTCTCTTGGGGCGGGGCGGGGGGTGGGGAGGCAGTATACATGCCCTTGGTGGGTTGTTGTATAGTGCCTTCTCTGTGCTAGGCACTAACAGGAAACTGAGGCGTGAGGCACAGCCTGGAACAGGTGAATTAACAGATATAAAAGACACACTCACTGTATACACCGTCTTAGGTAGACTTGAAGTCGAATGAATAAATGAATGAATGAATGAGTTCATCAGTTACCTGATGGCCCAGAGGACCCTGGTCCTGTGACTCCTCTTTTGTGCCTTCTGTTCCATCACGCTTCCTTTTTCAGGAAAGGAAAGAAGTCAGAGTGGGGCGGGAAGGGACTTGCCATTTCCTGAGTGCTTGCTCACTGCCAGGCTCTCTGGGCCTTCATAGCTTTGATCTCATTTAATTCTCGTCACAACTGTGAGGCTGGAATCGCTGTCTTTGCTGAACACCAGAGACCTAAGGCTCAGAAAGGTTAAGTACTTTGCTCAGGTCACACAGCTGGGAAGTGGACACTCCAGTGTTCGAAGCCAGATCTGTCTGACTCCAGAGCCTAGGACCCCAGAGGTAAACAGTGACAGCCAGTGAGTTTCTGGAGACCAAGGAGGGAGTGGTCACTGACGCTGGAGCCGTTTGCAGAGGCTTCCTGGGTGAGGTAGGTCTGGAGTCCCTGAAGGATGAGTGAGGTTCACGCGAAGGGAAAGCACTGGAGGGATGAGTGGAGGTTGGTGCCAGAGGTGCGCAGGGTGGCTTGCTGGTTGGGCAGGTGTCCCCTTAGCCTGGATCCTAAGGAACCGGACAGTTGGAGGAAAAGTGCATTTGAACCTTGGTCACGAGGTGGCGCTGCGGGCCAACTGCTGGGAGCGGCTCCAGTCTAGGCTGCCGCTCGGCCCAGGTGCTTCTCTCCTGCCCAGCGAGGGCTCCCTGCCCAGCCCCGCCTCCTCAGGTGTCCTCTCAAGCTCCACTTTGCCCTTTTCTGGCAGGGCATCCAATATGTGGGAGACATCGAGGCTACCAGTCTACTCCTGACTCAGGATGAAAACCCAGGTGGCTAAGACCTGGACGTCCCCATTGACCAGCTCCCAGGTCATCCTGAGCAGCCTCCAGCTGCCTAACACTGGCTTCGTGTCCAGCTGCCCTCCTGAGTCCCCGGGAGACACTGTTCAAGGGACAGGCTAAGGAAACAGGCATTGAGTCCCACTACCTGAGTCTGAAGGAGAGTAGTAATAATACCTACCTAATCCACAGTTAAAATCTTTCATCCAATAAATCCTATATATTGAACACTAGCTGTGTAGGGCAATACACCACTGAACGAGACAGAGAAAGGAGGGAGACACTAAAGAAGGAGATCATGTGATTTCTGGTAGTGGTAATTGCTATGGAGAAAAATAAAGCAGGACATAGGGGCAGAAAGGTGTGAGATGGCGAATTTAAAAAGGTTGCTCATATTGTGAGAATTTAACCAAGACCTGTATAAAGCCCAGAGTGTTGGCGGTTGTTACTATTATTTTGTGCCCTTGGCTTCTGCCCCGTCCACTGCCATGTCCCCTCTCCTCTGACCCACTTTCCCCATGCTTCTCCCAGTGGCCCCCATGGGGAAGGCAGATGCTGGCCTGGTACCAGGAGTTTTTAGTCCTGGTGCTGCCACAACACTCCAGACCTGTTCCCCCATTTCCGGTAAAAGATCACCACCCACATGGGTGCTCAAGCCAGCAGTCAGGAGCCATCCATGATTCCTGCCTTTCCCCTCACTTCCTCCCATCCTGTCCATTAACCAGTCCTCTCCACTACACCTCAAAACATTTCCCAAATCCAACAACTTCTCGTCTACCCTCCTATCCCACACCACCATCATCTGCTGTCTGCAGTAGCCTCGAACTGGTCTCCTTCCTCTTCTCTCATCTCTCCTGCCCTCTCAAATCCATTCTCCACACAGTGGCAGGAGAGATCATTTGACAAAAAAATCTGACCATGAAACTCTCTTCCTTAAAACCTTGTGCCCTTAGATTCAAGACCAAAATGCCTTTGTGTGGTTTAGAATGTCCGTCATGTTCTGGCCCCAGCACACCTGTCCAGTTGACCCTGCCCTCCCTCCCATTCTCCACTCCGGTCACATGGGCCTTTTTTTTAGGGCTTTGAGCACACCGTGGCAATTAAAGGGCACCAGGTCCTGGAACTGGGTACAAGAGATAATTGGAGGTGCTGGGGAGGTAATGAGAGTGGGGAGCAGCTTAACCTCCAAGCCACAGGCTCCTGGGAGGCGCCTTGTACAAGAATATTGGAGCTAGAAAGTGCCTTGGAGGCCCTCTGGCCCAAGCCACCCACCTGCAGTGGTGAGCTAGAGGTGCCTTACCCATGCTTGTGAGAGCCCATTGTCCAACTTGAAACCAGCCATGGTGAGAGAATTTGCACTGTGGAAATTGGCAATTGCCGCAAACCAGGGCTTTCCCCACAGGTTATTAAGCACATAGAAGCACATCATTGTTCCACACTCTCCTGTGCCCACTTTACAGAAGAGGAAACTGAGGCCCAAAGATGGGGAGTGATTTGTTCAGTATCACACGGTAATTTTCTTCCTTTTATTCATTCAATTAATCCACACACATTTTAATCAAGTGCCTCCCCTCTTCTAGGCTTTGGAGAGACACTTCCCCTGTCCTGGGGAGCTTTCAGTGGGCTATAGCTTGCAGGAAGCGGACACTGGCTTTGACAGCACTGTGGGCTAGGTACTTGTGGAGGGTAAATGCCGGCTGCCACAGGGGACTCAGGAGGGCCACTGAGGGCTGTTGCGTGGTCAGGTCGCCTAAGCTCCGCTCTGGAGGATGAGTGGGGGACAGCCAAGATGAGGGGGCAGAGAGGCTGGGAGAGGCTGGTTCCCGGCAGGGAGAACAGTGCCTGAAGGCCTGTGGGTGGAGGTGGCCTGGCAGGAGCACTTGACCTACTATCTAGACTCCCCTGCCCTCTCAAGGTCATGCTACTGCTTCAGGGGAGGGGTTCACCTGCTCGGAGGTCCCTCCTGAGCCACACCAGTCAGAAATCCTGCCAGTGAATTCGCACCAGTACTGCGTTCCTGCCACGTATGGGTTCAGGCTGGGTGCTGGACAGAGGAGGACACTGACCGGTGCCCCTTAATGCCCACTCTCTAGAAGTTCTCCCATACCTCCCCCGGTGGTTAACTGCGCATCTCCCGGGCCGCCTTCACAGAACTCAAGGTCTGTTGTTTGGCCCCAGCCCTGACCTCAGACCTGTGTAAAGGGACCAGCTACTCCCTGTTTCTGGGCCCAGCCTTCTTCTCACACTGACCAGGGCCCTCTCCCAGCTGGGGCTGCGACCGATCTCAGGTTTCATCTGGCTGGATCTCTGACCCTGCTGGTCCCTCCCACTTCCAAACTCCATTCGCTCCCTGGCGTTTCTCCTCCCTCCCTGGGCGCTTCTTTCCGGCGCCTCTGCCCTTCTCCCTGTGCCCCGGCCCCGAGCTTTCCGAGCTTTCCGAGCTTTCCGTGCCTGCGGTTTCCTCCGCCGGATCACGCGTTCCCCTCCCTTGCCGTGGGAGTGTGGATGTCCTCCAAACCTGGGCCGCAGGTGAGCGGGCGGCGCCTGTGCAGATCACTTACTGTCTGTGAACCTGTTCTCCCGTCTGTAAAAACGAAGACAATAGTAGCAGTTACCTCATGGGGTTGTGTGGTTAGTGGGCAGAGGCATGTAAGTGCTGACATGGCACCGAGTACACAGAAAGCGCTTAATAAATGTTGGTTTTATTATTCAGGGCCAAGGCATCCCGCCCCCGGGGAGGCCTGCAGACCCGCAGCCTGGGTGGGGTGCCTGGTCCTCTGCCCTCCTCCCCAGGCCCCCAGCTGCCCCTTTTGAGGCACTCGTGATTTAATTGCTGGTTCCATGAGGACACGCAGATGGTGAATATCCGTGAGTGCACAGATGAACAAATGGTGCGGATGGCTGTCCCCTGAGAGGACACAGAGCCAGGGCCTTCTGCCACTCTGGACTAGTCCGGACACGGCCACCGTTGAGGAGGAGGTGGGGGGCCGGTCCCCGGCCAGCAGGTGGCGCCCGCGCCCGCCGCTCTCTGCCCGCGGCCACCTCCCTTGCCCCTGCTGGTCTCACGGCCTCGGGCCGCCTTGGAGCTGGGCGGGGAGCTGGCCGGGCTCCTGGCCGGGCTCCTGGCCGGCCGCCGGGCTGCCGCGCTCACCGCCCCTGCCCCTGCACAGATGTCCTAAGGGGGTGCCCTGCCTAACTTGACAGCGAAGGGAGTGGGGGCCACTGGGGCACAGACCGCGGAGTGGGGACAAGGCTGACAGTATCTTGGGGACCTGAAACGAGAAGCGGTTCAATCAATGAGTCAAAAGCTGAGATCTAGGAACCAGACATAGCGTGGGGGACAATGTGGTGAAATCAATCAGCGTAAGAGGAAGGGGAGGCCCGGTTTCTATGACAATGGTAGTGTTTGTGGCAAGCTGGGGACTCCTGGGTCCCCAGGGCCTGTGAACAGTGATTCACCGCAGGAAAGGGAAGGCTGCTGCACAGGGTCTGGGTAATGGGTGCTGGGGCCGGGCACCGGATGCCCTGTGGTTCCTGGGTGCTCAGCCACACTCCCCCAAGCCCGGCCCGGGGCCCATACCCTGCCAGGCGTAGGACAGAACCGGGTTCTCTGCCCTCTCCCTGTGCATGCAGCTCATTTATTGTGCCCGACGACCCTGCTGGGTTACTGTCACCCCATTTTATAGACGAGGCCCAGGGTGGAAGGTAGGACATGAGTGGCAGAGCCAGGATTAGAACCCAGGCTCGGCTGACTCCAACCATGCGTGTGAAGACCCAAAGAGCAGTAAAGGAAGAACAAGGGCATGGAAGTCAGAGTGTGGCCAAGACCCGGCTCCCCAGCCTCCCTGCTGGCCCAACACTGGCGGGTCGGAGGCTGCCAGAATGCGTGGCCTGATGTGGGCCAGAACTGTGACCCAGCCCGGCTCTCACTCTCCTCCACCCTCCCCCGTAGTTTTCTTTGTGCTCCGGCCCTGGGGGCAGGAGTGTGCGTGTGCCTCTGTGTGTGTGTGTGTGTGTGTGTGTGTGTGTGTGTGTGTGATGTCTGTCCTGCAACTCCCCCGCTAGAGCCTGGGAGTTCCTGGCCTCCCCCAGTTGCCGTCAGGATGGTTTCATTCTTGTTGAGCTATGGGGCCCCCAAATTTCAGTATGAAAGGGGTATCCCCCGCCCCGGCCCTGATGGCATGATGAGGAGGAAAGCCCAGCCCTCCCCGGCTCTGCCCCTGTAGCAGAGGGTGGAAGCAGGAAGAGCCGTGGAAATCTTCCCGTCCAGTCCACTTGTTCTGTAGATGGAGAAACTGAGGCCCATCGGCGGGAAACAGTCTCTCTAGGGCTACAGAGTAAATTCATGCTTACTCCCAGGGCCCTCACACCGAGCCCGTCTCCTGGCTTTTGAATTTGGCCTGGGTTCTCCGGAACAGTCAGACAGGTGAACAGAAGGAGACAGCAGGTTACACGGGACAACCTAGCATAGTGGAGCAGTTCGTTTACCTGCCGTGTTACATCGGGAATAATAGAGGTGCCATCAACCGACATCGTATCTGTACATCAAGGGTACGAGATCTGGGGTCAAAGTGGACTCTGATTTCGGGCAAATCACTTGCTGTCCCTGAGCCCCAGTGATGATGAGAGGTACCCTACCTCCAGGGTTGTGGGTAGGGGGATGGGATGGTGGCCAAGTACTTGTGAATTATGAGGTGACATGATTGCCTAGGGGACTAGGAGACTGAGCTGCCCTGCAGTGAGGGTGGGGGACAAACAGGTGCTTGACCCTTGACCCTTGGGGGAGCAAAGAAAGAATGTTTACTGGGACATGCTCAATATAAGTAGCAGTTCTGTTCCCTGGGGGAGGGGAAGGTGGGCAGCAGGTGCCTGGAGATCACCGTGTGGGGGGGGAGCCCAGAGGCCAAGGAAGCTGAGCATTCATTCTCTTGCTCCCTAATTGGGCTTAATTGCCTCCTTGTGTTCAGCAATTAGGAGGCTGCAGCAATTAGCTCAGGGAGGGTGACAGCTCAGCTGGGGCTGGTCAGGGCTCCCCTACAGGAGGGGAGGGAGGCAGGCCAGTGAAGGGTGGCCCTGGGGAGAAGGTGCCCGCTGCCCAGCCCCGCACCACTCAGCCCCTTCAGGAGCCTCCAGGCCTCCCATTTGGACCGTGGCGTCTCTGACCTCAGTTTACCCACTCTCACTGGCTTCCAGACTCTTCTGCCCAGACACATGGGATCAGGCCTGGCTCTTCCACTGGCTGCTTGGCGACTTTGGAGTTGACAGCTATACTGTCAAGGTTGGGAGTGTGGGTTACGAAGCCAGGTCTCTGGGGTTTGAGTCCCAGCTCCGCCACTTACTGGTTGTGTGACCTTGGACCCACTGTGCTTTGTTTTCTCACCGTAGCACGGAGCCGACAGCAAGTGCCTTCAGTGCAGGGTCCTGGTGAGGGTCAGGTGGATAACATACCTACAATACCTAGAACAGTGTGGCATTGTGTGTAGTTAGTGTTATCATAATTCCCACTCCAAGCCTCAGCTGCTTCATCTATAAGATGACAGACTGAAGTGGTGATTACTGAGAATGCCCAGGTCCCACCCCAGACCAGTTACTGAATCAACATGTCTGAGGCTTTGGGCGCTGGCAGTTTGGAAAGCCCCCTCTCCCAAGTGGTGTTGATGCCCAGTAAGGGTTGAGACCACTGGATGTGTGGTCTCCGAGGTTCCCCCCAGCCCTGACCCCTGAAAACTCTCCATTAACCCCCTTCCCCAGCCCCCAGCACAGCGGCCCCCTGTCCTGGACCACACAGGACCTTCTGCGCAGCCCTGGAGGTGCCACAGTTTGAATGAGAGCCCGTTACTACCCGTGTGGCCAGAAGCAGGTCCCTCCCACTCACCTGGACTAAGTCCTCTATAAAACGAGAATATTGACCTTGCTATGCTTACTCCAGGGCTGCCTGGAGATAATGTTTCAGTAGTGATACAACCTGCTATAAAGGCAAGCCATTGTGCTATTCCTTCCCTCAATAAACATTCATTAAGGACCTAACCTATGTCCGTCTCCTGTACGCAGTGGCTGCGGGGTTTCGGACTCCCACACAGGTCTGTCCTGATCCCTCAGACAAGTCAGGTTCTCTGGCCAAGCTCTCTTGTTAGCTCCTGCTCTAGGTATCAAATGAGCCATGAATGGAAAGAACCTAGAGCAAGCCACGACACATAGTGTGTGCTGTATAAACAGTAGCTGTTGTCACCGCTGGTGGGACGGTGTGCCCCGGGCTGGGTGTGGAGCCACGTGGAGTCAGGGCACATGTACTGCTCTGATGAAGGCAGGCAGAGAGGGCCGCGTGGAGGAAAGGGAGGCTCACGTTAGGCGCTGAAGAGCGGGGTGTGGAATAAGTGGAGGGAGAAGCTGAGCACTCTGAGGGTGCTGATTCATGATGGAGGCATGGTGACATGGTCAACACAAGCGTGAATAGAGCCCCTCCCGTGTCCCAGGCGCTGTGCTGGGCGCTGGGAAGACAGGAGCGGGCCAGATCCCCCAACCTCCACCCTCAGGGCGCTCCCCTGATGGGGGAATCAGAGGTGTACAGACAGCCTCACTACAGGATGACGAAAGGTGTTGGCTTAAGGGCGACACCCGGTCCAGTCTTGGTGGCACCTGTAGCTGCGCCTGGGGCATGAGGAGGAGTTGGTCAGAAGGTAAAGTGTGTGGAGTTAGCTTAGACGTGAGGCGACAGGTCGTGATTGCTGGGATCTGCAGGCTGAGGGTGGAGGTCAGAGACAGCACGGCCGGTCGTGGAGGGCTTGACAGGCCTACCCACGGGATCTGGACCCCGTCCCGAATACAGTGGGATGCTCTGTTAGTCTGAAGTCTGGGGGAAACATGCCGCGGGTGACATTTTGGAAAGATGGCTGTGGTTCAGGGAGGAGAAGGGATTGGAGCGGAGGCAGGGAGGCGCCTGCTGTCACCCAGGGGTGCTGGTGAGCGGATGGGAGCTGGAGGCAGTGTGCAGAACGGAGACAGATTGTGGAGGTAGACCCCGTAGGACTTGGGGACTCACTGGCCTACGGAGCTGGAGGGAGAGGCCAAGGAAGGAGGAGTAGAGGGGACGAGGGGGGAGTTGGGGAGGCCTGGAGACTCCATCTGGGACACCCAAGGAGGGATGGCGAGTATGGAAGCTCTGGAATCACCCCTGGGAATGCCTGGAGTCCTGTTCCAGGAACTCTGGAGTGGAAGGGCCACTCATCCTGGCTCAGTCCCCCTCTGAGGGACAAGCTGGGAATTCTTGGCCCAGAGACTCCGTGGGGTGGGACACTCCCTGGCTCAAAGCGATGGGTGTGCCCTTGCCTGTTCCACAAAAGTCTCGGGGGTGGGGGGAGCAGGGGAGATGGCTGAGTTCAGAGAGCTCCCCACACTACCCCCTCCCAGCCCCTGGCTCAGTGGTGGCCCTGGGTAGGGTTCCAAAGAGGAGGCCAGAAGGCCAGCTCTTGGCCTTGGATGTGGTTGCCATCCCAGTTTCGGCGGTACTGGTGTGAGTGGAGTGTACTCCCACCCTTCACTTGGGCTGGTGTTTGGAAGTTGAATGCCCCCCCCCACCCGTGACCACAGGGGACAATCTCTGCAGCCTTGTGTGCCCTGCCCAACACACTTCTCCATCTCCTGCCCCTCCCTTGGGGCCTCTCAACCTCCTTCAGCTGCTCTTTGCCCTCCCTCATTAAGCTTGGTTTCTGTGAGAATATGATTTGAATTAACTCTTGGGAGAAAAATCACAGAAACCAGGAAAGGGGGGCCATGGGGAGGGGGCAGTGAGTCATGTTTCCATGTATATTTTTCAAACTTTCCGATGGGAGTTTGGAAAACAACACTCTTTTGGTTGCCAGTTTGGACCTGGCTCTCCAGGGGTCCCTCCTTCTGTTACTAGAGGTCTTTCTTACCTGCTGTGCCCTAGCCCACCCTTCAGGTCTGCTCTGGGGTGCCCTACGCCTCTGGCCCAGCTCATGTTGTTATGGGGTCCTGGAGAAGTCCCTCCTCTGGTGTCGCTTCACAGTGACAGTCCTCTGTCTGCCCCCATTCAGGGTGGCAGCCACTCTGGCCAGCTTTTCGACCTTTGAGAACCCCCATCAGCACCGGGGAGCCTGGGCTCCAGGACCCTCTTCTTGGCCCCAGCAGCTTCCGCTCTGTGCCTTCCCATTTCTGTGCCCCAATTTCCAGAAGGCCTGTGGCAGAGGGTGAGAACCTGTGGACCCCCAGGGAGAAGCCCTGCAGAGCAGAGACCTTACCCTGAGGAGGTGGGTAAGGAAGGGGACCTGTGAGTCCCCCCTGTGTGATGAACACATCTTGGGCCCTAGGAAGGGGTGTCTTTCTGCACATGGAAATGAGGCTCTGCCAGGGGAATGGATGGGAACCTGAAGAGTGGTTGGGGAGGGCAGCCCATGGCCCTACCCGCTCTCCCTCGCAGGCTGTGAGCCCTTCCAGCCTCCCCAAAGCTCCCATCTGCTTCCTTGGGGGTCCTGGACTAGCTCTCCTCCCCCCTCCCAGCTTCTGACTAATCCTTCCTGGCGGCTCATCCTGCCCACTGTGCCCATGCCAAAGACAGCCCATGTCACATGGCCACATCTGGCTCCATCAGAGCACACCCTCCTCTCCTCTGCCCCTCCCCCTCCTCTGCCCAGGGGCCAGGGCAGGGAGTGCCCCTGAGGACCCCTCTTCTCTGGGCCCATCAGCCCCCACCTGCGCCTTCACCGCCTCTGATGGACTCCCTCCGTTCCCTCCTTTCAGCCACCTCATCCTCTCTTCCATCTTCCGTCTCCTGGACACCTTGACTCCCTCCTTCAGCGTCTCTTTCCTCACTGTATCCTGATTCTGTGGACCTTCCCCCTTTCCACCCCCACCAACCAGCGGATTGGGAAGTGGGTATTTTGCCAAGAGCTGTCCTGGGGGTGGGGGGGAAACACCTGGCAGCCCAGGGATTAAATTCCACCTAGCCCAGCCTTCTGGCCTGTTGGGTGGGTAGAGGTGACCCCAAGATACATGAAGGGACACAGCTGAGCCTACGGGGCCAGTACCAGTACGGGTGGTTCACTCAACCTCCAAGCTGTCTCTCGGGAGGGATGGGGAGGAGCCTCCCAGGCCTCCAGCTACTGGCCTCCCTCCTCCTTCCTCCCTGCTTAGCAACCGTTGCCAGGTAAATATTTGCCCCACCAGGATCTGGGGCTGGAGCGCTGGCGTCTGCCAGGCAGCTGCCCCTCTCCTCAATTCCTGAGCCTCCCCTCTGCCCAGCTCCCCACTCTCTGGCCCCCTGGCCTAGACTCCAGATGTGATTCCCAACCCCTTCAAAACTCAGTTCTTCCTCCTTCGTGGTGCTAGCTCCCCAATCTCCTCCCTTGACCCACCCTTATCTCTCCCTTCATCCCACTTTCCCGCTGTGTTCTACCCTTCATGGTTCATGCTCCACCCAGAGCCACTAAGGTGCCTCAGTGAGACCCCACCCCTGAGCCACACAGGTCCCCTGCCTCTCCCCGACCCCATCCCAGTCTGGGGAGCCCAGCCTGGTTATCACTCCTGGCAATCGTTGGTGCTCAGTGAGCCCCAAGACCTCACCTCTCTGCCCCAACAGGAAATACACCCCCACCCCTAAGCCTTAGCTCAGCTCCCTAAAGCCGCAGGGGGAGACAGGTGAGGGAATGTGGCATGTTTTGATGGACATCGTATTTGTCGTCCATCCCCAGGCCAGGAAGCCAGCACCATTTTCATCTCCGCTGGGGGTAGAATGGAGGGAACCACGGCCAAGAGGAAACAGATGCCCCCTGGGCCTGTGCGTCCTGTCCTTCCCAGCCAGGCCCCGCTGCCCCACCCCTCCTCCACTGGTTTTCCCATCACCTGTCCCTGTCATAAAGAGCCCCTCAGGGGTCAAGGGCCAAAGTGAGGTGGATTCTCAGGGTGCCCTGTAAGCTTTGGACTGACGGAGCAAAGAGGAATCTGGGAGTTGGGCTGAGTCAGGTCTCGAAGTGAAGGGCTGGCCTGCAGGAGGCCGCAAGACTCCTCCTAGCTCCGAAGTTCTGGCTTCCCCGCAACGAATGAAGCGCTGGCGCGGGGCAGTCCCTTCCCCATCCCACAGTCCCTCCCTCCAGGCGCTCCTGATGGGGCAGAGCCCCTGCCTAGCCACCTGCCACCTGCCACTTCTCCAGAAAGTGCCCCTTGCTCTGCCCCACCCATCCGGACGTCTCCTGCTTCACCACCATCCTCCCGTAAAGTTCTTTCCCAGTTGACTCCTGTGGCCTGAGGAGCTTGGGGATTGCAGGGGCTGGGGACGGGCACATTTATCAGGAAGCTAAGGCTGGTGAAGCCGCAGAGCCCCCGCTGCACAGGCCCTTCCAGGACCCAGTGAGGAGCCTGCCCTGCCACGTTGCCATGTGCCCCTGTAAAATTTGTAAAAGATAGTCTCATATTTTTAAAAGAGGGCCTCCCCATAGAAACTGGACGGACTCCTGTGGAGACCAACTGTCCCGGCTGGCCGGGGACTGGCCCGGTTTTAGCACAGAAAGGCCTTGTACCGGGGAACTCCCCAGGGCTCGGCAAACCCGGACAGCTGACCACTCTGGTTTCAGGCTCCACAAACGTTTGCCCGGCACCTGGATGTGGGGAGGGTGAAAGGGGAGCCCTCTCTGCCTCACTTCCTGGAAGTGTGCAGGGACATGGGGCTTGGGGACCCGTTCCTCCAGCCCCTTGCCTGGAGTTGTGGCGCTTCTGTTTGTTTCCTTGGCAACAGGGAGAGGAAACCCCCATTTAGGAGTCCAGGGAGGCCCCAGCAACCACACACACACACACACACTCAGAAACACATGCAGACTCGCAGGCGGCCGCCCACACGCGGCGCCTGCGTCAGCACCCTCCGGCAGCGCTGCCCGCCTCCAGGACGACAGCTCCAACTGCTGTGCGGGAGGGGGGTGGGGGGAAGGGGGCGGCGCGGCGCGTCCACATGGCCCCGCCCACGTCTCCGCTGCCCCGCCCCTTCCCACCCCTACCTACCCTCCCCCACCGCCACCAGGTCGGGCGGGGCCAAAGCTGGGGGATGGAAAGGAGAGAAGGGGATGTCACTGCTACCACTCTGTTGCACTGGGTCTGTCCTGGTGTGTATTGTGGCAGGATTGCGTCCTGTAGTGCCCATTGTGACCGTTCCGAGCCTGAGACTCACGGGAGGGGGGCGCGGTCGTGGGCCAACTGGTTATCAGGTAACGCTGATAACAGCAGGGGGGAGGGGTTGGAATGTTGGGAAGGAGCTACTGGCCTCCAGGATTTTGCTGCTGGGTTGGTCTTCTTGGGGTCTGGGCGGAAGCGAGGTGGGTGTAGTTAATCTAGAGGCAGACGTGGAGTTTCGGGCCTGCTTCTGTCACTTGTCAGCTGTGTGACATTGAGCAAAGGGCCCAGCCTCAATGTCCTCATGTGTACTAGGGTGGTCACAGTGCTTGCTCTGTGCACCTCAGAGAGACTTGAGAGGATTAAGTTAGTGATCTTGACTGTGAAAGGGTCACCAGGGAGAGACCTGCCAGGCGCCAGGTGTTATCCAGCCATTTCCGGCCGTCTGGAGCAGTGAGGGAAGACAGCACTCTGGCTGATGGCCTCCGCCCATCCTAGTAACGTTCCTGCGGGTCCCTTAAGATGGGCTAGCCCCTTCAGATCTGCACACAGTGATGTCTCTTGTGACAGTGTGACATGTGGTCGGAGTGCTATTTGGGGGGTTCTGGGCAGGCCCTGCTGTGTGACCTTGGGCAGGTCTTTTCTCCTCTGGCCTCAGAAGCCCACTTGTAAAGAGACGGGCTTCTTCCCCAGAGCCCTGGAGGCCTCCTGCATGGGAGGCAAAAGGTCACCAGGCAGGGGCCCCCAAACCTCCCTACTAGAGAGACTTTGCCTCTGTCATTTAGTATGTTGGGCTGTACTGGTGAGATGAGGGGTTCTCTGGCTTTACAAATGGCTCTGGATCACCCGCTCCTTCTAAGAGCCTTCTCCACTGAGCTAAACTGAGCTAATCGCTCTGAACCTCATCATTCCTCCTTGCTGCGTCTGGGTGGGAAGAAGGCAGTCTCCTCTGCTGCTCAACTTCAGGACAATCACTCAACCTCTCGGAGCTTTGGGTTCTTGGCCTATAAAATGCAGATAATCCTACCTACCTCATAAGCAAGGCTGAGGTGAAAATGAAATAGGATCCCCTCCAGGCAGCCCCTCGCCCGGTGCCTGGTACATAGCCCCCACCTAAAGGACAGGCAAGTCCTTCCACTTTCAAGGTTATGACCATCACCTGTGCATGAGGCATGAGTGACTCAGCACTTTAACAGTTGTTTCGTCCTGACCCTATGATCAAAGGATGAACAAGACAGGGACCCTCCCTCAAGAACTAAATCACAGTAAAGGCATTCCCAAACCATGGCCTTGACTCTCCAAATCACCCCACTCCCTAGACCCGCCTCCAAAAGTCACCCCTTGCCAGCCCTATGGGGGAGTAGAACTGGCTCCCCAATGGCCTAGGACCCATTTGAGGTCTCCCTCCCACCCCACCTGTCCAGGATTACAGCCTGAGAGTACCATCTTGGCATTCAGTCAGGACAGCCTGTGTTAAAATTCCAGTTCTGCTCTCAACCATGGGACCTTAGACAAGTGGTTCTCAACTGGGGGAGATTTGGCCTCCCAGGGGACACTTGGCAATGTCTGAAGACATATTCGATTGTCGATGAGGGGCAGAGGTGCTACTGGCATCTAGTGGGTAGAGCCCAGAGCTGCACAGACCCTCCCCCAAAGAATTATCTGGTATCAATAGCGCCAGAGTAGAGAGACCCTGCCTTAAAAGAATGCCTGTCCTCGTCGGTCATATGGGGCTAATGCGGGTATGTACGTGGTAGATCTATTGTGTAGGGTCAACAAGGGAACGTGGATCCCTACTGCCCGATAACAGGGCTAACAGGTCCTCATACCTACTCCCTGCATGAGTCAGTCTGCCTCTGGAATCCCTCCTAGTCTCATCCTTCTGCTAAGCCCACTCCGTTTGCCTTGCCTCTTGCCAGGCCAGCGCCTCTGCGTCCTTGCTTGTTGGTCTCCATGGCCCCCTTCTCTCCATCCTGACCCTGGCCAGCCTTCTCAAGCAGCCAGAATCTTACCCCTCAGACCCCATCGCATGCAGCCCCAGCTCCTGCCTCCTCTCCATGTCTCCTGGCCTGCCCTTCTTCCCACACTTCCCCGCCTCACCTCTGCTGGCTGCCCAGCCTGTGTCCAGACTTCCTCTGGGCCCCAGTCCACCCCAGCACCTCCCACGCCTCCCGCCAAAGTGGCATGAGATAGAGAAGCACATCTTGGATTTGGACCAGGCTGCCTGGTCCAAGTCTGAGCTTGGCCTATTACTTACTGTCTAATCTTGGGAAAGTCAGCCTCACCTGTAAAACGGGGACATCCGCTCTGACCCATGAGGTAGTTTTGTGGACCAACCTGAGAATGAAGGTGAAAGCATATAGGTCCCGCTTTATATTTTCATTTTCGTAGTGCTTATCATCTTTTAACAAACTGTAATGTTGTCTATTTATTGCCTATCTCCTTCCACTAGAATGGCACCTCCAAGAGGTCAGGGATTTTTGTCTGTTTTATTCACTATTGTACCCTACTGTCTAGAGCAGTGGGTGGCACATAGTAGGTGTTCAATAAATATTTGTTGGATGAGTGAATTCTCTATCTCTATATAAGGCACTTCTATAAAGTCCCTCACTCTACCTCTTCTAAGGACCCTCCCTTCAAATGCTTGTAACTTAATCATTGCAGTATCCCCATTTTATAGATAAGGAAACTGAGGCTGAAAGAAATGCAGTAATTTGCCCAGAGTCACTCTCCTGAAAGTGGCAGAGCCAGATGCATTTGTTCATTTCAAAACACTGAGCACCTCCTGTGTACCAGGCATTGGGCCAGTTGTTGGGGACACAGATAGCCAAGACTTGGCCCCTTCTGTCCCCACAGCACTTTTGGGAGGAAGGGTCCTTGAGGGAGGCCCAGGATGCTGTGGAAACATGGAGGGCCCCCCTCCAAGGTCACTGGTCTTCAGGACAAGAGCTCTTTCACTGCCCAAACCATGCCTTGGACTCAACCACTAAGTTTTGATTATGCTCCAGCTCCCAGGCTTCTGGAACCCATTTGGAATTCATTTGCCAGGTCAGGGTCCTATACTGCCCTTTAGCCACTGTGCTTGGTCCTGCCTCTTCCTGTGTTTTTCCCACCAGTGAGCAACTGCCTTGAGACCAAGCAGAGTAGCTCAGTCCCCATGTCTTGGTAGCCACTCTGGCCAGATGAGGAAACTGAAGCCCAGAGAAGTCAGTTTAGCAGATGTATTATCTGTCACACAGCAGGTGAGCGGCAGGACTGGGACCTGGGGTCCACCCAGTCCCAACTTGCTATGCTCCCCCCAGCAGGCTCCATCCTCTGAACTGGCCTCTTCCACTTTCTCCTGCTTCTTTGGCACTGGGGACCTGTACCCTGGCAGGGGGAGAGCAGACTTGGGACCCAGAGTTAGGACTGAGTATTCAGGAGAAAGGCCAGCTTTGAAGCTCAGATTTAGGATTGAGGTCATTTTGGTGGTGGTGAAGCCTGGGACTCTGGAAAGGGCCTAGAGTGAAATTTGGGGTGGGGTTCCTCCCACCTCTCTTCTGCCTCTTTTCCCCAAAGATGAGGAGGTCCGTGATAGGAAGAGTTAAGTGTGGTTTTGCTTCCCCAGCAAGGAGGGGAAGCCAGACCAGGTGGGGGACTGGGTGGGGCAGAGTGGGGGCTCTGAGTGTGGGGGGGGTGGCTGAGGCAGTGGGACTGCAGGAGTCCTGCCCCTCACATTTCACTGGCTCTCCCACCCCCTCCTCAGCTCCCAGTTTGGGAAACAGAAGAGGGAGAAGCAGAACAAGACTGTTTTGTCTGGGGAGCCCAGGGTGGGTGCCACGCCCTGGGAGAGAGGTAGCCGAGTCCTGGGTCCCTCACATGGGTACATCCTGGTTGCTCTGCACTGCCCAGTTCCTTCTGAGAGCTGGGAACTGAGCATCCCCGCCCTTCCTGGTGCCCCTCCCTAAACACTCAGAGCCCTTGCCTTAAACCCACTGCAGCCCCTCTCGTCCATCTGAGGCCAGCTCCAGAACCCACAACAGAGGGCCTGACCAACTCTGCTTCCTTTGCATATTACTGAAACCCTGGTGTCCTGGAGCTGTAGAAGCTAGCAACATAATTTAACTTGCCTGGTTCCTCATCAGAATAAATTGTGGGATGCCAGGGGCAGGGCACCCATGGCTTCCAGAGCCTCAGCTCTGCCACCTCTTAGAAAAGATAATGTGGCTGGTGGGGCCAGAGCCAGGATTAGGGGACGAGAGTGGAAGACTGACCAAAGGGGTCCTTGGTGAGGCCCAAGGATGGAGCCTGTAGAGCCTGGGGTGGGGGTCTGGGGCCCTGGGTGATCCTGTTTTGTGTGAGGGCCTGGCCCCTCCCCAGAGCCAGCTGTAAAGTAGACCTGGCTGGGCAGGAATGTAGATAAGTGCAGTGCTGACCTTTGCATCCAGCAAGGTTGTGGGGGCTTTACTGTCCCTGTTCCCCACTACCCCCTTTCTGGATGAAACCAGGGTGGAGACTCACCACTGACCATCCAGCTCCCTGCTCTGCTCCCACTTTCAGGCCCCTTTAGGAACCACAAAAATCTAGGACCTGATGTCCTGGCAACGTGATGAGTGCGCACACAGCTCTGGTATCTGTTTTAAATTATCCATTAAAATAAGTACAGTCCTGGAAAAAGAAAAAAAATCAGCACAGCCCTGGATTTGGCAGGGTAGGTTAAGCGGTAGGAGGGACTGAAGGGGGCGGGACGTACACAGCCTCTTTTCCCAATTGCTTGGGTCCAAAGGAAGGTGGTCAGGGGATGGAACTTTGCTGTGTGCCCCCAGGGATTCCTTCCCCACCCCACCCTGGCATTCTGAGATGGCAGCTTTGAATGGGCTGCCCACGTGTGTGGGGGGGTAGGGGTGACTCACTATTACTATGGGGAGGAAAGGGGGAGCTAGTGGTGGAAGAGTGAGTCACCCTGATGGGCACCAGCCTCAGCCCTCCCCACTCCCCTTTCCTGGATCTGTCTGCCTAGCGCCCTCCCTTGCTTTACATCCACTTTCCCTCTCCCTCCACCCCCACCTTTCGCCCACCCACTCGCACCCCTTGGCTCTGCCCTTTACCCCCGAGGCCTGAGGCAGTGGGGGCAGGCTTGCAGCGGGGAGCGCTGAGCAAGCGGGAACCAAAAGGCGAGCTTCCGCGCCGCCCGGGGCAGACTGAGGTGCGAGGGAGAGGGTGGGGCTCCACTCCGCCCGGGCTGGGCTGTCCTCTGCTCTGCTCGCCACTCCCGCCCCCACCCCACGGGTATGCGACGGCTCCTTTAAGAGCAGTGGCCCCTCCTCCCATTCCCAGGACCTATTAGAGCCTTTGCCCAGACGCCGGTGACTCAGTGTTCGCGGGAGCGCCGCAGCCACTGCAGCCAACCGGGATCCCACGTCCGACAGCGCCGGGCCCAGATCCCCACGCCTGCCAGGAGCGAGCTGAGAGCCTGCGGGCCGGCGCGCTCCGACCCCGACCCCGGCCCGGACCCGCCTCTGTCCTTCGTCCCGAGCCCCGCGCCCTTCCCGGGATCCCTGCCCCGCGGGCAGCACTGCCACCCTGCCGGCCATGGAGACTCCGTCCCAGCGGCGCGCCACCCGCAGCGGGGCGCAGGCCAGCTCCACCCCGCTGTCGCCTACCCGCATCACCCGGCTGCAGGAGAAGGAGGACCTGCAGGAGCTCAATGACCGCTTGGCGGTCTACATCGACCGTGTGCGCTCGCTGGAGACGGAGAATGCAGGTCTGCGCCTTCGCATCACCGAGTCGGAGGAGGTGGTCAGCCGCGAGGTGTCCGGCATCAAGGCCGCGTACGAGGCCGAGCTCGGTGATGCCCGCAAGACCCTCGACTCGGTGGCCAAGGAGCGCGCCCGCCTGCAGCTGGAGCTGAGCAAAGTGCGCGAGGAGTTTAAGGAGCTTAAAGCGCGGTGAGTGGGCCCAGGTGGCCGCACGCCCAGGGGGTGGGGTATGGGCAGACTGCTCACCCCTGCCCGGCCCCAGGCGCCTGATAACTTTGCCGTATAGCCTCCTCCCTCCCCGGAACTGCCCCTAGCGGGTGACTGGCAGTGCCAAGGGAAATCGGCAGGACAGGACAGAGAAGGGAGGGGTCTCTGGGAGATGGGTATCCAAGGGTGAGGGCATCAGGGCCAAGAAGGGGTTGGTGGTAGGCCCATTCAGACAGGGGAAGGTTTGCCAGTCATTTGGAGTGTGGGAAGGGGCTTGAGCAAAGCAGAACTGACCCCACCAAGTCTAAGAAGTCTGGGCACCGCAGGACACATTGGAGTGGGTGAAAGGGTCCAGTTAGAACTTTCTTGGCAGGCTTGGCACAGTGCCAGTTTTGCCCAGCCTGGGTCTGAATACATGAGGTCCACTAAGACAAACTCCCAAGTTGGCAGATGTCCACTGGTGCTGGAGAGAGGTCACCAAGGCAGGGTGACAACCCCCCCCCCCCCACCGCAGGGTCATGGAGGTAGCCCCCTTGGCCCGACCCTATCCGGGTTCTTTCTAAGAGCTGGGAAACTCTCCTTCACTCGCTGCATCTCTGCGACCTTCCCTGGACTCTGACAGCCCCCCAAACAGCTCCAGGAGAGTGGCTCCCAGCTCAGGCTCCCCCGCAGCTCCCACAGCCCTTGGCCTGCTTGGCCCAGGAATGCAAGGGAGGGAGGCAGAGGCTCCCACTCAGGAAGTTGTGCTGTGCCCAGGTCTGGCTGCCCGGGCAGGCGGCTTCCCCGCCCTCTGCCCGGTGTCTTGGAGGGTTTAGGGCTCTGTCCCTCTCGGTCTCCCTCCCTTGGGGTGAGCCACTTTCATTTTCCCAGCCAGGCCCAGCCGCTTTTGCTCTGTCCCATCCTCTCAGTCTGACTTTTTTTGGTCTTGGCCTTAATAAACCGGGAATACAGTGACATTTTTGAAATCCAGCCGTTGGAAGCTTTAGGCCACTCCTCCCTCACCCATCCCGGGCCGGCCCCACCCTACCCCACCCTACTTGACTCCACCCTCTCCTAAAAAGACCTTTGGAGCCTGGAAGTTTAGCCCCTCTTCAGCCCCCCAAGAATTTGCTTTCCTCCTGTCTACTGCCCTTTTCCCCATGAAGACCTAAACCAAAGAGAACTGATGGTGCTTGCAGATCCGTGGTTGTGGGGACCCTATGGTTTGCCTCCCCTTATCTTCTCCAAACTTCTGCTCTTAGCGCTCTGGACAGCCCTTCACCAGCGCCCAGCCCAGGGGTCATAGGTGTGGCAGGTCCATCTCTTGTGAAGAGTAGTGAGTTGCTAGTTGTGTGGGGAGATGGGCTTTTATTCCTGTTGAAAGGGGTCGCTCCTGTCTTTTTCACTAGTGATGTGGACAATTTAGTTAGCAGGACAGACAGGAGGTAAGCCTGGGGAGTCCCAGAGAATGTCAGTGTTCGAAACCTGTCCACTCATCCACCTTCGCAGATCCCCGCGAAGGGCTTTCCTGGTTGATGGGGGAACGGAACGAGTGGAGGCTTGGTTCCATGCTAAGCCAGCCACAGCAGTCTGTCTCCCCTGCCTTCTGGTGCAGCTGTCCAGGCCTGGGACACCAGGCGGGGGTGTGCACACGTGGGGTAGGGGCGGGGGTGGCGTGTGTACATGTTATATTTAGCCACCTGCCTCTCTTCTCTCCCACTGATCCTAGCTGGGGAGGCTGGGCTTCCGGCAAAGGGGGGTGGATTTGCACACCTGGATCCTAGGCTGATGGGCGGCGGCAGGGTGGAGACAAAGAGGGCTCAGACTGGGGTGACAGTCACCTTCTATGTTCCCAGTGGGAGGAGCTAGAATTTGTTGCTCCCTTTCGCATCTGCTGTGCTCAGGGTGAGGTGGAGAAGAGTAGAATGAAGAATTTGGTAAAGGAGGAGAGGCCTGTCTTGTCCCAATTTCTCCCACTAAAACCTGGAGAGAAGGTGTTTAATTAGAGCTCCAAGTTCAGGGCAAGGTTTGTGTTGGGATACAGAGTTGTCTGTAAGCTCCTGTGGTCCGGCCTGGGTACCTCGACCACACCCACGGGTTTGGGATGCCCTCTTATTGAGCTGGATTGTGGGCTCCAAGCAGAAACACTCTCCCCACAAACACACATACGCACATTCTTTCTATCCTGTAGCCTAAGTGTAGGGAGAACTGGGAAGGCCTGCCTGGGGTCCAGGCTTGGAGCAGGGCCCCACCCCAGGCAAGACAGCTGGCTGGGTGACTCAGCCTGCCCCCCTCCCTCCCGCCCCGGTGGCTTTACAAGAGACAGTGGGAGACAGCAGATGTTTCAGAGGGAGGGATGGGGGCCTGAATGTCTGCATCTCCACCCCTCCCCCTGTTCCCCACTCCCCACAGTGATGTCCTGGGATCCTTTCCTATTTCCTTCCTTGGGACCTCTGTGGTGGTCAGGAGCCAGGACTCCAGACGGGCAGTGTGCACAAGTGTCCTAGAGCTGAGGCCAGAGTTATAGGGTTAGGCTGCAGGACGGTGCCCAACTCTTCCCGTGCGGCACTGGTGGAGGAAGGATGAGTCAGAAGTGGGGAGCTCCCAGTCCCACAAAGCAGAAGCACCTCTTCCCTCTGGACGAGGCCCCTGTGCTTGACAACTTCCTGGATTGCCCACCTCAAGCAACAGCATGGTGGGCACAGGCAATGGGCGCAGGCCCAGGTCCATCCACACTCTCATCAGGGTATGAACAGAGAGGTGCGGAGACTTCTTCTATGTCACACAGCAAGGGAGTAACAGGTGAAGACTGGAGCCCAGGTCCACGTCTGACTTCCAGTTGAGTGCTCATACCATTAAACCTACCCCTGTCACTTGGGGAACAGGTTGGAGGGTCGGGAGGGTGGAGTGGGGTGGCCGAGGCTCCCTCCTGCTCTGGACCAGTGATACCTCAGCACTCTGCCACCATTCTGCCAGGGCTTGTTAACACTTGGTCAGTGGCTTTTGTACCTGGAAAGACCCAGGACCCCGCCAGGCCATGGATCTGGAAACAGAGCTCTGGGAGCCTGGTGATTCCTAGCTTGGGACTTGTCCGCACAATTGTCTGCTTGGGTCTGAAAGAGGCTGTGTCCTTCATGGAGGCTTTGAGGATACCTGCGCCCCAGTCCTCACCTGAGGGAGCCTCCTGATGTTATCTCTGCCCCGCTCCCCCCAAGTGCACATTCTGATTCAAAGGGAAAGAAGAAGGTGAGCTAAATCCGGGGGCTGACAGTACTTCAGGAGCCCAAGAGAAGAAAGAGACAATAATTCCTATGTCGGTCCCGACAGCCTTCCCATGATCAGGACCCCTGGGTAGCGCTTCCCTGGCCTCCAGGAAGTCTGAGACTCACTCTTGTTAGGGATGTGTCCATTGTCCCCATTCCCAGTCCCACCCCCAATGATTTAGTAGCTCAGTGTCAGGGCTGAAGCCAGGGACAGCTGGGAGAACAACTGGTAGACGACGGCTTCACCTACCAACTGTGCCCTCTTCTGCCCTCCCCCTCGCCCCCTCCTCTCCAGCCCCTTACCACCTCCAGCAGCTACAGCATCCAAGACCAGGTCTAGCTCAGAGGCCCACACCCCAGGGCAGCTCGTCTAATTACTGCCTGCCTGGGCCCCCAGTATACTGATAGGGACACAGGCCAAGCTCTAATACCTTGGAGCTATCCGTAGAGAGGCTAGAGGAGGTTTTAGGGTCTCACCCCTTAACGAGGGTGGTCACCAACAAAATGACAGGTAGTGTGAGGCAGTGGAAACAGCCCTGGCCCTGGGTGGCCTTCGTTCTAGGCTCGGCCCTGCCATTAAATTGCTGTGTGACCTTGAGCAAATCACCTCCCCTCTCTGGTTTTCCTTAGCAATAAAAGGAAGGGGTTAGAGCAGGTCTCTAGAGATCCCTTAGGTTCCAAAGTAGTACCGTGACCCGCAAAGTGAACAAACAGTCCTCTCACATGCCAGGCTATAAATATTAAAATCAAAGGTAATGCGTGTGAATATAAATAACAGCCAATGCTATTGTCAATAGAAATATTTCCCACAAGCTATGGAATTAAAAGTACTAAGGCTCTCTGTCTCTCAAAGAAAGTTTGTTAGAAACGGTTAGTTATTATGACATTACACTCTTGGCTTACACTTTGCTTTTATTGCTTGTGGCAAAGGACAGTTCAGGGCAGTGGGAAGGGCTGTTTCACGTAGAAGGAGAAAGAATGTCCCATTGACCTGTGTTGGGAAAGGAGGGAGACCCTGGGAAAGGCAAGGCTGTTAGCTTACCGCCGGCCAGAATTAGACAGCATGTTTCTGGAGCCAGACGAGGGGCGGCATGACCTTGAGCTGCCCACCTCCAGCCCTTGCTGTACCCATGCTGTGGCTGGACTGTGTGAGGAGGTCTGGGTCCTTACCAATACCTCAAGGAGAAGGACAGTTTGGGAAGGAGGCGGGCCTGGGGCCTTCCCCATCCCTTTGTGGGAGAGGAAGCCCAAATCCTGCCTGTGGAAGCTAGGAATACTTCTGGCTGGGATCCCAGGCCCAGCCCAGGGGCTGAGTCACGGTATGGGGCAGAGTGGGGAGTGAACAGGAGACCCGGAGCTTGTTCAGTCCAAGAAAATGAAAGGGTGGCCTTTTCTTGAAACTAGGATGGGTGTTCTTGCTGAAGGGATGAGGGTGTAAGTCAGATGGGGGACACATGGAGGGGGGCCAGGACATACGAGTCCCTTTGGGGCTGGCTCAGGGGAGCTGGAGACCCTTGGTTTCGAGGGGCCTGGTTCTGGGCAGTTGAGAGGAGGCAGCTCAGGATTGCCGAGCCCCCCCCCCCCAACTTCCCCCCTTTCTCTGACACGCTAAGCTGCCACCCTCTGCCGGCTGGGGAGAGAGCTGCAGCTTCCTAGGCTGGAGCTGGAATGCAGTGAGACCAGAACTGCTGCGTCCGCCCTCCCTCCCCCCCCTCCGTCCTTGATCTTGGGGTACATCCCACCCCTCCCACTGTAGTCAGCATTCTTAACCAGGAGCCACCAGATGCAAGGTTAATACGTCCTGAGAAGGGACTGCCGAGTTGCCTTCTTGTGGGGGTCCCCTAAGTGTCCCACCCTTTGGCTAGTGGACCCCCCCAAGGGGGGGCCATCCTGCCTGACTCCATGGCTCCGCTTCTGGTCAGTCCCCAGGCCTCACCCCTGCATTTTTGTGGCAACACAGGAGTGCTTTCTGGAGACAAAGGCCAGGAAGAAGGAAAGTGGCGTTTGGCAGGGGACCCTGAGGGAGCGGGTGGTCAGGACCCCTGCCGCCTATTGCCCATAACCCTGGTGCCTTGGCCGGTGGCTGCAGGCTGCTCCCACCTCTGTACCCTGCCATGTTGGTGTCCCCAGCAGCTGTGACTCAGGCTGGGCCCCCTGCCAGGCCCTGCATTTGCACATGTCACCAGGCCCCTGTCCCCCTTCTCAGCACCCGTACCCCCATTCCAACCCTCCCTCTGCTTGGATTAAGACCCAGTTTTGTCTGAGGAGAGGACAGCTGAGAGCCTGGCGGCTCTGAAAGGGGATCAGATGGGCCTCAGGCCCCAACCATGTGTGGCAGGTGTCACACCCAAGAGAGGTGTGTAGAAGCAGGGCCATGGCTGCTGTGGGTGAGGTCAGCAGTGGGGGGGTCCGTGGGGGGCTACCATATGCTTTCTGCGTGTAAGACATTCGGAACTTCACAGGGTGGCGTTCAGGGGAGGCTCGAGGGGCTCCTAAGTCCTAGAGCACCTGCCCTCACTTCCTCTTTTGAAGATCTCCTTTCCAGGGAGGGAAGGTGCCTTGAATACCAGATGTCCCAGGCTTCCCACATCCGGCCCTGACCTGAAAGTGAGGGCAGACCCACAGACCAGCCAAGAAACCAAGCCTTGGTTCCTTTTGGGGATGGGGGACGTCAGACCTCATGGCTTTGTTGTGGGAGTGTGTTTGAGGTCGGTTTCACTGGGCCTCTGTGACACTCTTACTGGGGTGTCTCCGTCAGCAGGGCAGAGGTCGCCACGTGTCCCAGCCTCTCTTCCTGGGTGTCTCCCCGCCACCCTCTTCGCCCTGTCCGTGTTCTGACCTGTGTGCTGTGAGTGTCCGGAGGTGACCGGGTGGGCAGGTTTTTCATGTCCGAGCCTGCCTTCTCCAGGCCTCGGTTTCCCCATCTATAAAAGTGCAGGACTTGGCCCAGGAGGAGGTCCCTCTAGAAGCCTTGAGCATAACGAACCTCCTGGTGTCAGGGCATCCGGGGACAGATGGAAAAAGCCCCCGAGACACAATGTAGGTGCAAACAATAAACCAGCAGATAAAACAACACTTGACTGTTTGGGGAAGGGGAGCCAGGGGGCTGGCCGAGGGGGTATTTGGATAAATGGAAGGAGGGAGGGAGGGGCAGAGGGAAGGGAGATACATTCCGGGGGAGCAGTGGCTGGACCCTGCAGGCGGCTTGGGGTGGCCACAGGAGCTGCCCCTTCCCCAGGCAGGAGGTCAGCCTGGCCAGAGGTCTGGACCTGGGGGTAGGGGAGAGCCGCCCCGAAGCCGCCCCCAAGCCGCCCCGAAGCCAGCGACCACCGGGGCAGCCGGGCCACAGGGGGCGCCCTCCTGTGAGCAGGACGCAGGCGCAGACCCGAGCTCTCCTGCCCCCGGGGACCCCCCCTGCCCAGGGTCTGCGAGCAGCATGGGGAACTCCGCCGGTCTGGTGGTCGGTGAGGCCGAGGGCCAGAGGTGCGGCCTGCAAGGGGACGGGGTGGGTCCGACGGAGCCCCCTGGCGTCTTCCCCTCCACTTCTTATTTTAGCCCCATTATCTCTGCTCCCGTCTCTCCCTCCCCCAGGCAGGAAATGGGGGCCCTCCCTGGGGCCTAGCGAGCTGCTCCCAGCCACTGGGCCCAAACAAGCCAGCCGAGGCTTCCATATCTGGCATCGAGCTGGGCCGAGGAGTGTGACTCAGCGGGCGGGCCAGCGCCTGGCCCCGTGCCCACCCAGCCCCTTGGCCGCCCTGGGCGCCGTTCTGCCCCCAAAGCAGCCCCCAGCGTGCTGGCCTGCAGGGGCCTGGAGCCCGGCTTCCCCGTCTGCCCGCCAGCCTCAGCCCAGCAGGCCCCCGGCTCCCCTGTCTACCCTGTTCTGGTCCTCGTCCTCACAGATGCCGTGCCCCCCCCCACCCCCCCACTGTCCTCCCTCCTTCAGAGATCAGATCTGCCAGCTGTGGGAAGGGTTAGCAACAGGATACCCAGCCCTTCTTGTCTCATGGGGTGGTTGGGATGGGCCAGTCCTGTGCTTGGGGAACCTGTGGATGACAGGGAGAGAGTGGGCCCCCTCCCCACCCCCGCACCGGCATGGCACGGGGCCTGGGGCAGGACGTGGGCAAAGCCAGCGTCTCCCCCGTGGGCACTAGAGGATTTCCCGACCCCTGCCCGGGTATTGTCGGCCTGGGGATGACTCACCTGTGGGGCCCCTTTCCCACCCTTCCCGCTCCCCTCGCCGGCCCCACCCAGTCAGCACGTGCCCAGCTCTCCCACCGCCAACCCCCAGAGGACTCGGCCCAGGCAAGGCAGCACCACCGCCCTGGCCTGGCCGGTGTGTGTGGGGTCCTGGCTGGGTCTGAAACCCCAGCTAGCGAGGGGCTGGGCGGGCGAGCCTGAGGAGGATGTAGGGGAGCCGTCTCGGGGAGTGCGTGTGGCTCGCCGGCCACAGAGCGCCCAAGGTCTGAGTCATAAGCCATGAATGATAGTGGCTTCTTCCCCCACAGACGGGAGCTCCCCACATCTGGCCAAGAAAACCGCGAAGGCTGTTCTCGCTTCTCTGTGCTCATCGTTTCCCTTGTGTGTGAGCATGTGTCTCAGCCCTAGAACGGCCCCCAGGCGGGAGAGCAAAGCAGCCCCCTTAATTTCTTCGGAGACCATTATAGCGTGACAAGTGCTGAAGCAGCATTTGGTCCCAGTGGGGTCCCGACTTGCTGCAGGACACAGCTCTCCCTGCCTCATTTTCCCCAATCACATAGCAACAGGCTCTGTCTTGTAGGGAAGCTGTGAAGACCGCGTTAACAGTGTAAGGTTTAGGGCAGCACCTGGTACACCATTGGCTGTATATGTGTTCGCCGTTTTATTATGATTAATTATCATTATTATTATTACCACCACCCAACCTTTGGGAGCAGTAGGAAGGGAAGAGGTTAGACAGCCCTGTACTCATTCAACTGTAAGCTCCCGGAGGGCAGGGAGCATGCGCCTCTGTTCTCCGCGTGCTCGCTGTCCTGTCGGCCTGGCACAGCCACGGAAGGGGTGTGTCCAAGCAGGACTCCCGGAGTTCCCCTTCTGGTGTCTGGGGAGGCAGGACTAGGGAAGAGACGCCCTTGGGCTGCCTCCTGAAAGCCTCGCTTTTCCTGCTTCTCCCAGCTCAGGCTGGCTCTGCCTCTCTCTAGACCTGTGGCTCAGGAAGCAGTGAAGTGGGGGAGGAGTCCTGGTCAGCAGCCAGAATTGACCATGCCCCTGTCCCTGTCATGCCTGACACTGGGCCCTTTACCTTGCTCCTCCGTGCCTTGGTGTCCCCATCTGAGGAAGGAAGGGGTGGCGCTGAACCCTCTCCAAGCTGCTTCCAGTTCTCTAAATTCTGGGAGCCCCCAGTATGGCCGGCTGTGGCGGTTAGCCTGCAGGGTGGAGGGGCTGCCTCTGGAAGCCCTTGCCGGCCGGGAATCGACCCAAGGAGCTCGGGGTCCATGCCTGCCGTATCGCTTCCCTTTACCAGCGGTTTTTCTTCTTTCTCCTCCTCCCCCTGCAGCTGCCTCAGCTTCGGAAAAGTTCTGAAGTCATGGAAAGTTGGGGCTGTGCTCCCAGCCAGACGCTGGGCCGGATGGCAGCCAAAACCTGAGCTGGGTTTTGACTTTATTTTTAGCTTTTCTGGCTGAGCCGGAGGAGGGGAAACGTCCTCCAGTTCTGGAAGGGCCTCTTTTTTACAGGAGACAGACCCTGTTGCGTTAAACAGCTTGTTCTGAGGTGTGGCCAGAGGCCTGGACAGGAGCAGGCATGCCAGCTGGGGCGGCCTGTGTGACGTCACTCTGTCCCCTCCCAGTGGAGCCCGGCTGAAGGGGAGGTGGCTTCTGTCTGAAGCCTCCTCAGGTGGCAGAGCACGGCCTCAGTCTCGGCCTGGCCTGGGCGTCCGAGTCTGGCCTTCTCCCGCCTGCTCCACAGTGAATCATCAGGTCTCTTAGAGCTTAGCAGTCAGTCCTGTGGCAGCAGAAGCACGTTGGCAGCGCCACTTTTCTCCTTTCCAGGATAGAATTTTTCCCCTGCCCACGTTTGGTTTTCCTTTTCCCCCATCTGCTGTGGTGGGCTTGTACCGAAGGACTGATGTGTTACAGATGGCAGCTGGGACCAGGCCCCACAGCTCCCCCCACCCTCTGGGTTACCGCTTTCCCTCCCCAGACACTGGCGAAGGGATCATCACATCTGGAGAGTTCTTAGGTTCTCCAGAGGTTTTTAAGAAAATAGGCCCCCTCTATTTCTCCAGTTCACCCTCCAGCAAAAATAATCAGGGGCCCAGAAAGGGGGGCAGAGGCAGAGGCAGCCCCGGTTCGCTGGGTTCTAGCTAAGGCTTTACCGTTTGAGGGGTGGGGAGGTTCAAGGCTGGGGTCCAGGTGGGCCAGGAGGTGTGGGGGCTGTATCTGGAGCCAGATGCTGAGGCTTGTGGTGGACAGGTAGGGCTCGTCATTCTCGGCTCTGATAAAGTCCAGATGGGGGATGGGGGAGGCTGGAACCCCTGTGCCCTACCCAGAATAGGGGACCCAGACTGGATCTGAGAAAGGGAAGGCTCCATGCCATGCTTGATTATCCTCATTCCAGGTCTTTCTGACCTCTCACCAGACTCTCCCGCCCCACAGTCCCGGAAGTGTAAAAGGGACTAGGAGAGGTGACTGTCACCTTTGGGGCTCAAACTGAGAAGCGGTAGGGACACATAGACCCAGGGCTGGGAGCCTGGCTGTCTGGATCTCTGCTGGGAGTGAGGCTTGGCTGAATGAAAAGCGGGTGGAGTCTGGGAGGAGAAGGTTCAGGCCCTGTGTGGGAAGGGGCAGGAGACAAAGGTGGCCCTGTCTCTTTGGGAAGGAATGGGAGGGTAGAGGGAAAAGCATTCATCTCACGGGACCAAGTTTTGCCCTTGGCCCCAGGCACGTTCCTGAGCACTGAGTCATGGGAAGGGTGGAGAAGCAGGAAAGGGGTTTGGGGGAGCTTGGGGAAAGTGGGAGTCCAGCCCCAGAGGCGGCAGATGCAGACAAATCCAAACCCAGGCTGCCCTCTGCTGGCAGTTGGAGGCACAGCAGAGCTGACCGGCCTCTCCCTGGGGAACCTGGCTCTCTATGGACACAGACTCCTCCCCTTCAACCCACTCTTCCCTTGCTTCTTTAGCAATACAAAGAAGGAGGGAGACCTGCTGGCCGCCCAGGCCCGGCTCAAGGACCTGGAGGCTTTGCTCAACTCCAAGGAGGCCGCACTGAGCACCGCCCTCAGCGAGAAGCGCACGCTGGAGAATGAGCTTCATGACCTGCGGGGCCAAGTGGCCAAGGTGAGGCCGCCTCTCCAGGCCCCGCCGGGACCCCGCCTGACACCCAGCACCACCACCACACGACTGCTTCCCCAGTTGCTCTCAGGAGGTGCCTGGTCTGACCTGTCCCCAGGTTTCAGAGCTATTCACCGGCCCTCGCATCACTGCACCCCTCCAGACCACCCTCCACCCTCCTTTCTGCCTAGCACACTGAAGTTAAAATAATCCACAAGCCATTTCCATTTAACTGCAATGACTTGTGCCTGGCCCTAGATGTCTCCAGGGCCACCCTCATAGAGAGCGGTGACCTCGCTGGGGGCAGGAGAGGAGCGTGGGCCATCCACAGAGGCCCGCCGGGAGCTGGCAGTACATTACAGGCAGGACACACGTTCTTAATGCTTGGAGTGTGTATGGTGGTCTTTACTTTCAAAACACTCTGCTGTCTATTCTATTCTCTAACCTCTCATGTCCCAAGCTGGGGACCAGAATCAAAGCTGCTGGCTTGTTCCCAGTTTCACAGCCTTCTGTGCACAGAGCCAGGCCAGCACTAGTCAACTGCCCAGCTTCCGTCCTGGGCTCTCTGCCCTCCCAGGCTCTGCCACCACAATACACCATGGACAGCCCGTGAGATGCCAGCGGGTTGACTACAGAACCAAGCGTGGGCCATTTTCTTCTGGGTCCTTGCCTCTGGTTCCACCCTGCCCCCAGCCCTTCCCCGCAGTACTGGCCAGCCTGTGCTTCCTAGATAAAGATCTAAGAAGGGGCCCCCCCGTGCTCAAACTCCAGAGGGTCTTTTCGGGGCACATAAGGGCACACCTCTTCATGATCCAGCCCTACTCCATCCTTCAGGCGTCAACAGGCCTGCCCCTCCTGAAGACCCCAAAGGGCACGTGTCCCTTCAGACCTCCATGCCTTTGCCCCTGTTCTCCTCTGCCCTGCAGTCACGGCAGTGTCCCCCGCCCCCAGGTCCCACTCACCTGTCCTTTAGGTCTCAGCCTCTTGGAGCCCTTCCCAAACCCTCCTCTACTGCCCCAGGCACACTTTGGTTCCCTCCCTCTGGACTTCGGACATACCTCCTTTATGGCAACTGCGGTGGTATGCCAGAGAGCGCAGGTGCTATGTCCGCTCTGAGCGCAATACCTCCCGGAGTGGCTGCTGTGAGTGAGGACACAGCACTACGTCTGTTGGCGTCCAAGGCGCTCTCTCCTCTGTCACACATAGAAAGGGATGCACTGGGGGCAGCCCACTTCTCGGCCGCCTTCCAGCTCTGACATCCTCTGACCCCTCTGCCCGACCTGTCCCCTCCTCTCAGCTCGAAGCAGCCCTGGGTGAGGCCAAGAAGCAGCTTCAGGACGAGATGCTGCGGCGGGTCGATGCTGAGAACAGGCTGCAGACTCTGAAGGAGGAACTGGACTTCCAGAAGAACATCTACAGCGAGGTGGGTCCTGCAGGCCCCACGTTCCGGGCTGGGGGATCAGTATGTGCAGGGCTGGTGTCAGCGGATGAGCGTGGGGGCGGCCAGCACCCAGCTCCCCGGTCACAGCGGGGCAGACTGGGTGGGGGGCTTGGCCACCTGGGTCCTAGCCTTTGAGCCTACTTCTGACTTTGGTTCCAGGAGCTGCGTGAGACCAAGCGCCGCCATGAGACTCGGCTGGTGGAGATTGATAACGGGAAGCAGCGCGAGTTTGAGAGCCGGCTGTCAGACGCCCTGCAGGAGCTGCGGGCCCAGCATGAAGAGCAGGTGGACCAGTACAAGAAGGAGCTGGAGAAGACCTACTCTGCCAAGGTGCCGCCCTGCCCACCGGGGCTCGGGGGCGGGAGGCCAGGGTGCCCAGGCCTCTGCAGCCCTAACCCTGTGCCCTGCCCTCCAGCTGGATAACGCCAGGCAGTCGGCTGAGAGGAACAGCAACCTGGTGGGGGCTGCCCACGAGGAGCTGCAGCAGTCCCGCATTCGCATCGACAGCCTGTCGGCCCAGCTCAGCCAGCTGCAGAAGCAGGTGCCGCCCCACCTCAGCCCTTCCCTGTGGGCCAATAGTCTGGGAGGGATGTAGGCAGGGAGGGGAGAGCGCAGAGGGGAGGGCAGAGGGACAGAACGTAGCCCCCTCAGCAGACAGAGAAAGGGCCTAGGATTTGCACGCAGGTGACCTGTTTGCTGTTCCTCCTCTTATCTCACCGGTGTGACCTTCACTTCTCAGGGCCCCGGTTTCCCATTTGAATATGGAGATCGTTCTTGTCCTCCCAGACTCATAGTCCCCCCCACCAGACTCAGTGTGAGGCATAAAAAGCACCATTATTCCGGCTGGCTGTGCCATTTGTGACAGGAAGAAACAGGTTCTAGCCTCAGACCAAGGCATTTCCGTTAGATTTGGGGGAGGCTTCCCGCCGCCAGCCCAGCCACGTTAGAGCCAGTGATAGGCCCTTATATGGCCCTGGAGGTCCTGGCGCCGGCGGTGGCTGCTTGTCCCCGTCCCTCTGAATACTCGGGGCCCTTGGGAGCTCACCGGGCCCCCCTTTCCGCCGCACCCAGCTGACAGCCAAGGAGGCGAAGCTGCGGGACCTGGAGGACGCGCTGGCCCGGGAGCGGGACACCAGCCGGCGGCTGCTGTCTGAGAAGGAGCGGGAGATGGCGGACATGCGGGCCAGGATGCAGCAGCAGCTGGACGAGTATCAGGAGCTGCTGGACATCAAGCTGGCGCTGGACATGGAGATCCACGCCTACCGCAAGCTGCTGGAGGGCGAGGAGGAGAGGTGCGTTGGGGAGGCCGCGCGCGCTCCCAGCCGCCTCCGGCCGCCACGGTGCTGATGAGCCGCCCACTCTGTCTCCTGTCCGCAGGCTCCGCCTGTCCCCCAGCCCCACCTCGCAGCGCAGCCGTGGCCGGGCCTCCTCCCACTCGTCCCAGACGCAGGGTGGGGGCAGCGTGACCAAGAAGCGCAAGCTGGAGACTGAGAGCCGCAGCAGCTTCTCGCAGCACGCGCGCACCAGCGGGCGCGTGGCCGTGGAGGAGGTGGACGAGGATGGCAAGTTCGTGCGGCTGCGCAATAAGTCCAACGAGGTAGGCGGCGCCCCCCGCCCGGTGGGAGGGCCTGCCACTGTGAGTGGGGGTCCCCGCGGGAGGGGGCGCCTTGCTGACAGGCAGACCCGGGTGAGCGCGCGGGCCTCCCCCACACTGCAGCCCTGAAGTTATTTCATCCTCGAGTACCAACCAGTCTCCACGGCTGTGAAATGGGGGTGAACGGAAGTCCCCAACTCTCTGGGGGGGAGTGTGTCCTGCACAGCAGGAGAGTCACGGGGTGAGGCTGGGGGGCAAGGGCGGTGCAGGGCTGGGGGCAGTGCCTCGACTGTGCCTGCCTGCACCCTTGAGCCAGAGGAAGCCCGGGGCCTGGACCAGCGTCCCCCACCTTCCCCTTCTGTCCCCTCCCGGCAGGACCAGGCCATGGGCAACTGGCAGATCAAGCGCCAGAACGGAGATGAACCCTTGCTGACCTACCGTTTCCCACCAAAGTTCACCCTAAAGGCTGGCCAGGTGGTGACGGTGAGTGATGGGCTGTTTGGACTCGGGGTAGCCTGAGGTGGGGCCGGGCGGCCTGACGATGGTGTGCTGCACTGAACACCCTTCTGGATCCCTCTGTCCCCAGATCTGGGCTGCAGGAGCTGGGGCCACTCACAGCCCCCCCACCGACTTGGTGTGGAAGGCGCAGAACACCTGGGGCTGCGGGAACAGCCTGCGCACGGCTCTCATCAGCTCCAGTGGGGAGGTGAGTGTGCTGCGGCCGGCCCATCGTGGGCACTTGGCGAGGCCACCCCTGGTGACCACAGCCCCTCACCCAGGGACACCAATTCAGGGCTACTTTCTCCCAGCTCTGTGGTGCAGGCCCTGGGCCCCGAACTCTCCCCCCAGTGGGCAAACCAGAAGATGCTGCCCCAGCTGCCTGAGTGTGGGGGTTAGGCAGGGAGATTGTTCCAGGTGGGACCGCACTCATACCCACCCCGTTTGGTGGTGTCCCTCTGGGCTAGAAACCAGTTCCTTGGCTCAGCAGCACAGAGGACAAGTGCAGGATGGACTAGGGGCAGGCCATAGGCCAGGCCTAGTGGTCCCTGGGAGTGGATACACTGCCTGGTCCTTGTCCCCGGCAGGAGGTGGCCATGCGCAAGCTGGTGCGCTCAGTGACTGTGGTCGACGATGACGACGAGGATGAGGATGGCGATGACCTGATTCATCACCACCACGTGAGTGGCAGCCGCCGCTGAGGCCGAGCCCACACTGGGCACCCAGCCAGGCCAGGGGGCAGCCTCTCCCCGGCCTCCCCATGCCAAAAGTATTTTCATTAAAGAATGTTTTGGAACTTCACTTGCTGCCCTGGCTTTTCTTCTCTCTCCTCCCCATACCTTGAACAGGGAACCCAGGTGTCTGGGTGCCCTACTCTGGTAAGGACGGGAGTGGGAACTCTCTGATGCCATGAATGATTCTGTGGGAGCAGTGGACAAGGGTCTGGATCTGTCTCGAGACTGGGACGGGAGGACAGACGTGGGGCACCCAGCCCTGCCTCTCTCCCCCCATTTCTGTTGCATGCGTTTCCTTTCTTGGTCCTCCCAATTCCTGTGGCATGCCTGTCCTCTCTTCCCCCATGTTTCTTGCAAGAACTTTCTCTGTCCGTCCCAACCTCCCCAGTTGATTTTGCACACCTGCTGTCCTATAAGCTTGCTCGTTCTCTTCTTCTGCTCTTAAGCTTAGAGTACCTGGGCAGAATCAAAGCCACCATCTCAGTTCCTTACCCCATGTCTTCCTGGCCCTTCTCCCTTTCATGTCCTCCTGTCCCATCCTCCCAGCCCAGCCTCCCACGCCCTGCCGCCCTCCCTCGGGTCCCTTGAGCACAGAGCCCCACCTTCCTGCCTGGTGGAGGCTGCCGGAGCCCTGTGTGAGGCCTGGGCGGTCAGTCTCGCCTGAGCCTTGTCTCCCTCCTCAGGGCTCCCACTGCAGCGGCTCGGGGGACCCGGCCGAGTACAACCTGCGCTCACGCACAGTACTGTGCGGGACTTGCGGGCAGCCCGCCGACAAGGCGTCTGCCAGCAGCTCAGGAGCCCAGGTGGGCGGATCCATCTCCTCTGGCTCTTCTGCCTCCAGTGTCACAGTCACTCGCAGCTACCGCAGTGTGGGGGGCAGTGGGGGTGGCAGCTTCGGGGACAACCTGGTCACCCGCTCCTACCTCCTGGGCAACTCCAGTCCCCGAAACCAGGTGAGTTGTTCCTTTGCCTCCACAACACACCCTGGTCCTTGAGGGTTAGGACACGGTGGCCCGGTGAGGGGGACAGCCTTCTCTTCCGCACCCCGGTGGAGTGGGAGCCTCCCCCGTGCAGCCCGAGATCCCAGACAGTCCACTCCTGCGTCCTGCCCCTCCTGTCTGAGCCCCAGACGGGAGGGCAGGCAGGGGCAGGGCTGAGGGTCGGGGGTGAGGGCACAGGGCCAGGCACTGCAGCTCACACCTCCCTCTCCTCTCTTCTCTCTTAGAGCCCCCAGAACTGCAGCATCATGTAATCTGGGACCTGCAGGCAGAGGTGGGGGTGGAGGCCCCCGGCTTCCTCCTCACCTCACGCCCACCCCCTCCCTGCCCGGCATGGGATGGGGGTTGAAGCCAAAGAAAAATACCCCTTTGGTTTTTTTTCTTCTATGTTTTTTTTTTTTTCTAAGAGAGGTTATTTTCTACAGTGATTTTATACTGAAGGAAAAACACAAGCAAAAAAAAAAAAAAGCATCTATCTCAATTCGCTCTTCCTTTACCTGCTTCCGTGAAACTCCATATCTGCCTTAAAAACCAAAGAGGGCTTCTTCCAGGAGCCAAGGGACAGGGGTGCTTTTGCAGAGCCGAGTTTCTGCTTTTCTGCCCTGCCTGCTGCCTCTCCCCCCCTTCCCCCAGGACCCCAAGAACATGGTGCCTGAGAGGCAGGTGTAGAGTCTTTTCCCGCCAGCCTCCAAGGGAGGAGGGCTGAGCCAGGTCCCTGGGCCGCCCCATCGGTCCAGTGCTCCTGGCTGAGGCCCTTCTGCCTGCCTTCCCCCGCCCATCTCCCCCTGCCCCAGCCCCAGGGGGGCTTGATTCTCCCAGATACCAGCTGTGCTTGCTTTTTCTGTATTTTATATAGACAAGAGATGGGGATGAGGTGGGGGTGAATGGAGCGGGGAGAAACGTGAGTTTGAGCCTGCTTTCACCCAGCTTTAGAGCCAGATGAGTTCTGCCCAGTCACTGGAGGTCGAGGTCAAGTGGGTGCAGGAAAGGAGGGAGAGGAAGGCTTACTGGAAGGGGTGAGAGCCTGCGGGGCCCCACCCCCGAGAGGAAGGTGAGCAGTGGTGGAGGGTGAGTGGCAGTGGTTTTTGGCAAACACTAAGGATCCCCTTGCCTCCGCATTTCCCATCTGCACCCTTTATCTTCGCCCCGAAAAAATACACTAGTTGTTTTTACCCCTGGCTGCTGTGGTGTCTTTGTTGGTGGGCGTCACCGTGTGTTCTGAGGGACAGACACACAAATTAGCGGTCACCCACGTGAGGGTGCTCGCTGCTGCCCAGCCTCACCCCTGCTCTAGGGGGACAAGATGCAGCTTTCCGAGCACCTCTGGGTACATATCTGTGGTGACTGGTGGGAAGAGTCTGTGACGGAAGCAATGTTCACCCACGTGGGGGCTCTCCCTGTGGAGTCCCTCAAAGGTGGAGCCCGTAGGAGGCCCTTTCCTTCCTAACTTCCTCCCAGCAGCACACGCTGGATCCTGAGCTCAGCACGAGGACCCAGTCTGAGTGTGGTGCCATCTGGGGGAGTAGAAACTAGTTGAGGGCCATGGGGAAGGAGTGGAGCTGACTGCAAACAAGCAGATAATGTCCCTTTGTGCCACTCTGTGCTCAGCTTGGGGGTAGGAGATGAACAAGACAACATGATTGGTGTCCTCAGGGAACTTACAGTCCAGAAAACGTGGACTGCTGTGGACCAGGGTGTGTCAGGCAGAGTAGGAGCCTGGGGTGGGGTGGGCGTTCTAATCTTGGGGAAATGAGCCCGCACTGAGGGAAAGGGCCCCAGACGGGGAAAAAGCTGCGGTGCCAACCTTTCTGTGGCCCTTTATAGATTGTAAAGCCTCTGCACTGTCTCTTTGCCCTTCATACTGTCCTGTCCCCTTTGCCCCTGGAATCAGGGCTCAGTTAACTTGCCCAAGGCCACACAGCTAGTAGGTGGCAGAGATCCCAAGGGTTCCGGCTGCAGACTCGTGCTCCAGTGACATCATACTCCCCTTCTGAACAAAAAGTAGTGATGATAAAATAGTTTACAGTCCCTGGGGCAGAGGAGTTGAGCCAGCAGTCACGTCAGTGAGAAAAAGCATGCCTGAGATTATGGGAAAGCAGATTGGAAAAAGCAAAATGAATGCGAGGAGAAGAACCTCTGAAGTCATGCTGGAAACGCCTGACTCCCCACGGGCTGGGAAAGGGGTCCCTGCCTGAGGTGGGCAGCTTTAAAGAAGGAAACCCTCTCTCCCAGCCCTGGGCGCATCAGCGAAAGGACAGAGTTCCACCTGAGGGCGTCTACATGCACTTCCCGATCCGGGCACCTGGGGGCGCCAGAGCCTCACCCCGGGCCGGCCAGGCGTCCGCGCATCCCGGGCTCCGCGGTGCGGACCCCGGGCTGGGGAGCACCCAGACCCCGGGCTGGGGAGCACCCAAACCCCGGGCTGGGGAGCACCCGGACCCCGGGCTGGGGAGCACCGGACCCCGGGCTGGGGAGCACCCGGACCACGGGCGAGGTCCCCGCTCTTGAGGAGGGCGGAGGGACTAAGCCAGTCCGCAGAAACTGCTGCGAGCTGGTCATGTGGCGCAGCTGGTGCGTCTGCGCACGTGGTCACCTCACAGGACACTCACGACGCAACTCAGCACTCAGCAGACTACATGTGATTATTTAAAAAAAATGTTTTTGGAGCGTGGGGGTGAGACTATAACACATACTCTGTAGTAAGACTGGGAAAAAAGTCATCCCTTTTCAATCGCCCAGAGGCAACCACTGATGGATTTCCTTCCAGGCATTTTTTCCCCCTGAGATCTCACTGTGGCTGAAATTTGGATTCTCACTTAACATGCCTCAGCACTTTCCAGTGTTATTTCAAAGTTTATAAACATGGCTTTAAAAAAAAACTGACTCTTTTTTTTTCTGTTTCGTGTAAGGAATACTTTGCCATTACAGAGAGGGTAGAAAAGGGCATGAAAAAATAATAGTCATCTGCACTTCCACTACTCAGCCAGAACCTCCCTCCTTTCGGTGCGAGGCTTCGAGAATTTTATTTTTTTCAATTTTCCAATGTATGCATACATTTACAATTTCTCCTGAGTGTTACAAATAACTTCCTAGAATGTACATCTTTGCATATATTTCTGGGAATTTCTGTGAAATACATTCCAAGAAGGGGACTGGCTGAGTCAAAGGTATACACTGATAAAGGCCATTGATAATATTGCCGAGAATTATCCAAGTGACAAGTGGACTCTTGTCACTCTCACGGCAGCAGGGCTCACTTTCCTCCGTACTCCTCCCAATACAAGTTTTGTCAGTTTTAATCTTTGTCAATTTGATAGGAAAACAATGATCTTTCATGATCGTTTCAAATGACATTTCTCTGAAGAGAAGTTGACTTTTTCCCCCCATTAATGTGTATTGCTTATTTGCATTTATTCTAGTGTAACATGTTTCTATTCCTTTTGCTCATTTTTTAATTGGCAAGATTATTTCATGTGGGTTCTTAAGATCATGTTTTGCCAGTATTCCATAAAGGATGTTTATCATAGGAATGTACTTTTTCATGGCTGAGTGTTTATACAACACCCCGTTTAACCAATCCCCTGGGGACGGTTCACTGACTCTCGGTTTTATGTTGTAAATAACACTGCAGTGAAATACTTTTTCTTTAAATATCTCAGGTAATAGGATGGAATCCTGATTATTCCCCTGCCAAACGGTCTTGCTTTAAATTCACAGCCTGCTACTCTGGTCCCTAGCCCCATGTCCCCTTGCTTCCGGTGACTGTTTCCCACCTTCTCTTCTCTCTTCACACTTCCCTTCCTCACTCTCACTATTGACCTGCTTCCTTCTTCATTCCATAGAGACTGCTTTTGTCAAGGTCCCCAAGCCCTGCACTGCTGGCCCAGTAGTGACTTCCTCACCTTTCTTGACCTTGTGTGACCTTGTATGTGTTCTTCCTCTTCTCCCTGACCTCTGATAGATGGCGTGCCCTAGGGCTCCACTGTCCTCTTCTCTGTCTCCACTGGGCCCTGAGAGACTCCCTCTAGGCTTATGGCTTTAAATACTGTCCATGCAGTACGTGGGACTCCCAAGTTTACAGTCCAGCCCATTCCTTTGTCCTGAACTCCTGAAGACACAAATACCTACTTAATGGTCTAATGGCATCCCAAAGTAACATGTCCAAAACTGGCATCCTGAGTTCTCCCCACTCGCACCACTTGAATCTGCTCTGCCTGTATTCTCCCCCCTCCCGCTGGCGATCATCTGCTTTCCAGTTGCTCAGACCAAAAACCTGCAGTTCATCCCTAACTCCTCTGGTCCCCCATATTTGATCCATTAGCAAATGCTGTCACATCCATCTTTAAAATATGTCTAAATCCAGTGCATTCTTTTATTTTTTAAAATAAATGTTATTGGGGAATATTGGGGGACAGTGTATTTCTCCAGGGCCCATCAGCTCCAAGTCGTCCTTCAATCTAGCTGGGAGGGCACAGCTCAGCTCCAAGTCCAGTCACCATTTTTAATCTTTAGGTGCAGGGAGCACAGGCCACCATCCCATGATTCCGGCAAACTTGTTGAGAGGTAGCGTTCTAACCAACTGAGCGATCCGGCCACCCCACTGAATCTACTTCATTCTTACCAGCACCACCATCTTTGGTCTGGATGACGGCATTAGTTTCCTAACTGGTCTCCTACTCTTTCTTCGTACAGTTGATTCTCTCTGCTCAGCAGCAATTTGGTTACTCCTCTGCTCAAAACCCTCCAGAGTCTTCCCCAAGCATTCAGGGTAAAAGCCCAAGTCCTTACAATGACATGCAAAGCCAGGCGTGACAACCCCCTGCCTCGACTCTCATCGCTCCTGCTCATGTTCACTCCAGCCCCAGGGCTTTGCAGAACACGCAAATCACACACCTGCCTCAGGACATTTACACTCGTGGCTCCCTCTGCTTGGACCACTTTTCCCATCAAATACCCGTAGGCTTGTTCTCTCATTTTCTTCCAATGTTGCCATCCAGTAAAGTCTTCCCTGACCAAATATAATTAAATAGCACGCTTCTCCCCACCCTGAGCCCTGTCACTTCCAAGCCACCTTCCCTGCTTTATTTTTCTCCAGGGCACCTAACACCACTGGACATGTTTCATGTGTGTATTTGTTCATTTTCTGTCTTCCGTGCCAGAATACCTACACCGCGAGCAGGGATTTTTGTCTGTTTTATTCATGCTGAGTCCCCAGTACCTAGTGCAGTACCGACAACATAGTAGGCCCTTTATACGTACTGTAAAGGCATAGACTCAGCCTCGGAATGACTGGGCCTGAACGGAACCTGAGTGAGACCTGTTGTCCCGTCGCTTCCAGGGATGGAGCCAATTCGACCACTAGGAGGCGAGCTCCGGCGGTGGCATCCAGGACCCCTGACGGCCAGGAGAGTCTGTGGCGACTCAGAATACCGTGGGAGGACCCAGGAGCGCTTTACGGAGGAAGGGGTTCTTCGGGGGTGGGTATGGAAGGACGGGAAGAGTTCTGTCAGGTAGAAATGAGAGGCAATATTCCAGGTAGGAGACATAAACTGAAACTTGCGGATAGGCAGGGTCCCGATGGACTGGGGGAGAGCCTTCCGTGCTGAAGAGATGGGTGGGGGCCAAGGAGTTGGGAATGAATGCCGTGGGCACCCGGGAGCCAGCGGGGAGTCTAAGCCAAGGAGTAACATGAGAACTGAAGTTGTCTTCAGTTCTGTCTGTCTGTCTGCTGTCGTTTGGGTTCCATTTCTTTGTCTCTCTCCTTAGGAAACAAGACTTGGAGAGGCCCTCAGGAGGTGCCTCCGCTCCTGTGCCCGCGAGCGGCCCTGAGGTGCTGGTCTCCCTTCCCCCTCTGGGGCCAGGCCTCAGGGCCTTAAAATCCGTGGGCCAGTTCTCCCTGCGCAGTACCAGTCAGTGCCAGCTGGCAGCTCTCACTGGAGCCTGAGGTGGCAGGAATATGGGGGAGGGGGAGGAAGTGGGCAGGGGCCCAAGGGGAGTAGGGGCCAGGATCCCAGGAGGTGGTAGTGAGAAGCTGGGTGGCCAACGTGGGGCTCACATGGGATGAGGAAAAGGCTAGACTGAGGAGTCTGGGGGGAAGAAGAGGCATCATACCCCCCCACTCTGGCCCTCCTGCCTCTGGCAAACCTAATCCTCTCCCCACCACCCACTTTCCTCTGTACCCACCCCCTTAAACTGCCCCTTGCTAATTCATCTTGGTCCCTTTAAGAGCTGCCTGGGAACTGGGGCATCGGAGGGGGCTGGCAAGAGGGGGCTGGCAGAGCCCCCACTGCTCCCCCTGACTTGCCCGCCTCTGCTCCGCCCCCCACCCCTACCGACTCTGCTGGAAGTCTTGGACACCAGGGTTAGGGTCGCCACCGCTGGGCTGGGGGTAAGGCTTGAAGGTGGTGGGGAAGGGGGGCTGTGGTCCCTGGGTTGGGAGGGGGGCTGCGGGATGCCAGGTTCCTAGCACTGTTGACATGGGGTATCTGCGTGCCAGCTGCAGCGGATAATGTGGGGGCCCTGGCTGGGTGGTCCTCTGGCCTCAGACTGGGGGAAGGAGGGAGAACTTTGAGGGATAGAACCTAGGGACACAGGATGTGTGGGTCCCCTCACCCTGCACTCCCCCATCTCATTTTCCTGGGACCCTCATTTGCTAAACTTCATCAGCCACTTCCTGCCCCTCCCACAATAAAAGACATAGGGCTCCCACACCTCATCTTCCCACAGGAGGGGAAACTGAGGCTCAGCAAACCAGAGGAAATGGAATTGAGTGTGAGGCAGCAAGAGAAACAGGGATTAGACGACAGAAAGGTGCTCTGTCCTCCACCCCAGAGAACTGGACACAGGGACCTGGGTGTCTAGCTCACCCCAGCAAGTTTCTAACTACAGCCACAGCTACCACCAAGCCTAGGTGGCCAGTCCCTCAGCAGGACAGCTTAGAGCCTTCCATAGGTCAATGCCAAGAGAGGCTCCCAGGTTGCCAGTTGGGTAACCTGGGGTGAAGTGGAGCCAGGGGAAGCCTGGAGGCCCCCTTACTTTACTGCCTATTAAGAAATGCAGCCTCTCCCAAGTCTGCCACAGACATGGGGGTCCAATCCCCTACAGGGAAGGAGGTGGGCGTGGGGCCAAGGGCTTCCCAGGATGTGAAGTCTATCTGCAGTAGTTCCTTCCCCTGACAACACTAGTTCACTTTTCTTCTACCCATCCCCACCCCCGCTGACCTTGATTCCCAATGCTTCCTTCCCCTCCTACCCTGTGTCCCAATCCCGGGGGGGAGGGGGGAACGGGGTCTGAACTAGCAGGCCCAAAGGCGTAGGGGATGGAGTCAGGAGCGGTGGCGGATGTGACTTCAGAGTTCAGTTCTGCTTTCAGTACATGCCTTGCCCTCTGGATGTGACTTCAGAATTCAGTTCTGCTTTCAGTACATGCCTTGCCCTCTTTGCTCCGCCCTAGGCTAATGCTCAACCCCCACCCCAACCCAGACCTAAAAGGGAACCAGATGGTGGCCTGTGAAACCCTCTGCCCAGGGCTGGCACCAGCACACTAACTTCTTCCCCAAATACTATTAAGTCTAGAGATGAGCCATGTGGCTCCCAGGTGGGCTGCAAAGAGATTCTTTTACCTATGTGAATCAGAGAGGGCAAGCACCCTGCTCAGGATCACACAGCAAGTTACAGATAGCCAGTCCTGGGATCCAGGGCTCTTGCTTCCCAGCCCCTTTTTCACAAACTTCTCATAAGCGGGGAGAGGCCAAACTGGAAGGGGTTTTTTCAACTCCTCTTGTTACCAGTGAAGAAGTTAAGAGTCCAGAGAGGACAGGAGAGGCTGGGGCAGCTCAGGGTAGGGCTGAGAGAGGACGCAAGGCCCAGCTCCCAGAGCTCCCAGCCAGATCCCTGCTCGCCTCTGTTGCCTCATGGATGGGAAAAAACCCAGCTCAGACTTGTGTCTTGTTTTATCCTTCTCTGGTCTAGACCTTTGAGAAGTCTGCCCTCCATCCCTTTTTTATTTTGGCACAAACATTCCCCTCCCAATAGGTCTCAGGGGGTTTGTGAAAGACGGCTTCTGGAGAAGCCATGTTCTTGGGAAGGTGGCCGAGGAACAAACGGCAGGATGGGAACCTGGCCCCCCACACAGAAGTCAGGTTACTGTTACCAGAAGAGGGCTTAGGCTTCTGGACAGAGAAGAGACCATGTCTCTTGGCTTATTTGCATAGATATTTATGTGTTCGTTTGCTTCCTTTCTGGCAAACTCAGTTTGCATGGGGTCAGGCTGGCTGGCGTCCAGGTGTGACCACCCTACATAGACGCAGGGAAAAGGGAAGCCCAGAGGAACCAACCAGAAGAGGAATTGGCCCCAGCTGACCCTGAGCCCAGCTGGGGGACATGGAGCTGTGTGGCCCGCCTACTAGTGGCTGAGGGAACTGAACAATGGCCCCCAGGGGCTAGGGTGGCCTTCCCGCCTCCTCCACATCAGGAGCCCGACCGCCTCCACGTGTGGGTCCAGGAGTCACAAAAGGTGGGGTGCAGGGGGACACCGGTAGGAGGAGGAAGAATATGGGGAGATTCTAGTCCCTCCCACTTAGAGATGCAGTTGCCATGGCAACCGAGGAGCAGTGAGGCGGGAGGGGTTGGGGATGGGGCGGGGGTGTGGCGGGATGAAGCCCCAGGACACCAAACGCCTGGCATTCCAGGGGGAGGGAACCACGGCGACATCCCCACGCGCCAGGTAAGGGAGCAGGAGAGCGGACAGTGCTGAAAGGAGAGGGCAGGCCATTGTCTGGCGCTGGCTCTGCCCTGAGGAGCGGGCAGACAGACGGGGTCGGGCTATTGTGTGTGGTAGTCAGCTCAGCCTTCCAGCACCAGTCAGACTGGAGAAGGAAGCCTGGATGCGCTGGGTAAGGGGTTGGGGGGTGGGGGGGGCGAGAAGGCGGGGAGACAGGGGGTGGGGAGTGCCGGGGGAGTAGAGGCTGGGGGACATCCCTAGTACCTTGCACACAGTAGGCACTTAATAAATATTAGTTGCTTTGACTTGCTTGTGACCATAAAAGGAGGGCAACCAGGGGCAGAGCAGGTGGGGCTGGCAAAGGGGAGCTGGGAAGCTGAGTTTCCCAGGACTGAGCTCTTCTGGGGCTGCCCCTGAGGCTGGAAGGGAGAGGAGGTAGGGGACATGGGCCTGCTGGGTCATCGGTGAAGTCTGGAGTGGCTTCTCTCCTGGCTGCAGGAGCCCCTCCCTCAGCGAGGTACCCAGGTTCCCTGGGGCGAGCATGGGGGAGGGTTGGAGACTGATGTGACCATCTCCCCTCTCACCCCTACCCCCACATCTGAACCCCTACCCTGGGCCAGAAAGCCTGGCAGGAAGGGGCTACTGTCTGTTGTGGTCTAGGGGCCTTGGGGCCCCCCCAGCAGGGGGACCTTGGAGCAGGGGCGGGGTTGGAGCCAGCAGCATTCTCGTGAGGATGCTCAAGCCGGGCTCCATGCCGTGGGGACAAAGGAGCTGGGAAGCCCCCACACTGGGGCTGTGCAATATCCCGGCCCCTACAGCCAGGACCCTGAACATCTGACCCCTTCCCACCCCCAGGTCACCTGAACCAAACAAGACACTTCCCCTCCCTGGCCTCGTTTCCTCATTTGTACGGTGAGGGGATGGGACCCCACTGCTCAGAGCTAGTGCGCTGTGGCCACGACCTGCCACAGCATTTGTGCAGTCCAGTCCATGAGGAAAATATGGGGCCCTTGTTCAAAAGGATCCAGTCGCAGTGGAGGGTTAGACGCAGTGTGGGCCCTCCTGAGCATGGGGCCTTGTGTGGCTGCTCAGGACATGTGCCCTCGAAGCCAGCCCTGGCTGTGGGCTCTGCCAGCTCAAGGGAGGGTGGCAGTGCGATTTTGGGTCTGACTCCAGAGGCCCTGGTGCAAGCGCAGCAGTGGGTAGGGGGCTGGACCAGGAGATCCAGTGGAGGCCAGGGGGTGGTACCGGGGGTGGCACCGGTGCCTGACGAATACCCTTTACCCACAGAGGTTTCTGTTCCCTCTTGAGTCCGGAATCACCCCAGAGATACTGTTTCTCAGCCCAGAGGACCTAGAGCTTTCTGCTCTCCACCCTCCACAATTGCTTTCTCTGTCCAAGAGGCTACGTTGCCTGGACTAGGGCAGGAGCAAGACTCCAGAGAAGTGTAGCTAAGGGGCGAGCTTGGAATGAGGCCCAGATCACATTCCTCACCTGTGAAATGGGAGCCTGGTGGTACCTATCTGCTAACGGAACTGGGCAGACCAAAGCCTGATAATACTGACAATTCATTGGCTGGAAGGCTGGGCAGGAGAATCCCTGGGTCTCTGCAGAAGGAGGAACTAGGGGCAGGGCCTTCACCCAACACTTCCAGGGCTGGAACAGGTTGCAGGGCGTGAGGCTGGAACTTTCTTTCCTCCTCACCCCCCAACAGAACTCCTCCCAGCGACCCAGATAAGCCAATCTGTTCAAGCAGAGAGGCCCAGGGGCAGGGTAGGTCCCCAAATGGGAGCTGGGGCTGGGGACACACAGAAGGTGGGGTCCAGGTGGGAGTGTCCCTCGATTCTGAGAGTCAGGAAGACTTTCTCTGGGGGGCGTGGCCCCTGGCTTCTCCCCAAGACCTGGCAATCAGCCTCTGCAAGAGTCTGGGGGAGTCTGAGGCAAGTCTTGACAGAAACAGTTGTCAGGAAGGGTCTGGCTGAGACCACCCCCAGGGAAATGGAAGAAAAGTGGCAGCAGAGGGAGGAGGAAAGGAGGCTGAGCAGCCTTGGACAAGGAATTCTCCAGAACAGCCCGGGCTGTCCCATCACCCTGTAGGCTGATGCTGAGGTAGGACGGATGGACGTCACATTACAGAAAGCACTTCTTGGCAGTGAGGGCTGTGCCTTTAAGAAGGAGGTGGGTGGTTTATTAGAGTCAGATCCGCCCTGGGATGGCTGTGCCCTTTGAGCCGTAGTCTCTCAGTCTCGGGCTGAGTGGGAGCAAACTACCCCCTTTGTAGGTCACGGAGCCTTTGGTGCTAGAGGCCTCATTACCCTGCTTTATGAGGTGCCCCCTGGAGCTTCAGCGGGGGCTGAGCAGCCACCACTGGGGGTTGGGTGCCTCAGAAGCATGTTCCACAAGTGTGAGCTCAGGTGGGAAATTTTCTGGGCCTCCCACTGGCCTGATGCTGTCCTAGACTGACGGAGGTCAGATCACAGGGGGACTCCCTCAGCGACGCCATAAATAAGAGCCTAACGCAATTAGACTATGGCCCCGCTGGAGCGGGAAGTTTGAAGGTTAGACCAGTGCAGGGACTTTCAAGCAGGTAGGAGTGGAAAGACCCCGCCTTGTGGTTAAGTGAAAAGAGGAATATGAAAGACCGTGTCATCTCCTGCCTAGGAATTGTTTTTTTTAATTAATTTTATTGGGGTGACAATTGTTAGTAAATTTACATAGATTTCAGGTGTACAATTCTGTATTACATCGTCTATAAATCCCATTGTGTGTTCACCACCCAGAGTCAGTTCTCCTTCCATCACCATATATTTGAATGCCTAGGAATCTTGATTAAGAGGAGAAACCTTACGAGTTAGACGGGAGGTGACACGACAGAAGGACAGGGGAATGGTTGACATGACCTAGAAACTTTCTAGCCTTTTAAACTTTCGGGAAAGAGAGAGGTGAGAGGAGGGGGAAAGAGAGAGGCGTGTCTCCTTTTATTCCCCTCCCATCTGCCAACTTCCGCCAAGCCTGGGATTTGTCAGAACTCGAGAGGTGGAAAATCTGGTTTCCCTTTCCCTAGAGCTTCCAGTGCTGGCTTTGGCATGATGGGTACCTGGAGGGTCTCACTCTCGGCCCAGCCGGGCTGAGCCTCTGTCCCCGGAACTCCAGGGTCTGGGAACCCCCTCTCACCTTCGTTCTCGGATGGCACCTCCGCCCGAGGCCAGACACCTGGGTTCTGCACTCTGGCTGGCTCGAGGGTATGTGTGAGATGAGCTGGGTGGCTGAAGGCTGGCGGTCCCGAGGGTCAGAGACCAGGGAGAGGGTGGGCAGCTGCAGAGGCTGGGAGACAGCCAGTCACTCCATGCCCTGGGCCACTTCCTGGGCAATGCTGTGAGCCAGCGTGGCGGGCTGGACACTCATGGCCTCCCTGCCAGAAGAGGGCCAGGTAGGCCTGAGTGTCCATGACCGGAGCCCATGCCTGCCTGGGTCAGCAGAGGGCAGGGATGAGTATGAAGGTCAGTGTGTCAACAGACCTGAAAGTGCCTGGAGTGGCAGGTCTGAGGAATCTACACTTTGAGTCTGAGGAGCAGACTCCCAGGAAGCCCTCTGCCTGGGGGCGGGCAGTGATTTGGGCTCTGGGCTATGGGAGGAAGGAAGGCAAAGGGAAGGAAGCCAGAAGGACTTCTGTGAGTGAGGTGCGAAAGGCAGAGCGGGGCTGGGTGTAAAAAAAGACCAAAGGGCAGGATGGGTCGCCACGGACTCAGAGGGGAGGGGAAGACTTCAGCCTGTATTGACATGGAAGTGAGACTCCCTGACGGGAGGAAACCAGCCCTCCCCAGCACCTCCCTACACACTTCTGCTGCCTGGGGCTCTCCGATTGGTCCCCAGGGGGGATGTGGTAAGGACCTTGCCCAGAGAGTGTTATTTCTTCAGGGCCATCTGGTGACAGTCTCTGGCTCAGCATGGCCCTTCCAGCCCTGGGCCTGGACCCTTGGAGTCTCCTGGGCCTTTTCCTGTTCCAACTGCTCCTGTTGCTGCTGCCGCCGTCCCCTGCAGGGGCAGGTGGGCAGGGGCCTGTGCCCAGGCTCAGATACTATGCAGGTAAGTGTTTGATGGCCAGGAAGTATGGGGATGTCATCAGCCGAGGGGTGTGGAGGAAGGAGAGAGGAATGGTGGGAGGGGACAAAAACAGATGTGGAGAAGTCGAGAGATATGCCAGGGAGAGAGGGTCTCAGACAGAGACACAGCCAGAAAGAGAAGTTTGGACTGAGATAGGAGTGAGAGACCAAACCACTTGGGGCAAAGACTGAGCACAGAGAGGAGAGGGGCCAGGGGCACCATTCCTTCTAGTTCTCCAAAATTGCTGATGTTCATTTCCCTCCTTAAATGTCACTGACATCAAGCGGCACCTCAAACCCGTAACTGCTTTCACAGCCCCAGGTGCCCCCAAAGCCAGCTGGCCCAGATGGCCCATGCCAACACAGTGGGCCCAGGCCAACCACACAGACCATGCTATGTCCAGTACTGTGGACACCAGCGATACAAGAACTTAGGGTGGCCTGGCTGGGGGACAGGCCGCAGGATGCTGGAGGCACAGCTTGGCTGGTTTGTTACTGATGCTGCGGGGCCCTCTCGCCTCCAGGGAGGAGATTCAGAGGGACACAGGTCCTATAGGAGTTGTAGGGGAGGCGCTCCTGGCACCACTGTGTCTGTAGCATCTTCCAGGGGCGACATGGTAAAGGCAACGCATGTCACCCCTGGATGGGGAGGCCCATCTGTGTCGGGTGCTGGGATTATGGATGTGAACAGGACTCGGCTCCTGCCCTCAACCTGCTCAGAGCCCCAAGGGGAAGCAGATGGGCAGTCAGTCATGCTGCAGGGTGATCGATTCCGTAACGGGGGTCTATACAGTTCTGGGGGGCTGTCCCTTCTGGCCCCTTGCCACACACGATCCCCCAGCCCCCCTCTCGGTCCTAAGACTCTGAGCCTCCAGAGGTTACAGCCTGGCAGCACCCTAACTAATGCAAATAAGCAGATGTGCCCAGGAGAGAGGAGTTGAGGGGCTCCCTGCCCCTTGCTGATGGTCAGTGGGGCGGGAGTACCCCCTATCACTACAGCACGGTGATGGAGAGGAACTAGATGAGCAATTGGGGCTCCCCTCCTCTCCCAGGCACGGCCACTGGACCTTTGAGGGAAAATGTTTCCTTTCTGATCAGCCTATGGCAGTCAGTGTAGTATTGGAAATTTCCTACAGCGGGGGGAAGGGAGTGGGGTTGGTGAGTGGGACCCTATAACCCACCCACAGAGACGCTGACGCACAATCCTGTCTGTGTCTGCTTTCCTGTCTGTGGCTGGCAACACCTTCTTATCTATCTGCCTTCAGCTCCCCCCTATCAGGGACCAGCATGTCCTCCCCCAGCACAGCCCCAACCCCCGCAGCAGCCATTGAGCCTCACTCTGTTTCTGGTCCCTTTGTCTACCTCCTGGGTGTGGGCCGCTGTCCCCCAGCCCCAGGCTGTCATTCCCCTGTCTCTGGCTCCCTCTCCTCTCTGCTGTGGGCTCAATACACAACGCTCCTATGGCTGCCAGCGGGGTGGGGAGAGCGGGGGAGCTGCTGATCTACAGTGGGTCCAGCGGCCAAGGCCTGGGGAGCACACTCAGCCAGGCCTTCCCTTCCCCCCAGTCACCTCAGAAATCAGCTGCCTGCCCACCATTCCTCATCACTCACCTCTTCTCGCTGCCTCCCAACAGGTGACGGACGCAGGGCTCTTAGCCTTTTCCACCAGAAGGGCCTCCAGGATTTTGACACTCTGCTGTTGAGTGGTGATGAAGACACTCTCTATGTGGGGGTCCGAGAGGCCATTCTGGCCTTAGACATCCAGGATCCAGGGGTGCCAAAGCTGAAGAAAATGGTGAGGAGGCCGGGGGTTGAAGGCGTGGGCTGGGAGTGAGGAGGGGCCAGCAGCTGCCCTGCGCCTGGGCGGCCTCAGGGTGAATCACCACACATTGCTGTTCTCCACACAGTGACCTTTGAACAGCATGAGTGTGAACCCTGCAGGTCCACTTACACGCAGATTTTTTTCAATAAACATACAGTTGGCCCTCTGTGTCCCTGGGGTTACAGGGATACAGTATACAGAGATACAGATCGAAGCAGTGTTTTCGATCCATGTTTGGACATCCGTGGGTGCGGAGGGCCAACTGTAAGCATTGTTCTGCCTTCTTTTATAAAAGAGACTGGGGTATCCACGGGGATCCTGGGATCAAGCCCCCGTAGATACCGAGGGACGACTGTAGTTAAATTTTGGGGAGTCAAAAGTTACACGTGGATTTTAAACTGCGTGCCCCCAATGCCGATGTTGTTCGATTGTCAACTGTCTTCATCACTAACCATCAATGCTGGTTATATATAGCTGGTCTGTATAACACAGGATGTACTATCGCGGCCTCACTGCTCATTGGTATGAGTACTGGCTGACTAATGCCAGTTGCTAAAACGGCTGATATGGACCTGTGAAAGACGCATCGACTCAAATTGTATCAATAATGTGCTATCTACCCACTGGAGAAATCCCTGGGGCTTCTGTGTCAAAGTATAGTCACCCTACTAATGGCAATCAAGTGAGGGAAAAGGAAGAGGAAGGAGAAAGGGAAGGGAGGGAGCTAGCAATTCTGGAGCATCATAGAGATATGGGTTGAAAATGAAAATGCCGATTCCCTGAAGGCCCAGAAACTGACACGTTTAAGAATTTCCCCAGGAAATGTGTGGTTTGACAACTCTGCTGCTTGTATGCCACGCGCTGCCTTGGGTGTTCTGCTTATGCCCCCGAGTTGTGCCCTCCAGAAGCCTGTGAAATTGACCTTGGTCTCTCAACCAGTCAGTGGCTGAACCTAGACACAAACTCAGGTCTGATTCCACAGGCCACATTCTAGCAGCACGGAGCTGTGTCCTAACGAGTATCAGTATCATCAGAGTAAGAGCCCTGGTCACCAAGTGATGTCATTCTTCACCAGCCAGTCACCAGCCACCATGCCTGCTGGTGATCTTACAGCAGAGCCAGGGAGGGGGTGGTAGGTCACAACTCGAGCTGAACACCTCATGTCCTTTCCTTTCCCCCCTCCCAACTCCCCACTTCAGATATCCTGGCCGGCCAGTGACAGAAAAAAGAATGACTGTGCCTTGAAGAGGAAAAGCAATGAGGTAAGCAGAGGTCGGGTCCAGGGGCTTGTGTCCCAAGACCATCACTGAGGTCCCCAGACCGCAGGCAGGGCAGGCAGCAGAGATGACGTATGGTTCCAATCTGCATCCTGTCCTCTGAAGACATACAGGGACCACATCAGCACTGCCCAGCCCTTCTCCACACTAGGAAGTGAGGGGGCAGACACTGGGGGCCCAGGCGTTTGGGGCAAGTGGCCTGGAGGCCTGAATTCTCTTTCTCCCCTAGACACAGTGTTTCAACTTCATTCGTGTCCTGGTCTCCCTCAATGCCACTCACCTCTACGCCTGCGGCACCTTCGCCTTCAGCCCTGCCTGTGTCTTCATTGTGAGTTCCCTGGCACCCACCTTGCTCGGGCCCCAAGCCTCCGCCCTCACACCTACTCCCAGCCCATCCTCTGCTGCTCTGGAAACCTCTGGACTTCCAGACGCAGAACCCTTGGGAGCTTCCTGGCTCTAGACCAATTTCCCCTATGTCCCTTTCCTTTCTTCCCTCATACCCCTCATTTCCCACACGTGAGACTCTAGTGTTCTAGCCCCCCAACTTCCCGCCCCCCCAGGAACTCCGAGATTCCGACCTGTTGCCCATCTCTGAGGACAAGGTTGTGGAGGGAAAAGGCCAAAGCCCCTTTGACCCCGCCCATAAGCACACAGCTGTCTTGGTAGGTGAGTATCAGGTTCCCCGGTCCATCCCAACACCTGCTTTCCCAGGTCACTCTGTGACATATGGAATCTGACAGAGGGAGGGGAAGCCAGGAGCCTCAGACATAAGGTCAGAGGGAGAATCGGGCACCCCAACCACTAGCTCCTGCTGAAGCTGCCATAAAGAAGGTGGAGAGAGATGGATGTGGAGAAATACACAGAGGCAGGAGGGCCTGGGAGGGGTCTCAGGTGGAGAAGAGGCCAGGCCTGAGATCCAGCCATCAGTTCAACAAATAGGCGTTGTGTGTGAATACCTCCTCCAGTGCTCAGGCCGTGTGCTAAGAACTGTGGGGTAACAGAGAAGTCACGGCCCTGTGCCCTCCCGGCACAAACCATTAGACTTTCCACCCTGGCTTCTTGGAGGAGGTGACCTTCGGCTTTTGAATGGGACCTTGAAACACAGGGAGATGGACAGGAAAGTTGTGCCAGGCAGAGAAGGGGAGGACCCAAATATGGAAGCAGAAAACACAGCTGCCTCCTGGGAACAATGAGTGATTCTACTTGGCAAGTGGTTTAGCTGGGTGTGTGGGGGAGTAGCCAGAACAAGGCTGGCCAAGGCCAGGACGGCTGGCCATTTGCTGCCGGCAGAGGACCTAAGAAGGGTGCTCAGTGGGGGGCTGTGATGTGGGCTTTGGGCTCCACAGGAAGGTGAAGAACAAATGAAGAGGGCCAGAGATTAGTGTGAATGCTGCCCACGTCCCCCAGGCAGGTCAGAGGCGGGCAGGGCACCCTCCACCTGACAAGGTCTCCCTCCTCTCCCCCAATCTAGACGGAACGCTCTATTCGGGCACCATGAACAACTTCCTGGGCAGTGAGCCCATCCTGATGCGCGCGCTGGGACCCCAGCCTGTCCTCAAGACCGACAATTTCCTCCGCTGGCTGCAACGTAAGGACCTGAGCCCCAGCCAGCCCTGGTCTGGCCCCCTGCCCCGAGGCCCGTGGGCTCTCAATTGTTGAGGGCATACTATGTTCACGGCACTGGGGTACAGCGGGAAGAACACGAAGCAGCCATCCTCCTGAAGCTTTCGCCTTCTGTAAATAAAAAAGCACCAGCCCGCACGGCTACCCTCCACCGGCGGGGGGACCCGAGGCCTCCGGCCTCCAGGGCCAACCCCAGGGTTTCCACCGAGGGGAGCCCTGGGCACCCAGGGGCTCCATCCCTAAGCCTGTCTGCCCCGCCCCTGCAGCGGACGCCTCCTTCGTGGCAGCCTTCCCTTCGACCCAGGTCGTGTACTTCTTCTTCGAGGAGACAGCCAGCGAGTTTGAGTTCTTCTACAAGCTCCACACGTCGCGGGTGGCCAGAGTCTGCAAGGTCCGCCTCCTGGGCGGGGGGCGGGGCTGGGCGTGGAGCCAATGGGCGAGGGGAAAGGCGTGCCAGGGGGCGGGGACACGCCCGCAGGTCTGGGGTGGCCCTTGACTCAGCCGGTGCCCCTAGAACGATATGGGCGGAGACAAGTTGCTGCAGAAGAAGTGGACCACCTTCCTGAAGGCCCAGCTGCTCTGTGCCGAGCCCGGGCAGCTGCCCTTCAACGTCATCCGCCACGCTGTCCTGCTGCCGGCCAGTTTCTCCACTGATCCCTACGTCTACGCAGTCTTCAGCTCTCAGTGGTGAGCGGGGGGCTGGGGGTGGGATCTGGGGCCCGCACGATGCTGTCCTGGTTTGACGAACACACACGGCGCACTTCACATAGGAAGGCATTCGATTCGTGCCCTTCATGTAGATGGGAAAGATAAAGTTCAGAAAGGGTCTTATTAGTTTATATCCTGCCTGCTTCCAAAAAGGATGGGAGGCAGCTTACAAAAGGCAACCAGTAAAAGAAAAGAAAATCAATAAGGAAATGGGAATAAAAGGAGAATAAGAGAAGCCAAGGATAAGATCAGCACATTACAGATAGTTGTCATTTATACAGTCTCTGGATGCTGGTCACAAATTTAGCTCTGAGCTTCCTAGTGGCCAGAGCAAAGAGGGAAACACATCATAAGATAAAAAATGTAGCCATTGCTTGGAGGCTAAGAAAGGTTAACTGGTTGGCTGTGATCTGGCCCCATGGTGTTTTAGATACCTGCTGACAGCATGTCAGGTACCAAAGATACCTGGTGTAAGCAGGGTCTGGTTTCTTTGGCATTCAGAACTGACAACTTCGTGTGCCACTGTCAGCTTAAAGAGAAAAAGAAAGACAGACCTTCTGTTTCCACAGACCAGGGCTGAGGAATGAAAATAGTCTTGTCGTCAGGCTTGGTTGGTTCTCTCTTAGGTCCCATAGAGGACCAGGACTCCATGGGACCTAAGGCAGGACGGCTTCATCGGGAGCCTGTCAGGGGCTGGTCACACTGCCCCTCCCATGGGTACTGAGCCCCAGTTAATTCTCATTAACGACGGTCACACTTCAGATCCTTAGAGGGGTCAGAGTCTGGGGCCCTCCAGCCCTATTACCACAGCTGGGGGGAGGAGAGGCGGCTGGAGGCTGGCCCATCCCTCCACGCTCCTGCCCTCTTGGGGTTTTTCACCAAGGATGGGCCAGGGATGGGGCATATAGCAGAGGAGATCCAGACAATGTCCATTCTGGCTGTCCCCAGGCAGATCGGCGGAACCAGCAGCTCCGCAGTCTGTGCCTTTTCTCTCAAGGACATCGAGCACGTCTTTGAAGGGAAATACAAGGGGTTGAACAAAGAGACTTCACGCTGGACCACTGATGGGGTCCCCGATGGGATCAGTCCCCGGCCAGGCAGCGTGAGTACCACCCCCCACACTGAGCAAAGCCCCGCCCCCACAGAGACACACACCTAGTGAGCTTGTCAAAGTACCTATGGTGGTCCTAAGGGCCCAATAAATGTTAGTGCTACCTCTCAGTCCCTTGTTCTCAGATATACACCGAGTCCAGCTGCCCACGTTCCACAGGTGTGCAGCCCCACCCCGACCCCAGCCAAGTACACACCTAACACCTGGGTGTCTCACTGAGGGAACAAGGGAGAAAGACCTTGTGGGGCCTCTTCCCGTGCATGTCTTATTTCACTTTTGTCTTGGGTCAGAGTTGTGTATTTACACCCTAAAGAATCACATGCTTCTACATGTTGGTTACAAAACAACAGCTTCGTTCCGCACCCTCCACTTTTTCCTCTCTAGGGACAACCATCTTCAACTCTCTTGGCTGGTTCTTTTGGTGTTTATCTCCAAATGTCTAAATAATATACTTTTATTGCTACTTCTGGACGTTTCAGTTTCAGGCAGTATCTATTGAATTCCCGTTCAGGAAGGTGAGGCTTTAACTTTGCTCCCCACCCCGTCACCCCCCACTCCACCCCCCTCACCAGGGGTGTTCTTGAGCTGGCTTGCAGCAACTAGCAAGAACCCTCTTTGCACAGCTCTCTCCAAATTCATGTCCAGTGACATTAATTACATCGGTAGGTTGAAATCGGCCACGGTGGATTTCACACTGCAAATCAGGGTTCCCCCCGCGCCCGCCCCAGAGCTGCCTGTCAGCACACCGGTGCACCCAGCCCTCGTCTCCCAGCACAGTTTTATAGTAATTTCGGTTAGAGCAATATTTATATTAGGACTCTTATAATTCACAGGTCAGCCAAGTAGTGAGCCAGGCCATAATTACTTCTGCTTTTGCATAATTTTTTGTTTTCTCTGGGGTTAGGAATTATCTTGATTTTTTTTTTTTTTGCTTGCTTTGTTTTCTAAGCTCTTATCTCCCCCCCCCCCCTTTCTTCTGCCCACTCCCTTTACTCCGGTTCAAGCTGTTGTTTCTCAGTCTGGTTGTGTAGGACACAGCTCCCTGGCCCGTGCTGCTTTATGAGCCCTGTGCTCCCCTCGGCTGAGGCAGTTGGTCACCAGTTGTCGGTCGGCCGTAAGCTCTTATCTTTAATTTAACCCCAAACTCTTCTCAATTATCTGAATCTCCTCTGAGACAGACCCCGTAGGTATTCTGATGGTTTCATCTTCCTGGAGACCCTGCCTGCCTGCCACAGTCTGGACCGGGCTCCCTGCATCCGGGCACTGCTGCCGTCCTAGACTCTCTCTCATCATTCTGGACATTCCCTTTGCGTCTTCCTTGTGATAATCTCATGTTTCTTGCCTCCCTCGGCGGCAGCGGCTGGTGCTGCTGCTGCTGCTGCTTTTATTTTCTATCTTATTTTAGTGGAGGATAGCCTCCGTAGACTCCTGGAAAAGGATATATTGTGGTAAAATCTTTTGAGACCTTGAGTGTCTAAAAATGTCTTTATTCTGCTTTCACATTTAACAGTTTGGCTAGGTACATGTCAGTCCAGACTAGAAATACTCTTCCCTCAAAACTTTGAACGCTTGTCTACCATTTTCTGGTTTCCAGCCCTGCTGTTGAAAAGTCCAAAGCTATCTTTTTAAATTTGTATTAAATCTATGGGGGTGGCATTGTTTATTAGTCCAAAGCTATTCTGATCCCTAACTCTTTGAATGCCACCTGTTTGGTTGTGGGTTTTTTTCCTCACTGGAATCTTGTAATGCCTTTTCTTTGTCCCCTGCTGCTCTAAAATTTCACAATCTTGTGCTTTGGTGGGGCTCTGTGCATATATTGTACTGCATATTCAGTCTGCCCCTTCAGCATGGAAGTTTACTTCCTTCGGTTCTAAGAAGTGTTCTCAAACTACTTCCTCCTATTTCCTTTTCATTCAACAAATATTTTTTGAGGTTACATGCCACTGTTCTAGATACTGGGTACACAGCTGTGAACAAAACAGACAAAAGTCCCTCAAGGAACTGACATGCCAGAGTTAGAATGCTTTCTCACTGCTTTCTGGACCTCCTGGATTGGTTCTCTAACTTTTTAAATTTTTTCCTATTTTCCAAGGCTTTGGTTTTGTTGTGCTTTTTGGGAGAGTGTCTCAATTTTATCTTCTGATCCTCCTATCAGATTTTTAATTTCTGCTAAAATATGTAATTTCCCACCTTTTTTGAGCTTTAAATATCTCTTATAAAAATTTTCTATGATGAGAATTTCAATATACAAAGTAGACCGAAGTGCATACTGGATCTCCATATAGCCATCAGCCAGCTTCAACTCATAGCCAATCAAACCTGTGTCATCTATACCCCACCCACTTCCTCCCTTACTATTTTGAAGCAGATTCTGGACTCATTAAATTGCACCTGTAGTTTCCCAGGGCCGTAACAAATGACAAACTTGGTGGCTGAAAACAACAGAAATTTATTCTAGATTTCTGGAGGCCAGGTGTTCAAATTCAAGGTGTCGGCAGGGCTGGTTCCTTCTGGAATCTTGAGGGAGAATTTGTTCCAGGCCTCCGTCCTAGCTCCTGGTTGGCTGCTGGCCGTCCTAGCTATTCCTTGGCTGGTAGACACATCACTCCATTCTGCTTCTGTCGTCACTTCAGCTTCTCCTGTGTGTGTCTCTTCCGCTTCTCTTAGACGGACACTTATCATTTGATTTAGAGCCCATAGTAGTCCAGAATGAGCTGATCTCGAGGTTTTAAATTGTATCTGCAGAGACCTTTTTTGCAAATCAAGTCACATTCACAGGTTTTAGATGGATGTTTTTTTGGGGTAGGGCACCATTCAACCCATTGTATCACCCATAAATATTATAGTATGTATCTCCAAAAGATAAGGGTTTAAAAAATACCCATAGTACTATTATTACACCCAAAAAGTAACTCCTTAATAACTCCTTAACCTAATATGCATTTCTAACAGTCTGATAGACGTCATAAGAGTATTTTTAATATAGTTTGTTTATTTGAATCAAAATCCAAATAAGATTGATAAATTTGGATTGGTTGTTCTTTTAAGTTTCTTTTCGTTTAGCTGTTCCCTTTCTAGCTTCTTTTTGTCTCTTGCAATTGATTTGTCACGTAGAATTTTCCACCATCTGGATCTTGATTTTGCATGGCGGTGCTGGAGATTAAATGTTTTTTGTAAATCGGTAGTTGGATCTAGAGACTTGATCGGTTTGGTTTCAGGGGCCAGACTACTTTGTCATCCTGGGTCCTTTCTTTAGGACATACGTATGTCCAGCTGCCCTCTTGGAGTCAGAACCCCTGTTCTTTATCTTTCTGGTCTTGTCTCATCGTTCCACTATCTTCACTTCTCTCTCTTAAGATAGTAATGTTTCTTGGCTGGGAAGTTTCTTGTTCTCTGCAACAGTTCTGTTTTCTCTCATATTTTTGTTTGTTCATTTTTTTCTGTTTCCTTTGTCCTCTTTCTTGATCCTGGTTCATGCCTTTAAAACAATCCCTTTGGGAGGGAAGTGAGAGTTGGTGCATGAGCAGATTCTGGCATCAGAATGAGACACACATTATTACCTCACTCTACAAATGAGGAAATATAAAGCTCATGGGGTGAGGTAACTCGTCTGAGGACACAGCCCGTAGGTGACAGAGTTGGGGCCGGTCCTAAGACACCACTCTCGCGTGTGGAGGGCAAGGGTGCTGACCAAAGAGCGGGACACAGGTGTCACTGGGCCGCAGCACGCTGGTGTGGGCAGGGCCTTCAGAGAACAGCCTGTTCAACCCCTCATTTAATGGGTGAGATGAAGGAGGCCCAGGGGGAGGGGACTCTCCCCGAGTCACGCAGCAAGTCCGTGCAAAATCGTGATGAGACATGCTCCCTGCCGCAGCACCCCATTCTGTGACATCTCTTATTCAGTCATGACTCAGCAGGCATTTATTGCATGCCAGCTGTGTGCCAGGTTGTGTGCTGAGCCGAGGCTTCAGACGTGAGTAAAACATGGTCCTAGCCTGCAAAGTCATTGTCATCGTCCCCCTCTCACTTCCTGCTTTCTGTCACAACTCCTCCTCCATGAAGGTGAGAAGGAGGAAGGTCAGAACAGCGGACGTTTACTGAGCCCTTAATTCACTCAATCACTGTTCCAGTGACTTTTCATGTGTTTTCCATTTCATCCTCACGGCAGACCTGACGTGGGTTGGCAGTGTGCCCATGTCACTGTTCAGGACCCTCGGGCATGCAGAGGCTGGAATTCCAGGCCAGGCAGCTCTGGAGTCCCACCTTTAACCACCATTCGGAGATGAGGGCTGCCATGAAGGAGGGCAGCAGAGGAGATTAGCAGAGGCGGGAGGAGAGACAGAAGAGGCAATAGGTGAGCTTCAGGGACAGGGAAGCTGACCCGACCTGTCTCCTTCCCCCTTCAGTGCTCGGTGGGCCCGTCCTCTGATAAAGCCTTGACCTTCATGAAGGACCATTTCCTGATGGATGGGCAGGTGGTGGCGAAGCCCCTGCTAGTGAAGTCCGGGGTGGAGTACACACGACTTGCGGTGGAGACAGCCCAGGGCCTGGATGGGCACACCTACCTGGTCATGTACCTGGGCACCAGTGAGTAAAGGCTCCAGGACACCCCCCAGGGGACGAGGGCAGGAGCTGCAACTCCACTTGGGGGAAAACTGAGTTCATTCACTCATACGTTCATTCAACAAATATTTTCTGAGCACCTACTATGTGCCTGGCACCCTGCTGGGCTCTGAAAATACAGTGGGGAGACAGAACAGCCCAGTCCCAGTCCTTTCTGGTTGGGGAGGGACACACAAGGCCTTTGGTGGCCTTCGCCAGGGCTGTTTATCTTCTGGGGGACGCCCTGTTGGAGAGGTGGAGAGTGGAGATACGGGAGCTGCACACAGCATGTCCACAGGTGACTCTTCCGGAAGCTTGGCTGAAGGGGGCACCGGGTGGACGGCATGGGGTTCAAACAGCATTCTCTTCTTAAACAGGGGACAGCTTGTCACACGGGGCTAGTGGGCAGAGGAAGTTGCAGAGGGAGCAGGAAGCCAGAGTTCAGGGACTGGCCCAAACAGGAGAGCCACATCCCCGCTGGGGTGGGCGAGGAGGGGTGAGACGGGTGGGCAGGAAGCAGAGGGCGCCTCATGTGAAGGCCTTTGTGTTCTCTCTGAAGGAGGGATGAGCTGGGAATGAGGGGCAGACAAGGTAGGAGGGTTGAGGAGAGCAGGGGATTCAAGTGGTCTTTGTGGGCGGGGGGAGGGAGCACAGCGGGGACGTGGGAGATTGGTGAGCGTGCATTTGGAGGGCCTGGTGAGGTGGTGGCCTTGAGCTTAGTGGAGGAAACGTACCAGATTCATTCATTCTTTTAGGATCTTCACGAGGCACCCTATGTGCCTGTGTGGGGTATACACAGACAGAAAGCTTGACCTTGTGGGGTGCCTGGAGACAGAAAACTCCCTGACGCAGTGACTAGGATGTATGCCATTAGGAACCCAGTCCAGCTTTGGGCTGGGGCTGGAGGGAGCGGCACTGCCCGTCGGGGCACAATCCCCTGGAATCCCTTTGAGTAGAAACACTTGATGGAGGTGAGGGAGCCTGGCGATGGGATTTTCCACAGAAGCGCTCCGCTGTCCATGGCCCTGTGTCCAGCGAGATTGTGGACAGTTGGGTCCCCAAGGGTGTTCCATCTTCATGGCACAGAGGAACACGGTCTGACAGATCTGTGTCCAGTGGGCATGAACTTCAGAAAGACCTTTCTGACAGCTGGGAGGCCATCTGGGGTCGTGGAGGGGGAGGAGGGTGAGTTCAGCGCTCTGTTTCCACAGCCACAGGGTCCCTGCACAAGGCTGTGGTGAGTGGGGACGGCAGGGCCCGTCTGGTGGAGGAGATCCAGCTGTTTCCTGCCCCTGAACCTGTTCGCAACCTGCAGCTGGCCCCGACCCAGGTGGGCAGGGACCCGATGGGGTGGGCGTGGGGGGCTGGGTCCTTGCCAGGCCTGGTGGGAGCGCCCTAACACTCCCCATCTCTCTTCCAGGGTGTACTGTTTGCAGGCTTCTCAGGAGGTGTCTTGAGGATTCCCCGAGCCAACTGTAGTGTCTACGAGAGCTGTATGGACTGTATCCTTGCCCGGGACCCCCACTGCGCCTGGGACCCTGAGTCCCGAATGTGCCGCCTCCTGCCCACCCCCGTCCCGTGAGTGCCGGTCCTGGATGGTGCCGGGCCCTTTCTGCCCAGCCTGTGTTCCCTCCAAGTACCTGCTCCTGTGGGGGGCCCCTGTGGGGGGGTTGTGCCCAGCAGTTGTGAAGCTGTTCCAGCGTCCTGGGTTTCTCCTCCTCTCTGTTCTACCTGTGTTCCCACCATCGCCTTCTTCCCCACTCTGCCCTCCCTCCTCTTCTCCCTTTGTTTGTTTCAAGGGGTGATTGTGATTTCCCTGCCTTCTCAGGAAGTCCTGGGGCCAGGACATGGAGCAAGGGAACCCAGAGTGGCTGTGTGCCAGTGGCCCCATGGGCAGGAGCCTGCGGTCTCAGAGCCGCCCCCAGATCAGTAAGTGTGGCACCAGGGGCCATGCCAGGGCTCAGGAGGATTTCCGGGCAGCGGTGGGCATTCTTGCTTCAGTTTCTTTGCCCAGCATCTGCCCGTCTTGAGCTCCCGGAGGTGGGATGGATTCGGTACCTGGCTGTAGGCAGAGGGGATAGGAATGCTATGCTGGGATTCAGGATGGCGGGTAAAGTGGGTTTTGGTGTCAGAGCTGGAGTTGGATGGGCTGGAGGTTAGTTTGGGCTCCAGACTGGAGATAGGGATGGGGTCAGAGTTGAGTTTGAGAGTTGAAATGGAAGTTGGAGACGAGAGTTGGGAATCCATATGTAGGGCAGAGATGCTCTCTGGCCTTGCTCCTCCCCATCACCCTTAACCTTTGCCCCTTTTCCTTCACCTGCAGTTAAAGAAGTTCTTGCTGCCCCCAACTCCATCCTGGAGCTGCCCTGCCCCCACCTCTCAGCCCTGGCCTCTTACCGCTGGAGTTGGGGGGCAGCTACGGACCTGGGAGCCTCTTCTGTGGTCTACAATGGCTCCCTCCTGCTGGTACTGCACGATGGGGTGGGGGGCCTCTACCAGTGCTGGGCCACAGAGAATGGCTTCTCATACCCCGTGGTCTCCTACTGGGTGGGCCTCCAGGACCAGCCCCCAGCCCTGGATCCTGAACTGGCGGGCATCCCCCGGGAGCGCGTGGAGACCCCGCTGACCAAGGTCAGGGGCGGGGCCACCCTGGCTGCCCAGCGGTCCTACTGGCCCCACTTCCTCACCGTTACCGTGCTGCTCACCTTAGTGCTCTCAGGAGCCCTCATCTTCCTCCTCTCTTCCCCACTGGGGGCACTCCGTGCCCGGGGCAAGGTCCAGGGCTGTGGGACCCTGCCCCCCGGGGAGAAGGCCCCGTTGAGCAGGGATCACCTTCAACCTCCCAAGGAATGCAGGACCTCTGCCAGCAATATGGATGCCAACCACTGCCTGGGCACCGAGGTGGCTTAACCTCCAGGCATAGGCTGGGCCCTGAGGTCGGGCATGGCGCCTGGCCATGCTGACGGGGCGGCCTGGGGCAGTACATGCCTGACTGGGATGGGAATTGCACAACACACCACCTTCCTCCCACAAGAGGAGCCCCTCCACCACCCTGAGCCACCCATGGCACTCAGCGGCTGGGCGCAGAGGCTGGCTCCCCGTGGGACTCCCTTCTGCCAAGCACATGAGCTCTCCAAGGGGGGCCGCCCGGACCTGGCCCTGCGCAGTGACAGACGGCGCTGGAGAGCTTCCTTCGTTTCTGGCTGTTCCGGGACCCTCTGCAAACTTATGCTCCAGGAAACCCTAGAACGTCTGACTGTTGCAGGACCCAGTGATAACACCAAGTATCTGAAGAACCGCAAGACAGCATGTCGCTCCTGGGGACTCCACTCGGATGGCAGCGCCACCTCGGACACCAAACTCCTCTCTCCCAGGGTTCTTCAGGGAGCTGTCCCCTCCTGCTCCCATTTTCAACTGTGCACCACTGACCCCCGGGAAGTCCTTCCTGAAGTCTGACCATCTTTCTTCTTGTTTCAGTTGGGGGAGCTTGTGATCCATTCTAGCCTGGCTAGAATGGCAGGAGTAATCTGAGCCTTGTTCACAGTGACCCTTTGACTTCTCTCCTCTCCCCTTTCCTTTGTTTTGGTATTCCAAAAGCTACTTCTCCCAGACAGTTTATTTTTTATTAAAAATACAGTTTATGACCGGTGCTGTTCTTGTTGAAGCAGAATGCTCCAGCAGAGGACTGCAAGATGTAAGGAGACCAGCATCTGAGTACATCAGTGGGAAGAGGGCTAGGTTGGTGGGGTCCTTGTCCCCTGAACTTCTGCCCTGCTAGCTGCCCCTTAGAACCAGAGGAAGTGCCCTTCCCCCGCTCCGGCCACTGCTAGAGTGCGTCAGACTGCCTTTCACACTAACATCTGTGCTGACCAGCTTCAGCTTGTGTCTGCTGGCCAGGCGACACCTCATCCATCGCTGGGTGATGGTTTGGCAGGTGTCCTCACAGTTGCTGTCCCCAGGTCTCCCACATTTCTTGTGATTCCAACTCAACCCCCCTTCTCCACTCCTGCTGTTGGTTCCACCTCCTGGTGGATTAATTTATAGAAAGCCCATGCAGCCTCCCCCACCTGGCCTGGCCACATCCTTCTGGGTAGCTGACAATCCGTGTTCTGTCCACACCCCCACACCACCTTCCCCCCTCCCTCCTGTCACAAAGGCACGGGGGCCTCTTCCCACCCAAGCTAAGCAGTGCCTTTGCCTCCCCCTCTCTGCAGACAGCCCCAGCATTTTCCCCTCAGTTCACCACTCCCTCGGCTTAATCAGCTTAATCGCCCGTCTCCTACCCTCAGGTGTAGGCTGCAGGAAAAGACCAAAACAATAACCTCCCCAACTCCACCCTTTCAACCTACCCCCCACCCTACCCTTTCCTGTGACCACCAAACACCAGAGAGGGTCCCTGCTGGCTGCCTCCCCCCCCCTACCCCTCCACCCCCCCACCACAGTGTCAACCTCACCCTCTTGTATCCCCTGCGGTCTGGTTGTTTTCCCCACCTCTGCTCAGAGGACTCTCCCCAGTTACCCATAAGCCCTGACCACCTTGATTTCTATGTAGCCTGTACACCTTGGCCACCCTAATCTCAAAAGTCTCTGATACTGTGGCTTCTTTTTTTAGTTTTCAAAAAAGTTTGAATTGTGGTAAGAAGCACATACTATAAATGTATCCTCTTGGCCATTTGAAAGTGTACAGTTCATAGTGGTAAGTGTATTCACTTTGCTGTGCAACAGTTCTCTAGAAGGCCTCCATCCTGCAGAACTGAAAGTCTGTATCCACCCGACAGCAGCTCCCAGCCCCCTCCCCCAGCCCCTGGCAACCGCCATGCCATTCCGCTCCCTGTGATGCGAGGTCCCTCGTGTCAGTGGAATCACACAGTATCCGTCCTTCTGTGACTGGCCCGTTTCACTCAGCATAATGTCCTCAAGCTTTAGCTACGTTGTAGCCTGTGACAGGCTTTCCTTCCTTTTTGGAGGCTGAATAATACTCCGTGGTGTGCAGAGACCCCAGTTTCTTTATCCACGCTCCTGCTGTCGGACACGTAGGTTGTTTCTCGTCTCGGCAGTTGTGGATATGCCGCCGTGGGCATGAGGCATATGTGTCTTCCAGACCCTGTCTGCCATGGCTCCTTGATTGGAGTTCCTCGGCTTTTCTAGTTCTTTCTCCCCTGCTGGCCCCTTTGCCTCCTCTGCCCATTACCCACCACACTGTTACCCCAAGGCCTGGCTTTTGTTTTCCAAGCACGCTTTCCAAACTTCCTTTCTGGTGGCTCCCCGATGACGGAGAAGGCCAGGGGCTGTGGGGCAGCGTGGGGCAGTGGAAAGGGCACCTAGGGCCTTCCCTGCCGTTAGCCTTTCCAGTCTGCACCTCGTTTGTTCACCTGTCGGAAGGAAGGCCCTGACAGGAAGCTTTCTGCTTTAAGCATTGCGGACCCCTCCCTGTCCCTCCCCTTCTCTGCCTCCCCCCGTGATTCTGCAGCACTCCTCCCTGTCACGTACAATTCAGAGGCGCTCTCCTCCACACCTCTCTCCAGCCTGCCCCAGACTGGCTGATGACTCTGCCCCAGTTTCCCCAGCACTCACTGGCGGTGTCACTCAGGAGGAATTGAGTCCCAACCATAATGGTACACGTGCTTCCCCAGCTGGACTGTCCCCACCCTGGGGACAGGAGGTATCCTGACCCCATCACTGTGAGGGAGGCAGGCGCTACAGTGACAGGGGCCCCTGCAAATTCATGACAGCAAACCTTGGTCAGTCTCTCCCTATGCGACCTCTCTGCAGCCTTTGACCTTGGTGACAGTTCCTTCAAGTACCACCTGTCCTTTGGCCTCTGGTTGCAGTGCTCTTGCTTCCCTCCTACCTCGCTGGCCACTGCTTCTGTCTCCTCCAAGTGCGCCCTCTCTTGTCCCCCTTAAAAGTCCCCTTGGACATGTCCTCCATGCCTGTTGCCCCCCCACCCCCACCATCACCGCACCTGTTAGCCAAGGACATCTGTCCGGCAGACACTCACTTAGTACCTGTGATGGTTCCAGACTTGACCTAGAGAGCTGGGGAGACACCTGAATAAGACCCGCTTCCAGCCCTCGCAGGGCTTGCCTTCCAGCCATAGGGACGGGCTGAGAACAGTCAGAGCCCAGCTGAGCTGGTGGGGAGGGACCGGGGACAGTGTGTCCCTGGCTCAGGCTTCTTGCCTCTCTCTCTAGCTACTGTTATCTTTTTTTTTTTTGTTAAAGATTTTTCCCCCAATTTATTCGTGAAGGGGAACAGGACTTTATTGGGGAACAGTGTGTACTTCCAGGACTTTTTTTTTTCCACCCAAGTCAAATCGTTGTCCTTTCAGTCTTAGTTGTGGAGGGTGCCCTTCAGCTTCAAGTTGTTGTCCTTTCAATCTTAGTTGTGGAGGGCGCACCTCACGCCCGTTAATCACACAGCACGGAAGAAGCTTGGGGCTCATCCCACACTTTTTTTTTTTAAAGATTTTATTGGGGAAGGGGAACAGGACTTTATTTGGGAACAGTGTGTACTTCCAGGCCTTTTTTTCCAAGTCAAGTTGTTGTCCTTTCAATCTTAGTTGTGGAGGGCACAGCTCAGCCCCAGGTCCAGTTGCCATTTTTCTAGTTGCAGGGGGCACAGCCCACCGTCCCTTACGGGAGTCGAACCGGCAACCTTGTGGTTGAGAGGATGCGCTCCAACCAACTGGGCCATCTGGGAGCTCAGCAGCAGGTCAGCTCAAGGTGCCATGTTCAATCTTAGTTGCAGGGGGTGGATTCAAGGAATCAAACTGGCAACCTTGTGGTTGAGAGCCCACTGGCCCATGTGGGAATCGAACCGGCAGCCTTGGGAGTTAGGAGCACGGAGCTCTAACCGCCTGAGCCACCAGGCTGGCCCCACTACACTTTCTCTCTCACCCCCTCCACACTGATTGGGCCACTGGTCCCATCTCCTGCTCCTCCTCCCTCCCTGACATTCCTCAGCACCTTTCCAGTCCCAGGAGGCCCAGGCCACCTGACTGAGACAACCAGAGCCAACCCCTAACCAATCTCTGCCTCTTTTTCCTGCTCCATTCATGCAGCCCTCTCTGGTCAGGCTCAAGGGGAGCTTACTAAGAAACAAAATTCTCCCTAAAACTCTGAATGGCTTTTCACTGAATTCAGAATAACACACACACACCCCAATGGCCTGCCTCACCTCCAGCTCCTTCATGGACACCTTGGCACCACTGCAGTCTCTGTGCCCTCCATGCAGTGTCATGGAAACCTTTCCTGGGTGCTCAGCATCCTCCCAGGCCTCAGTGACACAGACAGGACTAGCCATCTTGCCTCAGGAGCTAACAGTGAGGCCCCTTTGGGCGTGCTACTTCTTCCACCTGGAACGTGGTCGTCTGTGCATTCTTCTCTAACCTCCCACACCACACGGAGTCAGTGCCCTGTGCATGCCTCAGTGTAACCCTCTGCATACAGTGTCGCCGTGTCATTGTGCATCTGTGTGCCTCGCATCTTGAGTATTGTGATTAGAATGTAGCAGAAGCAAGGGTGGAGCAAAGAAACCAGTGACAAAGCTACTGGAATAATCCAGGTGAGAGACAATGGTGGCTGGGCCCGAGGTGGTAGTATGGAGGTAGTGGGAAGTGGTCAAGCTCTGGACATATTGTTAAGGCCAATGGTATTTGATATGGGTTGCATGGGACATGTGAGAAAAAGAGAACATTGAAGGATGGCTCCCAGGTTTTTGGTCTGGGCAAATGGAAGGGATGGAGTTGCCAATGAACTGAAATGAGGAAGACAGCAGGTAGGTGAGGTTTGGGAGAAGAACAGACATTCAGTTTTTGACATGCTAATTATCTGCCAGGGTTCTCCAGTATATATCCTTCAAGGAATTGGTTATGCCATTGTGGAGGCTGGCACATCTGAACTTTGTATGGCACGTGTGCTGTCTGGAAATTCTGGGGGCAGGAGCTGATACTGAAGTCTTGATGCAGAATTTCCCCCTCAAAGAAACCTCAGTTTTGCCCTAAAGACCTTTCAACTAATTAGATGAAGCCCACCTACATTAACAAGCTAATCTCTTTTACTTGAAGTCAATTGATTGTAGATGTTAAGCACACCTACCAAGTACCTTCACCGCAAGGATACCTATTAGCGTTTGATTGAATAACTCGGTATGCTAGTCTAGTGAAACTGACACGAAACTAACCATTACATTAAATTCGAAATATCCACTAGATGTTTTGAAGCACTGTAAACACAAATCAGCAGGGATCTATCCCAGAGGTATCATCCCCCCCCCAATTTTTTTTATTGTAGTAAGATACAGATAACATTTACTATTAGTGATGTTTAGTCATTCACAGTATTGTACAATCATCACCACTCTGTAGCTCCAGAATATTTTCACCACCCCCAAATGAAACTCTTTACTAATTAAGCAGTCATTCCCCATTCTTTGTCTCTCCCCCCACCCCAGTCCCCGGCAATCGCTAATCTGGTTTCTGTCTCTATAGATTTGTCTATTCTGCATATTTCATGTAAATGGAATCACACAATATGTGGCTTGTGTCTGGCTTACTTAGCATCATGGTTTCAAGGTTCGTCCATGTTGTAGGTGTGTCAGTACTTCATTCCTTTTTATTACTGAGTAATATTCCCTTGTGTGGGCGTGTACCACCACCTGTTTCTTTTTGGCGACTGCGAAAATAGTGCTGTTATAAACATTCGTGTACAGCTGGAGTTTGAACGCTTGTTTTCAGTTCTTTGGGGGTATATATTCAGAATGAAATTGCCTGGTTATGTGGTCATTTTGTTTACTTTATTGAGGGACCACTAAACTAGTTTCCACCGCGGCTGCACCATTTGCGGCTGCACCATTTTCATTCCCACAAGCAATGTCTGAGGGTTCCAGTTTCTCCACGTCCTTGTTGATACTTGCTGTTTCCTGGGTTTCTGTCTGTTTGTTTTAATTTCAGCCGTCCTGTCCTCATGGGTGTGAAGGGGAGCTCATTACGGTTTGGTTTTGATTTGCATTTGCCTAATGACTAATGATACTGAGTACCTTTTCATGTGCTTGTGGGCCATGTTTTTCCGAGAAATGTCTATTCCAGTCCTTTGCCCATTTTTAAATTGTGTTGTTTGTCTTTTTGCTGTTGAGTTGCAGAAATACCTGTTTTGAAACGAATTGATTCCACTCCAGGTCTCCCAGTCCCTCTATTTAAAGAGCTCTTCCTCGTGTTTTAAATCCATGTACAGGCAAATCGCTTCAGAGTTGAAAGAGACTCTAAATAAATGTCACGTACTCCACTCCCAGGGTGTCCCCTATTCCTGCAATTTCTCGAGTTCCCAAGACTCAAAATTGGTTGTCTACCCTTAGTTCCTCCTGCAGCGCATCGGCCTCTACTGTTTGGGGGTCATAGATGAGAAAAGTGACACGAAAATTACGGATTAGATTTGAACCTAAGGATTCTAACAGACCCCAAACACAAGGTGACCCGTTCTTAGACCTGGCTGGTCAAGAAGCACCGGGTGACTGGCTTTTCGCGAATTAGAAGGGACACGCACGCGCCGTAGAGCGGAGGGCATGGCGAAGCGAGTGGGGGCGTGGCCTATGCCCGGACTCAACATGGCCGCCAGGCCCGTCTCCCCCAGCTCCCAGGGCCGGGAGGAGAGGCTCCAAAGCTCAGACGCTATTGGTGCAGTTGCTCACCGTTCATCCTCGGGGGGCGGGAGTGATTGCGCCCCAGTTTCCGGTTCCGGCAGTGCCCGGAGTCCTGCGGAGATGGAGGAAGATGCGACCCGAGGCCGGCAGTCCCTGGGAGCCGAGGATAGGGTGCGAGCTGCGGCCTAGAGGTCTGGGCTTGGAGTTCGCCTCAGGCGCGGCGGGGCCGCCCTGATCTGAGAAGGTGAGGAACCACTGGTTTGGGGAGCCTGAGGACTAAGGTCTCCGAGGACCTGGACCTGTCAAGGAGGCGACGGTGTCCGCGGTGTCCCGCTGCAGTTCCGCGGGAGCCCGCCACGCAGTTGTGGGGCTGAAGGACGACTGACGAGGCATCTCTTCGTGGCGATTGGCACGTCCGAGGACCCAGAGGCTGTGCGGGCAGGACAGACGCTGTATGAAGGGGTGTCCTGTGGGGTGGGTGGAGAGGATTGTCACGTGGTGCCTGCGACGAGGCGTCACGTGGGTACCTACTGAGCACCAGAGCCAGGCTGGTTGGGAATTGCACCGAATCCCAGGGGGGAGGTATCCCCCGGGACCTCCCCAAGGAAATGCACGTTCACTAGACAGGTGGGCAAGCGTGTAAATGTTTTCACAGTCGTGTAGGTAGCTCCAGAATGCAGAGCGCTGCCGCACAGGGCCTAGGGAGAACAGAGGAACAGAGGAGGAAGCAAAGCTCTCGTCTGCAGCGGAGAAACGGGGCCCAATCCCCAGGGGTGTCTTGTTGGGGGTTACAGAAGGTGACAGTGTGTAGGGGTGGTTGCCTGTGATCTGCATGAGTCCACTCGTCATCCCTGGGCCCAGTACTGGTAACCAGTCAGGAGGGTGGAGTCAGGGCTCCCAACCCAGTCATAACGGTCCTGCACTTTCAGGGTGGTTGTTATTGTTACAATACTGACCGTCCTTCATATTTAAAGCAGTGCTTCCTAAACTGATACACATGTTAATCGCTCCGGATCTTGTTAAAATGTTGGCTCGTATTCAGCAGATGAGCGTGCGTTGTGAAAGTCTGCGTTTCTCACCCATGCTGCCGGTCTGTGCGGCAGGCTGAGTGGCGAGGATGGAGAGCAGCTCCGTGCAGGAGAGCTTGCCGCAGTGCCGGCTCTCTGCTGCTAACAAGGGCTTCCACACACATGAGCTCCACACTGCTCTACAGTCGTGCACTGCATACCGTTTCTGTAAACAACAGACCGCATGTACGACGGTGCTCCCATAAGACTGTACTGGAGCTGGAAACTTCCTGTGGCCCAGTGACCGCCTACCTGTCCTGACACGTGCCTGGGGACGCTGTGCAGACAGACCCACGCGCTGCCCGTTGTATAAAGCGCAGCACACACAGTCATGTACAGCACATGATACTTGGTCATGAACGAGGGTTACTGGTTTATGTGTTTACTACACTGTACTTTTTCATCATTTTAGACTGTACTCTTTCTACTTATACAAAGTTTGCAGAAACAGCGAGCTGTGTCACGCCAGCAGCAGCCTCCCACATCACGTGTTGTTTTGTAAATGTGGTGTAGCCTGTGTACGTGTGTGTACAGTCTGCAGGAGTTACAGTAGGCTAGGCCATCACAGCCACTCCCCACTCCCTCACTGACCCCCAGAGCAGCTTCCTGTCCTGCAGGCTCCAGCCGTGGGGAGTGGCCTATCCAGGTGTGCCGTTGTTCTCTTTTATAACGTAGTTTCACTGTAGCTTTTCTATGCTTAGATACACAACTACTCACCATTGTGTTCCGATTGCCCACAGTATTAGTACAATGACCTGCTGTACAGGCTTGGAGCCCAGGAGCAATAGGCCACACCGCAGGCATGGCCTGGGTGTGGAGCAGGTTATGCCACCTGGGTGTGTGTGAGGGCCTCTGATGTTCGCACGGTGACCAGAGTGCCCAATGACACATTTCTCTGAATGCATCCTTCTCGTTAAGGGGTGTGTGACTGTAGAGCTGTAGCAGGCTTGATTAGCCCCATCTCACAGATGAGGAAACAATTTCACTGAAGTGATTTGGTTCCAGTCGTACCAGTAAGTGATGGAACTGGAGCTCAAACTGGATTACTAGTGTTCCGTCCACTGCATGACCTTGCCTTCGAGGTGACACTGCCTTGTCTGAACCAGAACCTTATCTCAGAATCTGGTAAATAGTCTAGTGTGACTTTTCTGGTACAAAGTGGAAGAAGAGTGGTGGTGTCCCGGGCCCACTACTTGTGTCCCTTTGCATGTGTGGGCTTGGTAGTGGGGGTTCTGCCTGTGACATCCCATTTGATGACCTGAGGCTATTGTAGGTCATGTCGGGCCCCCATAGGCAGCACTTCAGCCTTTGTGCCCCAGCAATGTTAAAAGATGGGGGCAGCTCAGAACTGCAGCCAAGCATACAAATGGGGGTTTGGGAAGAGCTGTGATGAGGTGGGCTGATCGAGTTGGGAGAAGGGCAGGCTAGAGGAAGTCTGCAACACGTGTCTGCAAGGAGGGCTCTCCAGAAGGTCGGACAGGATCTGGTGGTGATAGTTCAGCAGGAGCATTGGGGGTCACATAACAACAAAGAGCAGGTTGAGATCCCACCTTCTAGGAACAGCCCCACCTTTTGAAGGGGTAGCGGGGGTGAATGCAATGCCCTCTTCTCCTTCACTAGAGGCTTATCCTTCCGAGGCATGCCCCTTAGTGGCTTCTCCTGTCACCATGGCAATGGCGGGAGATCCCTGCCCCAGCCTTGGAGAGTCCCCCTTTTCTTCTGGGAATTTAAAATAAGATTGGCACATGTCAGAGATGGAGCAAAGTGGGCACTGGCTCCTGCCTTAGGATTTCTCATCAGGAGATGTTGGTGCTTCGTGATTCAGCTTGACAAGTTGAGGTGATGCCCCCGAAACCGGTCCTGGAACAGAACCCTTTGTTCTGTCTCTGCACGCTGCTTAGCACACAGTTTGCATGAGCCCTGCAGGAGGCCGTCCTGCCTGGGCCCTGTGGTATTTGTCTTGTGCAACAGTGTGCCTGCCCAGCTGCTCAGCTTGCTCAGTCCATACGCACAGAGAAAGCAGAGGCAGCTCTTGATGTTTCTGGAACAAAGCTGAGAGAACACCCTGGGCATCGGAGGGGCAAGAAGCTTGTGCTTATCCCTGGGTGACCAGCAGTACTGAGGGCATGCATTCTGCCTCCCGTGTGGGAATGGCAGCTTTAGAGCGAGCAGTGACTGGTGCTGGAGCTGCCCAACTCCCAGGGTAGAAGGTGGAGTAGAGAATTCTTGGCTCCGATCCTGCCTCCACCACTGACCAGCTGCGTGACCTTGGGCCTATTCCTGTTAATGTATCTGACCCTCTATTTCCTCATTTAGCAGAAGTGTCTAACTACACAGGTTAAGTTATGAGGATCACAGGAGGTAATAGGTACGTGCTCAGTAAATCCTAGTCTTGCTGCATCTCAGTTGTAACTGGATGACAGTCACCGGGGGCAGGGGACACAGTGACCATCTGCTCTTGAAGGGCCTTAAGGGACAGATTGCCCCACTGGACTTGGATGGCCTAGGCTGAGGCTGGGGAGGAAGGGCCACCTCTGCCCACAGCAAGTGGCACATGAGCGTTCCAGGGGTTCTCCTCCTGGAACCCTGCCTCTAGCTCATTTTCCACAGCCTGGATTCTCCATCGTGGCCAACCCACTTGTTCCAAGCCATTGTTCTTTTCCTTTCACTGTCTGCATGCATTCCCCACTTCGTTCAGACTACTTCGTCCTCCTCCAGGAAGCACTGCAGGTATCCTGTACTTTCATGAACATGATAGTCCAGCTCAGGGAATTCTAGAATGCTAACTGTGCTTCCCCACTGACTTCCATAGTAAATGGTAAAGCAAGAAGCTACTCAGGCTAGCTGGGACCTTTGGCTGGGGAAGGTGGTTGAAGATGGACTCTGACGAAACACTTGACTTGAGGTTTGTCAAGTCACTCTCACCAGGACTGCTTGTGTAGAATGTCTCGGCCCTCTAGAGGTGTCCCTGTGATGCGGCCACCTGTCTTCCCAGCCCTTGGGGATTTCTCTGAAAGCCTGGGGAGTCCCTGACTTTTCACTTCTTGGAATTGAACTTCCCTCCTTTCCCCTTCTCGCTGAGAATGTCCAGTGTCCTACACAGGAGCACACTCCATTGTTACCAAGAGTATGTACAATATAGGACGTCCTCTCGTGGGACAGCTCCCGGTTTGGTAGTTACTATGTTAGAAAACATAACTGTTTAACACACGACAGGAGGGCCACATGTACGTTCATTTACCCTGGTTTCTCTGGAGCTGAAATCCAGTCTCCAGAGGGATAGTGTGTCTTCTGGAACAGACTGTGAGTTTCTCGAAGGCAGAGTGTGTCCTTTCTGTTACGTGACTCTCCCTTCCGTATGTGGGACTGAGGTTATGATTTACGTCCTTAGGGGGAAAGGGACCAACATGTTCTCTACCCTGGAGTTCTCAAGACCCATCAGGTGGTTCTTTCCTTTCTAGAGTGAGTTATCTAATAACCAAAGAGGACTCTGACCTTTGCCTCATTCCTAATGTTCTGACTCCTTTCATTGGAGGGAGGGGAGGTGTGTGTGTGTATGTGTGTGTGTGCGCGCGCGCATGCGTGCCCCCCCGTGGTGTGAAAGCCCCACTTAATTTCTTCCCCACACTTTCTCCTGAAGCAGACTGGAGAAAATGTAAGTGTGGTGCGTGTGGGCTGGGGGGCTCAGGGGGGGCCGGCTGGAAACCAGAAGTCAAGTCAGGCGAGTCAGCTGGGAAGGTGACAAGAGGCCCCCCGCTGAGGGTGCGGGGCCAGAGGCAGGGCCTCCTCGTTGGCCTGGAGCCTCAAACGTGGAGCGCTTCCTCCTTTCCTCCTAGATGTCACGGGTGCCCCCCCCCCCAGCCTGCGGACGGGCCCGCATCCCGCCAGGTGGTCGGTCTGCCCGCAGTACGCGGAGCGCTGCCTGGCGGGGGCCGTGACGCCCGGAGCCGGGCAGAGGCAGACGCGGAGTGATGGGGCCGGGGGGGCCGGGGCGCCAGTGGGGGCCGGGCGTCCCGGCGAGGAGCGGCTTCTGGCCTTGGCAGGACGGCTGCGGGGGCGGGAGGGGGCAGCGAGCGCGGCTCACACCCGCCCCCCGTCCCAGGGCCCCGGCGCCATGGAGGACAAGCGCAACATCCAGATCATCGAGTGGGAGCACCTGGACAAGCGGAAGTTCTACGTGCTGGGCGTGGCCATGACCATGGCCATCCGCGTGAGCGTGTACCCCTTCACCCTCATCCGCACGCGGCTGCAGGTGCAGAAGGGCCGCAGCCTGTACCGGGGCACCGCCGACGCCTTCGTCAAGATCCTGCGCGCGGACGGCGTGGCCGGCCTCTACCGCGGCTTCCTGGTCAACACCTTCACGCTCATCTCGGGCCAGTGCTACGTCACCACCTACGAGCTCACGCGGAAGTTCGTGGCCGACTACAGCCAGAGCAACACGGTCAAGTCGCTGGTGGCCGGCGGCTCGGCCTCCCTGGTGGCCCAGAGCATCACGGTGCCCATCGACGTGGTGTCACAGCACCTCATGATGCAGCGCCAGGGCGAGAGCGCGGGCCGCTTCCACGTGCGGGGCAGCGCCCGGGGACACGGCGTGATCGCCTTCGGCCAAACCAAGGACATCATCAGGCAGATCCTGCGGGCCGACGGGCTCCGGGGCTTCTACCGAGGCTACGTGGCTTCCCTGCTCACCTACATCCCCAACAGCGCCGTCTGGTGGCCCTTCTATCACTTCTACGCAGGTGCGCCGGGCCAGGGGGGCGCGAGGGCGCGCCCACTCGTGGTGTGGGTTGCGGTGGGAGGCCGGTGGGAGAGGGGGCGGTTCACCCACACACAGCCGCCCCCAGAGGCACCCAGGGTGACGAGGACCCGGCCCTTGCCTCGGAGGAGCTTAGGTTAGAGTGGGGGCGTCAGACAAGCGGAGCCGGGCCTCTGAAGGCAGCGGTAACACTTGCCTTGGAGTTACTCGCGTGGGCCTTAGCGCTTCTACCGCGGGGAAAGGCCTTTTATTTTTTAACGCGTATTTTTCCAGTTCTGTTGAGATAGAATTGAAGGGAAAGGTTCTTGGAAGGGGGAGGAAACTAACATCTGCTGAATACCCACGATGGGCCAGGCTGTGACCACTGTGTGTCTCAGGGTCTGGTGAGGCAAAGTGCTCAGTATTTGCTGAATGAGTAGACTGGTTCTCATCACTCCCTTTTGGTTAAAATAGACCCATGCTGACGTATGGGCATTTAGAATAAAATCTAGTGCGTCCCACAGAACACAGGTGTAGACGAGCCGTCTGCTTCTCCAGCCCCATCTCCTGCTGCTCTCCCTTTCCTCACTCTGGGCCACTGTCACTGTCTCTCTCTCGGTCCCTGAAGCTCACCAAGCTCTGTTCGCACCTCAGACTTTGCAGACAAGGCTCCTCTTCCTGGAATACGTTTCCCCACTCTCGCTGTCGTGGCTGGGTCCTTCTCAGGCCTCTGGCCTTAGCTTCCATGCCACCTTTGCAAAGAGGGCTTTTTTAACTACCCAGCTGGAAAGAGGACACTTTCTGTTTTCTTTTTCAGCACCTTACTACTTCATAACACTTGTCGTGATTGGTATTTACTTCATTCCCACTCCCAGCTCCTTAATTAGACTCTTAAGTTCCATGAAGGCATTTCCCCATCTATTTCTGTTTTATATCTAGTGCTTATCTCAGTGGCTGGCATTAGTAAGCATTAAATAAATACTGACTTTTATGACTTGTCCAAAGTCATTTAGCCAGGAGGGACTTAAGTCAGATAGTAGGTGCCCAGTAAACATTTGTTAAATGAATAATGGAGAAAGGAAGACCTCTGTTCCCCACCTTCTTGCCTTTGGTCTTTCCATCCTCTCCTAAGCCCCAGGAAGGTGGCCTGTGTGCGTGACTAGACTTGGAGTCCGGATCCTGCCACAGCTCGCAGGCCTGGGGCCAGTGCAGACAGGCCCAAGGAGGCTGGCAGTGCCAGGCCAGACTCTACCCTTTAATGGTTGCAAAGTGCTTTCTTTTAAGAGAAACAGGATGCCCGTGAGGTGGAACCACCAATTCACTTTGTTTGTATGCTGCTCCTGGGGAGAAAGTGATTACAAATCCGGGAAGAGGTGGCTCTGGTAGGACTGAGGGAAGAGCCACTGCCACGTGGCTTGCTTCTGCCATGCCAACCCTCACCATGCTGTTTGTCTTTGGTTGCTTGACTACAAATTACCCAAACATGAGAGAAGTCTTAAAGGTATTATGGCAGCTGAAGTGTAGAGAGAAAAGGAATCCTTGAGAGTAAAAGCCCGAGGCCTTGCGATGGCCTCAGGGTCCTAAGTGACAAGTCTCTTTGACCTCAACTACTATTCTTCTCTCTCACATTCTGCTCCAGGCATACTGGCCTTGCTGCTCCTGGAAGACTCCAGCTGTGTTCCTCAGGGCCTTTGCACAGGATATTCTCTGCTTGGAAAGTTCTTTCCCCAGAGCCACATGGCCTGCACTCTCCTTCAGGTCTTTGCTCAAGCTTCACCATCTTGAGAGGCTTCCATGGCAACCTTATTTAAAATGGCAGCCCTTTCATCCCCTATCCTTGGCATTTCCGGTCTCCCTTTCTGGCTCTATTTCCATCTACAGCTAGCACACATCACCTTCTGATATAGCGATGTATTTTGCTGGCTTATTTATTGCCTGTCTGTAAACTTTGTAGGAAGGTGGGAGTTGAGGCTCTTTTATTCACTGTTATACTCTCAGAACCCAGGGGCACTGGCTTATGGTCGCCACTCAGTGCGTCTTTGTTGAATGAATGAATGAACTTGTCTTTCGCCTCCAGAGGGTAAAGCAAAACACTCAACTGCAGGTGAACTTCCTACTGGTACTGGGACGAGTGAACCTGGGTACTAGCCCATCTTCACCAGCATTTTGAAAAATGATTTTTTCTTTCTTGATATAAGCTGGAGAAAAGTCCTCCGTATAGGATATGACTTTCCCTTGTAATTGTTGTTATTGGTAAAATCATTCACGTGGGTTCAAAGTTGAAAAGGTAGGAAAACGTATGTCGTGAAAAGGCTCCTCCTCCACTAGTCACCCAGCTTCCTTCCTTAGAGACAGTCAGGGTCACCGCTTTTTAATGTGTCCTATCAGTTACTCAGTGCAGGTAGTAGAAAATAATGTAGTGTGTGCTTTTGTAGCCTAAGAGTTGGGAGGAGTAGAGCACCTGCGTAGGATTTTCCCATCAGGGAGGATTTCTGTCCATGGGATATGAAGGGAGTCAGCAAGCAAAGAGGGTTGTTTTTTTTTTAAAAAAAAAAAACCTTTTCTTTATTGTAAGTGTGTTTTTCCAGGACCCATCAGCTCCAAGTCGAGTAGTTGTTTCAATCTAGTTGTGGAGGGCGCAGCTCACAGTGGCCCATGTGGGGATGGAACCGGCAACCTTGTTGTAAGAGCACTGTGCTCTAACCAACTGAGCTAACGGGCCGTCCCCCACCAAAGAGGTTTTGAAATCCCTCCTCCGGAGGAATTTTGTCCAGAATCAGTGATATAACCACTTCTGGAAGAGGCCTGAGATTTAAAATTTTTCTTGGTTCAGAAGGAAGCAAAGAGAAAAAGAGATGGGAGTTACTGGGGGTGGGACCTCTTAGGTGGCTGAGGCTTGCCCTCGTTGGCAGAAGCAGTGTGAGGACCGGGCTGGGGCCCCATGTCTTAAGGCGCTGTCTTCCCTCCCTCCAGAGCAGCTCTCGTGCCTCTGCCCTAAGGAGTGTCCTCACATTGTCTTTCAAGCCATCTCAGGCCCCCTGGCTGCCGCCACTGCTTCCATCCTCACCAATCCCATGGACGTCATCCGAACTCGAGTGCAGGTAAGACCAGCCTCCTCTTCCCACGCGGGCCGTTAGAAGCGTGATCTTCAGGCCCGGCCTCCTCGCCCTGACCTCTATGTCCTGGTCATCCAGGCCCCTTCTGTGTGTTATGACGTACGGTCTAGAGACTAGCCGAGCACTCTGAAGGACCTCGCGTGTTTCTCTCATCCTGTCTGCTGCCTTGCAGGCCTCTAGGAATTCTTACTGCTTCCAGCCTTTCATCCTGTTAGCATAGCCTATCAACCACCTTTTCCTGTCTTGCAGATTTGTGGTGGTGGTTAGAAATACCGATTTCAGTTAATTTCCTAAGTCTGTCTGGTTTCTCCGTGGGGCTATGAGCTTTCTACAGTGACAGTGACTGTTCTGGAACAGGTTTCACAGATGGTACTGTGCGCTCTCGGCAGGAACGCTGACGAACCCTTGGTGGTGGTGTCCAGAAGTTACAGTCTGTCTTTAGTTAGCTCAGAAACACTTTCACAGCACCTAGTATGAGGAAATAGAATCTGAACGATGCTATGTAATGTATGCATTTTATATTTTAATATACAGCAGCTTTTGCTGTATAAAGCTTTAGGTCAAGAGAATGGGGGGTTTTAATGTCTGATTTGGGTAGCTGAAGAGGAAAGCTGTCCAGGAGAGGGGCGTCATTTGGTTATGATGAGGAATGGAGGGAAGGAAAACGACCTTAGCAGGTTGGGGGCAGTCAGTTTCCATGATACACAGTGTGGGGGTGGACGTGGCGGGTAAATCGAGGTATTTTTGCCCCTGGAAGACAGTGCCCTCCCTCCTGCCACACACATTTGAAAATGAATAAATTGGCATCTGATTGGTTCACAAGTGCCAAAGTGCGCAGGTTCCGTCCTCATTCTCTCCTGAGCCCTGTTCTGGATGTCCCCCAAGGAGATCAGAGAAAGGACAGGTCTCTACCTGGAGGTGCTCCCAGGCCACAGGAGACAGAGGGCATAGCTGGAGGGCCTTTGCGAGGCCGTGGATCCGTGGGGGGCCAGGGCAGCAGGGTGGTCAGATGCGAGGACTGAGAGGCCGAGGGAGCGTGGAGTGGGCAGGTGCTCTGAGCCTGGATGGGGTCACCTGTGACGCTCACAGCACAGGGGACGGGACGGGCTCCCTTGCCTTGGCTGAGGGCTGGAGCGTGGAGTCTAAAGGCAAAGTTTGGTGGCAGGGCATGAGGGGTGGGGAAGGTTGAGAAGAGGAGTTCTCTGCCTCAGTAAGGCTTTCACTGTGACACTGAAGACAGGTGCTTGGGGGCCAGCAGGGTCGGAGGGGAGGGCTCTAGCCATGGGGGTTCGAGGGATTGAAGTGACCAGTCAACATCAGACTGGTGGAGGACCTTAGCTGCAGGTGACTGAATCCCGCCTCCCTGAGGTGGAAGGGAAACACCCACTCCGCACTCGTGAGGGCGCAGCTTCCCTACTGGTGTTAGCACTGGCTGGTGTTTACGGAGCACTTACTGTCTGCCAGGCTCCATTCTTATAAAAGAATCATTTACAAGTATTCTTTTGTTTACTGCTCACAGAACAGCCACATGGCATAGGAACGATCATCACTGCTTTATAGGTGCAGAGTTCAGGAAGTAAATCACCTGAGGTCATGCTGCTAGTAAATTGGGGAGAATGCAGACCCAGGCAGCCTGGCACCAGAGCCCATCCTAAAGGGCCGTGCTGGCGCTCGGAAGCAGAGGCAAGCCCCAACTCCTGCCTAAGGCAGGGGAGACCCAGCAGGGGCTCTGACTGCAGACTGTGACCTCCGCTGTGTTGATGGTTCCAGGTCGAGGGCAAGAACTCCATCATCCTGACCTTCCGACAGCTCATGGCAGAAGAGGGGCCCTGGGGCCTCATGAAGGGCCTCTCAGCCAGAATCATCTCCGCCACGCCCTCCACCATTGTCATTGTGGTGGGCTACGAGAGCCTCAAGAAGCTCAGCCTGCGACCCGAGCTGGTGGACTCCAGACACTGGTAACCCACGGGGAGAGAGAAGCCTGCGGCCCTCCACACTGCCCCTGGCTGGGGCAGAGGACGGGGGGCCCCTTCTCCAAGTGCCCCCCCACACAGCTAGCCCTGCCCGGGGCCAGGTGCCCTTCCGGGACAGGCACGGAAGCTGAGCTGCTCTGGCTGGAGAGGCGCCCACCGGGATCCCTGCCCCGGTTCTTTTTCATTTTTTTGCCAAATGGCTCCTTCCCTCCCTCAGTCCCTGTACTCCGTCCTGCCCTAAGGAAACCCGTCCTCCCCGCCAGCCCCACTTCACGCCTGCCCTGCCGACCCTTCATCTGACTCTCCCCGTGTCCCTGACATCCTGAGTGGAGCTGTACGCGGGGCTTCCTCACTCCCACTGGTTCTTCCCCCTGAGCCTCCAGCCCCGGTTCTAAGCAGCTGCCGCCAGCCCTTTCCTGCTTCATCTTGTAGGCGTGCTTGTTTGTATTTTGGGCCTGAGCTGCCCACCAGACGACTCTGCTTTTCCCTGCCACTGGGGACAAAGTGCCAGGCACGGTTGCGCAGGGAGTAACAGCCGCAAAAACCTCTGGTTTGCCAGAGCACTCGTCCTCTCTGTGGAGAGTTACTAGGTTGGGGAGAAATGTCGATACTTTATTTTGTGTGTATATATTTTTTTAACATCTGTGAACTAAGCTACTGTCTTCGTCCTGCTAAACACCCATCCTGCGGTCAGAGCCCACCCCCTCCTCAGATAGGTGGAAAATGTAGCTTTTCCCTCCGGCCCAGTTCCCTGTGCCTTCCATGTCCCTCGCGTCCCAGCAGTCCCAGGACATGTGAGTTGGGGCTTCCTCTGGCCCAGATGGCTGCCGTGCTGGGCACAGTTCTCAGTAGGGCAGGCTATCTGGGGCACACAGGGCTTGGAACACTGCCCTGAAGTCAGGTTGAGAGGAGCTGGTTTGGAAAGCAACAAGAGGGTCTGTGTGCCCAGGCCTAGGAGAGGGCATGGTTTCTCAACCCCAGGCAGTCATGACATGACACACACACACCCCAGTCGCTTGGACTCATGGAAATGGACGTTGTCTCCGGATGGGAATCTCTGAGATGTGGAACTGCTTGTTTTTCTTTTCCCCGATGTGAAGTCTTCCTGGGCACCGTACCCGCTAGAAGGCCACTTGGAAGATGGTAAAGAGGGGGTCAGCAAGTCACCTAACATCAGGACCACTGCATTTACCAGCCTGATACTGCCGAGATTACCTGCTGAGCTCAGGAGCTAGAGGATGAGCGCTCCTCCATCCTCACCCTCCCCACTTCAGCTACCAAGCCTGTGTCGCAGGAGGAGGTGCTGCATAAGGAATGAGAAGGCCTATCAATGCCTGCACTTCTCCTTGAGGCATTTGACCTGGATGACCTTCCAGACCTTACTGGTCCCACCCTCTGGGAAAGGCCATGGTGCCCATGTGAAAGGTGCTAGCTACCTGAAGCTTTGCTATTTCTTATGACTGTCCCATCTGTCACCCTGGCCACATCAGAATCTGAAAACCACGTTTCTCTACCTTCAACCACCACCACGGCCCGTCTTGGTCTTTTTATCTTTGAAGGTTATTTTCCCTTTAACTTATTTTTGTCTGTCTCCCCTTGCACTTTATCAAGCGTCCTCCCATTTCTGTCCATAAACGGTGATCCAAAGGGTCGGGCCCACAGATCACTGAATCTTCCTGCCCGTCCCCCCTTTACCCTAAGAACCACCAACGTACGGCAGCCAAGGACCCCTTCTTTCTTGAAGCTCACTCTAGTGATACATCTGGAGACTGGTTTTCTCAGCGCCTTCCCCGCCCAGAGCCTTGTCTTCCGTCCTTCCCCACTTTGGCCCGGTGGGTGCAGCATCACGGGCGGCGGGTCGTCTCCTGCCTCCCGCGGGGGTGCTGCTCCCTCCCAGACGCCCTTCCCTCTGCTTTCTCACGGTGTTGCAGTCGTTCGCTCATTCTCTGTGTGCCTCCCTCCTCCGTCCTCCCTCCTCCCTCCCCCCTCCTCCTTTCCCCCTCTTCCCTCCTCCTGACCCCCTCCCCCCTCCCCCCTCCCACACGCAGTTTGAGGATAATGTGCGCATAGTGCGAGACCCCTGGCCCCTGCTAGTGCACGGGATCGGGGGCAGTGACAGTGCGTAGTGGGGATGGGACCACAGACCAGACCAGCTGGAGGCTGATTTATTGGCCGAAACGGCGCGAGACCTGGGAGACGGGGCACGGCAGGCAAGCTGCTGGGAGCACCCCGGGACGGGAATGGAAATGCCGCGGCGCCGGGCATTTGATCAAATGGACTCTTGTGAATATTAACGGTGGACGTTCACTGTTACACTGTACGAAGTCTCGGAAGTGTAATTAAACGTTTGTATCGAGCCCCTGAGCTTCGGCGCGCGCTTCCTTCGCCGGCCTGCGGGGACGGCACTGGAGCTCCTCCCGGCTCCTCCCCGGTGCACAGCCCCCCGCCTCGGGCACCGGCCCCTCCGCGCCGGGGGCTCGGAGATAGACATTCCGCTGCTTCCAATCGGGGGCGTCCAGTGCCGGGAGCAGCCAATCGGGGGCTGCGGTGGGCGGGGCGGCCGCGCCAGTTAGATTTGGCGGTTCCCTTCAACATGGCGGAAGCCAGTGATGTTAATGCAGGCGGCGGCTGTGAGGAAAACGGGCCCGAGGGGTCGTCCCCGCAATCGGTGCCCCCCGACACGGCCATTTCGAGGATGAAGCTCCTCGACACCACGGTGGACACTTTCCTCCAGAAGCTGGTCGCCGCCGGCAGGTAAGGTGGAGGAAGTGAGGGTTAGGCTGAGAACGTCTCCCAGCGGCAGAGGCCGGGAGGAGCGAGTTGCGCCCGCCGGCGCGGAAATCCCGCGAGACCAGGGCGGTGAACCGACCGGCCGCTCAGTCACGTGGGTCGCGGTGTTGGCGGGGTGGCCGGCGGCGGTGCCTCCCGGAGCTGCGGGCGTCACGTGACGTGTGCGCCCGCCGGGGACGAGGCGCGCCCGGGCCGACCCGCGGGCCGCGGGGGGCGGATGCAGGCGTGGGAGGGAGGCCGGGGTCCGGGGCACGGCCCGGCGTCCGTGAGCGGGGCTGAGCCGCCGGCGCCGCAGCCCCTCAGCCGTGAGACGGCGGCGGGAGGCCCTTTCCCCCGGGGTTGGGGTGGGAATTGTGGTCACTGAGCAGATGCGCGGATGAATCTGATACGATAACGCCTCTTTTTAATGGACCAGTCGCGACGCACACTCGTTATTACGTCAAGGCCCGTCCCGCCCGTGATTGGTTGGTTCTTCCCCGCTCGTTCTTGCCCCCCTCCTCCCTCCTCAGAGCCCCGCCTCTCCGCTGCTCCGTGGCCTCTGTTTAGTCACTTGCTCGCGGACCCGTATTTATCGACCATCTGCCCCGTCCCGGGCCCTGTTCTAGGAGCTGGACGTGGAGCAGTGGTCGGGACAGGGAGGTCCCTGACTTCATGGTGCAGAGAAGAGTCGGGGTCAGGAACTAGGGGGCCGTGGGGAGAGGCCCTGGGCGAGGGCGAGGAAGTCACAGTGGAATGTTTGTTTCCGCGCAAAATACGTGGTTTCGCCGTCTACGTTTTAGGTTTATAGGAAAGATGACTGTGCTGCCTTTTTTCACTCCACGCCATTTTTTTTTAAAAAAGAAGAGCGAACCCTACCCTGTAAGCACAGGTCGCTCAGAGCTTCCCCGGACCTGCCGCCCGCGATACGCACGCGGCGCTCACCCACTGCCTCCCGTGGGCGCCTGGCTCTGCCGGGTGGCTGCCCCCGCGCGCGCGAGAATCTCGGGGGGGTCGGTGACGCAGGGGGACGGGCCCAGCCGGCTGCCCCGGCCGTGTCTTGTCGCGCGGCGCCCCGGGAAAGCTGCGCCCCGCGCCAGCCCCGCGCCGTCTCCGGCGTCTGCCACCCCAACCCCCGCGGCCCCGAAGGCGCGACCGCTGTCCGTCACTTGAATCGGCGTGTTGTTGGTTCGGGTATTTCCTGTGGTGCCTGGGAGTCGTTTGGTTTCCTCTTCTGGGAACTGCCTACTCATTTCCTCCAGCTTTTTATTTTTTTTCTAGACCCCCCCGTTTTTTTTTTTGTTTTTTTTTTTTTTTAGTTGGGGTTTTTATCTTGATTTCCTGGAATTCCTGCTGTGGTCTAGGAATCAACTGCTTGTCGGTTTTAGACTGCAGGAGAGTTCGTTGTCTGTCTGTGAGGTGTTGACTGCGTCTGTAACGTCCTCTGAGGAACAGAAATCTTCAACCAGGTCAAAAAATAACACAGATTGCAGTTTGCGTTTCACACCAGGAGGATAAAGCATAAAGGGGGACCCCCCCAAGCTGGCTGGAGCCCCGTGACGCTCCTTTCCCAGCCTGCAGACTAACTCAGCACTCCTCCGTCATAGTAACTTGTTAAGTGTTGCCTAATGATTTACTTTGTAAGCCCTTCCTCTTCATGTAATTATGCTTTTCCCCCATGGTTTTGTGCTTTTGGGATCTTGCTTCTAGAGGCTACCCCCACACCTAGGTCACAAAGATAATCCCCCATGTTTTCTTCCGTTGGCTATGTTATCATTGTACTCTCTAATCTTCCATCTGCCTGGATTAAGGGGTAAGGTGGTGCTCTCGGCCAGTCTCATTTTTCTAGCTTTCCCAGGCACTGTCACCTAAACAGTTCACCGTCACCCGTCCTCGTTGCTCTCAGGAGCCCCCGTCTGTGGGACGCCTGGGCCTCTCTTCTGCCCCACTCAGCCCTTTGCCTGTCTTTGTGCCAGTGCACTGGGCTCTTAACACCAGGCCTTTGGAACAAACCTTAAATGTGGTACAGACGAACCCCCCTCTTTTCCCCAGCTGTTTTTCCTTTTTATTTTTATAAAAGATTTTATTGGGGAACAGCGTGTACTTCCAGTACTTTTCCAGGTCCAGTTGCTGTCCTTTCAGTCTTAGTTGTGGAGGGCACAGTTCAGCTCCAGGTCTAGTTGCCATTGCTAGTTGCAGGGGGCGCAGCCCACCATCCCTTGCCGGAGTCAAACCATCAACCTCATGGTTGAGAGGACGCGCTCCAACCAACAGAGCCACCCGGGAGCTCAGCTGCAGGTCATTAACTTCATGCAGCTCCCTGGCCCGTGTGGGAATCGAACCGGCAGCCCCATTGCCCAGCGCTCGTGCGCTCTAACCAACTGAGCTACCCGTCCGCTCGGTTTTTCCTTTTAATCTTTAAAGTAAATTTTCTGGTTCCTCAAAATACTCAGCTGCAATTTTGTTGAGATTGTAAAGAACTTACAGATCAACTTAGGGAGAATTGGTTTGGCCAGTGCTCAGTGTTTGTCAAGTGAACATATGAATACAGTTATCCCAATGATATTTTAAACCTTTGTGCTAACATTTATCAAATCAGAATTCTTTTTATTTCTTTTTCAGAAAAAGTGTCCCAATTTCACGTTCTCACTATTAAGTTTCTAGCAGCTTCCAAAAAATCCAAGCAATAAAAGGTTAACCTAAGACCTGGTGACCTAAAGCTGTAACAGATTAATTTCTAAAAGATAACTTTTTAATGCAGTCTGCATCATAAATCAGTTCTCATAAAACAGTGAACGTTTCCGTTTGTTATTTTCCCCTCCCTTTCTCCTTTCTCAGGACGGGCTGCCCAGCGCACACAGCTGGGGAAGGGAGAGGGAGAAAGACCAAAGAGAGAAACATCTCTTAATGAAACGGGCGCGGTGGAGGTGGAGGTGGAGAGCATGAATTTCTGTCACAGTGATCCCCAGCTTCTATTTCTTTTGTTTTGTTTTTCAATTGGGGAATATTGGGGAACAGTGTGTTCTACCAGGACCCATCAGCTCCAGTTGTGGAGGACGCAGCTCCGCTCCAAGTCCAGTTGCTGTCTTTTTCGATCTTAATTGCAGGGGCTGCAGCCCACCATCCCATGGGGGACTTGAACTGGCAGCCTTGTTAAGAGCTCACGCTCTAACCAACTGAGCCGTCTGGTGGCCCCTCCGGAAGCTCAGCTGCAGCTCGTCATCTTCAATCTAGTGGTGGAGGGCGCAGCTCACTGGCCCACGTGGGAATCGAACCGGCAACCTTGTTGTTAAGAGCTCCCACTCGGATCAACTGAGCCACCAGGCCGCCCCAAAGCTTCTATTTGTCTGGATCTCACTCTTCTCTGCCCCATTTCTTTATTGGGACTGAAGCGCCAGTCCCCGCCTGCCCTCTAGTGGACAGTGTGTGACATGGGCGCTCCGTTGTTCCTATGGTGCGGAGGGCAAGCGGGCTCCTTGAGCCCCGCCATGCTGGCTCGTGTTTACTGGTCCAGCCTCCCACCTTTCCCTGCCTGCAGTCTCTTAGCACATAAACCGCCAGACTGACAAATCAACAAATCACCAGAGCTCGATTGGGCTCGATTTTTTTTTTTTAAGTTTTATTAGGGAATATTTGGGGACAGTGTGTTTCTCCAGAGCCCATCAATTTAGTTGTGGACGGCGCAGCTCAGCTCCAAGTCCACTTGCTGTTTTCAATCTTAGTTGCAGAGGGCACAGCCCATCATCCCATATGGGAATTGAACCGGCAACCTTGTTGCTGACAGCTGGCGCTCTGACCACCTGAGCCACCCGGCCGCCCCTCCGGAAGCTCAGCTGCAGCTCCTTGCCTTCAGTCTAGTTGTGGAGGGCGCAGCTCACTGGCCCATGTGGGAATCGAAAAGGCAGCCCTCTTCAGAGCTCCCACTCCAACCAACTGAGCCATCCAGCCGCCCCTGGGCTCGATATTTTGACGTCATTTTTTTTTAAGTTACGTGCTAATTCACAGTGAGCTTTTAGTGCAAGAAATGAAATGCCTTATCACTGAGTTCAAACCAGTGTGGGGGGTGTCAGCGCCTAAGTATGCAAGAGGAAACAGTTGGTTTAAATCAGTGAACGTAGTCATCTTGGTTTTGAAACTTGGTAACTGCAGTTCGTAAAAGCTGCTTTTAATTAATGATAAATGTAGCATGGTGAGGGAGGGGGCACACTACAGCCTTTTCTCTCGCGGGAGCCAGTGGGTTCTTCCTGCAGCTGGCTCCTGTTCTGCACACGTGACTGTCCCCAAGGTGCCTTTTACCGAGCACTTGCCTTCCGCAGGGGAGGACACGTCTCAAGTGTGGGGCGCCCCGGGCCTGAGCGCCCTGCACTTCCCAGGGGCAGGGCTCTGAAGTGGTGGGAGCAGTGGCAGCTCACGGCGTTCAGCACCCCTGCCCTGGGCGTGTGCGAAGCCCTTCCCGTAACCTCATTTAATCCTCTCGGTGGTCATCATTTACGCCGCAGAGGAGGGACTGGGGCTTGCAGAGGGAAGGAAAGTGTCCAGGGCCCTGCAGCTGATGAAGGGTGTGCTGCACTAAACTAGCAATAAGCGTCTCACAGTCCGTGGAAGTCAGGTCACTGTGCTGGGCGCCTGTAGCGTAGATGCCCGGGCTGGGGGTCCACACCCAAAAACCCTGGGGGGAAGGTGAGGAATCGCTTTGCTTTGTGCTCCCTGGCGCTGGCCTCGGCTGGCCGCCTGCCCTCCTTGTCTTTGCAGCATGTGGTCCTTCCCTTTCACTGCATTCTCAGACCCCACGGGGGACAGCAGAGTTCCTGAGCAGCACTGGTGGCGGAGTTTGCCTCACCCCTGCCAGCTGCCCGAACTGAACTGAGAGGTGCCCAGCTCAGGCCCCGCCTGTCATTGGGCTGGGAGGAGGGACAGGATCTTCCACATCCAAGCCAAACCCATTTCAAGCCACAATTACCCGGTTTCAACTTCAGCCCCACTTGCTCAGGCGTCACGCGTCCTCCCACGTCCCTCCGTGCAGCCAGACTGTGTGGCTGCTGGGCCAGCAGCAGAACAACAAGATGCCTGGGGCTCTGCTGAGGGTGAAAGGCCCATTGTCTGTCCTTTGGTGCCTCGGTTTAGCCTCCAGGGTGTACTCAGATCAAATCTGTACCATCCGAAAGGTGAGCGACTGTCACCCTCCCCCAGAGGCGTGCTGCTGAAGGCTCTCCAAGAATAAAGCCACCCCCTCAGCTTAACGATGAGCCCATGGTTTAGGCTCAGCCCCGTAAGCCCCAGCGGCAGCCTCCACAAGTGTCATCACCACACTCACGCGAGGGTCTCTGTCTGCTGCCACGTCTACCGCAGCGCCGGGGGCCGCGCCACCCCCTGCCTGGTGGGTGTCACGGGTACTCAGTGGGCGATCGTGGAAGGGCAGGGCCTGAGAGGCAGAGGAGCGTGTGAGCAAACGGGAGGAGGAAGAGAAGACAGCTGGGAGAGTCATTAACTTCCAGGATTTCTTTGTCCAGCAACAGCCATTGGGAGTGTGCTGGGTACCCTTTGACCTTTCCAGCTACAAGGGATGTGGGTCAGTGCTCTCGGCTGCCATGACAGATGCCTGACTTGAAATGGCGTGAACAATGAGGAAATCTGTTACCTCACTAGCAAGACGATGTCTTTGGAGACCCCCAATTCCTGCCTCTTGCTGCTCAGCCTCCTCCTGAGGGATAAACTATGCCAGGCCAGGGCCCGCAGCCGCTGGGAGCTGGCGGCATCCCCTGGGTACGGTCCCGTCCCAGGGAAAGGGCTCTTTGTAGGAGCAAGGAAACCTCACAGAGGCCACATACCCGTCCTAGGCCAGGCCTGCAAGGCGCCTGGGGTGCCTGAGGTCATCCCAGTGTGGTACCCAGACCAGCAGCACCTGGGAGCTTGATAGAAACAGGGTGGGGCCCAGCGATCTAACAGGTCCTCCTGCTGGTTTAATGGTCAGTAAAGTTTAAGAGTCAGAAATGTGGCTGGATTAATGGTCACCTGGACTCAGCTGGGACTCTGCTGCGGGAAAGCGGGGGCCTGGTAGGCGTGAGCCGTCCCCTGTGACTGGCTGGTGTTGCAGATGAGACGTGTTTCGTCCCTGCCGCTACCCGGGACGATGACAGCCTAGACCCTGTGATGACGAGCGCTGACTGGTGACTGGCCGCGGTTCACTCCCCGCTTTGTCTCCCCCACTCCAGCTACCAGAGATTCACCGACTGTTACAAGTGCTTCTACCAGTTGCAGCCGGAGGTGACACGGCGCATCTACGACAAGTTGGTAACCCAGTTGCAGACATCTATCCGGGTGAGTGGCAAGAAGCCCAGCGGGTACTGGTGGCTTGCGTCCTGCCGCCGGCCTGCCAGCCCCCTGAAGGCAGGGCCCCTACTGTCTGCCCTCTGGGTCCTGCTGTCCCTAGAAGTGTTCGTGTCCAGCAGGCTGCAGTGACAGCTGTCCCTTCAAATGACTGGGTATCCTCAGTGCCCTCTCATTGTCCTGGATGGGAATTGAGTGTTGACATGTTGTGTGCCCACCAGCTCTGTGAGGTCAGCGAGGGCACGGGGGTCACTCTTCTCGTGTCTCCAGCGCCTGGTGCCTGACCCAGAGGGGCGTTTCGCCAGTTGTTGAATTCATGGGACTGTGCACTAGAGGGGACCCAGAAAAGGTCTTTGTCCCTTGGTCCCAGAGGAGAGTGAAACCCCTGCTGTCACAGCCCAGGATGGGTCCGTGTGGTCAGGCCCCAGTGCCCGGTGGGGGTGGCACCGAGGCCCGCTGCAGGCGCTCTCAGTGTTGTCATCTTGGCCTTTCTGCTGTGAAGTCACATGTGGGCAGGTGGGTGTTTGTCTGAGGACACAGCAGCACTGAGCTGGCTCTGACCTGGCCGCGCGCAGTTGGCAGTTTCGCGTGCTTCCGCTCGGGGCTTGTCGGCACCGTCCCGCTTCCTCCTCGCCCTTCAGGAGGAGGTGTCTGACATCAAAGCGGAGGGGAACCTGGAGGCTGTCCTGAACGCCCTGGACACCATTGTGGAAGAAGGCCGAGGCCGCAAGGAGCCAGCCTGGTGAGAGGGGCCGGGGGGACCCCAAACTGTGACACCACGGTGCCCTCTGGGGACAGGAGCCCCAGCAAGCGCGAATCGTCCAGGGCTTTGAGGTGGACTGAGGGGGCCTTCCTGGGGAGGCTGCTGCCGGGCCCCTCTGGCCCGTGGAGAAGGGGCGGGAAGGGTGGGAGGAGGCTGAAGAGCGGGCGTGGGGTCGCGTCCATGAGGCTGGCCCGGGCCCCTGGCTGCTCTGCCACGTGCCCGCTGTCCTGCTGGGGTTGGAGGCAGAATCCTCACCGCTGCGCCCGCCCCGTGCCCTGCCCCCTCCAGGCGCCCCAGTGGGATCCCGGAGAAGGACCTGTGCAGTGTCACCGTGCCCTGCCTCCTGCGCCAGCGGGACGCCCTGCAGCACCGGCTGCAGAGACAGGAGGCTGAGAACAGACAGCTGGCGGACGCCGTCCTGGCTGGGCGCCGGCAGGTGCAGGAGCTGCAGCTACAGGGCCAGGCCCGGTGGCAGGCCTGGCAGGTGGGTGTCCCAGCCCTGCGCTCAGGCCCTGTCCCCTGGTGCAGCAAAGGGGGCAGCAGGCCCGGCGGCTCCATGTCCGAGTGGGGTGATGGGGTGACCCTCTGCAGCCCGGCCGCTGCTCCACGTCTACTTCCTTCACCACACATGCAATGTGGTGGCCTCGGGCTTCCCATTGAAAACATTCTGCATGCAACATGCGTCCTTTCAGGATGGACTGAAGTTTTGGAAGCAGCCAAGGTCACTTGGGGCCCAGTTGGTGAATAAGGGGAAGAGGGTGTTCAGGCGGCTGACAGACGGCACGTGTGGCCGCAGAGTGTGACACGCGTTTGCTTCCTGGCTCACGGTGCGGTTCCAGAAGAGGGTTTCTAGGAGGCCCTGAGCAGTGGCACCCCTCTCCGTTCACCCCTCATGTCACGTCCAGCTTATAGCCAGCTGATGGCTCCCGTCCTGGGGCAGACCCTCCTGTTCCCAGGGGAATGGGCCCCACCTCTACAGCTCCTGGATTCCTCGGACTTCTCTTCCAAGGCCCGGCAGCTGAGCCTCAGGACCCCACCCCGGCCTCAGCAGGGCCCCGAGGCTTGGGCAGCAGCAGGAGGCTCGCTCTGCCCCTCTCGTCCCCACATCACAGACCGGCCCTGGGGGACTGAGGGGCAGCAGCAAGACGACCAAAGCTCCCAGCCTGCTGCTGTCTTGTGGGGTGGCTCCTGCAGCTCAGAGTTGTGTCTTGGGCATTTGTGGGGCCACCCCGCTGAGTCCCCTGGCCAGATGCTGCTATGCTATTGCCACTCCGTCACCATGAGGCCCCAGTCACTCCCCTGTCTGGGCCTTGGCTTCCAAGTTGGCCAAATGCTGACGCCCAGGGCCCTGCTCTCAGGGCCGCCTCTGCCATGGCAGCTCCAGGCCCATCGGCTGATGGCGTGGTCGCTGCTGAGAACCGTGCGGAGCTGCAGAGAGCACGTCTGCACCAGTACCCGTGTCTGGCCCAGTGGAAGTCCACTCGCTACACTCGAGACGTTCCTGTTAGATAGTGCGGTCCTGCCGCCAGCCTGCCAGCGAGACGGAAGGAGACACTTTGGGGGCCCTGGGGAGGCCCTGGCTGGGTGGCTAAGGCACCGGCCTGCCTTAGACACCTGCTGAGGGGGGACTTCTCATGTGCCTGCTGCGCCTGGGGAAGTGGCCCTGGACGGGAGGCCGTGCAGGGGAAGGCTGTGGGTCGTCTCCCCTCCCAGCCTGTCTCTCCGCTCCCATTGATGGCAGGCTCTACACAAAGGACGCAAGGAGCTGGTGGCCGTGCTGAAGGAGCCCGAGTGAGGGAGCCGGCAGGGACCAGGAGCACAATGCGCCTCTGAGATCCGCTGACGCGGTGCCCGGTCCCTAAGCAGTGATGGAATGAGTTGGGGGACCAGCCTGCACAGGCCCCATCACCACTGTGCCTTGGGGCTCCTGGGGGGTCACACACGCGCTACCTTCAGATCCCATCCTGTCGTCTTCTAATGGAGGGGTGACCAGCTCCCACCCTGGGACGCAGGCTCCATGCCTCGCTCCTCTGGGTCCCCCTCCCGTTCCCGAGCCTTCCCTCTGGCCTGGCCTGGGGAACCTACCACTGATTGCCCCCTTGCCGGCCAGCCCCAGGCCCCTGGCCGTGCTCTGCCCACATCCCCACATCCCTAAATAAACTTCCTCCACTACACTGTAATCTGTGTGGACGCGGCTTCCGCTGGGGCGTCTCGCGGCCGCGGCCCCTCCTGGGCTCCCCGGGGTCTCGGCTGTAGTCCAGAGCCTCCAGGCTCGGTGGGATGGCGGGGGTGAAGCCCCTTGTCACAGAAACCAGGACCCTGGGGTTCCCTGAGGTGAGGACCAGCTTCCAGGTGGTGTCCCTGTTCAACCCAGCCCCCCCTTGAATTTGATGGTTTGAATTAATTCTGAGGAGAGTTCCGGGGGGGGGGGGCCTCGCTGCTCACAGAGCAGGTGGGCTTCTGGTTTCCCATGCAGCCTGGGCCAGCGGGTATGGGGGTTTAGCAAGGTGGGAAAAGTGCTTCCTCCAGACCAGTGGGCAGAGGAGAAGGGAGGGGAGGTGGGCAAAACGTTCTTCCCTCGTGAGGTTCTCCCCCTAACTGGAAACAGGCTTCGTTGGGTCTGTGGGAGCCCTGGGGACACTCAGAATTCAGGTGGCCCCTGCTCACCACCCCCTGGCCCCCTGCATCGAGCCCATGGCTCTCCTGTGCCCTGCAGCTGTAGCATGCAAACATGCAGGTGCCCCCTCGCCCCCCACAGGCGCTGGGGTGGGGTGGCGGGTGCTGTTAGGTGAGTGGGCGGGGAGGGGTCACCCTGCCTCCTCTCCAGGCTCAGCTGTGGGACAGGGTTTTTCAGGCTGGATGTTTCCCCTGGAGAACAGGTCCCCAAGGTTGTTCCCACCAGGATCGGGGGTCAGGAGCACTCAAAGGCCCTGGGAGGGGCATGGGATGGGGGTCCCCATCGCACTGACCCCCTTGCCTGCCCCAGACTCAGGCTGTCCTAATCTCTCGCTGGCCCCACCTCTGTTGGCTTTGGGCTACCCAGCCCTTCCTCCTGGCTTGCCGAGACCAGCCGCCCCCACCAGGCCCCGCCAGGCCTGCGGCTGGTCTCGCAGGGTGAATGAGGACACGGCCGGCACTCCCTCCCTGGGGTTTGGCTCCTGCCCACGGCTGACAGTGGAAATCACAGTACGCTGCAATCTGTTAGGCCTCTAGGCCCCCCACACCCATCCCCCGCTGAAGGAGTGGGGGGGCTGGGGCACCCAGAGGCTGGCTGCCTGCCCACCCTGCGCCCTCACTTCCCCGGGGCCTGCCCTAGCTCCAACCACAACATCCTTTGGGGTTTGGCCTGTAGAGCCAGGCGGATGACCCCCAAATAGCCCTGGCAGAGTCCCCCGTGACCCGCCTGCACCGTGGTCAGCCCCCCGCCCAGCCTTTGGGGTCCAGCCCGGAGGGTATAAATGTAGCTGGAGGCTGCGGGCAGGCCAGCTGAATCCCAGCAGCCGCCGCGGAGACATCATGAGGCCCCTGATGACTGTCGCCCTGCTGGCCCTGGCCGTACTCTGCCTTGCTGGCCAGGCAGGTGAGTGTCCCCCACTCCACCCGCCCGAGGAGGAGGGGGCTGCGAGGGGAGAGTGCCTGGCCTCCCCAACAGCCCTCCCTCAGGCTCAGCCCTGTGGGCCCCCAGCTGCCAGAGGCAGGAGAGGGGCCTGGGCGTGAGCAGGGCTGAACCAGGCTGCTTTCCTTTGCAGGTGCAAAGCCCAGCCGTGCAGAGTCCCGCCGAGGAGCAGGTAGGACGCAGGCCTGATGGCGGCCGTGTGCCCATCACCCGAAGGTGCTGCCCACCCCTGTCCCCAGCCGCAGCCCTCCTGCCAGGCTTTCAGCCCGCTCCCCACCTTGTGCCCCCAAACTGGCAGCTGTCCGACCCCTGGCCTCTCTCTGCAGCCTTCGTGTCCAGGCAGGAGGGCAGTGAGGTGGTCAAGAGACTCCGTCGCTACGTGGACCAGGGGCTGGGGTGAGAGGAAGAGGTGGGAGCATTGGGAGGGGAGGTGGGCCTTCTTCGGGGTGGCAGGGACTGAAGCCGCTGTGTGGGACTCTCAGAGCCCCAGGCCCCTACCCGGACCCCCTGGAGCCCAAGAGGGAGGTGTGCGAGCTCAACCCGGACTGCGACGAGCTGGCGGACCACATCGGCTTCCAGGAGGCGTATGCTCGTTTCTACGGAACCGGAACCGCCTAGAGCGTGCCCCGCCTGCCGCCTGCCCATGGGCGCCGCTGCCTCCCCTCGCCCCTGCCCTACCAGTGTGGGGTCCCCACCGGCCCAGCTACTCCAGAATAAATCCAGAAGAGGAACTGGGGGGCTCCGCCTCTTTGTGCGTCTGGGGGGGCTGCCGGGGGGAGGGGGACGGCGCTGCCAGGGTTGTACGTCCCCAGTCCGAGTGCTTCCCAAAGCGCTGGGTGTTTTTATTTGTACCTGCCTCGCTCCAGAAGCACTGAAGGTGGCTTTCTAAAGTTTAGGGTCCCCGCTCTAGCCCAGCACCCTCCCCCCACCTCAGCCACTGCACTGTCGGTGACACACCAGAAGGCCTGCACGCCCTGCGCGCACAGCAGTGACCAGGACACACTCGGGGCCCAGGCAAAGAGCTGCCAGCAGGCGGCACTGCCTGGTTGGGGGCGGGGGCGACAGTGGGCCCCTCACCCCAGTTAGCAGCGATCAGGGCAGGCCTGGGTTAGTTGTGTTAGTTCGTCCCTGGAGCAGCAGACAGGGGACCTGGTGCAAGCCCCCCCACACCTGCCCATCCCAGTGTCGGCGGGCTCCTGCCTGGACACACGACGTCCCCTCTCAGACCCTCAGCACTTGCCCAGCACCACCAAGCACAGCTCACTGACCCTCCTGCTCTCTGCGCGCCCCCTCCCATCCTCTGCACTCTCCTCAGTCACTCGGTTCCAGGCCCAGAGGCACCCCCACATTTCAGGTCTGGGTCTGGGCTCCTCCCCGGCACCAGGGCCTGGCCCCTGCCTCCCTCCAGGGCAGCCTCAGAGATGGGCTCACTGTTGCTTAGCCTTCGTGTCCCCCTCCAGCGGGGCACCCTGCAGCAGGGGACAGGTACTGGGGGCCCGGAACAGAGAGGCTGAGAAGGCCGCGATGATGAGTAGGTTCCCGGCCACCGCCAAGCCCAGCGTGGCCACCGTGCCCGCCAGGCCCAGCGGGGGGTCCTGCGTGGCCAGCCAGGCTCGACGAGACCCCATGTCAGCCAGCACGGCCTCCAGCTGGAAGTGGGTGCCCAGCACCGCACAGACGTGGAAGAGCTGGTGGCTGTGGCCTGTGGGAGGGTGGGCAGGTCAGGGCACACACCCCATGCCCCAGGCAGCCCTGGCTCACCCGGGGACCCATGGCAGGCAGCCCATCCTCTGGGCCTGCTAGTACTCCAAAATTAGGAAGAAGGAAGGCTGACTCCAGTTACGGGGAGGAGAGAATGAGCGGACGGGCGTGAAACACAAAACCCTTGGCACACAGGCTACTAGTTTTGCCGTCACCCACAAAGTGGAGGGTGGGCCTGGACCCTGAGGTCCCCAGGATGTCCTCTGGCCATAGTGGCCTCTCTGCTCTGGGGAGCTGTCTCTCCGCGCCCCTCCCAGGCCGGGCCTGCTCTCACCGATGTAGTCAAAGCGTCCTGGAGCGAGCCGCTCGGGCAGGTGGGAAGTGAAGAGGAAGCCGGTGAGCAGAGCGCACACGAGGTGGTAGCCGTGGCTGGAGCTCAGCGCCTCCTGCCCACAGCTGTGGCCCCCGCCCCAGCACAGTCCCAGCTGCCGAAGGAAAGGCCGGGCTGAGCAGGAGGGGCTGGGGCAGTGGCCGCGGTGAAGGGGGGCAGCAGGGCCGGGCCGGGACCCAGGGGCCTTACCCGGTAGAAGAGTGGGAGGTTGTCGAACAGGAAGGGGTAGGCGAAGGCGCCGGTGCGGAGGACCTTACTGAGCCCAGGGCTCTCCAGCTCGGGGAACCTGGGGAGCAGGAGGCAAAGCTGGTCACCACGCTGCTGCTGGGGTGAGGCCAGAGGAAGAGGGAAGCCCACGGAGCTCAGTGGCTCTGCGAGCCCTTCATGGGCAGCTGCACTTGACCTCCGTGAATGACCACACCTGTGAAGGGGCTAAAGACGTCCGCCCCTTAGGGGGCTGGAGAACGAAGTGCAGCTACGGTGCTAGCGCCAGGCTCGCGCTGGCTGGCCGGCTTGGGCGATCCCCGGGGCCCTGTCCTGTCCCGCCGCCCTCCCCTTCACCGCGGGCCAAGAACCCACCGGGAGTAACAGGAGAGACCCGTGCACAGGAAGGAGTTGAGTGCGGCGGCGGGCACAAACAGCTGGTGCAGGCGGCCGTGCAGCCAGGAGGCCGGCATGGAGTAGGCGGCATAGGGGAAGGCGCAGCCTGGGGAGCAGGGGGCGCGGCCGGAGCTGAAGCCCTTAGGACGCACCCTTCCCCGCACCCCGCGCCGCCCGCCCCCGCGCCGCCGCCCGCGGGGCTCACCCAGGCTGTAGAGGCTGAGCGCGCCGTAGTCCAGGAAGTAGCAGATGTGGCGCGCGCGGGGCGACATGGAGCTGAAGGTGTGCGCGCAGCACGACGCGAAAGGGTAGAGGCAGGTGGGCAGCAGGAAGACGAGCAGCGGCCAGTGGTAGGGCTCCGCCCGGAAGCCCGGGCCCCCCGCGAGCGCCAGGAGGCGCCACAGGAAATACCTGCGGCGGCGGCACGTGCTCAGCCCGCGCCCCGGCCCGTGCGCGCACCCTCCGGGCGGGGACAGCCCCCCTCACCAGGTGGGCAGGAAGTGAGTCCAGATGTTGACCGTCTCGTTGGTCATCTGGAAGGAGCTGAGGACACAGTCCAAGGCCGAGCTGGTGGGGCGGCGGTAGCCAGACATGATTCCGTCTTCCCAGAACACCTGGGGCCGTGGCGGGCGGGAGAGGGGGTCACTGCGGTGCGGACCCGCCCTCTCCGCCCGCGCTAGGGGAGCAGGCTCGGGGGCCGTGGGCTGGAGGTCCCAGGGGCCCCAAAGCCGACTGCCATCGTAGCACCGGGGCCAGCCCCGGAGCGGAGAGGAGACGCGAGCCAGCGCCAGGGGCCCACACAGGACGGCGGCCGAGCGCGCAGGCCGGGGCTCCGGGAAGGGGGCTCGGAGGAGCACTGTGGCCCGGGGCGCGCCCACTGCACCGGGAGGGGTGGGCGTCAGCCTGCGGGAGCGGCTTCCCCGTCGCTAAGAGCCCCTGCCCGGGTCAGTCCCGGGACAGTGGGTGTCGCAGGGTGCAGCCCTCACCCGGGGGACCTGGTGGACTCGAAGGAGCTGGGGGAGCTTGAGGCTGAGCATGGTGGCCCGGCACCTCCACGTTGACCTAGACACAGAGGGGGGGGCGTGCGGGTCAGGGGTCTGCTCCCGTCCAGGCGCCTGAGCACCAGGTCCGGGCGGGCCGGTCAGCGCCGGGGGCTGTGCGCGCATGCGTGCGCGCGGTACTGGCCGGCACGCGGCTTCCTTCAGGCCGGGGGAGGCTGGCCCGGCCGCCTGACCCCTCCCCATCCCAGCCCGGGGCATCCGGCCAGCCCACCGGGGGCTGCTCGGGCCTCCTCCTCAGTCAGTAGCCCCGGACCCTGGCTCCAGGCCCCCTCCCGCAGTGTGTCCCAGGAGCCTGCCTCGCGGAGGTCCGCCCCGAGAGCTTCAGCCCACCCACCACCAGCGGAAAGCCCTCGGTCCACGGTGCGCGGGGACAGTTCCCGGGGCGCCAGACGCCCGCCCGTGGGGCACGGAGTTAGGGGGACGCCTGGCGCTTCGGGGACTACCCTGTGCCCCTGCTGACCCCATGGCCCTCTCAGCCCCAGACCTGTGTGCTGCGTCCGGTGGCCGCGGCCGCGCGGGCCCTCCCGCAGGCACATTCCTTGGCACAGGCGGAGGGGCGGGGCCCGCTGGGCGGGGAGCCGCCCCCACCTCCCGCGGCCAGAACCTCCAAGCCTCTCCGCGGCCTAGCCCCGCCCCTCTCCCTGCCGCCCGTCGGTCCCCCGAGCCTCTGCTCCTGTCATTCTACAGTTCGGGGACCCTCTGCGCGGGGTGGGTGCTGGGGGCCTGGCTGGGAACAAGACAGACCCACCCGCTCCCTAGTCCTTGCACCCCGGCCGAGCTTTAAGACAGATAGGGCCTCGAAAGGTATCCCCCTGCCCTCCCCAGGAGCAGGATGGGGGTGCTCCCACCCGTGCCGAGTGCTGCCCAGCGACCTGGGGGAGGGCGGGCAGGATGCTGGCTGGGCTCTAGCCCCCTGAGCTCAGGGTCCCTTCCCTTAGCTTAAGGCCTCTGGACTAGAATGTGTGCTGTAGCCTTGTAGGTAGGGGAGGGGCTGCCCCAGCTTGTCCCCCCCCCCCCAACGGGGGCAGAGCCCCAGGTGAGCTTCCTTACCCAGAGCTGGGCTGACGCTCCTAAGCTGGTGGGTCAGCAGGCCCGGGGTGCTCCAGCCGCCAGGCCAGCAGCAGGGAGAGGAAAGTGGCAGGCCAGCCGGCCAGGCCTGGGCGGGGTGTGGGAGACAAAGGGGAGCCAGGGAACAATCCCAGCCTTGTGCCGCCTCCAGGGAGCAGCGCGGGGTGGCCCAGGCCCATTAGCAGGCAGCTCACTCGGCCGCCTGCACACAGCAGCCCCTCCAGCCCGACCCAAGCGGGGATCAGACCGGCCGGCACAGGCTGGGGTGCTAGCCAGGGCTCCGGCTCCCCCAGGCCGGGCTTGTCCCTATCCAGCGTTCCCAGTTGGGGTCGGCTCTGCCTGTGGCTGGGCGGACAATCCCCAATCCCAGGCCTGGACTTCAGAGATCACCCGTCCCTCTGCTTCACTGCCTCCGTCCAGGGCAAAGGCCTCTAGCGTGTTGGCTGGGCCTCAAGGGACCTGCCAGGTTCACTGCCATACACTGGAGGTGCCGGGCCTTGCCGAGGGACAGGCTGAGGACTTGGGCTGGCTTCGAGGCCCACCCCGTATCCCCCGGAGGCCGTTCTGATTCCAGCGGCCCAGCTGGAGACTGCAGACCCGCCCGGAGCTGCAAGCCCTGTTCTCGCTGTCACCCGAAGGCACCAGCTCATCACACATGGCCGAGGGGCTCCACAGGCTGTCACAAAACCACCTCTGGACGGTTGGCTGGAATCGCCAACTTGGGCCTTCAATGGGCCCCTCGCAGGAACCTTTCCAAAGGCCGCTGGTTCTAGCAGGCCGTTCCCACCCCCAAGACTGGACAGACACCAGGACACACGGTGGGCTTCGGGGTCTTTATTATCAAGTGATGCTTGTCTCAGTCCCTGCCAGCTTGTCCCAGGCTGTCTCGGAGGAAGGAGGCAGGAAGCCTGCTCCTGAGAACAGCCTGGGAAGCTGGACTAGCGCTGGGGTGGGGACAGAGCTGAGACCCCCCCAGCCCAGCCCAGCCCAAGGGGGGCCAGGCAATCCTGGCCCAAGTACCACCCACACCCTGCCCACTGCCCTGAGCCAGTCGTGCTCTGCTCCCCAGTCACCTCCATTCCGGAAGCGAGCCCATGCTCGGCTCCACCGCGAGGCTGGGGAAGCCCACGTAGGGGAGCCCCCTGACTGGCCACTTCCAGGGGCCTCTCCGTGATCCAGTCGGGGTGGTGGCCTCACTGTACCCCCTCTCCTCTCACTGGCACCCCCCGTCCCAGCACAGCAGCAAAGAGCACAAAGCGGTGACTGGGACTGTTGGGCACAGGACTCACGAGCACACAGGCCAGTCCGCCTGCGGCCCTTGCTGGGGCCACTCCCCGCCCTGGGAGCTAGCCGGGGGCAGAGGCAGAAGGGGGCGACTGCTACTGGTGCAGCCAGCGCCAGGTCCCTCTTCCTCAAGGGCCCCCAAGGCCCCAGAGCTGCCCAGCCCTCGCAGGGAAATGGGGACAGGTGGTCCTTGAGGGAAGGGTCTGCAGAGCCACCCAGGGATGTGGGGTTACCCACTTCTCCCCCAGGGCTGGCGGCTGCAAACTCCTAGTCCCAACCACCTCGCGTCCTGGGGGAGGGAGGAGGCCCCTTTGCTGTCCCTTCCCCTCAGAGGTCCAAGAACCCTTCCAATGACACGCAGACACCCATGCCTGCCACCTGCCCCTGAGGACAGCAGGGGGTTGAGGCAGGAAGGCTGACTAGGGCCCACAGGCCTCTCCTGCCCCAAGCACCTTCCTCAGTTCCTGACATCGTCTTAGCAACAGGGGACCGCACCCCCGCCGGCTCCGGAGCCCTCCCTCAGCCTGCGTGCTGCGGGCTGCCCTCCTTAGTGCGTGCTGAGTCTGCGTGCGGTGGGGTGACTACAGGTGGTGGTCCTGGCTGCCGGGGAGGGCAGGAAAGATGTGGAGTCAGCCCCACTGCAGGGCCCGGGGCTCAGTCTCAACCAATCTCCTTCCACTGCTTGTAGAAGTCCAGAACGTTCTTGATGTCCACACTGGCGTGTGCAGCGGCCTGCAAAGCTGCCTGTACACAGGGGTGGGACAGACGGGGACAAGCTGAGCTCCTGTCCTTGCGGGAAGGCCGGGGAAAAGGGGTGTGGCAGGGAAGGAGTCCCCTCCCCCGTGACCCACCTGCATCGGGCCTGAGAGCGCGCTGGGGTTGTCCAGTGGAAGGCCGGTGACAATGGTCACCATGCCACTCGGGTCCTCCTCCCCGGCCCCCTGGGCCAGAGTCAGCTGTTTGCAACTGTCCAGGACCTTATAGAGGGCCCTGGTGGGGAGAGGAGGGAGACCAGCAGGCATGAGCTTGGCCGAAACGACAAGCCTCCCAGGACAGAAGTTGGGGACAGGGATGGGGAGAACACCAGCTGAGAGTGACAGACACCAGGCAGCCGGGGCTGCGGGCGGGTCAAGCCAGCACCGGAGATGGGCTATGGGGAGCGGGCTGGCGAGGGCCCAAGCATCTCTGGGCCCTGGGCGGGTTGGCCACCGGTTTCAGAATTCGCTGGCCCTGTCCCGTCCCCTGTGTGTGTGTGTGTGGGGCGGGGGGGCAGAGGCGGGGCTGAAACTACCAGGCATCTGCGTCCTGCCTCTTCAGCTTGTGCCGCTCAAAGCTCTTCCCCACCTCCTTCTGGCAGCGAATGTACCTGCAAAGGACACAGGGGAGTGAAGGGCGGGCGCCCCACACAAAGCCGACCATTGTGGCTCAGGGGCCCGGTTTTAAGAGGAGGGAGGGGGCACGTCTCTCCCATCACTGGGAGCCATTTCGCAGTTTGCTGGCCTCTGAGCCCAGCTCGCTTTCCTCCGATAACATCGAGTCCTGGTCCCTCCCAGGGGGAGGGGCTGGGAGCCAGGAGCAGATGCTTTCCAAGCCACGCTTCTGGGGACAAGGCCCAGACAAGCGGGCTTTGTGCAGCTTCCTGGCCAGGCAAGGCCGGTGGCGGGTGGGGGGGGTCAGCCAGCAGGGAGGCCAGAAAGAGCGGCCTGAATGGGGCCCTCAGCTCACAGTGGGGGGTGGGAAGCCCCCACCGCCTCAGGAAGGCACGCCCGCCCACCCTGCAGACCTGACCTTGTCTGCGTCCCAACCCTAAAGCCAGAGAAACCCCTGTAAAGGTGCCCACGGGACGGGCAAGGGGTGTCCGCTCCCCTGCCCTCTGCACCGTGAGGGAGACAAACAGCAGGTCAGAGATCCCACAGGGTTCCTGACTCTTCAGGTCACTTCTTTTTCAGCACCTAAGACCTGGACTTCGAATTATGTCTTTGGTTCCCCCCAGGCAGTGAGCAAACCTTGAGCAGGGAACCTACCGCTAGTGTGTGTCACGCACAGGTAACGAGGAACACACACCACCTGTGGTCTGGGAGCCAGTCGGGACTCAGCAGGCCTGCACTCACCTGTTTCCTTTTTTAAACTCTGCCTCCAGGTATCGGATCCCATCTCGTGCCCCCGGGTGTTCCTTCTTCAGCAAATCCAGGCCATCGATCACTGGTGTGCAAGGTGGGGTGGGGAAGGACAGAACAGGTGAGCTCAGACTGCGGTGACCAGGGCTCTGCAGGGGACCTGTGCTCGCCCAGGCCTGTGGGACAAGAAGGCCGGTGGCTCCCACAGGGCGCCCGGTCCTTCCAAAGTGAGCTGCCAGCCACGTGCTGGGCAGTTTCCCAAGTACTTTCTTTCCCGGAGATCTGCCACGTTTCTCCAACTGTCCTGAGTCAGGGATTGAGCGGGTCAGCAGACCGTCGTGCCATTTCATGGACAAAGTGGCTGCGCTTCATAGGAGCAAGGACTCGCCCAAGGCCGCTGTGTGAACGGCCCCAGAGAAGGGTCCCAGCCTAAGGCCAGAGTGTCAGCCACTCCGCCTGTCCCCCCACCTCCCCAATGTGCTCACCTGTCCTTGGGATGATGACAATGAAGCGGCCACTGGTGGCCAGCTGGCGGATGACAGGCAGGTGCTGGCAGAGGGCCTGGGTGTCGGGGACCAGGTAGGGGGACATGGCTGTCTGGGCCTCGGGCTGCTGCAGGCTCCCCTCCAGCTGAGACACCTCGAGCTGGTGAGAGAAGGCAGCGGCTGGAGCAGCCGGGTGGGGCGGGTGGGGCTCAAGGGGGCTCCTATGGGGCTCTTCCCGCTGCCAAGGGGTACAGGGGTAGAAACAAGGCTTAAGGGAACAAGACAAGGAACAGAGAAGTGGAGGCAGAAGAGGACGCCTGGGCTCCACGGAGAATGGGCGTAGGGACCAAGACCTGAGAGGCCAGGAAGGGACCTGGGCCAGGAGGGGGCGGGGCTGGGCTGAGGGGGCGGGGCCGAGCAGAGGGCGGGGCTGAGCGGGGGGCGGGGCTGAGCGGGCCGGGCTCGGCCTGGCCTTTAGGCAATAAAGGTAAGAGCAGGAGGGGCATCTGGGTCTGCCACCCGTCCTACCTGAAGTCGTCCTACCTGAAGTCGTAGCTGGGCCATGTCTCTCATCAGCCTGTTCCTCCGAGCTTCCTCCTGTGCCTGTGAGGGGAAAATCAGCGCTGAGCTCGGGCTGGGCCAACTTGCTGTGGTCACACTCCTTTCCCCAGCAAACCAGACGGAGAAATTCTGGGCACTGAAGTAGACTTGGCCCTATTCAGCCAGCCCCCTAGCGGCCTGGTGTCTAGCACACCAACCCTCAGCCCTGCGCTGCTTTTCCTCCGTCTCTGGATGAGGCTGAATTCCTCAACACAGTGGACAGGGAGGGCTTCCAGGTGGGGACGTACCTACAGGACATGGGAGGCCAGTGCAGGCTGTGACAAGTGAGTGGCACCGCCATCGGGGTGGTGCTTTAAAATGAGAATGTGGAGGTGCCACCTTGTTGTGAGCATGAGGCCACCGGCAGAGCCCCTTAGAGGGACACTATAGAATAACTAATACTCTTCAGAGAGACCGAGGGACTGTCACGGGCTGAAGGGCACTAACTAAGGACACACAGCCAGAGGCAGGCGGGACCCTGGCAGAGGAAACAGCCGGCAGTGGGGAAACCAGTGCGGTGCCCTGCCGTCCCCTCTCCCTGGTTCTCACCCTCACACACCGGCTGTGCGAGGTCCACCCCCATCCTGCACACTGCCGTGTCCCCTTCAGTTATCTTGGCCGAGGGAGGGAGGCATGGCCACCGTCCCCGGGGGCCCACTGCCCCACAGCCCTGGGCAGGCCAGCAAGGATGTGCAGTGCCCTCTTCTCACTGCATGAAGCCAGCCCAGAAATCTTCCTTTTCAGCTGGAATTGGAGTCCTGAGCCCATGTTCCAGAGAGGGGCTGGGGCACTAGGGTAAGTATCCCAGAGACCCACGCAAGTGCGTGGGGTCCACCTGGGCCCAGGAGCAGCAGCTGCTACCCAGGCTCTGCTACCGCTGGCCCCGCAGTTAGAGACGTGGGCCGGCGTGCTCCTTGGGGACCCCGAGGTCTTGCAGGGGAGAGACGCTGGACCCCAAGCAGGAGCAGCAGCCTCGGGCGCCCACCTGCCCTGCTGAGCCCTCTCCTCTGTCACCCTGCACTTCCTCGTCTGTAAAACGAGGGTGTCAGCACCACCTCACAGGGCTGCTGCGAGAGTGAAATGACATGTCCGTGCAAACCAGGCTTGACAAACAGAACTCTCGGTGACAGATGAGAGGAGCAGCCCCAGCAGACCATGGCCACCTTGGCCTGTGCTGTCCAGCACCACACAGGTACCCCTGTGAGGGCTTCGCAGGTACCCCTGCCCCCAGGAGGAGTCAAGAACTTCAGGCTGGGGGAATGCCTCCAAAACCTCTTGCACTTTTGCAGCCCTGTGACTAACTTCCCCATGATTTTTGTAACCCCGTGTTTTTCCCTACAGAACAATAAAGGCCTTAACACAAAAGGTTTTTTAACAAAATGTCCTTGCTTTTAAGACAGCCAGGAAGGGGGTTTCTGGGGAGACGGTGAAAGGGGTGCTCAGAGAGGGGCGCCCAGGAAGAACACAGGAGGGGACTGGCTTGGGGTTGACAAGCTGGGGCTTGCCGAGCTGCATGCGCTGTGCCTTCGGGTCAGACACCCCCAACACATCGGTGCCAGCTGCGCCCAGGGCTGTGCCAGCCCCACTGCGGAAGCCAGGCTGCTGCCGCCAAGTGTTGGCCTCAGAGAGAAAGGCCCATCTTGTTCGGTCTGCAGCCCCAGCGCCTGGGGTAGCCGGGTCTGAGCAGAGCGACGTGCAGCGAGCGTGAACAGGACTTACTGAACGTACAGGAGCGAGCACAGGCCACACCCTCCTCGCGGGCCTCTGTGGGGACGGACACCAGTGCCCTGCATCCCAGCCTGTCTCCGCCCTCTGAGCACACACCCGAGATCACGTGCCAGGCACTGGATGGGCACTCACTCACTCTATTGTCACGACAGTCCCTAAAGCCGATTCTACCGTAGCTGAGCAGGGTAGGTGACTCCTCCGTGCACAGACCAGGAGGTGACAGACCGCCCTCAGCCCCAGCAGTGGACACAGGTCCGGTGCCCGGCTGCCAGGCTGCCTTGCTCGCAGCCCCCCCAGTGCCCGGCCACATCCCATTCCCGCCCGAGCCTGGCCCGGCTCCCGGCGCACGGTGGGTGTCCCGGTGGCTCACCATGCGGAGCTGGGCCTGCGCTTGCTGCAGCAGGCCGTCCTGCTCAGACGGGGCTGCACTCACGAAGATGCGCACGGCCGGGCTGAACTGCAGGACGCTGCCCTGCAGGCGGGCGACGAAGTGGCCGAAGCTGCGGATGCAGCAGACGCGTACGACCGCCTGTGGGGACACGCAAGCGGCCGCTGAGCGAGTGCCTCTGCCAGGGCCCCGCCGCCGCCTCCCGGCCTGCAGTGGGCATGGAGATGCCGAGGCCCAGAGCCGGGCACCGGGCTGGACGGGGTACCTGGCTCCTGCTGCCACCTCCCCACGTCTCAGTTCCTCGTGCAACATGGGGGCAGCACGGCATCAACACCTCCAGCTTACTTAGTCAGTAGAACCTTCCTCCCCATGCAACCCTACGCAGAACCCTCAGACGTCAACCAGACTACAGCCAAGCTGCTCTGGCTGGAAAGGAGGCCAGGGTGGCCTGCTCGCCTCCCCAGCTGCCCCCACATGGCCCATGTGCTGACAGAGTCAAGGCTGAAAGTCACTGGACCAAGTGGGCAGCATGTTCCCTTCCAGCTCTAACTTTGGCTGCTTCCCATTCAGCTCAGAGGAGGCTGGGCCCACAGCAGAAAAGATGGAAGATTTCAAAGCCCTAATAACCCACATGCTCTGGTTCCTACAAAAGGGGCCTAAAGAGCGAGGCTTGTTCTACAACAGCAGACCCACACAGGGCAGCCACCCTGCCAAGAAGGAAGGAAGCTCAGACGGCTCTGGGAGCGAAAGGACGCACAGCCTGCAGCCCGAGGGGAGGCCGCCTGAGCCTGAGCCGGCTCTGCTGCCGTCGGACTGACAGCAGCGCCTGGCCCGACACACCAGGGCCTCACCTCCTCTAAGGTGCTGAGCAGCGGCCGTTCCGAGCCAAAGTGAAAGCGCCGGTGGGCAGCCCGCAGGGGAGGCAGATTCCGAAGGGCCGTGTCCTCTGGGAGCAGTAGGCTAGAGGGGGCGTCAGGCAGTTCACAGCCCTCAAGGAAATCCTGGACCTCGGGACACAGGGCCAGGCCTGGGGAGAAAGAGGACCCTTGAGACCATGCCCTGGGGGAGGCCCCAGGCTGAAGAGACAGAATGGGGAGGGATGGAGGGAGGAAAAGAAAGGGAGACACACGGGGCCGCCAGGCGGAGCTCGGGAAGCGTGGAGCAGGACGGCCGGGGGAGCAGGGCAGGTGGGGAGGCCAGGACTGGGAAGGCCCCCGACCGCAGGGCAATCACATTGGATGGTAGTGAGGAGGGGCCCCAGACAGAGGAATGAACAGCCCTGGGTGGGACATGGAGGTTTCCAGCTCTGGACGTCAAGGACGATTCCCCCCGAGCAGGGCACCAGCGCGGCACCAGCGCCTGGGGCTGGCTTTCAGGCCGCTGCTCAGCCACTGCACTGCCTCCCCTGGGAGCACCCCCGCAGGCCAGGCCACCTGCCCACGTGGGGCGTTGTTGGGGTGAGAAACCCGAGAGGCCAAGGCCACAATGACCGCTGTGTGTGGCAGGCTGGGTGGTGAATGCCATTAACCTCCTTACCCCGAGGGCCAGGTCACCAGGAAGGGGGACAGGCTCCGTGGGGCCAATGAGGGCAGGGAGGAGAGCAGTGCCACGGCCGCACGCACTCACCAGACTCCTGGAGCTCGCCAGCCGCTGGTAACAGGTTCAGCAACACAGACAGGCGGTTCCACAGACTCTGAGAGCTCTGGGTGGGGGAGGGGACAGCACAGGGTGACGGTGAGCCAGAGCACTACACTTGGGGGCCTAGGGCCCTGGTCACCAGCCTAGAGGGACAGATAGAAAGTGAACAACAGAGGTCCGGGGGCAGTGGGGAACCTGGGGACAGGGGGCCGGTCCAGTGAGGGAGGAGGGCAGCCTTCAGCATCAGCACAAGGCCTCCCAGAAAGAGGAGGCGTGGCCACAGCAGGGACTGTCCTGACCTTGGTGGTGGCCTCTCCCCGCGGAGCCCCGTTTCCTCTCCGCCCTCCATGCCCACGGCTCCGTCTTAGCACGCTCCCCAATGACTAAGTGCGTGAGTAACTAGACTGTCACCACCACGAGCACACACCCAAGGGCGTGCCTGGCCCTGAACACTGTCACCTAGGGAAGGGGACGACCGCGGGAGAAGGGGCCTCCACACAGGGCAGGTGTGCTCCTGGGGGAGAAACACTGAAACAAGCCTCTCGGCGCCAGAAGCTCCCCCTGAAAGCCCGGACCTGGGGAGAAGGCTGCCATCGCCCAGCCAGAGGCTCAGGCTGTGGACGAGGCACCTCCACGTGGACCGGAAGCCCCAGCGCTCCCCAGACCAGTTGCTGCCATCAGTGCTCAGCGTCCCGTCCTTCCTCGGGACTGAACACACACGCTCAGCAGGACTCCTAAGGGCAGGTGCAACGCCTGGCGCGGGGGGTACAGAGCAGGCCAAGCAGCTCCCTTCCCACCCACACAATTTGCATCGCAGACCAGACTCCTACAGGGCAGAGGTCAAGCCTGCTCTTCCTGGAGAGAGGGGAGCCCAGCGCAGAGCGGTGTGGCGGGAACTGCCGTCCTGGCCAGACCATCCCTGCTGCCGCGCCCCCGCTGGCACCTGCCCAAGGGCAGGGGCCGGAGCGACCCACCTGCGCACACACGATGATGAGGTCGGGGTTGGTCCGCAGCCAGTCCAGGAAGACTTTGACGGCAGGGAGCAGGCCTTCGGCCACAAGTACCTGCAGCTTCTCCCGGACGCTGTGCTCATTCCGACAGGAGCGCCCGCTGGACCCACTGCCCTCGGACTCAGAGCTGTCCTCCGAGGCTGGGGTGGGGACAGGGCACCAGGCTAAGCAACCAAGGGCACGTGGTGACAGCTCGGCTGTGCACAGGCGAGCGTGCCCGCCCTGCCCCGACTGCTGAGCTCTCGGGGGGAAGATGGGATCCCCTCCGACCCTGGCCCCGTTTCTCCAGGCCCACTAGCGTCTAACTGGTGACTTAAGCAAAGAGCCTGGCGCCGTTTTCAAACACGATTCTCTCAGACGTGTGCTGACGTGTGAGGCTGCCCTCCAGCTGTGTTTCCCGGGGCGGGAAGGCAGGGCAGGCCGGAGGGGCCACAGGGGCAGGAGGCGGCAACAGGTACAGGAGCCACTTCCAGCTCCCGGCTCCTCTGTCCCACGGCTCAGAACACAGCAGGCCGCCCCACCTCCGAGCACCAGCCTCATGTCTTCTATTCATTCACTACTTCCTAAGTGCCCCACTCCCTGCGCCAGGCGCTGAGGCCAAAACAGGCTGTCCTGCCCTCAAGAGGCTCACAGGCTAGCTGGGGAGACAGACAAGCCACACGTTCACGTGACTGGGAAAGGGCTGGAAGCCGGGATGTGCTGAGGCTGTGGGAGCCCAGAGGAAGGGACAGTCACCTTGCCCCGGAAGTCCCAGGCAAAGTGACTTGTCAGCTAAAATCTACAGGGCAAGTAAGAATCAGCAAGCGGCAGGCTCGGGGCGAGAGAAGTGTGACCAGGGCTGTGCCAGGCACAGCGGTGAGCGACAAGGCCACACAGAGGCTCCGCCAAAGCTGGCTGCCGGCGACGGGTGCCCCCTCCTCAGGGAGGAATCTTACTCCGACCCACCTGCCCTGGCTGCTGCTGGCTTTTCTAGCTCAGGAGCTATGGGACCTGGGAGGGCCCCGGGGAGCACGTCGTGTGGGGAGGCAGCCCCACACCCACTGGGCGGGGTGCAGGGGAGGACCGAAACCAGGAAACCAGGAGAGCAGGACGGCTGGGAGCTGGGGAGGACGGCGGGGTCGGAGGCCCAGTACCTGGGTCTGCAGGCTTGTCCACATCCCCATTGACACAGGGCGAGCGCGGCTCGGAGGGCTGCAGCCCCAGGGAGCTGAAGCTGGGCGCCAGCCGGAAGCAGCGCTTGGGCTGGAACATCTGTGTGGACATGGCTCGCAGGCTGCTGGCGATGCTCGCCTCGCTGGGGCCCACGGGGCCGTTCATGGCCTCAGGAGCCTCGGGCCCAGCCCGCGGGGGTTCCAGGGCTGGGGACCGTGTCCCCTCCTCGTCCCCCATGTCTTCCAGGTCCGATCGGGACTCCTGGCTGTTCATTTCCGAGTCTGTCTCGGCATCGAAGGCCGTGCCCCCGCCTTCGAGGCTCTTGTCCGAGCCGCTGTCGGAACCCTCGCTGGCCCGGGCCGAATCGCGGCTCGAGTCAGAGTCAAAGCCCTCACTCAGGTCACTGTCGTCACCGGCTTTGGGCAGATGGCGGCGGCGACGGAGGCAGGACAGGCGGGAGAACTTCCGGCTCCTTCTGAGCTCGCCCGCTTGAGGAGCTGCGGGAGGGGGCTCGGCCCCTGGGCCATCTTCCTTCTCCAAGGGTTCTTTGCCCTCTGGCTCGTCTGTGTTTGAAAGAGGCTGATCAGAAAGCTGGAAAGTGCCCCGACCCTGCGTGCGAGCCCACCCTGCCCGGCCCGCCCACCCCCCCACCCCCGATTCCCCACCCCCGCCCCACACACACCTGGGCCATCACTCTGCAAAGCAGGGACCGGGTTCTCGCCATCCTCCAGCTCCGCCTGCAGCCGCATGTTGACATGGTTGACCAGGTGGGAGAAGAGGGCCAGCGTGAAAGCGATGGCCGCGCTGTACTGCTTGGACCCTAGAGCCAGGGGAGAAGGTGTCAGGGCCTGGCCTGAGGACGACGCACCCTCAGCGTTAAGGCCACACCTGTCCTGGCTCTGCCGCCCACGCGCCAGCTCGTGGTGCTTCCTCAGCACGCTCCCGCCCGCCTCATCTGCCCTGGCTTTGACACGGGCCCGTCCCCAAACCCCAGCACCTCCACATCCAACTGGCTCCACACACACCCGCCAGCGGGGTCTGCAGAGCGGACCCTTGTATCCACCCAGGCAGGCCTGGCCGGGCATTTGTGGGAGGGGGAGGAGGGGACGCAGTGGGCCGCTGCCTTTGTTCATTCACCGGCAGCTCCATCGTGGCGAAGGTCCTGGGCCCTGGCCCTGCCTGCCCACAGCCAGTAGGGCCGCAGCAGCGAGGCTCCCAGAAGCCAGGGGTGGCAGAGAGGCACCGGGGAGAGGTACCTGCTCTCTTGAGGCTATGCACGCCCATAAGGCAGATGAGCACCATCTGAAAGATGAGAAGGTCCGGGAGGAACGCATATCCACTCTCGTGCTCCTCATCTTCCTCACTGGCCAGGCTGAGGTTAGGTGACGAGGGCAGGTAGAAGAGACAGAGGTTGAAGTCCTCCAGGACCGACTGGCAAAGTGATGTCAGCTCTGAGTCCACAGAGCTAGGGAGGGGTGGGAGTAACAGGGGGTCAGTGATGGAGGCGGGGGTGGGCGAGAGGACAGGGATATGGGATTCAGAACAAGAGTATGGGGTCCTACGGGGAGACCAGAGCGCAGCAGGGGGACGCGGGGCTGATCCCCAAAGCACACAGGACAGCAGGGGGAGGGCAGGCGCGGAGAGGCGCGGCGGTGCTCCTCCCGCTCAGCCGCTCCTTCCACGTCCAGTGAGAGCCCACTCTGTGCCAGAGGAGAGCTGCCCGGAGAACGGGCACAGCACCCTTGGGCGAGACGGGGAGGGATGTCAAGACAAGCTAAGTGGTTGGAAGAGGTGCGCCCGAGAAACAGGAGCTGGCAGCCCGTCTCTGCTTGGCCCCTGGCCCCCAGATGGTGGCTGACCCCAGACCCCACTCACCTGCTCTGGGGCTGCAGCAGGCTTTGCAGATACATAAAGCTCACCAGCAACCGCTTAATGTCTTTGCATCTGCAATGAGGAGCCCAGAGGACAGTGAGTGGCCCGAGTCCCTGGATGCCACGGCACCAACTGCACAAGAGGGGCTGCTCCCTCCCACAGCCTCACCGCTTCCTGCTGGGGGACAGCTTCCGGGTCTCGCACTTCTTCAGCTGGTGGTACATTTTGGCAGCTTTGTCATACAGCCGCTTGAGGTTCCCACTGGCCCCCTCAAAGGACACTTCCGACTGGATGCTGCAGGACACAGAGGCGGGCTGCTGAGTCTTGGCAGGGCAGACGGGGGGAGGGGAAATGTCGGGGGCCCTGCCAGGGCTCTGGGAACAAGGCTGCCATAGGTAGGGCTGCCCCAGCCGCCCCTCCCACACACACTCGGGTGGAAGCCCTCTCCCGAGAAAACACACAGCGACCTCCAGATTCATCAGTGAAGATGACGCCTGCATCTCCTGCGCATCTAGAAATGAGAAAAGCAATCCTACTCTGTTACAACTTAAGTTAGTCACCAGCCCTGAAATACTCTTCTTCTTCTTCAGTCACTAGCACTTAGTAGGCAGCGTTTAACAAGCACCTACTCTGTGCGAGGACATGGACATACGCTATTTCAGCTGCGCCTCGCAACAGTCATTCAAACGCAAATATGTCCTGAGCGCCCACTGTGTCAGGCCCTGTACCCACTACCGTCCACATACACAGATGAGGAAACGGGGCCCGGGACAGCGAGCACATTGTCCGGGTCACACAGCTAACACAGGGGAGAGCTAGGCTGCCCCCCAAGTCTGGCTCCTCCGTAACAGTGCGCTGTACTTTTAAACCTTTTCTTTTCAACAACCTTTTAGTTATGAAAAGCAAGGTATAGAAAAGAAGAAATAGGGCGGCCCGGTGGCTCAGGCAGTTAAAGCTCCGTGCTCCTAACTCCGAAGGCTGCCGGTTCGATTCCCACATGGGCCAGTGGGCTCTCAACCACAAGGTTGCTGGTCTTGACTCCCGCAAGGGATGGTGGGCTGCGCCCCCTGCAACAGCAACTGGACCTGGAGCTGAGCTGCGCCCTCCACAACTAAGATTGAAAGGACAACTTGAAGCTGAATGGCACCCTCCGCAACTAAAATTGAAAGGACAACAACTTGACTTGGAGAAAAGTCCTGGAAGTACACACTTGTTCCCCAATAAAGTCCTGTTCCCCTTCCCCAATAAAATCTTTAAAAAAGAAAAAAAGAAAAAAAAGAAGAAGAAATACGTCTCTGGTGAATTAAAGGTAGCCACAAATTCTTGGGTATTCCTTCCACTGAGAGTGGGCTGTCTCCTGGGACCTTTAAGTCTTGGGGAGGGGGGTTGGGGGGGACCACACAACTGCTTTGACCAGCAGGATATTATACAAGTGATTCTGCCAGTTTCCAGGCCCAGGTCTTAGGAGACTGGCAGATTCTACTCCCAAGGCTCCCAGGTCACTATGTACTGGGTGTGTGTGTGTGTGTGTGTGTGTGTGTGTGTGTGTCTTCGTCACCATGTCAGAAGGCCGTCTGCCCTGAGGAAGAGGCCACAGGGGGAGACTGAGACCAGTGACAGGGTCCAGCTGAGACCTCCAGGGCTGCTGAGTCCCAGTGACTAACCCCAGGCGGTGCCACCAGGAGAGCGGCCCCACGGAGCCCTGCCAGACGCCTGAGCCCCAGACCACGAGACAGGCGAGTTAGGTCGCAGGGTAGGACTTATGCGTAGCGGGTACCCCCCGAACGGGGATATGCTGGACTCTTAGGAAATGACTCACCCTAAATCATGGTATGAATGTGATGGGGGGGTCCAGGACAAGCCACATGAGTGGTGGGAAAGCCCGGTAACTGGACTGAGAGGTAAATACAGCGACAAGAGGGGCCACTCTGTACTGATCAGAAAAGATGGGGCACACTGGGAGCGAACACCCCACTCATAGGGACCAGGTTTCCTTAACCAGGTGAGCCCAGGATCGTGGGATCCTGGGCAGAACCCAGCGTTTTTTGTTCCACTCTGACCACCTAAGCAAACAAGACCACCTCGTCCCTTTGCTCAGAGAAGTCCAACTCACGATACAACCTCTTCTGAGAATGACGTCGTCCTCACATAGGCATGAGCCCTGATCAGGGGCCGACAGTGTGTCTCCCAGCTCCCCTGGCCATTCTTGGTCACCATCAGGCAATCAATAGCACCCCAGTTCACCTGTCAGTCTCATGTGCATGTGGTGATGGGAATTCAGTGCCCTAAGCCTCTTCAACTTCGGGTGCCCTGAAAAATATGCTTCTTCTCCCCAGAGCTGAGTGTCAGATTGGGGAAGCTATGACCCGCCTGCTGTTACGCTGGCCCCCCACATTGTCATCCCCTCGAGACACTAAAGCTCTACAATCCGAGGTTCTGGTCAGAGGCTACTCTGGTAACATTTTCTCAACTCTCAAACTGATTTTCTCCTTCAACACAGCCATCCTGTATTTTGCATGAGATAGCGGACAGCCATGTCAGCTAACCACGTGCCTACAAATGCAGATGGCTGTGTAAACAGCAGCAGGGCTATGTGGGAAGGGACCCCTCAATCTTAGCCTTCCCCTCCCTACTTCAGCCAAGAGCTGGCAAAGGGAGGGAGGGAAGAGAGAAAGGAGTAGGGACACGAGCGCAGGGCTGGGGCGAGCCAAGCACCCCAGTACTCACCAGCGCAGGTAGCAGTACATGGCTTCCACGCTGTAGTACTTGCTGCCGGCGAGTGTGCCCAGCTGGTTGAAGGGCATTCCTGGAGAGAAAGAGAAGCCCCCCGGCTGGAGCCACAGACGCACCGGAAGCTGCCAGGCCTGACCACAGCGCGGCATCAGAGAACCCGTGGGGAGCGGAGCTGGGGCTGCGGCCACAGACTCCCCTCCGATCAGTCTGTTCCCGCCCGGCCGCCAAGGACTGCAGCTCTGATGGGCGCCATTCCTTCAGCGGCAGCTGTGGCTCCCTCACGGGGGACAGCTGCTCGGGGCTGTCCTGCCCCCAGCTGGGTCCCTCACTCTGAGCGCTCCTTCCTACATGCCGCTCCCATCTGTCCCTGTGACGGAACCCAGTCCCTTCTCTCCCTCAGCTTCCTGTGGGCAGAGGACACCGTCTCCCCCTTCCACACAGACCTCAGCGACAGGGACGCCACCTGTCCCCCCTCCCTTCTGCCTCCCTCCTTCTCCGGCCAGGACTTTCCCCTTTCTCTTCCCCTTCCACCACCTTCCAAGGGTGCATCACAAGGCAGTGACCAGGGGAGAGTCAGGGCGGCCCGCCCGCCACCTCAGGGGAGTCGTCCTCCTGGAAACTGCTGCTGGGCTGCGAGGCCCCAGAGGGGCTGCACTCACCAATCTGGGGGGCCACCGACAGGGCTTGGTAGTAAAACCTCTCAGCCAGCAGCTCGGTGTCCACGCCAGCCAGTTCATTCTGATACCGGGCTGCAGGGGACAGAGGAGGAAGACGCATGGCCCGCGTTTCCGGAGAACCTCCCCTCACCGGGGCGCCCCCTCTGAGGAGCTGTAACAGGAGCCTGGGCAGGAGACACCTGAGCCAGGAAGCGGGCTGCTTGGGCCTCTGGCACAGCCTTTAACCTGCATGGCTGCTGTTCAACTCTCTCCCTCGTGCTAAGTCCAAGATGTGGACTATTTAGCGTTTGTGAAGTAAACAGGCTCTTCTTGGTGATCTCCTCCTGGCGAAGGGAGCTGCAGCAGCACATGCCATTGCTAAGGGCACTCGGGCAGGCGGCTGAGGGAAGCACTGTCTGCGCACACTGCCTGAGGGCCCGGCAGGAGCTAGGGACGGAGGGGACGGAGGCAAGCGCACGGCCTGAGGACCACGCTTGTCTGCCGGGGCCATGGAGAGCGGGAGAGGGTGCTTTTCCACTGAGAAACATTTGTCAGGCAAGAAGTCCTCCCTGAGGCCTGCTTTCACTTCCTCTAGGAGTCCATGGAGAGAACAGAAAAGCCCAAAGGAGGAGAAATTGGTATCTTCCCAAACCACTACTAAGACGCAGTTATCACCCTGACTTTCCCAAAGCTCAGACGTTTTCCTTCTTCCTGTACTCACTGATTCTCCCCAGCTCACGGAAGGGCAATGAAAAGGGGGAACTCTGCTTCAGCAGATGAAATGGAAAGTTATCAGAGGCCAAACCACGCCTCCTGCTCTCCAGTCCCGTAAAGGGTGGTACCTACAATGCAAGCAGCTGGAGCCTGTCCTGCAGCCCCAAACAGAGAAAACAAAAGGTTGACTCTTACACAAATCCCCCAGGTACACCAGACATCGGTGGCATGCCATCTGTGCCCAGTCCATCTCCTTCCCTGAGGCAGACACTGGCTTCTTGCATCCTGAGAGAGAAGGGGACAGATCTGTGAGCCCACGCCTGGTCCCCTACCTGTGGGGAGACACCTTTCCCGGGTGGAGAAAGGAACAAGCCAGGCTGGTCTCGGAACAGCGTCTTATGAGACAGAGCAGACTCCTTCACAGGACAGGAAGGAACTGGATGGGAAGGGCTAGGGTCCTCAACCCAGGACCGCTCCCTGGGGGAAAGTCACATGGACATCATCATAGGGAGGCTTCTAGAAAGGAAGAGGATCTGAGGCCAAAGTGTCAGGACAGTCGCGGGTGCAGGTGTGGAAGCTCCCACATAAGGAGGAAGGTCAGGGTGAGGACGGGATGTGAAGGAGGCCCTGCTCCAGGGACGAGGACCGCAGAGGACGCCGTGGTCGCTGCCTGGAGCTTGCCCGGGACGGAGACAAGGCGTGCTGGTCATGCCCGCGGATGGGGTGCCTGGGTTCACACCTCCGTATAAGTTCAGTCAGAGGAGTATTGGGGGGCAGCTCCCGTGTGCTGGGCCCTGGCCTCGTGTCTTCCAGTGTCACCCTGGCTGGGCCTTGCAGCGACCCTGCGAGGTGGCCATTCACTGTCCCTCTCACCCACTCCCACTGTACAGCTGAGGAAATCGGTCCCACAGTGGGGAAGGTCCAAGGGCAGCCTGGCTCTGGAAACAATCCTCAATTCTACGCCACCTCGCAACCGCTTTCCTGGGTATGCAGCCCCCATGTGAGTGTTTGCTACAGAGACCCCTCTTAGTTAGCTGAATGGAGAAAACATCAGAAGGACAAAAACTGGAGATCCGGGGAAATCAACCTTTGAAGTAAGTAAGGGCCCTTAATCCTTTTTTAGGAGCTGGATCCTTGGGCCATCTGGTATAAAGCCTACGAACGCTGTCTCTGATGAATGCTGTTTTGTTTGAAATGCACAAAATGCAGTGTTGTGCTTCTGTCCAGAGACTGCTTCCAGGCCGTGCAAGGACACAACCCTGCCTCTGAGCTGCACCCATGTACGGGTGAGGGTGGGATGTGGGACTGAGGGGGGAGTGGAGCTGAGGGGGCGGGTCGCGGGGCTGAGGAGGGAGTGGGGCTGAGGGGGGAGTGGGGCTGAGGGGGCGTGGCGTGGCTGGGGGCAGGGTATGCAGAGCAGGAGTTGGAGGAGGGGAGGAACTCTAAAGGGTGGCTGAGCACCCCTAAAGCACCTCCATCTCTGATGCAGTGTCTATGCCCTGGTGAGGGCTGGGCCTAGAGCTGGCGTGTGGGGCGCAGGGCCTGGAGAGCAAGGGTTGGGAGAAGGGGAGGGCATCTAAAGGGTGGCACAGCTTAAGAAAAACCCCCAACCAGAAGCGGAGGCCGAGTGCGGCTGCCAGCACAACAGCTGGGTGGCTGGAGAGACTACCCTATGTTGGAAGAGTGTCCACAATGTCCCCAACATTTCTAAAAATGTCAATACTTTCATCAAACCCTGGGAAACAACCTCTGAAGTTAAAGGAACAGTGCCAACCAAATCCAACTGGGAGAAGAAACAAATGCTCTAGTGCCAGACCTAGTCTAGTTCATTCCATCCGTCCGCAATCCAGACCAACGCAGGCCCGTCTCCCCTTAAGACCTTCACCCGAATGTATACGCTTGTTTGCATAAACCCAAACTGCACGACATCTGTGGGTCTTGCTAGAATCCTGCCCGCCTGGCAGGTCCCAAGCTGCAGGGCCGAGCTGCGGGCCGAGAGGGCCGAAGTGGAGGCCCAGGTGCTGGCTGTTCCAGCCCCTCTGCGAGACGTCACTGACCTATGAGGGGGTCGGTCACATGGGTCCAGTCGATGCAGCACTGCAGCTCCAGCTGGTAGTGGGACTGGATATAGAGGAGGAGATGCTGGTAGAAGCCGATACCTGCGACCAGGTGTGTCCTGTAGGCACATTCCAAGGTGCTCCGGCTGTGGATATGCTGGGACAGGAGGGGAAGGCGTGGCTGACGACAAGCTCGGGGACCGTTCCCCCTCCCTGACCCTTTGCATCTCACGAGGAAATGAACTTCTCTTCTTGGCTCTGGAACTCGCCCCACGTCTCCTCCTCCCTCTCAGGAATCACGTCACACCCTTAGGTCTCCCCATCTGGGTTCAGCATCCCTCCTTCCGCCACCCTCATTCCGCCGGATGCCGCCAGCTCTTCCTGGGCCCCCATGTCCAGCCACGCACGCGCTGGCCCTTCCTTCCTTAGTTGCCCCTCGCTGAGCCCTGGCCTCACCCACCTTCTTGTTGGTCTTGATGAGCTGGATGACCTCGTAGTACACCTTCCTCCACAGCAGCTCCTCGGCCTTCCTCCCATAGTCCACCGGGTGCAGGAACATCAGCTTGACGCACAGCTCACGCAGCCTGCAGGGGCGCAGCAGGCTCGAGGGGCTGCCCAGGCCTCGCAGGGCACCTGCCAACACCCCCCCCACACACTCCCCGGCCTCCTCAGAGACAGGCAGGGTCAGTCAGTGTGACCGGGATGCAGCAGTCCCGGCAGGCACGAGGTGCCCCAAAAGATAGACGGGAGCAGTTAGAATGATAATTAATGACCTGCACTTTCTCCCCTGCAGCCCACCCTCCTTTTCTCTGCCTTTGTGTGCCCTCCTCCTTTCCTTTCATTATCAGTAGGGCCGCTGCCCCAGCTCAAATGGCACCAGTCTACCAATGTGTAAGCTGCAGACGGAGGGAGGGAGCCTGCCTCCTCCTAGGAGGGCCAGACGTCCTAGCCCCTCACTGTACACGGGGGCGGGAGGTGAGAGAACGCGTGTTCATAGGTGACAGGCTTCCTTTTGGGGGAACAGAGGGAGAGGAGCTGTGAGGGCCTGTGGTTTCGTGTCCAGCTTACTTGTTCCGCAGGCTAATGCTCTCTGCTTTGAACACGTCCTGATAAGCGGTTTTGTTGCAAAGAATGAGATCAAGTCGATGCACTGCGTCCACCACGGCCCTGCGGGGAGACCCAGGCCACTGAACCGCGAGCACGGCCCCCCTAGGACGCTCATGCTGAGCCCAGAGGGACGGCGCACGGATCAGGGTGGGGACAGGAAGGCAGCAGGCTGAGCTCTGCACCAAACAAGAGGGACCGTCTCCATCCTCGTGCAGCAGCCGCCCCAGGGGGACAGCTGGCCATGAGGGAGACATTTCCGATGGTCACAACTGGGACGCGGGTGGTACAGGGGGAGGAGTGGCTGGTGGCATTTAGTGGGGGTGCTAGACACCCCCAGTACTCGGGACAGACCACCACAATAACTACCCCACCCAAAACATTGACAGTGCCAAGGACGAGGAACCTGCGACACGGGAAGTGGACTCTCCCAGGGGAAAAAGCACAGGCAGAAAATCTAGGGTTTGAGCCCTGGCTGTGCCTCCCTAACTCTGTAACTTGCGGTAAATCACTCTTTAAGCCTTAGTTACCACACCCACAGCAATGGAGATAATAATATATGCAGCAGAGGCTGTCGTGAGGATGAAATAAAATAACCTATATCCAACGTCGGTCTATGGCGGGCAGTCAACAAGTGAAGGAATGAATGAATGATCACGGAAGGCTTCTTATCTCTGACATAAAGGAGTGGCATTCCTAGCACGGAGTTCTCCTTTGGAATAGTGGGTACGGGAAAGCAGGGTGCGGGTTCCTGAGCTGCTTCATCATAAGGGCTCCTGGATTCTGCTGAACAAACTATTTGCTTAGTACAGAGTGTAGGCTCTGGCTCTAATTCTCACCAGCTATGTGGTCCTGGGCAAAATAGCTATCTAACTTCCTTATGCCTCAGTTCTTCCATCTATAAAATGGGAATAACATTATCACCTATTTTGTGGGGATTAAAGTGGCTAATGCAGAAAGCACTCATGATAGTGGCCCATACACAGCAAATGCCCAGTAAGTCTGACCTTCACCCTTCTTGTTATAAGGCTGAGGAGGAGACACCAGACGCTAAGCGAAAAGGCCAAGGAAATTCGATGGATGGCTAAGATGTTCCAGAGGTAGGTGTCATCTCTGGAAGGGTAAAACCCAGAGGGTGACAGACAGCAGCTGTGACAACAGGTGAATCAGGCACAGCTCTGGACACAAAAGCAACCAGTACCCAGGGAGTGATGATTCCCAGAACAGTCCGGATTGTTCCAGAAGACTGAAACGTGCTGCTGGACTGGGGAAAGTGGGACACAGCAGGCGGGCGCCCTGTGGGGGCTCAGGGCGTACAGTACTAAAAGCTGCCCTATACAGGGCAGAGTGACAGTGAGTGGGATGGTAATCAGGCCTTCTCACAAGCAGTGCTGAGAGCTCAGCATTTCTCCAACCACGCTGGGCTGCCCAGAGGTGGGAGCCAAGCCCTGTAGCCAGCCTGACCCTGGATGCCACAGGCACAGGCAGTCGTCAGGGATTTACTCTATGCCAGCTTAGTCCCCAGGGCAGGGCTTTTCACTTCAGTGCCCTAGACAGATGTGGGCGGGTGTGTGTGTGTGTTTATGGACAGGCTCCAGAGTGCTCCCTCCATTCTAAAGGTTAATAATCACTACTCTGGAAGTTCTAACTGCAAATTCTTAAACCTGTGAGGACGCAGCACTGTATGCTCCATTCCCCAACAGACCATAAGCTCCTCCACTCGACTGTAATCTCCTGTAGAACAAAACACACAAAAACTGTCTTGTGTCTCATTCACTACTGTACTCCCAGGCCTGGAACAGTGTCAAAAAAGAAAAATGTTTTTCCCTCGTGGAGGAAATAGTGCACATGGTTTTTGGTAAATAAAATAAATTAAAATATAACCTCCTTTACTAAAAAAAAAGTTTTTAAGAACTAGTTTGTTGGCCTAATTAATTGGTGCTTGTGTCCCTTTCAGCATCCCTTCTCCAGCTGACTGTCTTCTGAGGGGCTGAAAACATTTCAGACTTTCATTTCTGTAAGCCGTTAGATTGTGGGAAAGTCCCAAATTTACTGAAGCTCAGAGTGACAGTTCCAGTCTCACAACACACTTATGTGGGGCAGAGAAACAAGACCTCCCTGCCCCAGTTCCTTCTCCACCCACCCTTGCTATAATAAATTATAAAAACAGAGACCCGCTGCCTCCGATTCCCACGCTGCTCAAAGCCCACAACCACACAACTGCAGGCAGACTTCCATGGGCACACATGTCAGCCACACATTGGCTTAAGCCAATCAGTCCTGTGCAGGTAGTGGCTTGAGACAAATACGAGATTTGAGAACGATCAGGATGACCAGAGAGCCTTTACCAAGGCTGGAGACAAGTAAGGCATCTTGCAGACACTGCCCACGCTCTGCCTGACAGGCAGCTCTGACACACGTGCCACCTGGGGGCAGCCCACAGTGGGAGCCCAGGGGCTGCGGGACTGGATCACTTTTCTATTTTGGGAGCAGCCCACACTCCCCTGTGTCTGAAGCCCAGCAGGCAGGATGCCCACTCAGCGGAGGAAACGACAACATGCTCTTGACTCTCTCACTGCCAAGCCAGGGCCCAGGGCTCCGAAGGTCGATCTCTCGTGCAAACACTTCTGTTCAACAGAGCCTGAGCCAAAGGAAAACCGCAAGCCTTACTCCCTACCAGAAAGGAGAAAACCCAACTGGAGTCTCCGTGCTTCATTCTACTTCCATCCAGTTCTAGAGCCCATGTGCCCGCTGCCCAAGATCCTTGACCCAGGGCGGGGAGAGCTCGTCCCGGCCGGGTCCCCACAGAGGACTGCAGGGCTACAATGCCGAGGAGCGCGAGGTGCACTGCGGAAATCAGAAACCACGACTGGAGGGAGCCTGGCAAAGGACCGGAGTCACGAGGCTGGGGGGCAGGCGGGAGTCAGGAGTCCCCAGGTGCCCCGCAATGCGCTCCCGTGAACGCAGGACACTGGACTCCAAGTCCTTCACGGCCCTTTCGGTCCAACCGTCCTCCAGCCTCTTTCCTTCCATTCGGAATCCCTAAAACGTGAGCCATCAGGGACTTCAGGGCGTATCAAACCCCAGCGCCTCCGTGTAAGGACGAGCACGCTCAGGCCCAAGGTCACGCCGAGACGCGGCCGGCCGGACCTACCCCGGCTCCGGGTCGCAGTCCTCGGGGTGCTCGTCCCTTCCGGGTTTTCCTCCACCCCCGCCTCCACCCTCCCCTCCCCAGCCCTGCAGCCCTCCAGGCCCCCCCTTTGTTGACCCCCAAACCGCCGCCAGCTGGCCGCCGCGGGGACCCCTCCCTCCACGTGCTTCCTGCCCCCCCCCACCCCGTCTTTCGCTCCGTCCCGGGTGACGGGGCCCCCCACCCGCTCCCTCCAAAGCTGCACCCTCCGCCCGGGCCCGCGCCCCAGCCCGGCCCCCGGGCCCCGCCCGCGGGAGGCCCCGCCCCTCGCTGTCCCCCCACGTCCCTCCGCGGCTGCACTCACGCCCCGGCCCCGCTCACCGGTAAAGCCGCTTGGTGTGGAGCACCTTTGCTTCGGGCTCGCTGCTCTCCCCTGGGGGGGGGCCTTGGCTCATGGTGCCCGGCTCCGGGGGCGGCTTCCGGTCACAGGCCCCCGCCACCCACCGCTACCTCCACCACTGCCGCCTCCGGCCGTAGCCGCCGCCGCCACCGCCGCCGGCCCTGCTCGGCCGCCATCGCTGAGGCGGCTGCCCGCGACTCCTCCTCCGCCGGCCAAATCTCGCGATAGCAGCGGCACAGCGGCGGGCCAGTGGCCGGCTGCTACCAAATCTCGCGAAACTCGTTTTCCCTCCCGGGAAGTTGCCAGAACTAACTCAGGGCAGCCTGGCCTCTTTCCGGCTTCTGCGAGCCCTTGCGAAAAACTTTATTGACAAAGCTGCCGGAGAACGGACAGCGGACCCAGCCAGAAGGGTGAAGCTCAGCGCAACGGGGCAAAGGGGCTCCCGCGAGGAGCTGGCAGCCGATTTTGCTTTGTCCTACGGTGGTCATTTATAATCCATCCTTCTGCCCCTTCACCTCCCCTCACTCCATTTGAGCCGAGTCTCTTTCAGATTACCGTCAGAATTTTTTAGAAAAAACAATTTCACAAAACTCAAATGCCTGAAATATATGGTGATGGAAGGAGAACTGACTCTGGGTAGTGAACACACAATGGGATTTATAGATGGTATAATACAGAATTGTACACCTGAAATCTATGTAATTTCACTAACAATTGTCACCCCAATAAATTAAAAAAAAAACAACCCTCAAATGCCTTTAGTGGCAAGGACCCACAGGAATGAGAAGCCACTCTCTCACTCAGGTTTCTGCCCCCTGGTCGACCCATTGAAAAGATCACCTTGGATTCCTATTGCTCTCTTGACCTTAAACCTAAGGTAAAAAGCAAGGTATTTGGGGCGGGGGGGGGGGGCTGTGTACGCGTTGAAACGGGAACATAAATACCCCGTGTCACTGTGCTGCTGGTTCCAGCCACCATCCTTCTTTCTGTTCCTGAAACTGCCAGCCTTTCTCACTCATTGGCCTTTCACTTGCTGTTCCACTGCCTGCAACACTCACACTCCTCATTTATCTGTGACCCCAAGACCACGAGCTCCTCAAGAGCAGAGCCCTTGCCTGCTATCTTGTTGTCCCTGGAGTCTGTGCCTAGAACAGTGCCTGGCTAATAATAGGTGCTCAGTAAATGTGAATAAATAAGTGTAGAAATTCCATCTTTTTTCTGGGTATTCCAACCTACTCCAAGCACCCTGTGATGCACAAACCCCATGGTCCCCCTCTGTTTTCCTGAGCCAGGAGCCCTACACATGCCCTTTGCCTAGAACACATGCTTACTCCTGTGCCCAGCTGCACCCCCACTTTCAGAAAGGATGACAGGCAACCAACCTCTAAGGCTTTTTCTGTCGGCAGATTCAGCAGGGCGGGGCCTGCCCCTTTAAGCTGGGCCCCACCTGCTCCGGTCAGACTGGTTTGGAGACACAGGTAAAGGGAGGGAGACCAGAGGGATACTTGCAGAGCCAGCAGGGAGCCGGGCAGCTCCTTCCCAGGCACTGTGGGGACTGGGGACCCTGCGTCTCTCTCCAGATGGAAAGTAAGAGGGTGTCATGGGCCCAAATGGCAAGGGGTAGGGAGCCATTGTGGAGGTGGAGGGAGGGGGTGCGCCCCATTAAGAAGCAGAGAGACGGAGAACAGATGGGACGGCAGGGAAGGGAGAGACCGGAGAGGAGGCATGGGGAACAGCCATGATAGGACCTAGAAGTCAGAATGGACAGACCCAGGCCCTCTGCAGATGAATGAGGTGGGCTAGTGAGGAGTTTGGCAACTGCCCATGTCCCCGGACTGGAGACGAAAGAACAGGGTGCACTGCTATGCCAGTTCCTCAGGACAGATTTGTTGGCAAATCACTGGGATCAGTTACCAGGAGGGTTCCAAGCAGGGATCTGCAGGGAAGGCGACGTTTGAAGGTGAAGGGGCAGCTTCTCTGTCTGCAAGGAGGTCCTTAGTGGGACGGCAGCTCTTGGCAAAATTCTAGGCACCTCCTCTCCCTCCCATTCCTGCATGAAGGTGGCCGTGACTCCAGGGGTTTTGGTGGAGGGGAGCAAAAGGCGTGGGTGGGGACTGGCTGAGGCCACAACTGCCAAGACCTATGCCCCCTGACTCACCCGCTCCTGCTGGCTGGCGTTTGATGTCGGAAGGGTGACTCCATTTCAGCTGCTCACGTCTCTTCTTCCTCACTCTGTTTCAACACCTTCCTGCATGCCATGTTCTCCCCAAGGTCCCAGAAGGGGCTCAAGCCCATGGTGCCAATTGCCCTGGAGAGTTCCGATTCTGTCAACCCATCCTAAGGGCCAGAGGACAGAGCTTCTGACAGAGCTTTCCTGTTAACCTCCAGGGTGACACAACCTCACGGTAGACCCCAGAACTGAGGTCCCAGGATGACAGAGCCCGAGACCCTGGCCCTGCTGGAAGTGAAGGGGCCAGAGGCCCAGGAGAAGAGCTCACCCCAAGCCTTGGTCCCCAATGGCCGGCAGCCAGAAGGGGAAAGTGGGGCCGAGCCCCCCGGTGCTGAGCCCTCCAGCGTGGGATCTTCAGCTGGGTCTCCCACAGCTGGAGAGGGGACAGAGGATGGTCTGAACAGCACAGTAAGCGAGGCTGCCACCTTGCCCTGGGGTACTGGCCCCCAGGCCACTGCCCCGTTCCCGGACCCCCCCGGCTGGCGGGACATGGGGCCTGAGCTCCTGGAGTCAGAGCCGCCCGGCAAACCAGAGGAGCTGCGTGACAATGACGTGGACCTGCTGCCCGAGAAGGCGCCACGGGCCTTTGTGCCCATTGACCTGCAGTGCATCGAGCGGCGGCCCCAGGAGGACCTCGCTGTGCGCTGTGAGGCCGGCGAGGCAGAGCGCCGCCGGACCTTCCTGCCCACCCGAGCCACCCCTCCTGAGCCCTCAGAGCGCAAGTGGGCCGAGGCTGTGGTGAGGCCGCCCGGCCGCTCCTGTGGGGGCTGCGGGGGCCACGAGGGGCTGAGGGCTGTGGCCTCCGTGGCAGCTGCCCTGGTCCTCTTCCCCTGCCTGCTGTACGGGGCGTACGCCTTCCTGCCCTTTGATGCCCCTCGGCTGCCCACCATGAGTTCCCGCCTCGTCTACACACTGCGCTGCGGGGTCTTTGCCACCTTCCCCATCGTGCTGGGTGAGCGTGGGCCCTGTGAGAAGGAAGGGGCATCTGGGAGCTGGACTCGAGGGCAGGGCCTGCCTGGCTGGGGAAGAAGTTTCCCTTTACTGAGGCTGGACCCTCGGGGCCTCGCCTCGCTCGCTCTGCCACCCTGTGTGCCTGCCCCTCCCAGGCCCCCAGGCCCCACTGTGGAGACCCATGCCCATGAGCTCTCCACCATGCGCCCTGCCCCCGCTTCCTGCCTCGTGCTCTCTGACCCTGCGTCTCCGTCCCTGCCAGGCCTCCTGGTGTACGGGCTGAGTCTGCTGTGCTTTTCCGCCCTGCGGCCCTTTGGGGAGCCCCGGCGGGAGGTAGAGATCCACCGGCAGTACGTGGCCCAGTCCGTCCAGCTCTTCATCCTCTACTTCTTCAACCTGGCCGTGCTCTCCACCTACCTGCCCCAAGACACCCTCAAACTGCTCCCTCTGCTCACTGGCCTCTTCGCCATCTCCCGGTGAGCTGGGGCTGGGGTGGGGCACAGGGGAGGTGATGGCGCTAGAGGGACCCAGGTGCGTGAATGTGCAGAGCCGGGGTCTGGGGTCCGGGAGCTGTCTGGATCCTGCACTGGCCCAAATGTGCGCCCTGGAAAGGTGAGTCCACTTTCTCCCTTGCACCTTACCTCACCTGGTAGCAGGTGATCAGCTCAAACGTCTTCCCACAGGAAGCCGATTTCGGAGACTCGTATACCATCTAGAACTGGAAGGGCTTCCAGGTGTCATTGCAGCCACCCACCGGTGACACTCTGGTCAGGTAGCCGTTGGCCTCTAGTTGAACACCCCCTGTGACCAAGGGCTCAGTTCTTTATCTGGCAGTCTGTTTTGTTTTTCAAAGGTTCTCGTTATTAGGAAGTTCTTTGTGTTGTGCTAAACACTGTTGCCCTGACCCTGATCTCTGGAATTGCCTAGGACACATTCGGATATTTGACAACAGCTCTGTTCTCCCACTCCAGCACCCTGCTCCCGTGTTTACTTTGCTAAGTGGCCCTGACCCCTTCACTATTCTTCCCTATGGGCAGGAAATTCTCCTGCTGGTCAAATGGGGTGAGGGTGGGGGGCTGGTGAAGGGTATTGGCCTTCGGCTCATACAAAACAAGGCCACGTTAGCTCTCACGGCGGCCTCATTACTCTCATTTAAAATTTAGTCCCATGAAATCCTTAAGGGTGTTTCCATGGGAACTACTGTTAACCCAGAAGGCACCTTTGAATTTCTGAAGCAAAATAAACACAGGTCTTTCCATTTTTGCCCCTAATACATTTCCTTTTGTCACTATCAATATACAATTCCCAGTATCTTTAACTGCTAAAAAAGTCTTCCTATCGAGCTAACATTTGTCTTCCTGTTACTTCTGATTGTAGTCTAGTTGTCCTCTGTCCTCTCAGCCTCCTAACCATCACACAGCCCTGTATTTTCTCCCAGGAGATGTTTCCCGAGATAAATGTTCCTGCACCTTTTGCAACGCCACCTCCCTCTCTGGAGTGCTGGTGTCAGGTAGACGTTGGCTTAGGCGGTAAGACTCTTCAGGGAGCTAAAGACTCAGCGACTGTCTGGTGCAGCTGACCCATTTCCTAGAGAGGAAACGACAGACCCGGGGAATCACAGGGCAGGACTAGAATCCAGGTCTCTTCCCTCCCTCATCCAAGGTGCTTTCTTCTCTACCACGGGCAAGTTCCTTAAGCATTTTGTGTCTCCACTTCATCATCTCTGAACTGGAGTTGTGAGGATTAAATGAGTTAATTCTTGTAGAGTGCGTACAACACTTTGGCGCTTGGTAAGGGTTTGCTGGGAACTTTTATTGTTATTACAACTCGCTGCCTCCTGGGGCAGTAGAGATGCAGCAGGTACTCTTTCTTTCCTCTGTTTAACAGGCAAAAACGGAGGGACACCTCAATTGTGTAACAGTGGTCCTTCACCTATTAGAGGAAGCTGCTGCCCCCCTCCTCCGGGAAGGGGTGTGTATTTTGAGTGGATCTTCCAAGAGGAGACATTTTGCTGTGGGTGACCTGTCCCTGGGGGCTTCAAGCCCTATCGAAGCTGGCTTCCTTACTCTCTTCTTTCCCTCTGCCTGTCTGAAATGGCAGGAGAGGATGTGAGGATTCGGGGGGGCTCAAATCACGCTTTTCCTATTTCCCAGATGGGTGACCTTGGACCAGTCTTACTTAACCCCTTTGGGATCTTAGTTTCTTAATCTGCAAAATGGGAAATAAATACAGTGGAATGTGCTGCAGCTGTAGAAGAATGAGAGAGCTGTTTGTAGATCGATAAAAATAACCTCCAAGATATGTTAAATGGGGAAAAAGTCAATGTGCAGAAGAGTCTAAAGCATATGCTACCAAACTTCAAAAAAGGGGGCAAAGGAAAACATCTTTTTTGCTCCCATATGCATAAAAAAAAAAAATCACTCGCCGTACAAGATACCATAACATTGGATCTGGGGGGGGGGAGTGGAGAGGTGAGGGAAGAGAGCAGGGTGGCTGGGGGTCAGCAGAGGGAAGACGACCCTTTACTACACGCGGTAGCATCGTATTTTGAGCCAGGCGATTGTACCTTGCCTACTCAACATTTTTAGTTAAAATTTGCAAGATAAACAAACAAAAAGACGGAGGGGAACGATAAACGCACTTCAGAGCGATGCGGGGACGTGTCAATGCAACGGTGCCCCAGAGTAACTAGCGAGTGGCTTTAGAAGTAGCGGTCGCGCCCCCCAGCCCCTCGCCCCCGCCTCCCGCCCGCTAGCTGCCCTCTTCTCGCCCGCAGGCTGATATACTGGCTGACCTTCGCCGTGGGCCGCTCCTTCCGAGGCTTTGGCTACGGCCTGACGTTCCTGCCCCTGGTGTCCATGCTGGTGTGGAACCTCTACTACATGTTTGTGGTGGAGCCGGAACGCATGTTCACCGCCACCGAGAGCCGCCTGGACTACCCCGACCACGCCCGCTCCGACTACAGGCCCCGCCCCTGGGGCTGAGCCGCCCCGCCCCCGCCTGCAACCTCCGCGGGAACAACCCGCTGCTGCCCCGGCAGGGTCCCATCCAGTGAGCCTGGACTGTCCCCCGGGCTCCAAGTCGGCGCCGGCCCTCGCCTTTGGAGCCCGGGATAATCCTGAGGGAGGGACGCGAGGAAGGGGTGGACAGCCATGTCCCGTAAGGATGCTGAGGTCACGGGGCTCCGACCGCGGCCACTAGGGCCCACCAGTGCCTGGCTCTGCTCCTCTCCAGCCTCCTGCGAGGCAGACGCACAGCCCAAACCCTGACCATTTCCGTGCGGGTGGTCCAAGCAGAGGGCCTCAAGGAGACTGGCAGTACTGCGCATGCCCAGAGAGAAAGACCGGGCCGATCAAACAGGACTTGCTGGCTGGGTAGAAACCTGCTGGGGGGCCTGGGTTCAGGACCCTCTACGCCGGACCCTCCAGGCCCTGTAGCCTCAGACAAGACCACTACAGCTGCCCCAGCTCAGAGCTGCTGCCTCCTCCCTGCCAACCCCGTAAAGCCCCCTCTCCACACTGCCCGGGAGGGGAGAGGAACCGCCCCCCACGGGTGTCTGAATGTGTGTGTGTGTCCGTGTGTGTGTCCATGTGCACGCATGTGGTGGCTGACAGGAGCTGGAAGGCACAGTGGCCAGCGTTCACCCCATGTGAATATGTGTGTGTAACAATAAATGAGGACCACAGTCTTACTTGGCTCTTTCTTTGTGCTTGCACCCCCACCCGGAGTGTCCCTTCCTTGTGTGATTGATGTTGCACCAGAACCTCCCTGCCCCGTGACGGGGAGGGGCTGGCGGGAGCCTCCGTCCCACGCCAAGACAGAGAACTGGGCCTGGTGAGGAAGGGGGGCCGTACACAGAAACCTGCCTTCCAGGCCCAGCCCTCAGCCCTCTCAGTCCCCGGGACCAGCCCAAGACACTCACACACAGAGACCAGCCCTGTGGAAGAAATAAGTCTATTTCAAGGCCCCCCCAGACAGATAGCCAGTCAGAAGGCCTTGCATTTCAGCCTGCAAGTCCCATTCAAGGGAAATGGGGGCTGAGGAGCAAGGAGGCAACTCCAAGGGCACCCTCCCTCTAGCAATAACCCTGTGCCTGGTCCCTCGCCAGAGTATGAAAGAAACCCCACCTGGTGGTGTCAGGATTTCAGGCTCATCTCTGAGGTTCTGCAGAAAAGCATGATGGGAGGAGGGAATACCTGGCTGGGAACACTGACCCTCAAACTTGCAGAGGTTTGAGGCACAGCAAGGCAGGTCCACTAATGTCCTTCTCTCCAGAGAGTGAGCCTCAATTTATGGGTTGATATTCTGAGTACCGCTTGGGGCCCAGCAGCAGAAACAGGCCCCCTGCCAGCAGCACGAGCCCTGGAGCCCCCAGGGCCACTGCCATGATGCCCAGGACTAGCGGGGACAAGGCATCCATGGGAGGGAAACCCACACCCAGGAGCATCGACCTAGAACAAGCAGAGTGAGAAAGAGACACAGGCTTAGGAGGGGAGGCTGACAGGGCCCAGTGTCCTCCACTTCATCCCCGACCCGGCCCAGGCCCGACTCTCACCAGCTGAGGTAGTGTTGGTCCCAGTAGCCAGGACCTGCAGAAGTCCCAAATGTCAGGTTAAAGGCACAGAAGTTGTTCTGGGACCCAAAGAAGGCTCGGACAATGGGTGACTGGGGAAGGTATGCCAAGGTGGGGTAAAGAGGGGAAACTTGGCAGGGCAGCGATGATTCTCGGCCCCCCTGCTTCTGGGAGAAAGCCACTGGCCGCCACTGCATGAAGCCTGATGGGAGGGAGCCCCAGAGCAGCTGGTCCAACTGGGGAGAAAGGAGACAAGGCAGGGTGAGGAGGACCAACTGTGCAGCCCAACTCTGTCCACCTTCCCCCGTTCCAGACCCCATCTGTCACCATTCGTGCTGAGCACAAGCCTGGTTCTAGAACTCATGGGCGATTTGCACTGGGACCTCAATCTTTCCTCTGTAGGAAGGGCAGTTGGACCGGATGGCGCTGAGTGTATTTCCAGCCCTGATCCTCGGCAAGCCTCCACTCAGCTCCCTCCTCTGGGCCCCTCGGCCCTGGCACGTGCCACCTGCCAGAGCACCGACTCATGCTGCACGGCTGCCTTCGCTCTCCGTCCTCTCCACTGAAGGGGCAGGGACGGGGCCAGGGTCATAAGCATGGCACCCAGCCCGTGCAAAGGCTGAACAGTGTTGCTAAATGGTAAGTGGCTGAAGACTGTCTGAGGTCCCCATGGAGGTCCCTCCTGCATCCCCACCGTCTGCCGCCCCCTGGGAGCCTGACCTGGAAGACTGCAGGTGCGTATTCATCATCAATGGAGTGCTGCTCCCGCATGGAGGGGCAGTCAGGGCCCTGGCCCAGGGTGGCTACCTCCAGCCGGAACAGGGAGCGGTTTCCGCGGGGAATGGCCCCGACCAGGGCCACCTCTAGCTGGCAGGTGTCCGCCGTGTGCAGGAGGCGAGGGGGCTGGGCCGGCCGGCCGGATCCGGAGAAGGCTTGCACCTAGGATGGAAGAGGCCCCGGGTGGCGTAGGCCGACGGACGCCTGTGCTGGAAGGCTGCCCCCTCAGCGACTGCCAGCATCCTAAGCCAGCCTTTCGAGTTCTGGTTCCCCCACACTCTTACCCTGAAAGCCAGGCTGCCATTGGCAAAAGCCCCGGTGGGGTCATGAATGGGGTGGCCTCGAAATGTGGCGCTCAGGGTGGCAGGATCCAGTGAGTCGGTGAGGTTGTTCCAGGACCACTCGGCCAGGCAGTAAGGGGGGTACGGTTTTCCTGGAGGCTCGGCCGCCTCGTCGGAAGTGTTGGTGCTGTCAAACTCAAACAGCTGGTGGGTGGGGTAAGTGGGGGTGGCGTGCTGCAGGCCAGCTTTCTCCTGAGTCACCCCCACACTCACTGCCCCCCCCCCGGGGCTCTTATACCTGACTACTTCCCCCAGCCAGCCTTCAGCTCCTCCCTCTAATATGAGAACCACTCTCCCGTCCCCCTTGGTTCTGCCCAACTGGCTCACCCTGGTGAAGACAAGGGCAGAAGAAAACTGGACGCTGTCCTCGGGGAGCACCACCAGGCCCCCGGCGGGCTCAGGGGACAGCAGGAGGCTCCAGTTGACACTCAGGGCGCTGTGGGGGGTGTTGGTGGCCACCAGGACCACTGCTGGGGGCCCCAGGCTGCTCCACACGTAGTGCAGGGTGGAGTTGGAGCCCACTGCCCGGATATGAAGCAGGTTCTCGGGGGGCCCTGTAGGGTCGGGAATGACCTCCAGAGACACCTGGAGCATGGAGCAGTCAAGACAACAGGGTGAGAGAGGGACACGGGGCACAGGAGAGACTTGGGGGTAGGGGCAGGGGACGTGGGACAGCTGGGGACAGGGTGGGACCTCAGGGGTGCAGACAAGAGAAATCGGGCGGGAGCTCAGGGAATCGTGGTGTCGGGGTGCAGGAACCGGACAGCCAGGGCTGGCCCGACCCGGGGCAGAGCTGAGCGGAAGAAGACGGAGGTCCGCGGGGACCTGGGTCACTCGGGGCTGAGTCAGGGCCCAGCCCTCATCAGAGGACGGGGAGCCCCCACACCGCACTGCTCCACAGTCCGCCCCAGGACCCAAGGCTGCCCCCACCCCCGGGGTGAGGAACTCCTCTCGGGGCAGCCCCCACCCCCGCCCCCGCCCCTTGGTGGCCGTCGAGTCCCACCAGCCCCGGAAGGTAGCACGTCCCGAAGCCCGCACGCTCTCGCCCTCACCTGGCGGGCCTCCTGCCCCCGCAGGCCCAGCGGGGCCGCGGACAGAAGAAGACTCAGGAGGAGCGTGGCGCCAGGGGCACCGCGCCCCCAGCCCCCGCGGGGCTCCTCCCAGCTGCACATGCAGCCGCAGCTTCAGACGGCGGAAGACCCGGGTCATGTGACTGACAGACTCGGCGGACGTCTTTAAAGGGCGGGGCCGTCACTCCAGTTCTTAAAGAGACAGGCTCCTTTCACCCAGATTTAGGCTTGAGCGAGAAGGGGGTCAGAGCGTCCGGAGGCCCTCGCCCCCAGCTGGGCTGGCAAGCGACAGCCCAGACTGGACCGACATGCAGAGCCCCGGCCAACCTCTGCTACGCGACTGGTCGCACTGAACAGTTCGTCACCTGTCAGTGGGCATGACGTCTCCATTCCAGCTCCAGACGGAGCCCAATAAATGACTGATGGGGAAGGCACCGCGAGGAATCGGAAGGGACCCTGTGACGGAGACAGCGCCCCCTGGAAGGTTCTTTTGTTTCTGTCCATTATTGGTATTTATTGAGCCCCCAGGTGGAGCTGAAAAGACACCTCAGAAAACAGGAGGTGAGAGCAAAACGTGTTGTCGAAAGCATCTCACGTCGGGCTGAATGAACAGTGTTGTTCTTGGGCGTTTTTTGCTTATTCTTAAAGTTATCTTCACTAATAAATGCACGTGGTACAAAATTCTTGAGGTGCCACCCCATTGTCCAGCAACTTGGCCCCTTCCCCGAGACAACCGTCGTTCCGCGGTATCCTAAGGTACTCTGCGTGTTCAGGAGTGGGAGCCGTGCACGTGCCCACGTGAAGGCTGCACAGTGGCGCCCACTCTGCTTTCTCACGTGTGGGAGGCCTGCTGAGCGATGCCCTGGGAGCTGTGTGCTCTGCGCCGCACTTCGGTGCAGGAGGGGCTGGGTATTTGGCCAGAACCTTGCGTTTCAACATTCAGCGCTGCTGGAAGGACACCCCTGTATGCACAGCTTTTCCTATCTATTTGCACCCATGGAAACACCAAAGTAGAACTGCCAGGCCATACGTCCCCGAGGGTTTTCAATTGCAGCTCACACCGCGTGTCTGAGAGCCCACTCCCACAGCCTGAGTGTCTGCCAGACTTCATTTGCATTTCCCTGGGAATACGGGGAAGCAGCTCTCCACGACGTGTATTTTTGTTTCTCTGGAGCTATTTATACCCTTTGCCTATTTTTCTGCAGGCCCGATCTCCACTGCCAAGTTCTTTCAGGAAATCAACTCTCGTGTTGTAGAAACATCTTCCCTCTCCCGTTTGTGCCCTTTTTGCCACACAAAATTTTTAATGTAGTTGCATTTATTATTTTTTCCCACTGATATTATTTTCAAATCTCATGTTTTCTTCTAGTACTCATGGTTTCACTTTCTTATATTTCAGTCTTTCCGCTGCCCAGAATCAATTTTGATGGAATGAAGTAAGAATCCAATTTCATTCCCGTCCCCAAGTGACTACTCTAGGATGAACTCAAGTTCCCTCAAAAACTTTCATTTTTCTTGAGAAAAAAAAGCAGTACTTGTATCCTCCAAAGTGTCAACTCTGGGACCTCATAAGGGGGACTAAAGACAAGCCTTGGCTGAGTAGAGGGTCTGAGTGGACTTCTGCTGTTTGCTTTTTCACTTGTATGTTGAAGACTTTTGTGTCAATGGGGGAAAACGGAATTTGGCCGAACCTAGGAGTTTAACAGTAGGCAGAGCCATGAGCAAAGTCAAGAAGGTGGCAAGCTGTACTCACAGGGTCCCCAAGCTCAGTGATCAGGGCTCAGGCACGGCTTGGGTAGCTTCTAATCAGTGTCCCAGTAAGGCTTTGGGCAGCACGGGCTCTGAAACCTTGCCTGGAGTGCAGACTGACCTAACACAGCGGGAGGCCACACGGGTTCGGGGACAGCGCAAGTGAACTCCTATGTTACAGGGAGCCCCACGTACATTACCCACGTGCCTGGCTGTGGAGTTGAAACCTGAATGGCCCTAGAGGAGGGAGGAACTAATGGCAATGGGGAATCCACGGGGTGACTGGCTTCCTCCCTCCCTCATTTCTCAGGTCTTATCAACACCATTTCTTCAACATCTGTTCTACTTATCTCAGAATTACTCTACTAATTGTAGGTTTAAAACTGAGGGAATCATTAACACTGCAAGTGGAGAGGCAGGATTTCAGCACAAGTGGGCAGGCTTACTTCAGAGGCCCCAGAGAAGCTGGTTTCACACTAGGCAAAGCAGGAAGCGAAGTTTAGGCATGACCAGCATGGCCTTTTCCGCCTCACACCTCGGTCCAGCCAGCACAGCCAAGCTGCCTGCCACTTACCAGCTCCGTGGCTGTAGGTCCCCAGCCCACAGGGTGGGTGTGAGGGGAGCTAATGTACACAGTGAGCAGAACGTGTCTATTACACAGTCGGCACCACGGGCTGTTATTACTGTTCGACCTAATATTCAACTTAACACTAAGCGCCATGATCAGGAGGAGCTCAAGGCTGACCGCATAAATCACAAGGATGGGGTGGACAGCCCATGAACCCCAAGGGCACTGAAAACATGAAAGGCACCCGCCTAGCCTCCCACAGCCCAGGCCACTCCTCAGGTTTGTCCTTGATGAAAACAAAGCACAGAATGCGACCTCCCAGCTGGGAGGGAAGATGCCCTACTGTGCCACCAGCAGCCCTGACGACAGGCCAAGCCAGGGGAGGCTGGAACCAGGCGATACAGGAAGGACTCGGAGCTACAGGACACAGGACGACAACCACACGCCTGGGCCCAGCAGGGCTTGGGTGCTGGCTGTAGACACACACAGACGGGGCACACCCCCGGTTTGGACAGGTTCCTCCTGTTCTGAGGTGAGTGCAGAGGTGCTGCTTGAAGCTGCCCAGTAAGTGCCGTCCTGTGAACCCCAGGTCATCCCACCCAGCAGCTGCTCAGAAGGCTGAAGCAGTGACCTCATTCCCAGCTCCCTTCCTCCCCAGCAAGGTGTCCTGCTTCCGCCCTCTTTGCCAACAGGCAGAGATATGACCCAAGACTGAAAAACACATAACAACTGTCTCAAATGACTCAGATTTAATCATCGGAAGCGAACTAAATGGAAAGCTTACAATAGAGAAGAATTACATGTCAGTGCCTTTTGCAAACCGAGCTGGGACAGAGAGGGCCTGGGGCTGCCCTGCCACCTGACCCCTTCCAAACAAAGACGCCCACAGTGTCCAGCAGTCTGGCGGGGAGGGGGCTGCTGGCTCTGGGCTGAGGCCACGGGCCCACCCCTCACTCCTGGCCGGCGTCAGGAGCCCCGCCTTGCTGGCCCTGGTTGTCGCCCTTCTTTTTGTGGCCTGAGACGATGTCATCAATCCGCAGCAGCAGGACCGCCGTCTAGGAGGAAAACCACAGCCCCGACCGGTCAGCAGAGAAGGGGCGGACATTTGTTTCCTCTTACACATCACCTCCTCGCTCCTCCCACGTAACTGCCATTTTATCAGAAAGCTGCCCTTCTGGAGTCTCAAATGGATTATAAAATGCAGTTCTCCCTACGCGAGGCGCGCAGCTCGTGCTGCTACCCTGCCCTGCTCGTTCCGTGAGCTGGAGGTGAGGAGGGTGGGCTGCTCGCCAGGCCTCTGGGGGACACTCTGCCTCTGTACCCACCCTTCAGGGAGGAACCGACCACTGGGGTCGCTGGGCATCTGGAAACAGACCGCACAGCAAGCACCGGGCGGGCCTCACCTCCACTGCCGTCTTGTATGTCTGCAGCTTCACAGCCAGTGGCTCCCAGATGCCCAGCTCCTTCATGTCCACCAAAGTGCCTGTCTCACCATTGACACCCCAGGTCTCACAGTTCTCCTGGGTGTGCTTGGCCTGTCACCGGAACAAGAGCGAGGTGTAAGTTAAAGGGGGAAATACTGGGAACGAGCCAGCTGGCAGGGAACGTTAGATAAAAGCGAAACCCAAACTTCTGGCTTGGTAAGAAAGGGGTAAGAGCAAATGGCAATGAGAGCAAACAAGTCGAAAACTAGGAGAAGCGCTTCCAAGGGACAAGCCTTAAAGGAGAACCCAGACAGAGAGACGCGGATCATTTCTTAGGCTGAACCCAAGGGCAGAGCAGGGCAGGAACTCACCCGAAGGGAGGTAAGTAGGCGGATGGTGCTGGCCCCACAGTTCTGGATGAGGGTCCGAGGGATGACCTCCAGGGCCTGAGCGACAGCCCTGTATGGCCACTGCTCCACACCAGTCATGGCCTTGGACTTTTCTGTCAAGGCGTGGGCCACCGCCATCTCACAGGCCCCGCCCCCCGGCACCAGCTGCGGGTCCAGGAAGACGTTGCGGCACACTTGCATGGCGTCCTGCAGGTTGCGCTCCACTTCCTGGGGCAAGCAGACAGAGGGATGAGCCAGTGTGATGACCCGGGGACAGAGCGGAGGCACACAGGGCTTCCTGACTGCCAAGTGCAGCGAACCAGCAAGGAGGGCAACTAAGAAAGGCCGTGGAATCGATCCCGCCTGGGCCAGGCAGGTGCTATCACCTGGGCAGACACAGCACTACGACCGCAGCAGGGCTGCGCTGCGGCAGGACGTGTCACTCGTGGTCAGGCTTCTTACCAGCTGTGACTTTCGTAAGTTAAACTCACTGAGGAAAAAGTATTTATAACGTCAACTTAAAAACCACGGAGGCAGTGGCTGCCAGGGGCTGGGGAACGACGAGTCACTGTTCCATGGATACAGTGCCTCAGTTTCGCAAGGTGAGAAAGGTCCGGACATCTGCCGCACAAGTGTAAATATACTCAAAAAAGCAAGCAGGAGACACAGACGTTTCTGGCTACGGATCAAAAGAGCGATACAGAGGCCACAGCGTGACTTTAGGCCCTTTGGGAAACTCCAGAAAGAATGAGCTCGTCCCGTCAGTCCCACTCCCAAGGCCGACTCACCGAGAGAATCTCCTTGCTGGCCCCGCGGAGGAGAATGGTACAGGCCTTGGGGTCTTTGCACTCAGTGATGAATGTGAAGTACTCATCTCCGATTTTCTTGATTTCCAACAGGCCTGCTCCTGTCCCAACATCATCTTCTCGCAGTTCCTCAGGTCGGCTGACTATCCTGGCCCCACAGGCTCTATGGATTGGGGGTGGGGGGGAGAGGGAGAACCACATGATTTCAGATACTTTTATCCATCTCTCTAGTCCCTGGTGCCTGTGGCTGGGTAGAGGGCAAAAGTGGATTGCTAGGAACACTGCTACATAACTCAAGAGGTCCTGGCTGCCTGGTGAAATAGATTTTCAAACACATGACGTTTCGTTAAGTATGATTTTATGAATAAAAGTGCACATACCTAAAGCAACTACTATGACCAGATACAGTTCAATTCAAAGTATATTTGTGAATATTAAATGGACAAAAGAGTTCCTACGCATATCTAATGTGTACATCCCACAATGGTCATTTCTAGATAGAATTTGTCTTGTCCCACCCAGTTAGAGCTGAGAGCCAATCAATCACAGGACTGTACTAAAGAAAATGCCAAGGCAAGCAAGGAAAAAGGTGACTAAGCACGCGCATCTAGTCGGACCCAATTTTAATGCAGGACTAATCCCTTACCCGCCACTCTTACCCCCACTCACGGGCAGAGTCAACTCTGCACATACATACACACGCGCCCAAAGCCATTTCACAGCAAGCAGACCAATCAAACTGGATTGGATCTAGGTTATGTGACGCTGGGGTAGACTTACCTTTTTAAAAATATAACCTTGCATTCAAAGTGATTGGTACCCGAGCAGAAGTCATGAATGCAATCAAAAGCTGCATTAACGGCAGCTCTTCTGAGCTGTATTCTGAGGCAGCTAAAAGCCGACCCCTCTGTAAGGGACCCCGAGGCCAAGGCAGCGCTCGCAGATTTCCAAGCATAAGCTGGTCACTACTGGGTAGGAGCAGTACAGAGGGACGCGTGCAGGGGACGAGTGTTGGACTAGGGACAAGATTTCTGCAGACGGCAGACCGCTAAACCCAGGTTACTTCCACTAACTGCTTTGGCTGACTGTCCCCTCCCTCACCACCTCTCAGGTAACGACGCCATCGTGAAGCCCCGTGCGTGTGTTACCGGCCTACTCACCTGGCGATGCGATTATTGTCTGTCTTCCGGACTCTGCGGATGGCTGTGATGTTGGCTCGCATGAGGTAGTGCTGAGCTAAATCTGCAAACCCGAGTGGAGGCGGCGGCTCAAAGCCAGGACTCCAGTCCAGACCCAGTTCCTCCTCATGTCCTCAGCACGCACCCCTGCCCCCCTCTGTGCTGTGTGCCTACGCCCACAGGCGAGGAAACAAAGCCCCCCTCGCCCACCTCCACGGCGGGCTGGACAAGGAGCGGGCCCCACCTGAGATGCCCTTTTCTGTGATGACCACGTCGGGCTTCAGACGGATGATGTCCTCACAGAGCTGCTGGATGTACTCTTCTTCCATTTGGAGGATTCGGGTGAAGTCTTCCTCTCGCGTGATCTCAATGTCAGTCTGTGTGGTGAAGACAAGTCACTGAACAATCCTGGACTGGTGAAGCTCTTCGGGAACTCCTCCACTCCCCCACGCAGCCCTCACCCGTGTCCCCGAAAGCGTGAGAGAGAATAAGGTTAAAGCCATGACCCCACACCTCTGGAGGCCAATTGAGTTCTAGCAGTCACCAGTTTAACTCCTCTGTTTCATTATAAAGCAACTGGAGTTCCAAATCACCAGGCAATTAGTGGAGTTGGGGCCTCTGTCTCTGACCACTTGGCTCAGTGTCACCTCTAGCCTGTCAGTACGCACAGCAATTCTGGTCTGACCTCTCCCACCAATCCACTGAGTCTTGTTCCTAATCCTTGTTTAATAAGCTCCAATCAGCTCGTTTTAACCAAGGGTGACGGAGCCCCGTGAGCCTCTTGCCCTCTGGAAATTCTCCTCTAGCCCTTAGAAGAGACATTAATCCCTCCTCTCTGTCTGAATGAGGAGGCATTAGGAAAGGTGGCATGGGAGTGTGGAACGGACGCCGAACACAGCTGGGTTCAAACCCTGATTCGGTCGGTACCAGCTGTGTTCAAGCGATTAACCTAACTTCTCTGAGTGTCAGACCCCTCCTCTGTGAAATGGAAGTCATGATCAACAGTTTTAAAAGGCTGGTGTACGAATCGGAGATCCCACGTCAAGGTCAGTAACCAACAGAGCAGACATGTACGGTAACAAGCACATACAAGTCGTGGATTCTCACGTCAGCTCCAGGCCAGGCCGGAGCCCTTACCTGGCTCTCCCCCTTCTTGTACTCCAGAGACGAGTCCAGCAGCACGATGCGTGGGTTCTTGATATGGCGCCGCATCCGTGGGTGGGTCACGTCTTTGTTAATCATGACGCCACGTAAGACACACGAGTCTTCAATGATGCCCCCGGGAATCTGAGCAAAGACCCACTTCAATCCACAACCGGTAGGAGACAATTTCTCAGCTCCTTTCCCAGATGCTCATCCTTCCCGAAGGACCACTATTTCGGGTTTCTAAAGTATCTTCCTTTCATGAACCTCAAAACACAAGTGCTGTTGCAATCACATTTTCTCCCTCTAGAAAGTAAACCAATCTTGGCCCATGACACCTAATTTGAAGGTCAGCTGAGACTCACAGTTCAGCAACTGACAAAGATTTAATAAAGGGGCTCAGATCTCTTCTACTTCCTGAACGATCTTCCCACAGAATTTTAGGCGTGGGCTCCATCTACTGGCCACAAAGTATTAATGCTGCTTTTTGACCTTCAATTAGCGAGGAGGTGGAGGAGCTTTCTGGGGTGTATTAACAGTATTCCTTAGAGCCCTTTTTATATCCTGACCAAACACACAGACACCAATAAGCCTTTCCCTCGCCCCTGGAAGCCTTGTGTGGGGACAACAGTGACAGTAACAGAATTATTGCAGGAATAACCCCCTTTTCAAGCTTTTGTTTTCCAGGCAGCAAATATTCTTCTTCCTTGTTCTGACTACAAAGATACCTTGATCTAATTTAAACCTATTTCCTCTACAAGTGGGATGACTCACACAAGGAAACAATTTGTCTCCAAGTACTTACCTTTTCCACCCTTGCATATTTTTTGATGTCAATCTCCTTCCGGCCGTTCTCCTCAAACTGCACAGTTTTGACAGCATCCAGGGCGATGCTGCAGGCCAGAGAGGACCACCGACTGATGGCTTTGGTAGTGATGGAGCTCTTGATGATGTTCAGCATCGTATCGCGGTTGTTGGTGTCGACGGGGGTACTGGAGAAAAGAAAAACGAGTGATAGGCTCAGGGGGAGCTTGGACACTTAAGGAAGTCCCTTGTCTCTATCTCAGAGACTATCACGGCCCAACAGACAAAACCAGGGCAATCTTCCTTTGCAAGAAAGTGAGAATGACATCAAGAAGTAACCTGGTCGGGGAAGCGGGTTAGTTCAGTTGGTCAGAGCGCGGTGCTCATAACACCAAGGTTGTGGGATCCCCACGTGGGCCACTGTGAGCTGCACCCTCCACAACTAGGTTGAAACAACTACTTGACTTGGATATGATGGGTCCTGGTAAAACACACTTGAATAAATAAAAGTTAAAAAATAAATAAAAAGAGCACAAACTTAAAAAAAAAAAAGTAGTAATCTGGTCCATCCCTCTGCCTTTTGGCAAGATTACAGCTAACTCATCCCCGGGAGGTATCTCAAATCCCCAGTAATGTGTTCCCAAGCCTGACAACCCTCCACACTTATACACACACCTGACGGTAAAATAATGTTCTTTACCTTCAGCTTCAACCAAATAAACGCTCCAACTTGACAACTTGGCTCAAGACACATTTGGTCTTTGAAGCCTTAGGCCTACCAAATTCTGAGCTCCTCAATCATGCACTGGTCTGTACCATCTTTGGATACCTGATTCTACTTCTTCTGGCATCTTAAAACTACACGGTGCACCAGTGTTCACTGTTTTTATGTGTCAGTCTCCCCTAACAAAATAATAAATTTGTCCATGGTGAGACTATTTAGAACCATAAAATGAAATTACAAAAGTCCTTGGATGCCAGTTTGTCCCCATTTTCATACTACTGAACTCCCTCTGGTAACAGTGTAAGGCACATAATAAACCATCATTAAATATCGTTGAATTGCATTTTAGAGAAGAAGCAATAGCTCCAAAAGTATTATCTAAGACATGCATGCAGTTATTGCTCGATAAAAAAAAACACTTTCTAACAATTCAGCGCCTTACACGCAATAAATCCTATGGTTATCACTACTTTCTTACAGAGCTTACTTCATAGAACTGATTTAAATCAAATACCTCATTCCCCGAGAGTACCAGATAGAGCCATTACCGTACACTGTTTATTAACAGCAGACAATACAACACAAAACTCACCAAATTACTAGACTTACGTATCCAATGACCCAACCACGTAAAAGGTAGAACATTATAGGCTTTACTTTCTAGAGAAAAATTTTTAATTGAAGAAAGTTGAGTGAAATCATGCATTTCTGCATTCCTTCCATTACCGTCAATGCTCAGCAAACAGACTAACAGCAAGTCCTTCAATTACTACATGGGATTCAAGCAGCACTTTCAGTCCCAGTCTTTCCGCTTCTAATTGCAAACTGCTGGCCAGCGTCCGCACAGCGCTGTATTAGGATGAGACCCCGTACGTGATGGCGGGGATCTTACATCCTGAATAATTAGTCATCCAAGTCCTTTGCTTGTCCTTCCCACTAGAATCTCAGCGCTTCGAGTGTCTGGCAGCCAGCGTGAGCGGCCATCCAATGACCATCGACCGACGGCCTCAGCCCGGGGAGCTCAAGGCTCATGATACCAGCATAGGCCAGGGATCTATGTCTTACACAACTAGTCTGAGAAACAACCGCTTGACTGGGAGGGTGGAAGAAGAAAAAAAGAATCTCAGCTCTTGAAAGGCAGGCCAATCTTAATCACTACACATTTCCCACGGCAGCGCCTAACGTGAAACCAAGAAGACAGCATGTAACCAAAGTGTTCTGAAGAATTAAATCCAGCTCCTCTGTTTGCTTTGTATCCTTTGCCATTTTCTGAAGCTTTTACTTCCCTTCTCCTTCTCTTCACTTGCTCTCCCGTTTCTCCTTCTCACAAAATGACACAGGTGAAACCACTGTGTGTGTGACATGCCTGGTCTTCCTTCACCGTTGAAGAACAGACCAGTCTTCTCAGCCCCCCATATCTGACACTAGCCGCTCTGCCTCCCTGCCCCCCAGTACCTGATTTTCTTAAGGGTGCTGATCATGTCATCCAAGGCCTTTCGGTAAGCACTGATCACCACCGTCGGGTGCATCTGCTGCTCCAGGAAGTGCTCCGCCACAGACAGCATCTCCCCCGCTGAAAGATGGCACACACCACAATGTCTTAGGAAGTACCTGGGTCTCAAGGCAACTTCATCACACTTCTAAAGATACTTTTCTTCCTAAAATAAAATCTCCTCAAACACAGGCCGATTGGCTGTTAATACTATTCCCAATTTTACACTCTGTACAAGCCAATTCATAAAGAAAACATCCTCATTGCACGTATTTTAAATGATCAAAGATTGAGCCTAGGGTTTACTTAAGTCTCTTGATCTTTCTAACTAAGTATTTGTTACCAGTTTTCTAAACAAAAGAAAAACATTTTTCCAAAGACTAAAATAGAAAAATACATAACAGAAAACAGGTGGTTGTTATATCTAATGTGTAGAAACTAACTCAAAAAGTCAATAAAAAACAAAACTGACTTATTATCTCAACAGCTAACATGCAAACTGCTGGTACTGAAAACAAACAAAACACACAAAACCTTCCACCTAGAAGAACACCCACAAAAATGTACATAATTTGCCCTCTGGTTGAGGGATTATTGGTAAAATGCCCTCTTCTTTTAAAATTTGTCTTTACTTTGTAATTCACACACAAAATAACACATATGTAGACTCACACATGAAAATGATTGTTTCTTAAAAAAAAAAACACAAACACCCTGAAGTTTAACAAGAGAAATGTGATTTTTTGGTCACAGAAAGCCTTTTGCACAGATTGCTTGTACTACTTGACCATGAGCACTAATTTTAAAATTTACACATATGTGCCAAAGTTCACATGTATACTTTGACATGTGCCCAAATGTTTGAATTCAATACTTTATACCAACTCCTAACTGACCATCATGTATATTAAAAGAAAATCAAATAAAAAAGAGCTTGAATAAGTTAACTTAGGAAGGATATGCCCAGTTAAAAAATAGAACAGGAACAGGGAAGAAAGGTGTCTAAGTGATGGCAGTTTTTTTTCTTTTAAAAAAGAAACCTATACCTGAGACGCCCAGGCTCATGGATACTTAACCTATCTAGTATCTCCAGGAGATTCAACTAAAAGTACAGCTAGAAAATTTTACCTGATCTCTAAAGCCCATTTTCTACCAAAAAAAGTAAGAAAGCGTATGAAGTGTTTCCTCCCTCTTTCATCCTCCAAGTTTTTTTTTCAAACTACAGAAATGGCCGTATGTAATTCTCAATCCTCAAAAGAATTAAATCTAAAGAGGTGATTAGTTGGTGGTCTCATGCAAATTTCCCACCCAACTCACCATTCTCAAAATGCAGCACAAGAGCATTCTAGAATTAAAATGTCACTTTTAAAAAGTTCATGTAATAGGGCAGCTGGCTGGCTCTGGTGGTTAGAGCGCAGTGCTCATAACACCAAGGTCGCCAGTTCGAGTCCCACATGGGAGAGCTGCGCCCTCCACTAGACTGAAAACAACAACTTGACTTGGAGCTGATGGGTCCTGGAAAAACACTGTTTCCCAATATTCCCCAATAAAAATAATTTTTTAAAAAGTTCATATAATAATTTTATTCTAAGAACTCTGTTTTAGGCACATTGGCCAACACTATAAATTGGTACCCTAAAATATGGTGGTTTTCTCATTTCCTAACAACGTGTTGTTGCAATCAGATTTTTTAAAATGCATGTTTCGATTTTAGAAATTTCACCAACTTAAAATGCATACAAATAAAAGCAACATGCCAAGTTTTCAGAAGTGACTCTTTGTGATCCTATAGGAAGTGGAAAGATTACGTAGTCATTAAAACTTCTGTGGTCCAGACTCATTCTCAAGAGTCCAAGTGTCACTCTGACTACTTGCTTGGTTATTTGTAACCCCAAATAGGTATCTGCACATATCGTGGTCAGACATGTGCAGATAAAACATGTGAGTCGCCCAAGGAATACATTCCCAGCTGCAGCTGAACAACACTGCCTCACTATAGCTCTCACTACAATCAAGGCTCCTTTATGTGGTACATTTAGTACCATGTTTTCACATTTTTGTACATCTTGGTGATTTCACTGTTTAAAACGGCCCCCAAGTGTAGCGCTAAAGTGTGGTATAGTTTTCCTAAATGGAACAAGGCTGTGATGTGCCTTACAGAGAAAACATTAGATAAGCTCTTTTCAGGCACGAGTTGTAGTGCTACTGGCCATGAGCTCAGTATTAATGAATCAACATTATTAGATAAAAATGTGTTTAAAACAAAACATGTAAAATAAGGTATGTATTTCTCAGTTGAAGAATACGACCCGAGGCTCTCAGGAACCTAACCCCATTATTTCCCCTAAGAGCGATGGTTTAGCATTCGCTAATTCAATTTGTGGTGACTTTATAGAATAAAACTTACTGTGACTAATGAAAATCAACTGTATTTTATTCAACCAGATTTACAGAGCTCATTCTATACTACTGATGAATGTTTTATACTCAGTTGGAGAGAACACAGATAATTAGCAAGAAGTTATTTAATATCTGTGATTAGTGGATTGGTAACAACTTCCTTCTCAAAATATGACACAGACGTTATTTCTAGCAAAAATCTTCAAGTTTCAATCAAATTTTCTTTACCACCCTTCCATGCTCCTCTTACCAAGAATAATTACTGATGTGGTCCCATCTCCCACCTCTTCATCCTGCGTCCGGCTAATTTCAATCATGGACTTAGCTGCTGGGTGCTGAACTTGAATCTGGAAAGAAACACGCAGCTTGCCGCTAGAATCAACACGATTCCAAGCCCGCTTCACGTTGTTTGGCCCCAACCTTAAGGTTCTCTCGCGCTTTCATACTTATTCCCTTTTCCCTTGTTTCACCACAGCTTGAAAGATTAAAAGTGGCCCCCAAAATGTCTAAGTAAACCACCTTTCCAAGTCCCTTTCCTTTTGGGGAAAATGTATTAGGCCAACTGACCTATTACAGTTTTTCTGACAACAGAACAGTATCTTTTATTTACTGGGAACACCATTGTGGTGGTTGAGTTGTGTCCTCCAAAAGGACATGCTGAAGTCCTACCCGCTGCAAACTACAAATGTGACTATATTTGGAAATAGGGTCACTGACGATGTAATCAAGTGAAGATGAGGTCATATGGAATCAGTGTAGGCCCCAACTCCAACCACTGGTGTCCTCATAGTAAGAGACACAGGAGACTTCTACATGACAAATGAGAAGGAGACCGAATTCACAAGCCAAGGAAGGCCAAGGATATGGTCAGCCATCAGAAGCTAGAAAGATCCTGCCATAGAGCCTTCAGGAGCATGGCTCCGCTGACAACTTGATTTCAGATTTGTAGCCTCCAGTCTAAAGAACACATTTTTGTTGTTTAAAGCTTCCTAGTTTGTGGTCATTTGTTCCAGCAGCCCTAAGAAACTAGTCATCATCAATACATCTTTCTGGATCCTTTATAAAGGTGTGAAATCAGAATGAAAAGTCAGTCACACCTCTCGAAGAATGGCATTGCCATCATTGGTCATCACAATGCCTCCCATTGGGTCCAGAAGCATCTAGGACACAAGCAAAAGTTATATTTAAGTTTTCCAGATACCAGAAAGGGAAAATCTGTAGTCGAAGGCTTTCAGTAAGAGAGGAGCCTACCTTCATCATGGACTTGGGTCCCAAACATGTTCGGATGATATCTGCAATGGTCTAGTGGAAAGAAAATATAAACACATGAGCACAAGTCAGAGGACAGGGTGAGTGTCTGTGTTAGGAAAGGGGCACGAGGGACCCACAGAACTGATGGGCAAGCAACACCCCCCCAGAGCAGGGTTGGCAAGCATCTTAGATGCTGCACGCCGTGTGGCCGCTTCTGTTCTGTTTTCCCCTTTGGGAATGCTTTCAGGGTGGTGGTAGAAAGAAATGACTTTTCACAAGAAAAAAGGGGACAAGCTTCCCAGATCTTCAGTTTCCCAGCAGTCCAGCTAAAGGCACGTCCATGTCTTAGGATTTCTTTCCATCACAGTAACCTCCACACCATGCTAAATCAGACCCAGGGAGGGCTTTTTATGCCAAAGATACTGGGTATTACCTGGGATCTACACTGGGCACTAGGAATACAAGAGGGGATACATACAGTCCTTGCCCACAGGGAACTCAGTCTAGTAGACAGACACAAATAGGGTATTATTATAAAACACAAAGCGATGGAATTATGTCAGTATGAGAAAATGCTTAGGCCTAATGCACAGAGAAAGGGCTTCCTTCTCTCTACCACTATCAAGGAAAGGACCTAAAAGAAGGGAAGTCGACCTTTCCTCTGCCTAACTGCAAACAGATACAGAAGTACTAGGGAAGGCAGCTGAAGGAAAACCACCACGCTGTAAACAATTTCATGGACAGGCTACCTTGGCAGCATTGATGTTTCCAGATTGGACTTTTCTTCCAGATTCACGCTTTGTGTTCTGGCCTAAAATAGATAAGACAACAGTGTGGGATTGTCCCATTATATATAAACTATTTACTCCCCGACTTCTGAAAATAGAAACAAATACACAGGTTCCACAGGTGTATACACAGATCAAAGCTTATCCAGTTGTACACTTTAAATATGTGCAGCTTGTTGTATGATTACACCTCAGAAACACTGTTGGAAACAACCCACGGTGCTTCAACTTGGGAATCTTGGTCATCACTTTGCCTCTAAGCAAACACCCACGTGTTTACAGCATGGATTCATAATGTGAGATTCGTGAGTGGGCCTCTGTGGCCAAGTGAAAATGCCTGAGCTGATATGGGAAACGGGGGCTTCGTCTGGGAAAAGGGTCTACAGCCTCTCATGGGATTCCCAGAAGGCCGGTGACCCTAAAAGTAGCAGAAACCACTGCTTTATGTAAAAGGGAGTTTGGGGTTCATCTTCCCTACTTGGGAGGGAGAATCACTCCCGACAGACGGGGCATAATCACTGATGGGCCCCCCAGTGCGCTGCGGGTGAGAGCACACTCTTCAAGTGTGTCCCGTTTGCAAGCGAGTCACCACGCTTGGCTACAGTGAGACTGCCTTAGTCGTCCGCGTACCGCCAGGAAGAGCTGTCACCTGTTTTAACAGGAGCCCAGCGGGTGACAGCCACCCAGGCGGTGACAGCCACCCAGGCCAGGGGTGACCGCGGCCCGCAAAGGACTCGGACGCTCGGCTCCCCGCAGCGGCCGCTCCGCGCACGAGCCCGGGGCCCACGACCAAACCGACCCACGCGCCTGGCCGTCCTCTCCCCAAACGGCACGTTTTCCTGCCAACCATCTAAATCGGAGAAACGTCCGAGCCAGTGTCGTCCAACCTGAACAGCCCCCATTGCCCCGCGCAGGAGGCGGGCTCCGGGCCGCGGTGACGACCCTGCAGGAACCTTTCTCACGGACTCATCAGAAACAACAGGCGTTTTCCCGTTACGTGATCCGCCCCCCCCCAAAAAAAACCCAGTTATTTCCTAGGTTTGGGGAAAACGGTTAAACTCTCTGAACGGCGTTCTGCAGACAGACGACACTACGGCGAGTGGGGGACCTCAGGCGGCCGTGCAGGTGGCCCAGAAGCGACACAACCACCCAGGGGACGGCGAGGGGGAGGCAGTCGTCGGTGGGACCGAGACGCGGGATGCTTTCAGGGGTCAGGAGAGCCCGCTAACACGTCTGGGGACCCCACGCGGGCTCGTGGGAGGGTCACAACGCAGGCGACACGGGGAATGACCACCTCGAGGACGGACGGACGGACGGACCGGGGGGGAGCGGGGCTACTTCCGGGACAGGGGCCGCCGCCGGGCGGAGGCTCGCGAGGGCCGCCCGCGACGGCGACAAGGACCCCTCGCCGCCACCCCAACACGACAGACGGACGCGCTTAGGCCGTGTGGCCGAGGACGAGCGCCGCGCAGACCCACCAGGGTTCCGAAGCGCCGCCAACCCCAACCCCGCCGTCCATCCCCCGCACGCCCAGCCCACGCCGACCAGCGGGCAGGGGCCGCACGGAAGGCCGAGCGCGGCGGGCTCCGGGGCCGGAAGCCGCGAGGACCGGGTCAGCCTGCGTCCGCGGGGACCGCGGAACGGGCGAAGGGGCGACGGGAGAGCGGCAGAAAGGGCTTCCCGCACCAGGACGCCTGGAAGGCTCCGTGGCCGGACCACGGCGGGACCCGGCTGCGGCAACCCTGAAAAGTGCAGACCGACGGGGAGCGAAAAGGGGGTCCCTCCACCGGCTTCCCCACAACTCACTGAGCACGAGCACGGGACGATGGCCCATCATGGCGGCGCGATGCGGAGCCCGGTACCCAGAGCTGGGGGAACCGGCAGAAGCTTCTGGAGAGAGAACCTGAGCGAAGCCCAGAAAACGCTGCCTCCTCAGGGCTTACACCTAAACCCGCTACCTTCCGGGTCGCCGCCAATCAGCGCACCCACCTCACTGACCGGCACAAAATTAAGCCAATCGGCATTCTTAGCCCCGCCTCCTACCCAAGCACGGCTGGGCAAGCTAGATAGAGAGAGCACGAAGATGGAAACGGCGCTTGCGCAATAGGGTGGCCGCTCCCGGCCGCGTGCGGCGCGAGCTTCGGCGCAAGCGCCCAGGCTCGGGCAGTTGGCCGGCACGTCGCTGCGCGTGTGTTTCGGCTACAAGGGTGGACGCGGGGTTGTGGCTTTCAATTAACACCGCAGGTGATGGCATTAGACTGGCTTGCACCTCAGCTCCTCTCAGGCCGCGAAGGTCAAGAAAGGAGTGACAGTTTCCGCCACTCTTTCGATCCAGCCTTAGCTACGGGGAGGAATAGAAGGGAGGGACTTCAACCTGCAGTGAAGGGAAGACCTGGCGGGTTGGCTGCGGGGAGAGATGGGAGTTGTAGTCCTGTCGGGCACGCTGGGAGTTGTGGTTTATTTCCTCTGCGCTCGTTGCTGTGCGGGAACCTTACCATTCTTAGGCAAGTGCTTTCTGCTGAGCGAGGCTGTGAGCGGCGCCAGAGGGTGATGGCTTCCTTTCCACCCCCCACCCCCTCTCCCCGTCATTCCATCCAAAACACTTTCTCAAGGGTTCCACGTTGGGCTTTGAGGTTTTTTTTTGAGATTTTTTTCTCCACGCCCGTTGCCTCGCCTGCCCTCTTGACATCCACTCAACTGCTAGTTCATGAGAGATGACTGAGCCAGAGCTTTTCAATTACCTTGCAGGAAAGGAAAAGGGCTGATACGGAAATTAAACGTGGAGAGAACACAGAGACTAATTGCCCGTTCGTAGGAGACTCTGAAGGTTGGGGTTTGGATGCATTACTGTTTTGTCCAGGAAAAAAAGAAGCAATAACAATGGAAACAGCTGTATTCCAAACTAGTGAAGGGACTACGAGAGAACGAACAATCCATGAATAGTCACTTAACATTTGGCCATAAAATAGAAGAGTACACCCTGTCCCACTTTTTCCTCTCCAAATTGGAACAGCCTGAGATCTGCTGGAGAGAACTTAGAAAATTGTCAACAGTAAAATAACAGCATGGGTGTTGATCACGTGACCCGATGTTTCTTTCCAGGCATCTGGAAACACATCTGTTGGTGCTCACATGGAGCACCGTACTAACAGAAAAGGTGTGTGCCGGAGGCTCCCCCTCCCTTAAAAGCCAGGCCTTAGTTGTTACCCCACCTCTGCTCGGTTCCCCTTAGCCCCACTCTGGTCTCTCTGTTGTGTGTCTTATGGAACTTTCCTTGAAGCCACTCAGGGCAGAGCCTCAGCCCCCGCGTGGATAGACCAGCTGCAGGCATCTGCCTGGAAAGGCCATGCCTTGCTGGGGTGAGCTCCGAGTAGTTGCCTCTGATTTTGTTCCAGCCAAAGAGGAAGGTGATGCTGTGTCTCTTTGTCGCGCCAAAGCCTCCCCCAGCTTTATTAATCTTCAAGCCAGTGCCCCACCAGCTACTTTCCTGAACATCCAGACTACCAAGCTGCACTCAGGTAAGGGTGCAGGGAGGGTTTCCCAGGTGGACTCAGCCGGGTGGGCCAAGCATAGAGCAGGAGGCCTGAGCTGTCTCCCCCTGACCTGGAGCCAGCTTGGAGTCCAGACACCTCTAGGTGTTTCATTGGGAGCTTACCGATTACTTGTTCTACAGATTTCTTCCTGACTCTACTGCTTGTGTTGTTTCCTGGTTAGCACCTCGACTAGACTAGGCAGGACTGAAATGAAAATTCTACTGCTTGCTAGTAATGTTAAATGGTGGCCAGGGAAGGAAATAGTAACTATTAGCTCAGTTTCTTTGAATGTCTATTATTCTTCCCCCCATGGTGAAATCAGTGGGTATTTAGCATACCTGTGGGCAGCCTAACAGGGCACTACACAGTCATGACCCCTATTTTTGAGGACCTCAGAGTTTAAGGACCTCAGAAGTCAAGACCAATAAATACACACACCGTAGGTAATGTAACTACCAATGTGAACGAAGATCTGGCTGCCTTTAATGTAGCTGAAAACATTAGGGCAGAAATGGGCTGATGCAGCAAGATTGGTTGAGGTTAGACAGCAGGAAGAACTTCAGGTCACTGCTAATGAGACACTACGTCAGGTGGGAGGAGAAGGCTGAGCACCCCCTGAGCTCATGAAAGGGAAGGTAGGCCCCATTCCCAGCCCATTTCATCCACTCATCGAGGGTTTGTTGACTACTTATCTGCCAGGCACTCACCCAGGTGCTGGGGACACAGCAGTGAACAAATGAGACAAACTCCCTGCCTTCCTGGAGCTTACGTTCCAGAAGGGGGGCTTAGACAACTATTAAATAAGTAATTACAAAATAGGCAGCATGACCATTAATACTGTGGGGACAATATGTACAGCAAGGGAGAAGGGTAACAAATTCCAGCGACTGGTTTCCAGTTAAAATCGGGTGGCCAGGCAGGCCTCGCTGAAAAGGAGCCGGCTGAGCAAAGGTGTCTGGGTTGAGCTGCGCGCGCCTGGAAAGGTTAGAGGCGCCATCTTGGAGCCCCTCCCGCAGTCACAAGTCTCTCTCTTGTCCCCTTTGGTCCTGCACTGCCCTTCCTGCAGGAGCTGACCACAAGCCTAAGGAATGCCTAGGACTCCTGGAATGTATGTATGCCAATCTCCTGCTCCAGACCCAGCTGGCCCAGAAACAGATGGCTATTCTGGAACATTTACAAGCATCCATAACACGACTGGCTCCTGGGAGGGAAAGCAAGGAGTCTTCACTCCCAGCCTGAGCTCCTGGTCTGTGTGCATCAGCTGCCCGGTTCAGTGAATGAATTATGAAACAAAGTTATTGCATGTGTTCTTTCCCAGTTCTTATCTTATATCCGACATATGGTGGCTTAGGTCACAAGTTCATAGTAAGTGCAGAGCTCTGTACAAGGTATCTAGAGATCCATGTTACAGAAGAGAAGTTTGGGGGGATTTGCTGTCTGATAAGGTGGATGACACAGAATTCATTGCAAAATGTAGTGGTACTCTAGGGCAGTACATTGAGGGGGTACAGTAATGGGGAGGGTGAGAGATAGAGGTTACTAGGGTACATCTGGACCAATCTTGGAATTTTGCTGGAGGAAGTGGCCTTCTGACGCCACTGGATGAAGGGGCAGGATTGTGTGGCATGGACAGATGAAGTAAGGTAGCTTCATGTCAGTTGGGAAACTTGGACAAACACCTAGAGGTAGGAGAATAAGTCATCAGAAATTAGGAGAAGAGGTTCGCCCCCCACCCCCCAGAATAGGGTACAGTGTACAGCAGCTGACAACAGAGGAGGCAGCTTTCTCCAGGAACTATTCTGACGGCCAGCAGTAGAAACTCTGATTGTATCTGAAGCCCTGGAGACCCATAGGAAGCCTTCACACCATGCCGAGCACACAGAAAATAATGGAAACACCATGGGCAGCACACTTTGGGTGGAGGGAGAATGGAAGTTGAGAGACCTGTATAAATTAATAACAGTAATCTGATGTGAATCCACCATGGTCTGGATAAAGGATTTGGAAATGAAGATGGGCAGTGGGTAAATCTGAGCTATATTGCAGAGAAGGACCAGTTTTGAGCCTGGAACACCAGGAGAGAAAGACAAGCATCTGGAAATTTCCAACTGGGAAGTCAGTTTAGCTTTAGTGAGGAGCCAAGTCTAGCACGAGTTTTTCAGTATTTGAGAGGAGCACAGCTGATGTTGGCTTAGCCATTGGAGCCACATGAGGTCACTGCTTTCTCTTACACATTGGCTTGGACCAAGGTGGCAGCCACGGAGGTGGTGACAAGTGTTGGGGTCTGAATATATTTTGAAGGTACGGCTCTCAGGATTCGGTGATGGATGGATGTGACGTGTGAAAGAAAGGGACGCACGGATGACTCCGACTGTTTACATCTGGAATAAGAGTCTTCATTTACGAGACGGAGAAACCTGGGGGAGGGAGCGGTGGGGGCGGGATACGGAAGCTCGGCTTAGACTGTGTCAGGTTTGCGATGCCCATTAGTTGTTGAAGTAGAAATGTCCACTGGGCAGCTACATACATGACTTGAATTCAGTGGGGAGGTCTGGGGAGCAGACAAAAATTTGGTAGACATCTGCGCACTGATGATATTGAAAGCCACAAAACAGGAGGAGATTGATCGCTTAGGGGGTGAGGAGAGAGAGAACAGAGAACAGAGTTGTGTGAGCGGAAGAGGGGGTGTCACGCTGCTATCCCCAGCTTGGATTGGAAAGGCTAAGGGAGCGTAAGAGGAAAACAAGAATGGAAGCACCAAATCACCTTCCTTTCACTGTGTGGAGACAGAGGTGGGACAGGTGGGGAAGTGGTGTGTGTCTCTGGCTCTGCCTTGACCACAGATGGGCTTCTCAGCATCTGTAGGAATGGCGGTCAGAGGGCCACTGCCCATGGGAGGACAAAGGACCTGACTGGACCGCTGGGCATTCCCTCCACTTGCTTCATTCATTCCTCATTCATTCATTTATTCCACAAGCATTCACTGAGCATCTCCTATTATTAAAAAAAAAAAAAAAAAGAAATTCCCTGGCACCCTCATCCTTCTCCATTTACTGTCCCATTGCTCTCTTCCTGGCTTGCAGATGGCCATCTTCTCGCTGTGTCCTCACGTGGCAGAGAGAGACAGGAAGCTCTGTGGTGTCTCTTCTTACAAGGGCACTAATCCCACCATGAAGGCCCCACCTTCATCACCTCATCTAACCCTCATCACCTCCCAAAGGCCGTCTCCAAATGCCATCCCACTGGGGCTGGAGGTTTCAACACACAGTTCCATCCATCACAACTCCTTTCTCTCTTATCCCAGACCCAGACCTTCAGTGAACCCTGTTGGTTCTCCCTTCCAAGTCCTGCCGGAAACTGACTGCTTCCTGCTTTCTCCATGGTCACCCACCACCTCTCTTGCCTGGATTGTCCCAGCGACCCCTCCGCTGGCCACCTGCTTCCACTTATCCCTTGGTCCCTGCTCCCCAGGCAGCCGGAGAAATCCTTTGAAATAATTACTCAGACAACATTACCCATCTTGGCCCCTTACTGGCTCCCACAATCCTTCCAGGAAAGCCCCAACTCCCTCCCAGGGCATTGAGCCCTGCATGTGCTCAGCTCACTCTGGCCAGACGGCCCTCCCGGTCCATGCCTGTCTTCTCGGGGTTGAAAGCAGGGCCTGCTTGACCTTGCAACACATGGTTCAATAAATAGCTATGAAAGGAAGAGCTGAACCGGCGGGCGGGCTGTGCTTCAACACACCGAGCTCTCACGTGTCCCGCGGCATGGCCACCGGAGGGCGACCTGGAGCGGACAGGCCATGTCCCCACACACGCACTAGAGGGAGCCCAGTCCTGTCCCTTTCTGCATCCTGAGCTGCTCAGAGCCTAAGGACCCACATCACCACCTTCACTCTGGCCTCTCCCACCCTGCCGTGCCGGGTCCCTTCCCAGGTCCTGGGCAGAGGACATGTGCTTCCATCCTTCACAAACACTGTCCCCAGTCAGATGTGAAGGACATTTCTGCTCGGCAGCTCCCTTTCTAGAGAAAACAGGTGTTCATCAAAAAGTGTCCCTTGCGGGGCTGCCGGATGGCTCAGCTGGTTAGAGCGTGAGCTCTTAACAACAAGGTTGCCAGTTCAATTCCCGCATGGGATGGTGGGCTGCGCCGCCTGCAACTAAGACTGAAAACGGCGACTGGACTTGGAGCTGAGCTGCGCCCTCCACAACTAGATGGAAGGACAATGACTTGGAGCTGATGGGCCCTGGAGAAACACACTGTTCCCCAATATTCCCCAATTTAAAAAAAAGTGTCCCTTGTGTTTGGGGAGGCAGGGAGGAAGCCAGGGCCAATCCTATGATGCCTGCACAACAGCTCCTGGCAGAGGGAGAAGCAGAAGGACATGGGGCAGCCATCTGCCTGTGCAGGGTGCAGTGGCGGAATCCTTGAGACAACTGGCGAAGAGAAGGCAGGTGGGCAGGTGGCTTCTTGGGCCCCTCCCCCTGTGACGGCAGCCACCTCCCTGGGACCCGGTCCTAGAAGCAAGCCCAGTACCTTGGATCTCCTCCTGGCCTTTTCTCGGAAGGGGCCCCAGGCGGGCTCTTGAGAGCTAACCAAACACACTTCTTTATTTTCCAAAGCTAAGGACTGAGGGCCAGTTGTCCCATTCCCAGCAGTTAACTAAGTTCTCCAAAGGCCAGTAACAGGAGGAATGGAAGAGAAAGAAAGAAATGGCCACAGCATTTATTACAAGGCTCCTTCTTAGTAGCAGGAATAACCATGACTGACACTACAGACGTCCTGCACGCCACGGGCAGTGTGGATGTGAACCTTCGCACGGGCCTGTGGGAGAGGCACTGTTATCATGTCCGTGTGGCAGACGAGGAAACTGAAATTCAAGGCACCAGAAGGATTTCCCTTCAGGTCGTCTAAATCTCTCACCTTTGACAAAATTGCTCTTGGACAGCTGGGACTCTGACCTATCACCCATTCCTTTTGAGCGCACCCTCTTACCTTCTGCATTTGGCTGTTTCAAAACTTTTTCCTGGTCAGGAATTGACCACACACCCCGAAAGGACAGGCAAGAGTTGTACCACAGAAGCAGGGCGCAGTCAGGCCTCAGGAACTGAGACCACGTCTCACCCAGGTCTGTTCCACGTGGTGGTGGCAGATTGGGGCACTGAGGACAGTTCCCCAGAATCCAGCACAGCACCTGGCATAGAGAAGGAGTGCAAACAGCACGTGTTAAATGAATGATAAAAACATTGGTTCCAGGTCACTGCCTCCTGACAAACTCTTTTTCAAGGTACTCTCTTTTTTTTTAATTTAACATAAGTAATCTGATTCCGACAAATTTTTACATGGAGTCTAATATGGTGAGCCCTTGGGGGAAGAAAAGCCATATTTAATTTTCACCAGGCCATGTAGCAAACACAACAATATTTTGCACCATGCTGCAGTGGCTGTGGTTTTCAGGAGAAACTGAGGTCTGGGGTTTATCCACTGCCATAAAGTGGGCACCGAGGAACTCTCTAATATAGCCTCTTTTCTATTTTCACACCAGAGTGTCAGATGAAAAGGAATCCCCTCCTCCATGCCAGTTGTGAAATCAGGCCAGGTCTCAATGCCGGCACCACTTCTTCTGAGAAGCCTTCGCTGACCACCTCTATCGCGGGGTGCAACCCCGCAGGACCGGTCTCCCCCATGTGGCCCTCTGCCTATTCATTTACATTCCCCCAGAGCGTGTCCCCACCCAGGGCTGGGGCTTTGTCTTGTTCCCCTGGATGTCCAGCACATGGCACAGTGCCTGGCACACAGTAGGTGCTCAATATATATTTGTTGAATGGAGGAAGGCTCTGCCTTTCCCAGTCTCCTCTGTTCAAGAGTTGCTATGTCCCTGGGGCTGCTGGCCTGACCCTTCCTGCTGACCCTTCCTGCGTGTGCTATCCTACACCCCTGGCCCCTGCTGCTCAACCCCTCCAGCCAATAACGGGAGGACGCACTGAGACTGTGTCTGTCCCCCTCCGTCCGTCTGTCCCCAGAGGCAGGCGTCCACAGGTGTTCCAGCCGGCCCCCCATTTGTCCTGTCTGCCCAGCCAATTAGAACAGTAACAATCATCACCTCCGCTGAATGTGTGTGAAAATGTCAGCACTCGCCATCAATTGTCTGCTGTAGCTGTAACAATCCCGCAAAGGGAACAGCATTCCTCCTCTGGATGAGGAAACAGACTCAAAGAGGGCTCAGTGACGTGCCCAAGGTTATCCAATAAAAATGCGGAATGAATGAATGAATGACAAGTGTCCCAATGACTTGGGTGCTTTGCTACTTTTCTCTTTTGTTCCCCATAACACTGGAGATAGCTCAGTGGGCCCAAAGGAGCCAAGTGGCGTGGGGTTATTCCTGAGCCCAGAGAGCAGGGAGTAAGGGGGAGGTGACCCTGATAAAGAGCAGCACCAAGCAACCCCGGGTTACTCAGTAACCCAAGCCCTGGTCCCCATGCATGGCCTGGCCAGGCTGGGCCAGGGCGGGCAGCAGACACCGGTTCCCTTGGCCACCCTTCAGGCACTCAGCTGGTCACAGCTGGAAACTGGAGATGGAAGGTCATAGATTGGACAGACCCCAGGCTAGGCAGGATGGGAGCTGGTAACAGAGTCAGGGGCCCCTAAGAAGAGGTCGGGGCAGGGGGAGAGGGAGGACTGGGAGATGAGGCCCCCAATACCATCAGAGCTTTCAGGCCAGAGGAGGCGGGAAGGAGAGCCTAGGACCTGCCATCATGCGCTGATCCAAAAGAACACCATGAGCTGAGCCTCTCCATGCGGGTGGTGGGCCAGAGAGCCCTCAGAGCGGGAGGGTGGGCCAGGGGGCCTTCAAACACGGAGGACTGTCAGGGTCTGGCTCTCTGCTGGCCCCAGAGCAATACCAGCTGGTACCCGCTAGTTGTTAAAATATCAACATCCTCCTATACAGGTTGGTAAAGATCTGTGGCCCAAAGGTCTCCGAGTGTCCCCTCAGAGGCTGGCCCAGCTATCCTGGCCCTTTCAGGGGCTCTCTCTAGACCTCGCCACCATCCAGCAAATAAAGGGTTAACGCTGGCCAGGGCTGGGGACCTCCAGGACCCAGGCCTCTTACAAGTGAGGGTGAGAACCTCAGGTCGCAGCTCCAGGACCTGGCCCAGGATTAGCACTAAATGACTAGTTGTTGAATGAATGGATGAGCCACAGAGGAGAGGGAAAATCAGAGAGCCCAAGGAAGTTAGAGAGGCTAAGAGAGCCAATAGGTAAGAAAGAGGTGGAGGAGGCTACGATCTGGAGGGGGCCCCCAGAAGAGGCTGGCAAGGCCCAGCTGCCTGGCCCTTGCTCTCCCTGGTTCTGTAGCTCTTGAGGGCGCTTCCCCTCAGAGGGCCTGTCCAGAGCCTGCCTGGGCAACCCCCACACCAAACCGGGCTCCAGAAGCAGGCTGCGTCCCTGGGGCCGAACACCGAGCCTGGGGGGATACCCAGATGCTGAATGATCCAAGAATCATTACCCAAGCACTTGACCAGACTCCCACTGCCCCCACCACTCCTCAGAAGGAGCTGGAAAACAGCTGTCCTGGTGACCAAGTAGAGACAGCCTGTGGGCCAGGGGCCAGGGGCCAGCAGGGACTAGGGAGCCCACTTGGCCTGTTGGGAGCAGCACTACCAAAGGCCGACCCAGGCCCGCCCATGCCTCGCTGGCTGGGCCCTAGGTCAGGAAGCTGGGCAGCTGGAGTGCAGCTGACCCCAGAACCCACGCTGGGCCGGAGCTGAAGCCCATGAAGGGAGGAGGTGAACTGGGGAAAGGCCAGAAGGGAAAGCAAGGTGAAGGCAGGGTCACCTCGGGCCCTGCGCGTTCCTGAGAAGGGGCGATCGGTTCCTAGAAGGAGCCCCACTCTGCACCTGCTCTGGGGAGTGGCTGGCCCCTCTGAGCCTGGACCACATCTCCTGGGAACGGCAGCTCTCCACTCAGGCAGGGGCCTGGGACAGCTTTGCAAACACCCCCAAGCCCCTCCCACATCACAGCTCCCTCTGACAGAGGCAGCAATGTAGAGACTGGCCTTCAGCTTTTCTCCTCTAACCGCCTTGTGGTCTGCGGATGGCAGGACCAGCTGTGCCAGGCCCTCCACCTGTGTGGAGCCCTCGGGTGGCCCAGCAGCCTCTAGGTCAGGCCATGTGCCTCAGCAGGTCTCCAAGGCCTTTCTAGCCTTCCCGCCCCAGCCCCAGTTCCTGAGTACACTGGACTGTCACTCACACAGCCAGGCTTCCCTTCTTTAAAGGCCCCTCTTCTGTCTTCACTTGCCCAATTCCAGGGGTGCCCTCCTAGACCGCCTGCAGACATGACCTCACAGGAGGCAATGCTCCATCTCCATCCCTCCGCCATCCCCACTCCTGTGGGTTCTGCAGCGTCTCTCCTGGGCCGCCACAGCCTGTGGACTTCCCAAGGCCACACACTTACCCCAATAGTAATCAATTCCCTCCTGTCTGTCTCCCAACTGGACAGAGGCTCCTGGAGTGAGGGCTCTCTGGGCTCGTGTTCCAAGCTCAGCTCACAGGAAGTGCCTCCTGGTGACTGTCCCCCAAGACTCCGGGGATGCAGATCTTACTAGGTGACAAGAGACTCAACCCCAAGTGAGAAGACCCTCCTCCCACCTCGCCTCCCTTCTTTCCAGCTGTGGGGGCAGCCCAAGCCCTCCTATCCACACTGGGTGGCCCAGGGACCTCAGGGGTCGGCACAGCCCCTGCCGGGCCTTTGGGACTGTGGTGGGGTGCGGGCTGGGGGTGGGGAGGCTGAGCAGGCTTGGAGCGGGGTGCAGCTGGACAGCTGAGGCTCAGACCTCCGGAGGCTGCCGCCCGGGGCCCGCCCGGGGCCGGGTTAACCATCAACGCCCTGAGAGCCGGCTCTTTATCAACATCCTCCATCTCGCTTTTCAGCTGGGAAAAGGTTGAGTAACTCCTCAACTAACTCTCTCTTGCGTTAACCCTGGAGGGGCCAGGCCGGGCCTTTAAGGGCCGCTTAGTCCTTGGGAAACACGCTCTAAACTAACACCGTTTTTTTGGGGGGGGCAGGTCGACCCCCTTGGTCTCCCGCACCGGCCAGGTCGCCGCTGTGCCTCAGCAGGCAGAACACGGGGTGCCTTTCCAGGGTCACTCCCAAGGAGCGGGACCAACCGGAACAGGGTCAGCTGGGCCAAGAGAGACAGGACCCGGGTGTCCGAGCGCCCCCGGCCCTCCCCGTCCTTGCCCCACCTGAGGTCTCGGGCCCTCTTTGCGGGCTGGAGCTGGGAGCAGCGGAGGGCGTCCCCGCGTGGGCGGGGCCTCCGCGTGGGCGGGGCCTCCGCGTGGGCGGGGCCTCCGCGTGGGCGGGGCCTCCGCGTGGGCGGGGCCTGGCTCCGGTGAAACCTGCTGCGCCCGCCCCGGAGTGTCTGCCGCGCGCCGCGAGCCCAGAGCCGGAGCCCGAGACTCGTAGCCTCCGTCCCATGGCCGGGTCCCCACGCCGCGCCGCGGGCCGGCGACTGCTGCTGCCCCTGCTGTGCCTCCTCGTCCAGGTCGCCACCGCCATCCTCTTTGCGGTGTTTGTCCGCTACAACCACGAAACCGACGCTGCCCTCTGGCACTGGGGCAACCACAGTAACGCGGACAATGAATTTTACTTTCGCTACCCAAGTGAGTGCGGGTGAGGGCGCTCGGGGAGCAAAGACCCCAAGCTCCCCGGTGTCTTGGGAGGGAGCGTTTGGGTGCCCAGGTCTAGCCCTCCGTGGTTAACCCTCTGGCTCTGAGATGAAGGTGCCCGACTTAATATAACACGCTTTCGGTGTCTGCCACGGTCCAGGCATTGTGCTGGGGGCGGCACATGCCTTATCGCATTTAGTCTATGAAGAAGACAAAGGTGGGGAAACTGAGACTCGGAGATGTTAAGTGGCTGGCTCAAGGTCACGCTGTCAGAACTGAGGGAGCTGGGGTTCAAACCCAGATGGGAAGCCCCAGCCCAGCTTTAACTGCTCCCGTGCCCCACCTCCCAGTTGGCCTAATTGGGCTTTGCTGGGCTGCTCCGGAGACTTTACCTGGGGCCTGCACCCTGACCACAGGAAAGAGAATGGGGGTTAGGGAGTGGGGTGCAGCAGGCCGTAATGGCAGGTATTAGCGACGACAGGCATCTCTTCCCCAGTCTTCCAACACCACCCGCCCTCCCAGAGTCAGAGAAAAAATGATGCAACTACCTACCAGCCAACCTCAGAGCAGCAGCCCCCAGCCCTGAGAAGGAGGCATGGCAAGGTCATCAGCCCATTTCACAGGGGAGGAAGCTGAGGCTCAAAGGGGTTGTGACTTGCTCCTGATCACCCGTTTCCTGAGTGACAGAGCTGGAATTGGGACTCAGACATCGCAAGCTCCTTGCCCCACAATTCACCTGCCTGCTGACAAGGCCCTGCTGGGGACAGAGCCTCTCCTTCTAGGTTGGGGGCCCAACTTTGTGACTCAGGCCCTGCGCAGCTGGAACTAAGGACTCCAGATCTCCCAGACTTCATCACAAGCGCTTGGCAGGTCTTCTCTAAGCCTCAGTTTTCCCCATCTGGGCAATGGGGAGAAGGATGCCTCAGTTTAAAGAATATACATTCAAACAAGGCCCAGAGTGTAAGAGTCGCCAGTAAAAAAAATCCCAGGCCATTATTACCCTACTTTCTGTATGCAGAGCTGGCAGCAAGCTGTCCCCTGTCCCAGCCCCAGCCTGAAAAAGGGAGCTCACAGTGCTGAGGACCTAGAGGGTGAGATGGAGGTTTGTACCTGGGCACGAAGCACCAGAACCCCCAGCCATCCTGGGCGGAGTGAGCGACAGCGCCTCCCTCCCCATCTCTTACCCCAGCCCCGCTGGACAAAGTGAGCCGTGGAAACTGGGATGGCAGACTCGTGGGGTCGTGCTTTGTCCAGAGACATAGGGAGTTGGGAGGAACAGTCCACAGGCTGAGAGAAGTAAGCTCCTCTCCAAGGGCCTGACCTGGCTGCCTGCCACGAACCCCCACTTGCTTCTCCCCTGAGTCTCAGGCAAGGCCTCCAAACCTTGCTTGTTTCAAAGTCTCCCTGCAACCTGCCAGCCTCTCACCCCTCTGCCGCCATGGTGGGCTCTCCTTGGACACAGCTGTCCGCCCTGGATTGCAGTAAGAGGAATGGCGGTGGGAGTCCTCCCTCGTTTTCTGCCCTAGGTATCCACCCCTGTGGACTTGGAACCCTGGTGTGGGGGAAGGTTGGGGAGGATGGAAGGGTGAGGTCCCGGGAGCCTTTGATGACCTGCGTCTTCGCCTGTCCCTGTGCCCAGGGGAAGGGATCGGGGCCAAAGTGGGTGTAGCGGCACCCTTTGATTTGGGAGATGAAAGGCAGCTCTGCATCTGCTGCTGTGCTGGGGCACTAGCCCATGCCAAGGGCATGGCTGCTCTGAGGGCCTGTTGTTCTGTCGTTATGTAGGAAGGGCTCTCAGCCCATCCAGTCTGCTCCTCTCAGACATGCAGAGAACCAGAGAGGGCATGTGGCTGCCCAAGATCACACAGCAAGTTAGCCAGGCTGGAACCAGGTCTCTTGACCCATCTGCGGCCTTTCCCTCACATGCAAGCTTCCTACCCCATGAGGCGAGTAATGGAAAATAAGAAGGAAGGGAAAAGCCCAGGGTCACAGGGGCCATAAGAGGAAACATGAGAAAGGGTTCTCAGAAGAAAAATATGAGCAGGTCCTTTTATTATTTTAATTGGGGAATATTGGGAAGAGTGTGTTTTTCCAGGACCAATCAGCTCTATGTCAAGCTATTGTTTTCAATCTAGCTGTGGCGGGTGGGGGGGGGGCGGGGGGGGAGGTGCAGCTCACTGGCCCATGTGGGACTCGAACCAGCAATCTTGGTGTTATGAACACTGCACTGTAACCACTGAGCCATCTGGCCGCCTGGCAGGTCCTTTTCTATACACCTCTGAAACCTTACTCACCAGGAGAGGGGTTTAGGATAGCAGAATCGGGATCTTCTCGGAACAGGTGAGGAAGGGGGATGTGGCAAGGATCTGGGTGGCTTGTGACCTCTGCCAGGAGAACACAGCCCATCTGTCCCCTTAAAGGCAGGTGGGGGAGGGGTGGGGCACCCTCCCCAGCTCACCACTCCATGTCCCTGCTCTTCTTATACCCCGCTTTACAGAAGAGGAAACTGAGGCTCAGAGAGCTTAAGCGGCTTGTTCAAAGTCAATAGGTGGCTCTAGAAGGCTTTTCTCTTTCCTCCAACCGGACTCCATCCTGCCCCCACAGGGCACCCCTGAAGGGGCTACGAGGGGTCATCGTATCCCCTCCCTGCTTCTGAAGAGCCCATGGAGAGTGTCTGTATGGAACGTTCCGGGTGTGGGAGGGGGGGAGGTTTTCTGATGTTTAGACTCCAGTTGAAAGGCCAAGGGATTGAGTTTTGAGTCCAAACAAACCCAGGTGGGTTTCGGCAAGTAGTGGGCATGGAGCCCTATGACCTGGCCCCCTGTGTTATCTTGCTGTCCTTGAGCAAAAGAACAGACATGGCACGCCTTTTGTTATTTGCACAAGGAGAAAGGAAGTCAGGCAGTAAGGCCTAAAAGAACTTAGGCTGTGGGCTAACTTTTAAGTGATGCTTCTTCTTTTCTATTGGGTTTTAAGATCTGGGAGCCCAGGGCTTTGATGAGCCGCGGCTTCACCTGTCCCTGTGCCCAGGAGATGGGATCGGGGCCAGAGTGGGCACAGCCGCTGCCCTCTGATCAGGAAGAGAAGTCTGGGTGGTGTGGGTAGAGAGCAGGGCTGAAGAAGGGGCAGTGTTGGGGACATTTAGGGAGGCCAGTGGGCCGCTAGAGCCTCTCCGCCCTTGGCTGCTGTGAGCTGCAGACCTCCAGTTCCAGCACGCACCCAACCCTCTGCCAGGGACTTGCAAACTCATTCCATACACAGCACAAAAAAGCATAAGAGTTTGCTTCTCTCCAAGTTATGGATTACGTTCTAAAGTTCAATAATATAATAACTTTTGGGCTTGTGGGTGCTTCTTCAGGTTAAACAAAAAATGATGACCAATTCTTTTGTATACTTCTGAGGTGCCTGTGAAAAAGACTTCATTATTTATGAGCAGATGTGCTTTTTCTTGGAAATTGTGTTCAAACAGTTTCTTTCTCTTTTGAGTAATTCAAATAAAATCTGGCCCTTGTGAAACCCTGAAAATCTCGTCTGTCAAAACACCAGGTTAAAAAATGATGACCATAATTTTGTTTCCTTTATGACCACCTGCCTCTTTCTACAAGAGATCTGAGGTCATTTACAACAAAAACACGAGTATAAGGAAAGGAAGGCAGAGAAGTAGAACATAAGGAATGACCACGGTAAGGGCCTGCAATTGAGATTCCAGTGCAGCTCTGAGCTTCCAGGCAGCCAAAGTAAAAAAGGAAATATGATCATTTCTGTGTTCTCATCAGAACCAAGGAAGCCTCGCATATGCACTCTTTGCTTTTTTGATGTGTGTCTTCCATGCCCTCCCCGTGAGGGCAGGGACCGTGGCTACTTGATGACAGCTACATTCCCAGAGCCTGATGTACCAGTGTTTAGTAAACATCTGTCACATGAGTGCGGGAAAGCAGACCGGTTCCTCGGGGGAAGTGACATTTCCTAGCACTTTGTTCCAAGAGAAATTTCTTGTGTGCAGCTCTACAAGGGGCACGTTTCGGGTCATAGATGGCCCTGTTTCTCAATAACTTATTTACAACAAATGCAGGAAGTGCCCTCATGGTCCTCTTTCTTTGGTGTTTTCAGTTACAGCAAAGATACATATATAGCACGTGGTACTTCCTACATACAGACCCAAGTGTGGGCCGAACAGCACGGAGGCTGTTTCAAGCCCTGTTTACAAGTAGGTGGGGAGGGGGACAGAACCATACTGAAGCAAATCATTTGTATTAATCACATCGTCAGTATCACTGTACATTATTTTTGTTTGCTTACTTTTTTTCCCCGCACAGTGGCACAGAATAGAAAGCAAACGGAAAAGACCCCAAATCTCCCTGCCCAAAAATCCCACTGACACTTGAAAAAATTCAAGTAATTCACCTATAAAATTAAAAAAGTCAAACTATAGAAGGAAACAGAGTAAGAAGTGAAACCCTCCTTCCCAGAGGTGCCAAGTTGCATAACTCCAAGGGCATCATTTGCCCTGGAGTGTTTGTGGGTGTGGGTGTTTGGGGGGTGGGTGGAGGGAGCAGGCCTTCCCCTCCCTTCAATTCCTTCTCCCTGAGGTAATCTCTGCTAACAAATTAAAGCTAGTCTGTAAATTATTTTCTTTAAATGTAAAATCCTCCAAATGGAGAGGTATAGATTCTGAAGTATGAGGAATGGAGGTCAGACACAAAGAAGGACTTTCCAGCAGAAAGGGAAAATTGAAGAGAGGCCTGGAGGGGACGAGAATTCTGAGCAGGGCAGGACAGGGCCTGCAGGAGGAGAGAGACAGGTCGGACTTCTCCCCAGGATAGGGCAAGGGAGGGCGCCAGCGCAGAGAGCAGAAGGTCCTACTCCCTTGCTCTGCCGTGGGGACAGCGGGGATGGTCTGGGTCCCGCTGCCCCGAGCTGGCCAGCTCTGCACAGGTGGCCCGGCTGGGAGGCCCCGCCACGCCTGGGGAGATTGACAGGCTGGGCTCCAGCCTGAAGGCGGCCCTGGCTGATGAGAGCTGGGGGCCGAGCAGGGTGGCTGCTGGGTTGGTGGCGGTGCCCAGAGCAGCTGCCGTGCCCACAGGCTTCCAGGACGTGCACACCATGGTATTCGTGGGCTTCGGCTTCCTCATGGCCTTCCTGCAGCGCTACGGCTTCAGCAGTGTGGGCTTCACCTTCCTCCTGGCCGCCTTGGCCCTGCAGTGGTCCACGCTCGTCCAGGGCTTCCTGCACTCATTCCACAATGGCCACATCCATGTCGGCGTGGACAGGTGGGCAGCAGCGCCCCCTCGCCCCCGCCCCGGGTCTAGCTGGGAGGCCGCTGCCCTCAGGACCCAGCCTGAGGCCTGCCCTTCACGTCTGCTCCTGGCACAGGCTTCCCAGCCGGCAGTTACTTCTTGTAGGTGCCCTGCCCGTTCTTGCCCGACCGACGGCACACTCAGCCACACCTCCCCGTTTTCAGACCCCTGTTACTCACCAGTTCTTGGGAGGGTAGACAGCTTCACGGGAGGGGCAAGGTCTGGGGAGCTCCCGGTTCAAGACCGGTTGTTCCACCTGCGATGGGCTTCGTTCCCTGCTTCCCAGAACCTCCCAGACACTGGGTTTCCCCATCTACAAAAGGCGAGGTGACCCTGCCGGCCTACGAGGGAGGTGCTTAGGCGGGTGGGGGGTGGGGGCTCCCCCGCCCCCTGTCTTGGCCCCCTCTCATCCCCTCCACTGTCCCCCCCCCAGCATGATCAATGCTGACTTCTGTGCGGGCGCTGTGCTCATCTCTTTTGGGGCTGTCCTGGGCAAGACAGGGCCCGCCCAGCTGCTGCTCATGGCGCTGCTGGAGGTGGCACTGTTTGGCATCAATGAATTTGTGCTGCTTAGTCTCCTGGAGGTGAGTCTGGAGGGGTTGGGACAAGGGCTGGGGGAAGCCAGGCCTAGGGGGGCTGCCCTGCATCTCAGCTCTGGGCCCCCAGGTGAGGGATGCAGGAGGCTCCATGACCATCCACACCTTCGGCGCCTACTTTGGGCTGGTCCTGTCACGGGTCCTCTACAGGCCGCAGCTGGAGAAGAGCAAACATCGCCAGGGCTCCATCTACCATTCCGACCTCTTTGCCATGATTGGTGAGGCCTCCAAGGTGGGGTGGGCTGGGGGCCGGTCCCAGGCACCCCTGAGGTGGGCCATCTCCAGGCCAGGTCGCAGGGTGCTGCCTGTGGTCCTTGGGCTTCTGGCAGGGAGCACCTTTCCCATGTGGACTCTCCTGTGAGAGCCCGGATCTGTGCTCCTTCTCAACAGCTTTAGACGGGTTCTTAGAAGTCAGCCCTGGGTATGCACAGGCCCGAGACCCATCCCCAGGGGCCATCAAAACCCTCCAGGGCCCACCACAAGTGAGAAAGCAGGCTCCTAGCCTGGCATAAGGCCCTCACCCTCCTCTCCTCCCTCCCACTTGCTCTCAGCTGCTCCCATCGCTTACCCCCAGGCCTTTGTCCTCATGCTTCCTCCCAGGCCCTTTTCCCAGAAGCCCCTGCACCCGGGTTGGGGGTGGAGGTCGTGGTTGCCCGAGGAGCAGTAGGGTGTGACCGGCACCACCGGCTGTTTCTTCTAAGCACCTACCTGCACCCTGGCCTGTGTTCCCCTCTCTACCTTCGCAAACAGGAAACAGGTGATTGATTTTTTCATGGGCAGTATTGAATAGCGACCGAGGGCCTGTTCTTACACTAAAAAGAGAGGCTGGTTTTGTATTTCTTGCTCCGCGCTTGCTGTGAAATAGAGCACACAGAACCCTAGGGCAGCTGAGGCCTCCTTGCCCTTTGAGACCCAGATAAGTTTGGCTTCAAGTCCAAAGGCTTCCCCAAGATTCCTGCATTCTCAGCTCTCCTCTGCCTCCCAGCACCTTCCCGCAGGACACCGGCCTTTCCTTGATCCGTCTCAAGCCCTCCCGTCAGAGCACTGCTGTGTGAGTGTGTGGGTTCTACTGCAGAGCAGATGGCGGGGTGCAGGAGAAGTTCCGTGGCACACCAAGGACCATTCAGGACGAAGGGGCTGTCCCTCCAGCCCCCTTGCCATGCTGCCCCACCCTACAGGGTCCCAGCCTGCCCCTCACCTTGTGTCCTGGCTGCCCCTCCCTCTCCCTCCAGGATTGACCTGAGTACCTCACATAGGCAATAGGGCCCACAGAGCCCCCACTTCTTACCCCTGGCCCATCCGGGGCTCGCAGACAGAGCCTTCTCCTGCACACTGCAGGGTCCACCCTCTCAGAGGTCGGCGAGGTTCTAAAACCAATTCCTTTCCTGACACAGATGTCAAGTACCCCGCTCAGGACCTGCCATGCCGTGCACTTGGCCTTTTCTTCTTCTTTCCTTTCCTGATACTTAGACTCTCAGCCTCTGTGGTTTCCAATCTCTAGCTCCCTTTTTTGCCAGGGCTGCCAGTGCGACTGTTTGTAGAGCACTTACTATGCTCGGCCTTGGGCTGTGCACGTCACCTGCAACCCCTCCTTTCGTCCTCCCTTTGTGAAGGAGGTGTTACTATCCCCACTTTACAGACGAGGACACTGAGGCCGCTGAGAGGAGATGACTTGCCCGCAGGCCCACGGCTGGTAGCTCGTGGGGGAGCCACTCACTTCCTCTCACTCTGCCTGCCCGCCGTCTAGGGACCATCTTTCTGTGGATATTCTGGCCTAGCTTCAACTCTGCGCCCACCACGCTGGGGGACGGGCAGCACCGCACGGCCCTCAACACGTACTACTCCCTGAGCGCCAGCACCCTCAGCACCTTCGCCCTGTCAGCCCTTGTCGGGGGGCATGGGCAGCTGGACATGGTATGGGCCCTGGGAGGACAGAGGGAGGCCCCGGGAGGGGGGCGAGCTCCGACACCCCGCCAGGCGGATTCTCCAGGGGAACAGGTAAGGGTTCAGGCACATGGAGGGGTCAGAGCGAGAGGCAGTGAGGCGACAGCGGGAAAGTTAGAGGTTGGATGGTGGAGAGGCTTCCGGGAGCCTGGTGCCCACTGTGCTGGGTTAGGTGTGGGTGTGACGACGTGAAAGGGCCTCCAATGCCTTGCTCTCCCCTGCTTCCTTAGGTCCACATCCAGAATGCAGCACTGGCCGGAGGGGTTGTGGTGGGGACGTCAAGTGAAATGATGCTGACACCCTTTGGGGCTCTGGCAGCTGGCTTCCTGGCTGGCACTGTCTCCACGCTGGGGTACAAGTTCTTCACGGTACAGCTGCCTCTCTAGCCCTGGGCAAAACGGGTCTTCAGGGCCTTTTCTCTCACCTCCCCAGCAGGCCCTTGGGGGGGGAGGAGGGGCACGCAGGACTCTTTATTATTCTCCTTACTCCAGCCCGTCCTTGAGTCAAAATTCAAAGTTCAAGACACGTGTGGCGTCCATAACCTCCATGGGATGCCGGGGGTCCTGGGAGCCCTTCTGGGGGTCCTTGTGGCTGGGCTGGCCACCCATGAAGCTTACGGAGATGGGTGAGTTCCCCCACCCCCACCCTGAAGTCACTGTGCCCTGGAGTGACCCCCTCCCTCTCTCCCCACTTTGTGCACTACCAACCAAAGCAGTGTCTATCTTCACTCATTCATCCATAATGTTACTAAGGGTCAGTAAGAGATAATGACCCTTACGATCCATGTTTGCACATCAGGGCTCAGAGGAGAGGGCAGGCAAAGGGGACCCTCAAACTGAGTCTTGAAAAGTGTGTGGGTGTCTGCTGTCCCATGAGGGTGGGAGGGGGTTCCAGGCTGTGGACCTGACTGGAGCAAAGGCCCAGGGACGAGACTCAGCCTGGGGGCTCCCCTGAGACCCCTGAGGCCACTCTGTTGGCTCCACGTGCCACCCCTATGTCCCCACAACCTTCCTGCAGCCTACAGAGCGTGTTTCCACTCGTAGCTGAGGGCCGGCGCAGTGCCAGATCTCAGGCCATGTACCAGCTCTTCGGGCTGTTTGTCACACTGCTGTTTGCCTCTGTGGGTGGGAGCCTTGGAGGTAAGTGACCTTGACGGGGGTTGGGGGCTGGCAGGAGCTCCAGGGAGGGCAGAAGACAGGAAGGGGTTCTCCAGAGGAAGGGCCACGGGACCCCACTCCCTGGCATTCCTTTACTCAGTTATTTATCGAGCGCCTACTTGGTGCCTGTGCAGGGTGGGGTTGTAGGGTTCAGGGGTAACCGACTCCAGGTGGGGAGGGTCAGGTGGACACTCGCTCCCTCCTGGCGCCAAACGCAAGTGGGAGCCCGCTGGGGGCTGAGGTTTCCCTGCGCTGCTCCCTCCTCCCACTAGAGGGCAGTCCAACCTCAGGCTGAGGCGCTGAACAGGTGCAGAGCTATCTGTGTTTGGTGGGGACAGGGCCAGGGAGCCAAGGGGCCTGGCTCACCACTGGACTGCAGAACCTGCAACTGAGGCAGACTGCCCACTGCTCAGTGCTGCCTGCTGTCTGGCCTTAGTCCTTTTCGCCTTCAAAATAAAACCTGTGGTTGTCTTCACCCCCTTGTCCTTAACGTGACGTTGTCATTCCCAAACAAGGTTCCGTTTGTTCATTTATCTAATTACTTATTCATTCAATAAACACTTTCTGCTCCCCTCCTGGAAAGGAGGCCAAAGAGAGCTCCGCGGATATGGTTCATGACGGAATCATTCTTTGGTGTGTTACCAGCTCTGCAAATTTGAGTGTGTTGCTTAACTTCTCTGAGCCCTAGTTCCTTCTCTGTAATGTGGGGGTCAGTTCACCTTCAGGGTTGCTGTGATTACTCCAGAAGGCAATGCTTGTCAAGCGCGTTGCATAGGGCTGGGGACACAGTAGGTGCTCAACAAATACAGCTGTGACGTGCCTGGGCTAGGCATCACACTCGCCCCAGGGCTGCCCTGTGGCACTGGGGGTGACCGAAAGCCTCACACACCCTCCCTTCCCACCCACCACCAGGGTTCCTCCTGAGGCTGCCCTTCCTGGATGCCCCCCCAGACTCCCAGTGTTACGAGGACCAGATGTACTGGGAGGTGAGACCACGCTGCAGCCCCTCAGGCCCTCAGAGCCCCTCACCCTCCCCTGCCTCACCTCCTATGACCCAGCTGCCTCTTCCCTTCCTTGCTTGCTCATGGTCCTGTGGGGTTCACCCCTGAGCTGTGGCCCCCAGTGCCCTGGACCTACCCTTCCACCTACTTTCCCACCCTGCCCTTTAGGTGCCCCAGGAGCAAGAGGATGAAGCCCAGGGACCTCTGAGGGCGGAGGAACTGGACACTCAGGCCTAACTTGCTTCCAGCCCTGGAGAGGACGCTCCCCTTTTAGAAGATGAACACTGGCGACCATTGGGAATCCCTTTTCTAGTTCCCATCCCACCTGCTGCGGGAAGAAGTCACCAGCCAGAAGGAGCCTCCCTTCCTTATGCGGCTCTGGGAGAAGCTGCCAGAGCAGGGCTGTAACTGGCCTTGGTGGGCGGGGGGAGGGACCTCCCAGCAGCCTCACTGCCACTCACCCCCTACCCCCACGCCCCATCTACAAGTGAGGCACCGAGTGACAGCTGACCCCCTGGTCCAATGTCACACAGCCACGGGAGAGCCAGGGCGATAAACCCCACTGTCACCAAGGACTCTGCCTGTGTGTGTGTGTGTGTGTGCGCGCGCGCGCGCGTGCGTGCACTGGGAACTTGGGAAGTTCCTCTCACCCTCTAACTCATGGCATTAGAACCTCAGGGTGGGGACATCCCTCCTCCCTGGGTCCGTGGAGCTCTCTCAAGGATGCTGTGTTCTACCCAGGTGGGTTACTAGCCTGGGCTTGCCTGCCTGGAGACAGGGAGCTCACTCTCTCCTAGAAAGCCTGTGTCTGTTATGGGACAGCTTGGGCTGCTGCAAAGTTCTTCCTTTTCCAGAGCCACTGCCGTTCTGACCCTCAACTTGGGTGGCTTCTAAGCAGAGTGGGAAGAGGGCCCCCGCAGGACCTGAGTGGCATAAGGAGTTCTTTGCCACTGATTCCTCAGAGGCTGGAAGCAGCCAGCGCCCAGGCACCACCTTTTATCCCTGTCCCGAGTCTGAGGTGTGGACCAGCCCCGAGAGTTAGCTCTGAAAAAAGATGGGGGAAGGACAGGCCCAGGGCCTCCAACGACCTCAAGTCATCTGACCACCAGAGGGCACTCCAGACCCAGCAGAGGAAGATGTGGCTTTCCTGCAGCTCCAGCCTCTATCAAGAATGGAAGTCCTTCCTATAGCCTAAGCGCCTTCCATTCTTCTTTAGCTCTGATCCTCACCATTCATGCCACCACTACATTTCAGGTGGGCACTAGGAGCTTCAGATCTCACGCAACAGAGACGTCCCTCCAGGAGGCTGGGAGCCTCTTTGCCAGGGAAGGAGTGGGACCCCGCCCTGCCCTCTCCCGTCCTTCCCCCAGGTTTCTGGCAGAAGTTGAGCATGACCACAGAACTTTCTTCCTCAAGACCAAAACCCATTCAGACCTAGGAACCCAAGGAGGCAGTGGAGGGATTTCCCGGGCCTGGCCCTGGGATGGAGACAGGTGTCCCATCAGGCCCCGCTCTCACTGTGTTTGGAGGGACTGAGTTCAGTTGGCAAAGAGGCCAAGCACAGAGTTGGGGGAGGGCAGAAGGACAAGTGCTGAGTGGGAACCACCCCTGCCCAGAGCCCCACTATGCTCCCCCCCCCCCAGTGCTCTCCTTCCTCCGCAGCCTCCCGGCCCAGTGCTGGCTGGGTTGGATATGTCAGGGACATCCTGGTGCTGAGGCAGAAGGCTGACTGTGGATATTGCAAAGAGGTTCCCTGTCCGAGCTCCCCTGCTGGGAGGGAGGGAGTTTGGGAGAGCTGAGGCCCCAGCTCTATTCAACCTTCTGGGGCCTCAGCTCCCAGTCCTGCTGACCTGCTCCGCCCCAGAGCCCCCCAAGCACCTGCAAGGGGAGATTCCAGGACAGGATGAGACCCTGCCTGCCCCAACTCATTCTGCCCTGGAAAGCTGAGAAGATTCACTTCCTCATTCCCCCACCATTTCCCTGACCTGACCCTCTCCACTGTGGGTTCCTCCTTCACCACAACAAAACCTCCTCCTCCAGGCCTGAAAAAATGGGCTGCTCCTGCCCGGGCTGCTCACGTCTGAATCCAGGGAGGCTTCCTGGAGAAGGGGCAACTGAGCCCTGAGGGGGGCGCAGTTCCCAGGACCGCCCACCAAGAGGTCCCTGTGAAAGGACAGACCAGATGGTCTTCCATCTCCTGTAGCCAGGTAGTTCCAAGCTCTGTCACCCACAGGAGTCGTCCCGTGACCTGGGAGAAGTTGCTGAGCTCTGGCCCCCACGGCTCAGGGGACTGTCCGAGCTGAACTCTCCTAAAACAGGCCCTTGGTTTTTCACTCTGCATTTCCTTCTCTCCCTCCCCCAACTTTACCTCGAATGCCAGCACCCTGGTATGCTGTCCATACACCGTTCTGTGAATTGCACTGAGCCATCATTTCTGGGCTGGGTATGGGGTGCTCACCCCATCATTGCTTTCAACCAGGGAGCCCAGAGGGCAGGAAAGACAGGTACCCTTGGAGCCCTCTGTGAACCAGGACCGAGCTTCTCCCTGGTCCCCTCCGTTGTTCCTGACTCAGCACCGTTGGTCCCCAACATGGTGGCCCATCCATTCAGGCTGGGTCAACAGGGTGACAATGGCTCCTTCCTCACCCCTCAGGGACAGCCCCTCCGATCACCACCATTATTCCTCTCAGTGCAGGACAATTGGCCACTCGGCCACTCATGAACTCTCTGTCCAGCCCCAATGCCTGAGCTCTGGGGACAATGATGGACAAGCACATGGGGCCCCACTGATGGGGGGAGACAGGCTGCACCGGGGTCAGTGGGAAGCCCGCAGAGCCGGAGGCACTGAGAGCAGGGCTCTGGAAGTGGCCAGTGTCCTGGCTTGGCACAAGTGTGTGTGGGCGACAGGACCTGCCCAGACAGCTGGACGGGGGCTCCCCAGGGGCCTCAGGTTGCTTCTGCGCCTGTGTGGCCAGAGCCCCCTTGGCGGGCAGCTAGGAGCTGCTCCTGTGACCTCTGGAGGACCGGCGCCTGGGAAAGGCCTGAGACCCACCCCCACCATTGGGATTCACATCACGGCTGGAGGCGGCCCCAGCGGGAGGAGGAATTAGACACGGCGTGGGTGTCCGAAGTGGGGGGCGGTGGCCGTCCCCGCAGACACACCCGGCAGCCGCGTCCCCCCGCCTCACCCCGATATTTCTCTCCCACTGTCAGGGTCTCCCCACCCGCCGCCTCCGGCCCTGCGCCCCCCTCCTTTGTCTGGCCCGCAGCCGGGTCCCCGCGCTGCCCCGCGTCCCGGCCCATGCGCCCGCCGGGAACCTCAGGGAACAATGCGGGCCAATGTCTCCCGGCGGCGAGCCGACTATGCAAATGCCAACGGCCTGTGAGAATCCCCGCCGCCGCCTGAAAGGGGCTGACGGCCGGGCGGGCGGGGTGGGGGAGGCGGTCACCGCCTCGGGATGAGCGGCCGGCCGAGCGCCCGCCGCAGGGACAGAGCGCCATTGTCTGCACCGCCTGACTGCCAGCGCAGTCCGCCGGCCCGGGGAGGGAGGCAAAGGTGACCCACACCCGGCCCTGGGGCCCGCGAGGGCTGGTCACCTGTCCCCTCCATAGCTACCCCTCTCCCCAAAGAGCCTTGACGTGGGGTCAGACCGTGCAGGGCTCCCAGCTTGCCCGACGCACAAGCCAGTGCGTCTCTCGGAGGCTCTGCCTCTGGCCGGGAGCGGGTGCTGTTCCCACGCTCCCTACCTGTGAACCACGCCCCTCCCCAATCTCCGTCCATTTTTGCACAGCACATTCAGCCAATGGACTCCCACCGTGTCTCTGGAGCAGTTCCCTTGCAGAGCCCTGAGGGAAGTACTCCTGGTGTCCCCAGAGTTACCCGACAGACATCTTAGGTAGGGATCCTCTCTGACTTCCGAGCCCAGGCCCAGGCCAGGCCTCCCTGCCTGACCCTGGGTCCACCACCAGTTAAGGAGCCTGGCGTTTTACCAGGAGAAAGGCCAGCCCTGGCAGGACTGAAATAAATGTGCCCAATGATGTAAAGTGTGTGGGGGTGCCACATGACATCCCTCCCACAAGTGAAAGCTGGGCATCCCTCCACCCTCGGCCCAGAGCCCGTGTCCACTGGACAGGTGGTACTGGTCCAACCCTGGAGGAGGATAGCTGGACAGTGGGCAATGCAGCTCTGTGCTGGAGCAGAGTCCCTTGCAGCTGGGAACTCGGGCTCTGATCTTGGACGCTACAGGCTGAGCTCCAGGAAACGGACTTGAGAACCCACACAGTGAGGGAGCCGAGGGAGGCCCTTTTTCCTAAACGCCCATGAGAACATAGGTCAAGGGCTGAGGCCACTCCGGTGACAAGCCGTTTTGGAGACGGTGCAGGGATGCCCAGGGCTCAGCATGGTGGGGGGCAGGGCAATGGCAAAGTCAATCGGGGCATCAGGAAAGTAAGGACTGTCCCGGAAGCTCAGGTCTGCGGTCCCAGGGAGGAGAGAGAAGGTGCTGGGGGCCGGCGGTCCTCCAGGAGGCAGCGTTCTGGCTGCCTCCCAGGCCTTTCATTTCTGGGCTGGCCCAGCTTTCCACCAACATGGCACACTTCCCCTCCCTCCCTCCTGGCCTTCATGAGGGAGTTGAGGTGGGGGTGGGGGGCAGTGGAGCTTGGCTTCCTGGGATAGCATTTGGGAGACTATCAGGTGAGAGGAAAGTTGGAGTCAGGGGACACAGGCTGAGGCATTAACAGCGGGAGCCCCGCCCACCCTCACTCCCCACCCTCCTGCTGCTCCTCCCCAACTGCTGTCTTGTCCGGGTCTCTGAGGCAAAGCATTGTGACCTAGGGCCACCCAGCCTCCTATGAACTCACCCGGAGACCTCGAGAGCCACCTCAGAAAGAAGCCAAACCCACGTCCTCACAGGTCTACACGCAAGGCCTGAACCCCAGAGCACAACCCCTCACGCCAACCCCAAGAGCACTGGCTCTGGGCAGTTCATAGAGGAGGGTGGGCCAGAGCTCCCTGCCCTGGAGGCAGTCCTCTCTCTTTGGCCTGGATTTCCAGGGCCCCCTAGGTCTGCTCTGGCTGGTCTCCGGGTCTCTAAGCAGGACCCAGGCCGGCCTAGCGCGGTTCTGAGGCCAAGAGAGGCAGTGGGCTTTGTTGGGACTGCATGGTCTAAACTCACTTTCCCACCCTGCTGCTCAAGGCAGCAGAGCCCTCAGCTGGAGAAGCTCCCTGCCCCCTGGCGCGGTCCAGGGTCCCCTCCTTCCCAGCTCAGCACCATCCATCTCCGTCTCCTCAGAGCAAGGAATGTGTGTCCAGGACACTGGGGGGCTTGTTCCCAATCCCCTTCTAGCTCATTTCACCCTGGCTTTCACAGACCCGCCATCGTCCCACGGGCTGCAGTCTGAGTTCTGACTCTGAGGCTCAGACAGAGGTGTCCCCCCCACCGTACCTCCCCCGCCCCACAATTTCTCACGCCTCATTTTGTCCCAACACCATATGAGGTGGCTGCATCGTGGGGGGTCAAGGAACCCTGGTGTGGGAGCCGGTGGGGGGCAGGGTGCCCCTTCTGCCCATCTCTGCAGCCACTCAGGCTGGCCTCTGCTGCAGCCGGACGCAGCATTGTACAGGGTCTGCGAGTCTACCCTTCCTTCCACGCCCGGCAAGCCTCCATCATTGCTGAAATTAACTCTGGGCTTCTTGTCGGCAGTTGCTAATTAAGACCATTAATAAACTTGGTTATTGATGCTGTAGCAGGTTGCAACCAGCAGCAGCTAACGTCGTCCAGGTGCTGGCTGGGGGTCGGGGCTTCTGCCTGACTCCATCTTGGGAAGGGCCAGCTCCACCTGGTCTCAGGCCTTCAGAGAGAAGAGGTTTAGCTGAGGCTTCTGGAGAAGTGGAGGGGCAGCCTTCACTCCAGCAGCCCCAGATTGGAACCAGGGAAGTCAGACAGTATGTGAGATGGACAGTGTGAGCCAGTGGTTCTGGTATCCTTCCCCAGGAGGTGCAGGGCGGGGCAGATGGAAGCCATGAAGACTGGAGAGAGCTCATGTGCACCTTTGCTTTCCAGCGCCCAGAGCTCTCGGGGCCTCCACAGGCCCGCTTTGCCTTCAGCCAGGTAGTAGAGTGTTCGAGTTTGTCGTGTGATGAGGGAGCCATTTCAGTGAGGCTTGAGACTCCGTAAAAGGCGATGACGTTTCCTAGGGGACCGGACAGTGTGCCTCACAATTACTGAGAACCTACCAGGTGTGGGGCTCTCAGAAACAAAAGGAGGTTCTGTCTTCCAGGGGACTAATCCCTCCACACTAGAGGTCTCCCTCCTCTGCAGACCCCCTTATCCCTTTCACATTCCAGCCTACCTCACAGGGCGTGGTAAGATGTTGTTATCCGCTCACCCAACCAGACTGTGCACTGCTCCAGGCCAGCGGCTGGCTGTGTGTCCTCTCCTCGCTGGCTGCAAATAGAGAGCAGGTCGGGCTTCATGGGTGTGGCCTTTCCTGTCTCGCTGTCCCCTCCCTGACCGCCACCCTCAGGGCACTGAGTGACAAGGTGCCTTTTGGCCCAGCTTGCCTCAGTTGGACCCAGTCAGGGACAGGAGAGACTGCAGACTCAGGAGGTGGTAGGTGGCCTGGCAGGCAGGGCTGGGCCCTGAGGGGCCTTCCAAGGGAGCCCCACTCTCAGCAGGACCGTCTGGCCCTCCCCTCCGGCCCAGCCTGGCCTCTGCACCCCTCCCCCATCCACCCCTGCCCACTCTGCCCCTGAAGTGGTCCAAGGTGGCCCAGGAGAGCTTGGAAAGGGACGTTCCCCCACACACCTGCTTTCCCCCCAGTTTTCTCCATCCCGACTTCAATGGCTTGACTTTTTTCTGCAGCTTTTGAAGGAAGGATCCACCAACCTAGGGAAAAAGAAGAGAAAAAAAGTCCTGAAAACAAACCCTACTAGAACCTTAAAGTAGGAGAAAGTGCATGGAAGGCTTTAATCCCTTAATCCCTCTCAGATGGGCCTTGAGACGCTAATGATTTTCCTAATTATTCCCTCCCATTTTCCCATCGCTCTGTAAGGACTTGGAGAGGAGTGAAATTCGGAGAGTGAGTGGGGGTGGGATGAATGGCGACCCAGCTCCCCCCACTGGGAGCCCTGCGTTCAGACCTTTGGAGAGGAGGGGGAAGTACCAGGAGAGCTCCAGCTGGGGCCAGCCTTCCGGCCACCAACACCCCTCTGCAAGGCGGGCCTGGGCCAATGGGAGGCGGCGGCTGCCTGAGAGGGCCAGGTGTAGGGCTGGGGTCCCTCCGCGTGAATGGCCCATTATCCTGCTGAGAGGACGGGAGCTGAGGGTCTCTTTGTGCCCCCAGGAAAGGCCCCTCTGGGTGATAATCAGCCTGGGAGGTGGTGATAAGAACCTTTATAGGGGCCAAGCCCCCTCAGAGAACACTCGGCCATTCAGGCCTCTGGCCCTGCACTTGTCTTCAGCAGCCTGGGCCATGTGGGCCACCCATGGGGGTGGGGGTGAGGGTGGGCCAGCAAACATGGCTAGGCTCTGGGCTCAGGCCCCCTCCCCATCACTGGGGCCTGCTAGACTGAGTTCAGGAAACCACCCCCAGACCTCCTTTCTAACCCCCACCTAGTCTCTGTTTCGAAGGGCCTTGCCAAGTCACTGAGTTTCTCTGGGACCAGACCTGCCTGTGAGGAGACACCCACCCTGCCCGTTGCCCTCTCTTTATGAAACTCTCCCAGGGGATCTCTCTCCACCCCTGAAAACGCCACATCACACAGAAGACAAAATTGCCAGAGCAGTTAAGAGGCCCGTGGAAGGTTGCACAGCCAGGAGGGACCGAGCTGAGGTGACAGCCTGCTCCTCCAGACCGCAGCATGAGGCTTTTGCATTTTCTGTGCCTCTGCCTGGAATGCTGGCCTCCCCAGTGGCCACGGAGGTGGGAGAGTCCATGGAAGTGTGCGTGAAACAAGACTGGCAGTGTTGGAGCCCGATGGCGGCGAGATGGGGCTTCATTATACTAGTCTGCTCGTTTTTGTGTCTTTCAAATTTTCCATGAGAGAAGTTGAACAGATCTGGTCCTTCCTAAGCACCTTACTTTAAAATGCAGTGCCGCCCACGCCCCTAGCCCTCCAGGTGCCTCTCCCCACCTGGTGTTTCGCCAGGTCTTCACCATCACATGACACTCGGTGGATTGCACTTATTTGCTTGGATTCTCGTCCATCTCCTGCACTAGCCTCCTGAAGCCCTTGGTCCCAGGGTCTGTGGGTGCAGGCCGGTGCCCCACACGCAGACCAACACCAGGCACTCAGAGACGCTTAGTACCTGTTAGTGAAGGCTGAAGGCCGGGGTGACCTGGGTTTGCATCTAAAGGCTCTTGGTGGCACCACGTTGAAGCAGGGAAAGGGTGGCCTGTCTGCCTGGGGCTCTGGCCTATGGGCCCCTCAACACCTGGAGCCACAGCCTTCCCAGCGCCCCCCAGGCAGGGCTAAGCCCCTAAGTGTCCCATTATGCACCATTCACTTCTCATTTTGTCGGGCCCATCCACAGGCGCAGTCCTTTTGTCAGAGGGCCTGTGAGTGGGAGCAGCTATTACCACAAGGCCTCATTAGTCCCAGCCGGAGCCATAATGAGGAGCAGGCCCCAGGCTAGTGCAATCTGCAGGGTCCCTCCCATTTAATAACTATAATAACAGCCACCATTTACTAGCCCCGCTTCACACCCGTGTGCGCCAAGCACTTCACGTACATTAGCTCATGTGATTCCCCCAACAGCTCTGGCACATAGCTAACAGCTGTGCCCCCATTTCTCAGATGAGAACGCTACCACCGAATGAGCAGAGCTCCTTTATCTTCAGCTTGGCCGTGGGCATAGGAAGGGCAAGAGGCAGCCATGACCCAGATGGGACCCTGAGGGGCAGAGAGGGGCGTGGCCTGCGGGAGAACACGCAGCAGGTGATCAGGGACCGGCCAGGCAAGCGGGGCAAGCAGCGGTCCCCAAGCTCTCCTGGCAGCACTCACAACGGCCTCAGCTATAGTAGGGGAGCGGCCGGACCATCACTATCACCCTCCCAGGGCAGATGCTGGCTCGAGGAGCACCACAGACTCGTTCACCTGCACAGGGCTAGCGAGAATCCCAGAATCCAGGGACTCTGCTCACAACACCAGCTGGATAGGGAGGGGCGCTTCCCTCTTGGGCCAGTCTGCCAATCCCACACGCCAGGCATTTTGCACCTGGGAGGAGAGTGGGGCTCAGTTCCCAGCCCGGGGGCCTGGGAGGAGGCAGGAGCAGATGAAGGACTGGTGGACAGGGGGAAGGGACTGAAATTTCAGTTTCCTCCCACAGGAGGGGTCTTTGGGGTTAAACACTGTCGTTCCCCAGCCTTTAAAGAGGTGTAATAATTACTATTTAATTAAATTTCTTTCAGAGTAATGCCTTCACTCCAAAGGCATACAGGGTCTGCCACAGCCCTAGTGACTAGCTCCCCCCCTGCCTGGGTCTGCATGCGTAGTTCCCATCGCAGACACAACCAGAGCTCCCAAATGTGGGGAAAGCACCCTCTCAGCCAGGCTCTGGGTGGCCAGACAGAACCCTCAACTCTCAGGGGAGCCCCGGGGACACAGGGGAGCAAAAGTCCTCTCAGAGAGCAGAAAATGAGGGAGGGATGGCTTTCCAAGGAGAGGGACCAGCGTGTGCAGATGTGTGACCCCAACGTGTCTCTGTTCCTTGTGTGCTTTCTGCCTGAGAGGCAGGAGAGGGGGCTGCACCACCCAGGTGAGACTGGACTTCCACAGCTGGCGGCCTTTGACCCTGAGCCTGAGGTCTCTCAGAGTCTAGACAGGGTTTGTCCACCTGTCCCTTCCTCGAAAGAAGGAAGTGTCTGAAAGGAGCCACCCCTAGTCAGTGGGACCCCTGGCATCTGCTCAACGAGGGGGCTGGGCCCTCTGGAGACAGGTAACTCCCCCTCAGCCTAGTCCTGACGGGGGGAGGGGGGGGGTTCCTTTACAGTGTCTTGTGAGGGTTAAACAAGCGTGTCAGGTGGTTTGTACAACGCTTGACGCAGTATACTTTTGACGAATGATGGCTGTTATAATTATTCCAAGGACACCCTGAGCACTCCGTCTCAATGTCTCCTCTCTGGGGGCTCCTAAGCCTTCTCATTCCTAGCCCCCCAAATTCTTCTCCAGGCCCCGGAACTCCATTATGCAGCAGTCTACATCTTGACCTCTGGGGAGGGTAGTAGGGGAGCCTCTCCCAGCAGGTGACCCTGTGAGCTGGGGTGTTCAAAGTGAAAGAGACTTCCCCTCCAGCCCCTCAACTCCGCCTCCTTTAATAAAGCCCCCTCCCCACCATTAGGAGCCTAGCAGCCAGGCCCCGAGGGAAGCCCTGCCTAAGGCCCCAATTAGATCGTTAGCACCAGCCCACCTGCTTGGTCCCTCAAACACGTTTTAATTATAATCCCTTAATCTCCCTCAGATGGCAGGCTAGCTCCTGGGCTTTTGCCCCCAAACAGTCCCTTCCCTCCCTCTCCTTCCCCAATTAAGGGGTCCTCTCAGCAGCGAGCTGGTTCCCAGATAAGGGCCTCCCCGCCCTGCAGAAACAAGCTCAAGTACAGATGACAACCAGCCCACCTGAAGTTCCCACAGGTGTAGCTGAAACCCCTCGGGCTGTGTGCCTCCCGCCCACCTGCCGCCCAGACTTGAGCTGAGGTGCCTGGGACACTTGTCTCTCTTCTTGGTCCCCTCTTTTCCTGGTTTATCTGTGTTCTCTGGGAAGCATGTCCCCCTGGCCCTTTCACAGTGACTTCTAGTTTTCAGTCCACCCACGCATGCCACCCTATCCAGGCCAGCTGTCTCCTCAGCACTTCCAGCCAGGAGCTGCCAGGTTCTCTTACAGGTGGAACTGAGGCAGGGCTCTTGATGGCTGTCTCCTGGTGGCAGCCTGGTAGTGACCTCCAGCTGACCCCACCAGAGCGCAGTCTTGCCCTCCACTTTTCGTCCCCACTCAGGCCTCTGGCACTGTCAGGCACATAGGGGCTGGCAGAACATGGAGCCGGACTCCGGCCTCTGTCCCTGGGCAGAGGCAGGGGGAGGGACAAGATGACCCAGCATGCAGCCCTGTCTGAAGCCAAGCCTGGATGAAGCTCTTTCCTGGGAAAGTTCTGTCACTAATTGACTTGCAAATGCCTTGTTTGTCCCCAGATTCATAATTAGTGCTAAGGATTTCTAGGGCCCCATCCTGGAGGGGCTTTTGGGGGACAGCCGATTCCTCTCCCCTCTCTGAGGTCGGCCGGGCTGGGGGTGGGCAGCGCCGGGCATCGGTGCCCAGCTGCCGTCCAGCGTTCCCACGACTCTGGTGCCAGGCTGTGAAAGGCGCCATCCTTCAGCCGGGACCAGGGCCAAAGCCCTGAGGCTCCAGGAAATGACAGTGCCGGGGAGCGGGCAGTGGCAGCAGTGGGGCCGCTGGCACCCCCAGGAAGGAGAGCCCCGCCGGTACCGGGCTGGCATCGCTGAGCCTCCCGCGCGATGAATGGGCCAACAAGGGGCCTGTCTTCCCCACGGCTTCCCCACAAAGGTCTTGGCTGCACCACTGGACGTGGGGGGCCGGGGGCCACTGGAGGAAGAGGAGAGGCCATTCTCAAAGACACCCCCACTCCCAGGCTCTGTGCTCCCAGGAAGGGGCCCAGTGCCTTGGGTTCAGGCCCAGCTTGGACTTGGACCTACTGAGCGATCTCCTTGGGCCTCAGTTTCCCCCACTGTCCTATCCCTGGCACGCATCCCAGCCCTGATTTCTGCCCACTCAGCTGCCCCCAATAGCCCCACCACACGGGCCACCACCAGTCCTCGGCCCTCTGAAGGCCCATCTGGGTGCATCAGTGCCCCCACGCCGGCAGCCCCCCAACCCCTGACACCCTCCCCTCCCCTTGGGTCAGGAGGAGCCGGTCCAGTTTCTCCGCGTGCCAGGAAGGCGTAAGGAGGACCTCAGCTGTGGCTGCCTGCCATGGAGTCATCAGGCCAGGCCCTGCCATTGCACATGGTGTGACCTGGTCTGTCGGGGCCTCACCTGCGAAAGGCCTCACGGGTTATCACCAGGGTCCAGGGGACGCTGTGTGGAAGGCACTCTATGTGGGGCTTGGCACAGAGCGGATGCCCAGTCCAAGTCTTTCTCTTCCTGCCTCCCTCGCGAAGCTTCGGTCAGTCTGCCTCTGTGTCCAGGTGACTGAGACGTCCTTTCACGGTCCACCGCCATCATTTTTGCCTGACTCTCCCAGCAGGCCCTCTATCCCCCATTTCCTTCCCACAACTGGCCATTTTCCTTTAGAAAGTCCTTCTGAAGTCTAACCTATTGCCTGCTTCCCTGCCCCAGGCCTGGCCTCCTCCTCCCAGGCTGCCCTGCTGCTGGGGCCCTGAAGGAAGGGGGTGGATGTGGGTTCTATGGTAACCCTGAGAAGAGAATGCCCTCTCTCCTCATCTGCATACAGACGGTCTCATTTACATACAGACAGGCCTCATCTGCATATGCTCAGTGGGACTCTCAGCACATTCCGAGGTGTCCGTCCTGGACCCTCCTACCCCAGTCCCAGCATGCCTGCCGAGGGAGGGGCCCCTGCCCCTGCTGCCCGTCTGGGTCTGGGGCTTTCTGTTTCCCAAAGGCAGCCCAAGCTCTGTGGCTCCTCTGTCACCTGCGGTGGTTGGTGCCTTGCTTTCCTTTCCTGCTCTGAGGAGTTCTTCCTCCCACCTCCTCGGGCCTGTCAAACTCCTTCACCGGGAGCCCCCTTCCAGCCAGGAGGCCTCCAGAGGAGGCCGAGGGCTGGCCCATCACTCTGCTTCTCCCATGCACAGGACCCCAACACCCAGATCGTTAGGAGACCCCCAAAATTGCTGCTGGGATCCAAATACAAGCAGGCGGACCTGGGCAACTTCCTTCAGCTGACCTCAGGCCAGACCTTGTCTCCAGTTGCCCCTCCTCCCCAGGGAACTGTGGCCCCTGGGTCCCTGCAAGGTCAGGTAGCAGAACCTCCCTTTGACTGCTGCCTGGCTGGGCTCACCCCGTAGGTGTGCCGGGCTGTCATGCACATGGTGCTGCCTCTTCCGGGTCAGCCCTCGGAGACCCCGTCCTTGTGGGGGGCCCTGCACATAGCTCTCCCCCTCTGGCCTCATTTCCTCTGTAAAGCGAGGAGCTGGGCTTCACCAGGTGCTCCCAATGTGCCCCTCCTGCCTGGGGGCAGGGCCCAGGTGCCGAGCCAGCATTCTGTGTGCACTCTCAGCAGGTGCAAGGGCTCCTGGGGCGCAACTTGACCTCAAGCGAGGAGTCCTGGTCTAGAGGAGGTAAAAATGCTGTGGTCAGTATTTAAATGGAAGCGGGTACAGACGCAGGTGCTTGGAGGACACAGGTACCAGTGGTGGCCTCGTGGGACAGGAGGCGGGTGGCTGGGGACAGTGGTGAGGAGACACACCTTCCCTTTTGTGCTGTTAAAATTGTACCAAACGGATTACCATAAACCTTTTTGTTTAGAAAAATTGCGGGATTCAGACTAGAATTCCATGGCGGGATTATGGTTACATGAAGAAGGACTCTTAGAGGAGGGGGCAGAGTTTCAAAGCCTGGACTCTGCGAACCTTCCAGCAGCGCTCTCCAGAGGGAGGGGCCTGTCTCTGGGGGGGGCATGTGGGATAACAGATGTGTTACAGGGCAACGGGGTCAGAACAGCCCCAGCTCCTTCTTGCCCTGGTTCCCAAGGCTCATTGGGAAGTCCTCCCTGCTCTCTAACCTGAATTCCTCTTGCTAGGCATATTCATTCCCACATCTCCACTGAGGGAGGAAGCAGGAGTGGGTGCCCCTGTGGGGCAGGGGTGCTCTCTTTGGGGTCTGTTCAAACCCAGGAGGGCATTTCTGAGGACGGTCCCTTCGTGGATGAGACAGAAGGCCACCCAGGGACCTCCCTGCAGCATGGGGAGCAACCTGCCCCCTCCCGTTCTCTTGGTCCTTGGGATGGTACCGAGTGGCCTCCCGGGCTGGGAGCACCAGCCATCGCTCTGAGGGGACTGACCAGATCGTGACAGTGACTCCAGGAGCCTTGGGGTGGCTGAGGGATGGAGGGAACCAGGGAGCTCTTTCCCCCGCCCCCCACCCCATGAGAGTTCTGTCCTCACGAAGGTTTCCTTGGCCCCCTCTGTGGCTATGGTGGCTTCTAGCTTCGGTCTCTCAGAGGGAGCCCAGGTCACCCTCCACTCATTCAGCCCTTCCCCTCCCAACCCTGCACAGCCACACCCACTACCACCAGCACTGCTGTTCAGTGGACAACAGTCTTTATTAGACAGGAGATGGCACTTCCATCTCAGAGGAATCTCAGCTCAGATGACAGTGGGGGACCAGGCTGGGCCAAGCTGGGCAGCTTGTGGCCCCAGGAGCAATGGTGAGACCTCGTCTTATCCCAGGTGGCTCCTGGCGTCAGGGCTGCTCCTATCCTGCACACAGGCTTCTTGGAGGAGGTGTCAGCTTGCTGGACGTTAGCCTCACCCTTTAGTCGATCCCGGAAAGCTTCTCAGAGGAAACCCAGGACAACTGTGTGAAGCAGATTCTTCTTTTTGGTCTGAAAAGAAAAATGTTGAGGTGTCTCGAGTGAAAAAGTTCTCCGGATGGAACCCTCAGTAGGAGGCAGAGGAGACTTCCAAGGAGAGCATCCGGCAGAGGGTTTGAGGACAGCCCATGCCAACGGGGCCACCATGACAGGGGCTGAGTCTTGGTACCTCCTCTGGGCATTGTACCCAGGGCCATGGGGTGGGGACACGCCTGGGGTATAGACTCAGATGCCATGCAGGTGAGAGACATGGTGGCCTGAAGGACAAGCTTCAGGAAGGCAGGAAGCACGCTTCCCTGGGCCAGGGACCAGCCTGGGAGGATTCGGGGGACTTCCCAGCCCTGTCTTCAGCCTGCAAGGCCTGTTTCAGCATCCCTCAGACTTCGCCCCTGCACCTGAGAAGCAGGGCCTGTTCCTCCGCTCAGCCTCTCCCGCCGGAAGTCAGCGTAGGGGAGGGAGGGAGCACGTGCTCAGGGATCCCAGAACCCCATTTGAAGCTCAGCCCAACTTATGAGTCCTGTGATTCTGACAACATGTCTTTCTTGGGGCTGACTCCAGCTTTGTAAAGTGGGGACAGCCCCGCCCAGTTTTCGGGACTGTCGGAAGATTAACCGAAATAAGGACTTCCCCCACAAGGCTTGTGGTTGGTCCTTCCCTCCTGGGGTGGGAGCGTTGTGCCCAGCAGAGCGGGGGCAGATCAGGGTCTGCACAGTAACCGCGTCCAAGCACAGCTGTGGTTCCTGCCCCGTGTGGGGCTGGGAGCCAGCAGTTCTGGAAGCCCCTCAAGTTCACCTGAGCTGACGTCTCCAAGAGCTTTAAAACGTGAAACCCAGAGAGAGGTGAGCCCGCCCGCCCGCAAGGCACAGCTCTGCTGGGATCGTCACCTCCCTCTTACCGTGACTGTCCTCACTTTCCAGATTTACCTGCCTCACCTCTGCCTTCCCCTACGTCGCCCTCACCGCCACCTCTGCCAGGTTCCAACCTTGACTCTGAAGGTGCTATGGAGAGATGGGGATGGGAGGTCTGCCTCACCCATCCTACTGGAAGCTCCCCAAACATAAGGACTCGGTCTCCCTCAAGCCTGGGCTCCCCTCCGGCCCTCCTCCCCCCCTGGGCTGGCTCCCAAGGCTGAGGCTTCGAGCTGAGCCACTGCTCCTCAGCACCCCATGCCCGGCCCTCCACCGCCCCTTCGGGGGTCCCTCGCTCCAGTCCTCAGCCTGCCTGGGAGCCCTCCTAGCCCAGGCTGGCTGGGCTCAGAGAAGAAGCAGACTGTCTGTCAGGCCTCCCCTGGGTGGGGAAGGAGGCGGCCAGATGGAACAGTCTCCCTGTTCCACCCACCCAGCACGAAGGAGCCAGCATCTCCTAGCAACAGTACACAGTAGCAGGGGGCTGGGAAAGGGGGGCGGGGAACAATGACATCATAAATTATCGCCAGCCCCTCCCTGCCAGCCCACGCTTCCTCAGTTAAGAATGGCCTTTCTGTCCCCACCTGCTCCTCATTCTGGATTCCCCCAGCAGAGCTGGCCCCTGCTCACTGCCCCTTGTAGATGCCCTCTAGGTCAAGGTGACCATTCTATGCCTGCTGAGTCCCCAGGGACAGAATTCCTACCATCCCAGGATTCCCCAATGGCGCGAGTGGGAGTCTGCCTTCCACGGCCCCCGAGAGCCCGGAGACGCCCTCTCCAAGGGTCTCTGGCTCCTGCCTCTTTCTTTGGCTGAGATGGGGATAAGGAGGGGGAACGTCCGTCTGAGCATTTGGTGACAATGACTCCCCTTCGCTAAACGAAAGGCTTTAGGCTTGGGCCCCCCAAGTCTTTAAGGGACATTGGGGCATCCTGCCAAGCCAGCCACATCTGTTTCCCGAACCCAACAGCTACAGTCCAGGAGGCCCAAACAAGTGACGAAAGCTGTGGCAGTTCCATCCTCACCTCTCAGGTCAGCCATGTCAGGCCAAGGTCAAGGACGGGACACTTCGGCGGTACAGATGTCAATCCAACATCGGGAAGGACTTCCCCAGGCAGGAAGAAGCAAGACTGTGGAAGTTCCTGGGTGGAGAGAGGAAAAGTCTGTCACAGAAACAGGACACAGGTGGGGGCCTCTTAAATGTTGCCTCATTGATGCTTTCTTACCTAACACGTGGAGAGTGTTTACATGGAACTTGACCTACAGGAAGACTCCACTTGGGCTACTTTTAAAAATCATATATTAATAGTGATCGTTAATGGCTGGAGATCAGGAGGAAGGGATGAATCGCTGGAGACGTGCCTCCCGTCCTCCAGAAACCCCCCGGGAAAATCCAGATACGAGGTAGTGCCCTGAGTACAAGATGGCAGCCAATTGCCATGGCAACAGCAGGAGGAGTCTGGTTGGTTGCAGGGCAGTGCGGGGAAGCCAGCTGGTGCCAGATGGACGAACCCAGCAGAAGGGAGCCCCAGCCGGGCGAAGCTCATGCCCCCTGTGCCCAGGGCTCTCCCTCCATATGCCAGCCTCCACCCACCTCTTCCCTGCAGACCTGAAGGCTGCACTGCTATCTGTGGGGCACGAAGCCAAAAGCATCCCGCCTCCGACTCCTACTTGTACAAGGAATGACCGCAGAGGCCCGAGACGGTCCTGGGCAGCCTCCCTGGACCACGGGCTGAGGCCCCTAAATGAGTGCATTTAGCTCACTGCTGACAACACCACGGGGAACCATGAGGTTGGGGGCTCCAGCACCACCTTGCCCATGTTCAGCAGACGCCACCAGGCCTGGCTAATGTCCCTGGGGAAACCTGAGATGTGGCCGTGGGAAGGGGGGAGCAGAGCGGCTGGGGCATGGGGAACTGAGCTTTGCTGTCCCTGCCCCATCCGTCTGTCCGTCTGTCCGGGAGTGCTGGCCAGTATTCATGCAAGCCCGGCAGGGAGTTATTCCTGAGGAAGACGGAAGAAGCTGTGGTCATGGAGCCAGCCAGCTGGAAACACGCCTCCCAAACAGTGTCAGGAGGGTGGTCGCCCTGAGCCCACGGCAGCTCCAGCCATTGGCGGGCCCAGCTCTGCAGCAGGAACTGCACAGGGTCCCTTCACTCACCTCCCCAGTCCCCGACATCTTCCTCGATAGTGTCCACCTCCCTGAAGTGGCCCGTGTGACTGGGTCACCCAGCATCTAGAATGTCACTGGACATCTGCACAAGGCCTTACACACTTACATTCACACCAGTGCATTTGACCCTCAGAACCGTGGAAGGAAGTTATGACATTAGGTGACTTGCCTAAGGTCACTTGCTACTAAGGGAGAGGAGCCAGAATGTGCCTCCGGACCAGCCTGTCTGATTCGACTCCAAAACCCATACCTCCTTGTTTGGTTGTCCTTCCTGTGGACAGAGGCCCCTGCAAGCTGCACTCGTGTCCCCTGTCATACTGGGGCTCCCACGGCCCCCAACGCAAACACTAACGGGGGAGAAGGCCTGTCCATACCGCTGATTAGCGATCCGTGACACGGAGGCCAGGCCAGGGCAGACCGTCCCCCAGGAGGGCGAGACTGGCTGTAGAAACTGAGGGGGCCAGGGGACCCCTTCCTAGCTCTGTCCAGTCTTGTCTCCCAACACAGCCCTCCATGGCGGCGGTGGGCGGGGGAGCTGTGCAGGAGATGGATGGGAACTCGGGGAGAGGAGAGGTGAGGCTCGGTGGAGACAGCCCCAGAAGTAGGGGTGGGCTGGCGGGACTGGGAGATGCAGCTGGGAAGAAACAGGGCGGGGGTGGGGGAGCCTTGTACTGGCGACCTGGGTTCTGACTGGATCAGAGGGGAGCCTGTCCTGGGAATTGCTCCAACACAGCCTTCCAGTGAGACCCTGGCCAAGGGGCAGCTTCCGCCCTTCCTGGACCTGGTTAAAGCCTGAGGCCACCCCTCAGTCTGCCCTCCTCCAACCCCACCCCCATGGGCCATGGGGAGCTAAGTCCCCTCACCTGACAGGACCAAACCATGGCCTCTCACAGAGAGGTCTTTGTGCAGGAGCTGGGGCCGGGGCAGTCAGCAGCTGACACCCCCCACTTACTTTCCAACCCAGTGGCCAGTCTCTCCAGCCTCTTACCCTCCTCTAGGAAGACTCCCCTCAGAGCCTTGGGCCACCCCTGGCCACCCCCTTACTGCTCCCGTCACCCCCTCTTCCACAAGTTCCTAGGACTGAAGCTGTTTCTCTGCTCTTCCCTCCAGTGGACCGTCTCTCCTAACCTCAGGGCACTCGCTGTGCTGGGAACCCAGCCTGGCTTCTCCACACCTCTCCCCACCGTGTGGGGCAGGGAGAGGAGATGGGGGCGATCCCAGAGGGGGAGCAGCAGAGGCCCTTCCCCAGACGGCCTCGGGCTCTTGGGTTCCTTCATCTGTTCACAACTAGCCAAGCGCCAGTAAAGTGTCTGGTCTGGTTGGGTGCTGGGTTCCATGGGCAGCTAGATGTGGTGTCCTCGTGTCTCCCGGGGGTGCTTACGTGCTGCTCCCCAACTGCACCCCGCACCCTGCGTCCTCGACGCTGTCAGCCAACTTCCAGGGACCCCGTGGAATCCAGCCCACGGAAGAGCACACAGGCGTTCATGAGCAGGCTTGTACCTCCTGAGCCAGGCCCCCCTGCTGGACGCTCTGGTGCCCTCACACCAGGCCCTTCCCTACCTGCTGGCCTGGGAGTTCACGTCCACTCTCCACTCTCCACCACCCACTGCCTCTAACTCCTCAGCCTGACTGACCGACCGGTGATCACGTCCAGCCCCTTTATCTTTCATCACTTCTCTTTTTCCCTCCAGGAGGCCTTCGGCAAAGGTGGCTGAAGTGACAGAAGTGAATGAGAGTGAGAAGAAAGCGGGGGAGCTCATAGGTGACCCTTGGGGAGAACTTCTGCCTGGAGAACTGGGTGAACAGAACCCAGAAGGAACAATCAGGGATATAACAGAAGAGCCAAGGGCCAAAGGAGGACACAGGATTGCTATCAGTAGGAAATGTCCCAGACGTCACCGGGACTGAACAAGGGCTGTTGGGTCCACTTAAGGAGGGTGAGTGGCCCGAGAGGGCGCAATTTCACCAGTTATGCAGATGGAAGCCAGACGACTTGAAGCTTCACTTCAAGTACACAGCGGCCCTACACAGGCCCGAGACCCTCAAACTGGCAGGTGACCCTGCCTACCCACCTTCCTGCTGATACTTCCTCTTCCCGCTACTTCCTCTTCCTGCCAATGTTTCCCCTTCCTGCTGATGCTCCCAGTTCGGGTTCCTCCAGCAGTTTTTACCACAGCCCTCCAAGACCCCTGACCGCTGGAGCTCAGCTTCCATGCAAGGTCTGGAACTAACCAGCGGAGGCCTCGCCCACCACCCCGCCCCTTTCCATGGGGCTGCCATCCTTACTCTCCTCCTTCCTTCTCTCCCCATCTTCTCTTCCCAGTTGCACCCGTGGCAAGACTCAACAGAGTTCCCCATCAGCCAGAAAGTCCTTCTCCCTCCATGTCCACCAAGCAGGGCTGGCTCTCGGCCCAGACCTGCCACTGGCGCCATTTTACAGGCGCCAGCTACCTAAGATGGCGCCTCCCTCTCCCTCAGCTTCCGTTCCCACAGCCTTGCCTCCTACCCTGCCTCTTTCTTTCTGAAGCCTAAGCCCAACAAAGTGGGGGGCCAAGCTGGGGAGCCAAGGCCGGAGGAAGCAAGACAAAAAAAGGACAGAAAAGCTGGCCCCTTGGCACCTCTCTTTGGCATCTGAGCCCAGCTCAGGGAGGGAGGGCAGGAGGGAAGAAAGGAAGTAGTGTGAGTTTTTATTTCTGTCCTCTTCCTGCCACCTCCCCCCACCACACACACACTTTGATGAAAACAAAATCTCTCCCCTTTTCTGTCTTCTTCAACCCCCCCTCCCCTTTATTCCTGGCTCCTACCACGAGCCTCCTGGAATGCAAATGAGTTGTATTATGCAAATATATGCAAATAAGGCTTAACGAGCGGAAGGAGGGGCAGAATGCTTAATGAGTAATGGTGGAGGGGTGCAGATGGAGGGGGCAGGAATGACCCCCGCCTCTCCATTCCCACAGCCTGCAGGCTGGAGGGGAGTACTGGGGTTTCCCTCACTTCTGGGAAAGACTAGGTCAAGGCCTCATTGCTTCAGTGGAGAAGGCCTGGGATGGCCTTGGCTGTAGGTGAGGGACAGGAGAGGGTGAGGGGAGAGAGGGTTAAGTACAAGGACTCAGCTTACATGCAAGGCCTTGGCCAGAGCCTCTGGCTGCACCACCCTCCTCCTCCGGGGGCTGAAAAGAGGGTGAAGCTTCTGCAGCCATGGCTTGTGCATCAGAAAGAGGATTCCCAAGGGAAGATTCCCAACCAGACCCAGGTTCTTCCTGGGAGGGGGGGGATGAAAAGCTGTCTCTCTTTGTGCTTTGGAAGGTGGGGGTTGGGGTGGTTACCATGGCAACATAGCATGGAACACCCACCTCCCCAACATCTAGCCCCAGAAGACCTAAGAGTTGGGGGGATAATAGATTGACACCCCCTGATGCCCCCACCACCTGGCACTGCCAGCCGGAGATGGCGGCATCCAATCCTAGAGAGAATGGCCCCTTTGTTTCTAGGCTCACGGTGATGGGGAAGCAGGCCGGGGCACAGAAGGGCCTTTCCCAGGCCCTGTTCCAGTTTGTGTGACTCTTGCTAGCCTCTGGAGACTTCTTGTGGCCATCCACTGGCCGCTGTGCCCTGGCAGATGGTTGCCTCCTTGCCTTTTCTCCCAGGGGTTTGCCAGCTACTGCTAGGTATGCCTTTCCACGTGCTTCTCCCGAAGGCCTCCCCTCCAACCCCTCAGACAGAGAGGACAGCCAGTCCCACCCCTTCCTGGCTTGTGTGGCCCTCACATGCAGCATGCATCCTGTCCTCGTTTCGTAGGGAAGGGGCAGCCAGTGAACTCTCCTACCAGCTTCCGGCCTGCTCTGCCCAGCGCTGGCAGGGAGATGCTTAAAGGTGGCCAGGCTGGAATTCAGGAGCGTGGATCGGCAGGGTTGTCATTTCCACTAACCAGCTGAGAGACACTGGTCATACCTCTTCCATTCTTGGGATCTGTAAAATGAGGGATACAGGGCTGATGACATGTAAGGCTCATTTTAGCTCTACCTGATCCATTTACTCTGTATCTTACATGAACTCGGGTGAAATCCTTCCTGCAATCAACCCTCACCCTGCTGACTTGACTGCCGGAGCAGCCCCTCTCACTCAGACTCCCCGATGTGGACAAACCCAATTTCCTGAAGATGGAGTGCCAACTGCCCTCAGCCTTTCCCTCTCCCTGAGACTCCCCAGCTGCGTGCAAACAATGCCCACAGATGTAAAAATCTAGAGTCTTTGATATCTGCCCGTGCAGACCGGAGAACCCCCTCCTACCGTCCCCAAGGGCGTCAGCACCGCCCTCACTCACCGCTGGGAGCTGTCCGTGGTGCTGGCTGCAGCTCGGACGCACGTGTGGAGGAAGGAGGGCGGGAGGGTGGTGACGCAGCCACCCGCCCACCCACCCCGGGATGAGAGCTAAAGGGAAGAGAAGAAGCAGAAACGTTTGGAAACAGTAAGCAAAGGGGCTGGTATGTGCGGCTGTGTTCCTGAAGAAAGTTTTTCCTCTCTGAAGATCTGCAAATGGCCGATACTATCATACTTTGGGGGAAGAGCAAAAATGTCCCCCCGAGTTCTGACCCTCCCGCCCCCTCATCCTAATGACTCCAGTGTCCCGGATTAGCTCAGCCCTCGCCCGGACCCTGTTTAGAAATCCACAGGGAGATGGAGTCAGAACTCCTGCCCTGGGGGAAGAGGTCAGGGCGCCACGTTCACAGGTACAGACCTCTAAATTGTCAGGCTCCCACAAGGACTACACAGGTGAAAACACACAATGACAGATATCAAGAGCTTGGGAGGAAAGGTAGGAAAGGTGTGTGTGTGTGCACCTGCGTGCACGTGCCCAGGTGTGCGTGCATGTGTGTGTCCCAGGCAGAGAGAGATAAGCCTCCTCAGTGGCTCTTAACCCTCGCTGCACATTAGAAACACCGAGGGAGATTTTAAATGCTCCTGAGCCTCGGCCTCATTCCCAGATACTCTGATTTCATTGGGCCCACACATCAGTATTTTTTTTTAAAAGCTCCCCAGGTGATTTCAGTACGTAATCAAGTTGAGAATCATTGGCCTGGAAGGGAGCAGATATAAAAATTGCAGGGGTCACGCCTGACCAGGTGGAGGAAGACACAAAGCTGGGGCCCCTGAAGAAGGGGGTGCACAGGGAAGGGGACAGCATGTGACCCGTCTCCTCCAGCTCCCCACGGCTCGGGACTGGCCTGGAGACCCACTCGGGTGGTGGGCTTTTCTTTTTTGTGCTGTGAAAGCTTGAACCACCCCAAGGCACGAGATGAGCTGCCTCCCCAGCTCAATGCCTCGTGCAGTGATGGGTGCAATGACCTGAGGGCGTGCGGCTCCCCTTCACCCACAAGGTCCCCAGGGAGGCAGTTGTGGAAGGTAAACAGCAACAATGGTCTCTTTCAGTGTCCAGCTTCCAACCCTTCAGCCCAATTAGTAGACACAGCAAACAGCAATTCAGCCGCCTTCAGCCGCTGTCATAACAAACTCCGAGCGGCCTTAATGGGGGATTAGGGCAGGAGGAGGGGTGTCACTCCCAGCCCTGAGAGAGCCCGGTAGGGAGGAAGGGCTCCCTTTCTCTCTCACCTCTCGCCTGTCTTAGTATGCCCCACACGCCTTACCTTCCACAGCCCTACTCCTCATTCTCCCCAAAGCTCCGAGAACATTTTTATAGTTTTGTCTCCTTGTTCACTCCAGTGATTTTAAAGCATTAAACCTAAACTCACTTCTCTCTGATTTTGGATGAGACAGTGCCATGACCCCAGGATGTCTGAGGTCTCAACTGCAAGGGAAGGGAGATCAGCCTGTCCCCAGAACATGGGCTTGTATCCGTAGTCCGACTCCCAGACCTGGGGAAGTGCGGACTTCCAGACATAGAAAAATGCAGAGGGGCTGGTGCTTTTCTGTTGGGTGAGCAATCTTGGGACCCAGTTGGGGGTTGGGGAGGCAAGAGGAGAGAAAACACCCCTTCTCAAAGTCACTCATCGATGAAGAAAAGTCTGCACACGGATAGGCAGGTCTCTATTTGGTTTGTTAATTATACCCACTGCCTACCTCGTCCTTTAATGGAATAAACTGTTTTTAGTAACTCTAGATGCTCAATGGAATAAACTTGGAATTATCACTTCCACGAGCCGTAGCTCTCTATCTACATAAGTCCGCTTACCAGTCCTAAGTACTCTGACCAACAAGTGTTAAGATCCATTAAGGAGAAAGAGACAATGGCCATTCTGCCATGTGGACTCCAGCCTCTTCCCTGAACAGGCTTCCCAAGGATGTTCCCTCCTCTCCCCTGGCTTCAGACACTGTCTACCCAGGTCCCAAAGCGGAAAAGCAGGAGGAACTGCCTCAAGTTTAAATGTCTTGAGCGCCTCTGTGGAGAACAGCTTTCTGCATTCTGAGATCAATGGCTTCAAAGTCATTCCAAACCGGAGCCTTTCGCCCTTCTGCAGGCTGAGCATTACTCTGCCCATGGGCCTCACAGCATACCGGACCTTCCATAGGGAATTCTTCATGTGCTCCATGTAACAACCCCGAGGATACATGGTCTTATCCCCATTACACAACGACCTAAGCTGAGGCTCGGAGATTATGGCCCCTGAACACAAACCGTGGTTTTGTCACATCCGCTCTGCTGGTGTTCATCCCGGGTTTGCTGACTGGGGAGACTGTTACTGCTGGAAGGACATTTCAACAAGACCCTTCCTATGCGGCGATAACGCGAAACCTGAGTCAGATAGGGGGAAATTGCCTTGGAACTCCTGGATTCAGAATTCAACAGGAGGGTATTGGGGGGAAAGGCTGAGGACAGAAATAGATAAAGAAACCAGCTTACAATTTGGTTTCCAGTAGGGATAGGTGGATATTGGCAAGATCTGAAGAACAGAACTAAAAATTCTTGGATGCAGGCACAGCGTGGTGATATAAAGGAAGAAATTTCCTAACTGGTAAGTGGTGGGGCCGTTTCCGGCCCCTTTCAACCCAGCTTCCTCTGCACCCCCATTCTGTCAGTTCTCCTCTTGGGTTTAGCTGGAGAGGGTGCTACTTAAAGGTTGAGGGAGGGAGCAGGCAGCACTGGCTCACTGTGATGTCCGCATTTGGTCAAAACCCCAAATCCCAGAGTGGCTGTTCCTCAGGTGGATTTACACCTGTTGGTAGCCGGGTAGCCCTAAGGGCCGAGCTTCCTGCTCCATGGATTACACACATCCAAACTCACAGAAGGCTATACACCACTCTGTCTCACCCTCCTCCAGACACGCAGCTGACAAGCACACTCACCCATCATTCCCCTGACAAGCCCACCCACGCACCCACAGGCGCACAGGCAGACACACCCTCACCCCCACATCCCTCCTGGCCTCTGTTCCCCCTTCCCACTGCAACACGTGTTTTGTAGAATGTAAACCCTCAACCCACCACCAGTTCCCTCAGGCCCTCTCTTCTCCTTTGGAGATTCTAAGCTCCAATGTACTAATGGACACGGCAAGCAACATGAATCCATTGTGCTTATAATGTCAGTTCTAAGTCTCACTCGGATGATCCCAAGTACACATTTCCAACCAGTGAGCCAAGTGCCCAAAAGGCTTATCTTTCTCAGGGCGTCTTCCTCAGATGCTAAGTCCCCTCAGCCTGTGGTCACCACCAGGCCTCCCCTTTCCTCCTGCACTGCTCCACCCCCGCTTCCTTCCCTCCCTCCCTCCGGCTCATCACCTCACCTTCTCCAGACCCTGTGGCAAGCAAGTGGAGAGCAGTGAAAGAAGCAATGGGTTTGAAACCAAGAAATGACATTAGCAACTCATTTGAGTCTATAAAATGGGGTTAAAAACGGCTGCCTCACTGTGTTGGAGGGTCAAAGAAAGGCAGGTAGGTGGAGCGTTGTTACCTGACAGTAGGTGTGGTGTTAGGGATTTAGTGCGGGCCCCAAACCTGCTCCCTTTCTCCCTAAATCCATCTCCAACTGCCTCCCTCCAAATGCCCCCCCCCAAAGTTCCAAACAGCTGAAAAGACAAGAGGCCCTTAACCTCTCCTTTCTCCAAACTCTGAAGGAAGGAAACATGTACTCCAGGCTCCTCTGAAGCCCAAGTATCTTAATTTGGGTTCCCCAATATTTCTCCCACATATAATATAATTGAATCATAATCTTCTAGCTATAAGATCAGTTCCTGGGAGGAAAATTTAGATTTACACTGGAAACTGGAGTTGGTACAAAGTCACTTTGCACAGTTCCCCTGCCCTCTTTTCAGCCCCTCCCCTGCCCTGTGTTCTGGAACACCAGGAGGTGTGGGGCAGGATGGAGAGAGGTAGTAAATACGAGGGGGCTACTTCTAGCTGGGGCCACAGTTACTTTTTTCTACTAAGTGACTGGAAGCCATGCTCCTCTCAACGGCACCGAAACACTCTTTTGCTTGAAGTATTTAGGTCAGGCCAGATAAACGGATTCTTTTAGAAATGGCCCTGATTAATCTCCGATTCTTTGCTTTCTTTGGGCAGCATAAATACTAAGCTACAAATTCCTTAGTGTTTGAGCTCCTCGAGGCCATTTGCTCTGGAGATGATTGCTGAGAGGGTGAGGATGGGGTGGGAAGGCAGGGAGTCTAGAAAGACCCCAACACAACCCTTGGGGTCAGTGAAGACAAAGCTGGCACGAGAAGCTTTTCAAGGCATCCGGCTCAGGTCCTGGCTTGTAAGGACAAACACAGGACAAGAGAGCAGAGATAGACAGTCTGTGCTCATTGCCCCAGAGCCCAGGCGGGGCCCAAATCTTTCCCAGCCACCCCGTCCTCTTATGAGCACCCCCCACCCAGTACCTCCAGCCCTCCCTCCACTTATGTCCCCACTTTGCCACTCTCAGCTCCCGAGCAAGCTGGACAGACCTACATGGCTGCAGGGAGCATCAAAGCAAAGACCAGCGTTCTGAGCTCCCAGCCCTGCAATCGCTGTGGACAGCCTGCAGGAAACTGCGCCAGCCCAGCGCCCCCGGGAGAGGCCTGGGCGGGAGCCCCGCACGCCGGCCCCCAGCACCCTGCAGCGAGGTGTCAACAGCCCTGCCTGGAGCAGCCTCCCCAGAAGTGACCTGGTCCACAGGCTGCCCCGAAAGGCCCCTGCCGAGACGGAGCCACAGGCCCCTTTCTTGCTTCCCCTCAACTCGGCGGGGGAAGATACTGCGCCGGCCGAAGTGGAACAGGACAGCGACTCCGGCTGCGCGGGCCGGGTGGGGAGTGGGGAGGCGCCGCCGGTCCCACTCTCGCTTCCCACGGCCCGAGCGGCTCTGGGCTCCCGCGCAGGTCTCGCCTGCCCGCCCGCCCGCCCGCGCGGCCGCTCTCCCGGGGCCCCTGTGCGCAGTGTATGGGGTTATTTTTACTTTCGGTTATCTAGCTTTATGAAGACTCCACACCACTCATACAGCTAGATAACCAAAGATAACAACCAACCCCGCCTCCTGGCCGCCGCCGCCTCTTCCACGCAGCCTCCCGGCGCCGCCGCCAGCCCGCCGCGCCTCCACGTCGCCCGCCGGTGAGGGCTGGGGCAGGGAACACGGGTGGAGGTGAGCGGCGGAGAGAGACACAGAGTCCGAGACCGTAAGACTCAGTGACAGGGACAGAGACGCGACCGCCGGGGGCGTCGAAGTCCAGACATCGCCCTCGGACCCGGGCCCGGGCCCCAGAGCTTCCACGCCGCGTGTCCTGCTCCCCATTCGAGCCGGGAGCGGGAGTTCCGCGGGTCCCAGGGAGGAGGGGCTCGCGGGCCTTTCGTGCCACCCGGGAAGACCACAGGCGCCGAGGCGAGGCCTCCCCACCTCGCCGGGTCTGCACTGCCCTCCCCTGGAAGACCCGGAGCTCGCCCGAGAGTCCGGGCCTCCGCACGCGGGGGCCGTAGGGGGAGGCGCGGGTCGGCCCCACCACGACTCCCAACTCGCGAAGGCGGGGGAGGCGGAGCGGAGCTCGTGCGGGGAAAGGGCTAGATCCAGACGCCGACTAAAGGGGGAGCGGGCAGCGAAGCCGGGGTGGTAAAACCCCGCAGGCGCCCTGGTAGGAAACAGGGAAATCCCGGCAACCCAGAGAGTGGGAAGCTGATGGGGGTGGGGTGGGAGGCGACCCAGAGACTCCCCAGGGAGAAGGCAAGGACACCCCCGCCTGGGGAGGGAGCCGGGAAAGCGCCCGAGAGATGGGGTGCGGGATGGAAAGCGGAGCCAGGCAAGTGAACCTAGTCCCAGGCCCTGCAGGACTCCCCAGAGAAACGGCTTTGTACCAAGGGCTCCAGAAATCACCCAGGGCGGTGAAAATGGCCGGGGGTCCTAGTCGAGAGGAGCCCGAGGGGTTGGCGGGGGCTCCGATCAAGAACGAGAATCGCCCAGGAGGTCCCGGGAGCCCCGAGGAGGGTGTGGGGCTCGGCCGGCCCCTCGGGGCGCACGCGCAGGCACGCTGGGCTCCGAGGCGCTCGCCCACCTCGGCCCCGAGCCGGCCAGGCCACTTACATCCAGCCCAGGGGGCTCATCCGTGCTCTCCGGCGCGGTCCTCCCGGCCCCTTCCCGCCCACCGAGAGCCACGGCCCTGGGTCCCGGGTGCCAGGGCTCAGCAGGCGCCGGGGCGGAGGCGCCGCCCGGATCTCAGCCTCCGCCGAGCCGACCAGGACCGAGAGGGCCTCACCTCCCAGCTCTCTCCTCCGGCTCTGCCGCCGCTCTGGCCCCGGCGCGCTCCGGCTCCGGACTTTTCATTCATCCTTTCACGCTCCCTCCGCAGGGCAGCCTCTGATTGGCTCCGCCAGGCCTGACGTCAACACCTCGTGGCCCCGCCGGCCCCGCCCCTCCCCCTTCCCAGGTTGAGCTGGAGCTCGCAATTGGGGCGCCCCTCCCCCCGAGAATGGGGAGGCAGGGAGGAAGTACTACATCTGTGTGCTGAATCCCAACCTCTTGCTGCCTCGCCCTCTCCAGACACCCGCCTGCCATCTCCAATCCATTGCCATGTGGGGCTTTGATCCCTAACCTCACCCTTTTCGTAGGTCCGCTCGTTTCCATTTTGGCCCTGGGTAGGTACAGCGCACCGGGACCGGGGCGCACAGATGGAAAAGACAACCAGATGACCGGGGACTCTGGCCCTGACTGCCGCCCGCCTCCTCTCAGGGGGATCTTCTTTGTGCTTCTCGGGCTCTGATTCCTCCCAGACTGTGACCCTGATCTTTTAGGGCGGGCGCGAACCTTTCTTGTTGGCTTTCAACCCAAAACAGCGAGGGAAAGATTTTGGGAGTTTGGAACTCCTACTGAGAGCCGGCGGGGGGTGGGGCGAGTTCTGAGCGAGGCTGAGCCTCCTTTTTCGTCGGCAGACACGGGACTACGTCTGGAACTTGCTCGCTGCACCTAAGTTCCAGGTGGGGGAGGCCGGGGGATCCCAGCTGGCATTCGCCCGGGCAACACCCGCAGATTTTGGCTCGGCCGCGGCGGCTCTCACTAGCTCCTTCCCTTCCTTCCCCCACCGGTGCGCCTCCATCCGCGAGTCCTGCACCCTCACCCCCGTTCTGCCTCCGGGTGTCTGCAGAGCTGCGGTAACGCGGAGAAGGATCACTCTCCAGCCACCTTTCAGGTTCCGGGCTTTCCCGACCTGGCTCCCCATCGGGCCTGGAGAATGAGGGCCGAATAATGCTGCGTCCCAAACCCACGGCCACCCACAGGCAGGATCGGGGGTTCTCCAAGCCTGGCCGAGCAAGCAAGCCTCTCGGGCCTCACTGAGCGCTGTGCCTGCCACCCAGCAGTCGGAATGCCCGATCCCAAACTAACCTAAGTTTCCCGGCCCCGACTCTTGGCTCCTTTTCTAAGAAATCCTAGGACTTAAAAATCTAGAGCCTGTCCCTCTGCTTAATATGGGCTGCTCCTACCACCAGGGATCCTTGAACACTATGCCAACAGGGGGGCACTGCAGGGTACCCCCGGTTTGGTCATCAGGCCTGGCCAGATTGTTTCATCCGCCCTGGATCCCGCCTCGGCCCCGGCTAGGACAAAACAGAGCCTGAACGCTTTCAGCCTTGGTTAGATGCAAGCTGATGGCCAGCGGGTTTCAGCTGGTGTTCCCCTCAAAGGCTGGAGGACATCTGAACAATCACTGCATGGCGGTGAGGTGGGATAGGTTTATCCTGAAACAGGATAAACTCCAGGGGCCCTGTGTCCCTTCCAATACAGCAGTATGGAGCTGAAGCCCCGCTGCCTGAGTGCCCCAGTCTAGGACGTTCTCAGGCCTGGGCTTGGCATAGCTTTTTCCCTGTCAGCCTCCACTGGGTCTCAGGGCCCTTACTCAAGGAAAAGGCTTTCTAGAAGCTTCCACAGTGTCAATTCTTCTCCCTCCCAGAACTGGGAGCACACCAGCCAATGTTGGGGAGGGAAGGAAAGAGACTTTGTTTCCTCCTGCCCGCTCCCAGGTGACCCTACAGCTCAGAATGGAATAGTGAGCTCCCTGTTGCTCCAGTCCAGTTGCAGGAAAGCAGAACCCTCCCCAAACACTCCCATAGGTAAATGTACCCCACTGGGGTGCTGCTAAATGCATTCCCCAAGTGTATCCCACACACCAGGGCCCCGGAAGAACTACAGGCCCCCTCTGCCTTTTCTCTTTGTGCTTACAAACCTCAAATATTTCTCAGTACACCACTCACACCCCTTTATAGGACACCCAGTGTCCTCCAGACATTCCAGAAACCCTAAATAGGGCCCACACTTCTGCAGACATACCACCAACTTCCCCACCAAAGAGTTCCCCATTTGCCCTCCCACAAGATCTCTTCAACGCACCTTGAGCAAACCGTTCTCCCCCTTCTCCCTCCCCTGCCCCAGGGCCTGGAAGGCTGGGGCCAGCTTGTGGGAAAGAGCTGCTGCCCTGCTAGTCAACATTGGTCCCTTTCTTCTCTGTCACCAATTTCCAACCAAGTCTCCTGCCCTCTGTGGGGCCCAAGCTGGTCTCCACAACCCCTTACCCTGGACTGGGCCATCCACACAGCGGAGCAAGAGGCAGCTGGGGCCAGCATGAACTCCCTTGTCTTTTAGCCACTGCTATATTTTTGGGGGGGAGGTGGGAGGACAGAAATGTTTCTTTGCCCAGAGCAGAGTCTCACCCCACCCCCCAGTGGCCAAATTCAGACTCAAATGGACTTCCTCAAAACCAAGGTCAAGAGAGAAATGGGTACATATCTAAATTTTCCAGCTAGCTCAGTAAAGAGCTACATCCCCGCCTCTTACTGTGGCTCTGGGCTCTACAGAGGTACCTCAGCCCAAACAGTGTCCCAACTGAAGGAGGCCCCCCAAAATAAAATGGAGACTAGCCTAAGTAGCCCTGGTACTATGTGCATAGACTCCCGCTCTCTGTCCAGGCTCCTGATGGTTTTGTCCAATGGACTTGAGCACCGTTCTTCCCCACTCCTGCTCAGGGATAAAGGGGAGCGGGGCATGTGTGTTTATTCCAATGGAGATGGAGGGCATGAAAGAAGCAGAAGGGTGCCCACCACCACCTCCATGGGGTCGGTTAGGATAACTAAGCCACATTGCTCCGGTTTCAAGAAACAAACTACGTCAGGGAGCAAATGGGACAGCCCTACAGGACAGAGGCAATTTCATACACGTTTGAGTCCCCGGTAGGGATCTCGCACTCTCCTAAAACGCGGGGTGCTCAGTGATCACCGCATTGACAAAGCTGTGTGTGCACCTGTGCGTGTCGCGGGTCTGAGCTGCCATCAGGGACAAAAGGTGTGGCCGTGGGATCCGTGCTGGGTGCGTGGGAGGGCAGAGGAGCGGGTCTATTGTGTGCAGTGTGCCCGTGACTGCTGGGACGCCCCTTTGAGCCGAGGGGACCCATCCACTGTCTAGAACGGTTACGGCGGGCCTGTCGGAGGGTAACAGCTGCGGCAAATGGCTGCGTTGGTTCCCCTTGTGCTTGGCACCCCCCCACATCAGGCAAGGCATCCGCTGGAGCAGAGCCCGCTGCTTCCAGCTTAGCACAGTCCCCTGCAGTGACCCACAGAGCCGGGGGCTGCAGACCCCACCCCAACTCCTCCCAGGGAGACAGTGGGGGGCTGTGGGAGAGCACGTGAGTCCTGGGGGTGATCTGCGTCTGTCTGTCTGTGTCTGCCAGCCCAGGCGCTGCCTTCTCTGCCAGGGGCCGTCCCCACCCCACCCCCCGCCGGTCCTCATGCCCTCCCATTGTCTGTGGGCCTGAAGAGGCCCACGGATGGAACCGGGCCCGAATCACACTCTCGTGCAGCTTATGGACAGATCTTTAGAATCTAGGGCCTCCAAATATACTTTGGCATTAAGCCACGCTCTTGAAATATTCAGGTAATGACATAAAAAGCCCATTTTGTCTTTGTTTTGGTGCTCAGGCTAACTTGCCTTGAAGATACAGACGAAAGCTGCGTTTGCAGGAGGGTGGGTTCAGGTATTTATTCTGTCTTATGGGTGCACTGTACACACATCGCACACATTGTTCTTTGGCTACAGAGCATTTGCATTGTCTACGGGATAGTGACAAATACAAGTAAGAACTGGCGTTGAAGATGCTGAAGCTGTGAAAAAATGTATATATGTAAACCTCCATATGGGCAGGTGAGGTTAGACAGCATGGAGCCACAATCTGGAAGATTCTCTCCCTGGGGACACCAGCCCCACTCCCCACCAGTGTCTCCTCCTATTGGGAGGCAGCCTGGGGGCGCCTCAGGCCCGCTGCCAGCGCTGCCCGGGGTACCCACACACTGCTCACTTGCCTGAGAGCCCTGTGGAATCGGGGAGGTGACAACAAGGTGATAGGGATGGTAGAGGAGCGGCCATCGGCCATCACGAATGGTCTCCTTGAGGGGCAAAGACGAGTGTGAGGCCGGGCCTGCACACACGCATGCGCACACACAGACTAGCGACTGAGGCAGACGCGGTGACACCTCCACAGACACTCCAGTAGCACCATGTCCCACGCTTACAGGGACACGTCCTGGCACACCCCGCTCGCTCGCAGTGGGGTCAGGTCCCCAGGTCCCCACTCACCGCTCCCCACACTGCTCTCCTTTCTTGCCTCCGTCAGCCATGAACATATCTCTGCTGCACAGCCAGCCACCTCCCCCCAGTTAGCAGACCTGCATCTCTGCCCTCAGGAGCCATGAGAGAAGGGGAACAAGTCCCTGAACCCCACTGCTTGTCCTCGCCGCCATAGGGCTGGGTGCAGCGTGACCTTTCATTCCTAAGCCACCCCCGCCTTGCTGCACCCTGTTATCAGTGACTGCACAGGTCTCCCCACAGTGGGCAGAGACCCGAACCAGGGGCTGGAAGCTGGAAGCTGGAAGCCACAGGGAGCGGGACAGGGGCGTGGAGAACAGGAACAAACACAGGTGATTTGACGCTGGGCCACACCCACACCCATCAGAAACAAACAAGAAAATAAATACCCCAAAAGCCAAAGGTGGCCACTACGGTGATGCCAGAAACAAACAGCTGCCTCTTCGGGAAGCCCAGCTCCTGTCAAGGAGGAGAAAACAAAGGTTAAAGGCCTGTGAATGGCACCAGCGGTGGTTGCCCAAGATGCCCAGCCTCCCGTCCTCCTGTCTCACGGTGTCAGGACGGAGACAGTGTAGCTCCCCTCCTCAGTCAGCACAGCTCAGGGCGCTGGCCCGGGGAGAAAAGCCCCGACAGCGGACATGCGAGGAGGGCAGGCCGGGCACAGGCACAGCCTCTCCAGCTCCATCTTCCAGGCCTCCTCCCAACCTCCCTCCACCCGGGTCCGAAAGCTTAGGGCCTAAACCTGCAGGAGTAACCCCCTGCCCAGTGGATGCCCGCTCCTCAGACCCCTGCTGCTCCTGGCCTACCTGACCCGAAAGCATGCTCAGGACAGAAGGAAGGGTCTGGCGTCCCGGCAGGTTTTTATTTGTTTCAATCTGACTGTCTTGTAAACTGTAAAGTGCCGGGCACTTAAGATATGGTCAGTCGTGTTGTCTCCAGCTCCCCTCCCCCATCTCGGTTGTTACCTCCTATCTATCAACTATCCATGCATATCACTAAGGACCTATAAAGACATGTCCTGTAGCTCTCGGATTTTTCTCCCTCTTCCTCTCCTCTTTTTCACATACACAAAAGGTATGAATACAAAGCAGTTTTTTAAAAAAATTTTTGATGTTGGGTATGGAACCCAGTCTCAATATTTTATAGTCTCATCCTCCCAGTATTTTTCTTTCAGGCTAAATTATTATTTGGAAATAACATGTACTCCATAGGCGACCCAGCTCCTAAAATGCTAAGAGGAGTGTGTGTGTTACAGTAAGTTGGTGAATCCTTCCATCTCAAGCTCAGTTCCACAACTAATTCTCCTTTTTTTAAAGTTAAGAAGATAACTTGCCTGAATTCACAGGAAATCAGAGAAAAGGGGACTGGGAGCAGAGAGAAGCCTTAAATCCAACCCTGATTTCTAGGAGGGGTGTTTCGAATGCCCCCTCCCCACTTCTAACACCCACTGGACCCCCAGTCTCAGTTCTGCCAGCCCATCCATCTCGCATAAAGCTCCTACCAAAGAGGGAGCGACCCCACCCCCAACTTGCAGACTGGCTAGAAAGTAGGCTCAGGTACACCGGGGGATGGGAGAGGCTCAGGCTCCTTCTGTCACCCAGATCAGAGTCCTGGGGTCCCTGGAGGTTGTACATCTCCTCACTGATCATGGTGACAAGGACCACAGCCCAGGGGGCATGGAACCTGTGTGTGTGCACTTTGGTGGCTGGCAGCCTCAGCCTCGCCCACAGCTCTGAACTCTGGGGTTCCAGAAACAGTCTGCTGGCCTCCAGCCTCCACTGAACCACTATGCTCCTAGCCAGTCGCCCAGAAAGCACCATGGGGATGGGGTAGGGGTAAGAATAGTGCCTTCTTTCTATTTCCTCCGGCTCTTCTTAAAGAACAAGAAACTGAAAACAGAAAACCCACCATCTGATGGGTCTGGCGAGGGCTATAGCAGGGTTCTCTCCCCTTCTAGAACCTAAGCATTAGCTCCCGGTGCCTCGCTTGTCTTTAAGCTAATCCCTCAGCCCCTTTCCCACCTGCCAGCTCATGGGAAAAGCAGGGAAGAAGAAAATGAAATTAATCTAAAGCCTATAAAATGTTGGATTTCCCCCCTAATTCTGGTCTCCACCTTCTAGGAAACACGGCTCCTTTCCTCCCATAGCCCTGTTCCTCAGCCTTGCTCCCCCCTCCCCAAACCGAGGTCCTGGGCCCACGAGGAAGGGGGCCGGGGTCCAGGACAGAGCCATTTCCTCTCCCCACCTCCTCCAACCTGCCTCCCGGCCAGTCCTCTGCTAGCAGCAGAATTAAGATGTTGGTGTGTCTGGTGGGGAGGGGGTGCGGATTAATAGGATCTGTAGCCCATGACCCTGAAGCCCCCCGAACCCCCCCCCGAACCCCACTGACAAACTTAGTGAGCTGACTCCGGGTTGGCGGCTCACGCAGGGATGGGGGGGCCAGAGGTGCCCCTAGGTGCTGTGAGGCTCGAGCTGAAACCCCGGCTGCCAACTCCCCCTCCACACACAGGCCTCCTTCCTTTTGGTCACCCCCTAAACCTTTGAGAGCCTTTCCTTCTTGGGGGTATTGCACCCGCCTCCATTAGTCAGCAGGTGAGGTAGGAAGCTTAGGGCACCTGCCTGATTGGGGGTCTCTTCCCGCCCCAGCCCATGTGGCCGCTTACCGGGCTTCTGTGAAGAGACGGCTCGGGCCGCTGGGCTGCCTCGCTTGGCTTCTGCCTCCTGTGGAGGGAGGACGCAGCTCCCATGGCGATGACGTAGCACCTGTCTCTCCATTCAGGAATTTCGCTCACCTCTCTCTTTCTTTTGCTGCTCTCCCTGGAAAGGCAGCAAAAAGGGGGTGCTACCGCTGTCTGGAGACACCACCACCAGCAAAATCACATTCCCCTCTGCTGAGCCCTCTCCTTCCTTCCTGTGCCTGCGTGGGGAGGGCTCTTTGTCATCTCCACCGTGTCCCGGCGCCTTTTCTAACCAGAGGCAGGGAGAGGGGCTAAGGGAAGCTATTGTTCCTCAGGCCACCTTCTGTCCAGAGGAAGCAAGAGAAAGGGGGCCACAGAGACCCCAGTCTCCTTCTCCTTGCAGTTATAATTCCCCTGGAACTTAAGAGCAGGGTTACATGCTGTGTGTGGCAGCGTGTGGAGCTGAGTGACGGACGGAAGAGGACCCGTTGAGGGTGCTCCCGGGCGTCCTTCCCAACCCTCCCCTCGCTGCCCGTCCTGTCAGCCCAGACAGTCCCAAATCCAGATCTTAGCTGTGAAGGAGAGGGTGACAACTGGAAGATGAAGGCTGAGAGCTGGAGGGGGGAGCAAGGTAGGGCCGGTGAGGCCAGCGCTTGAGTGTCCACGAGAGAAGACGAGGGTGGGGCCACAGGTTCAAAGAACGAGATAAATTATCTTGTTCTTAGAGGAGGGGAGTGATTTGGGGGTTGGTTTCCAGGGCTGGGGTCCCGATATTTGGTGGAAGCTGGGGCCCAGAATGGTACAATGGTCGGGTCTCTTTTCTCTCTCTCACCCCTACTCTCAGCCCCTCCCTTTTTCTCCCACCCACTCTTCCTGGCCTGCATGGGAACTCAGTCTGCGCTCGACGTGACAGACAGCAGGCCTGCATGCTAATGAAGTTTGTCTCAAGTTCATTGTCAAAGCCCCCCCTTCTCCAAGGCCCCCTCCTCTCCTCTCTCATACACAAATCTCCTTCCAACTTTTGTCCCACAGACCTGAGGCCACTTGAGTCTCGGCCGGCTCCCCTCTCTCACCCTCCCCCCTGCTTTCAGTCTCCCCTCTCCGTACCACCTCCCTCAGCTGGGGTGGGGGTTGGCTGCTGCCTGGGGCCTTCCCTGCCACCTTCTGGCCTGGCCATCCCTACACGCTCAGAGGTCAGAGTATACAGACCTGGTCCTTCTCTCCCCACCCCAGAGCAGGAAGAGTCGGGGTGGTGGTGGGTGAAGGAAACAGACCGCCCCGCTCCGGGCCCCCAGCCCCCCAATTCCAGCCTCGCCTCCCCCCTCCCCTCCCCCCTCCCCTCACGATGAGTTTGCTCTCCCTTCATTACATCTGCTTCACTAGCTCAGAAATAAAGATCCTTTGAGACTAATTTTGCACCCCCAGCTTGCCACCCCTTCCCTCCTCCTTCCCTCTAGACCAGGGCTCCCTTTAGCTCCTTTCTCACCGGCTGGAAGACATTGAGCTCCTTGTCTAGGGAAGCCGTGGGGTGATGGGAGGGGGTGCCAGTGGAATGGAGGGGGGGTCTCTCCAACTCTGGGACGTGTCCAGCAATCCAAACCTGTCCTTCTTTTGTTCCTACAAATCTCTTCATACTGTCACCACCCTCTAGAGTCTGCCTTTCTCCCAGTAACCAGGGGACAGGGGAGGAAGGGGAGGAGAATCCCAACTCACTCCACCCCTCAATTCCAGGGAAAGGAGGGGGAGCAAAGGGAGGAAAAAATTAAATCCCCCCTCATTAGCCAGAAAGGAAGCGAAAGGGGATAATTATAATTAAAAGCAGACAGCTGTGGATTGCGTCTTTTATGTTCCTCCAGGCTTCCTCCCCACTTCTGCCACTGTCACCCCAAAATCTGCACAATTCCACCTGGTCTCCTGAGAATGGGGAGTGTGACTAAAGCATGGCGGTGTCTGGAGAAGGGGAGGCCACTTCCTCTCCTGGAGACAGCAGGACAGCATGTTCTTAAACACATCAGAAACAGCAGGCCTAGGAGACGTAGGTGTCCTCTTCCCACCACCCCAGGCGGGCACCCCAAAGCTGGGCCTGTAGGAGGTGAGGTGTTCAGGTGATAACTAATTTGCTAATTCGGGGAAATCTTTGATTTGCCTAAAAATAGTTATAACTTACTCATAATGATACTAATACTAAGGATTCACCGTAATCTAACGCATTTTCTCATTCAGGCATCTCCTTCGTCCTCCCTCGGGTTGCCTCGAGCCATCGCAGGGGGGCTCCCCGACAGCGGGATCTGGAGCAGGTGTGTTCTAACCAGAGACGCTCTGGATTTTGAGGGCACAGAAGCCACACTATACTTACGGGCACTTTACAATTTGGGGGTGCTGTTGCTAGGCCCAGCTCTGCTACCCTATGTATTTATAGAACTTCATCATAGGCCAGAACCGCGGGGTAATTATAGCATCATTAGCATATATGCAAATCAGGTAACCTATATCCGCTGAATGGAAGCAGATTCTTACTTATTTCTCTCCCCTCCCTCCCTGCTAACAGCTCTGGCTCCTCCACACCAGCAATTATCTGACATTAGAAGAGGGGCCTGTCCCCTGGCAGAGGGGGCTGAGGGGAGGAGCACAGGAAGACCCTCTCGGAGGGTTTATTCTCATTTTACTCCCCGTTACTCTGGGAAGAGTGGGAAGGGGCTCAGTAAGGAGCCTCTGAATTAACAAAGGGGCGGGGGGGGGGGGGGGGGTGGAGAGACAGAGACCTGAGAACAGAGACCGAGGAAGCCAGAAATGCTGCGAAGCGGAGCGGGATGGAGATGGGTACAGACAGACACACAGTTCAGGGGAGCGGAGGACTCCCAGACAAACTCACGCAGAGACAGACACAGAGTCCTGGCGGTGGGTGGGTCCGGCACACAGGGGCTCCAGCTCCCGGGGCGCCTGGGCTCCGAGGACTCCCTCACAGCACATCTTCTCAGCCTCAGCCTGCTCTTACGTAGGAGTCTTACACCAGAGGCATGAGGAGAAGGACCTGACACTTTACTGCTTTGCCTTCCTAAGCTTCCCAGGACTTGCCCAACTGAGTTGGTTGGGTACCTCTTCCCCTGTCTGGCCGGGTGGCATTCTGGTGGCCCTTGGTGGTCACAGACCAGCGACTCACCTATACGCTCCCCTCCACTCCACTCAGAGAGAGGCCTCCAACCCCAGGTGGCCCAAGAAAGAATCTCCGTTTGTCCCCAAAGCCCTTTTTACGTCCCTAAAGATACTTGTAACTCCGTCAAATTTCAAATGTCTTTCTCCAGGTTCCGTATGCAATGTGCCTAACCAGCTATCTCTGTCTCAGAAAGAGCCTTTGCCCACCTGAGGCCAACTTCAAAGAGGGCAACACTGGGGGCAGGCGGATTGCCCACACTGTGGCAAGGTCCGAGGGCCAAATGCCTGCTCGTGTGTGGTATAATGAAGAAAGGCTGGGGTCCCTGAGCGAAACAGACACAGAGACAGCAGCCAAGAGACAGAAAGGAAACCACATTTCAAGGCTGCACCTCGATTTTTACACAGAAGTGAAAATGTCCTGTCACATCAATATACGGACCAGCAAGAAGGATGAGCTGTATCACCAATGGCATGCTTTGGAACTGACACCGGCTCCTGGGTCTGGCTGGGTTTCTTGGTGGCCGAATACAGAATAGGAAAAGAGCACAGAGGCAGTGAGAGAGGTCACCAGTGGCCGAGACCCACAGACATGAAAGAGAAAGGTGCGGACAGGTGCCAGAAACCCAGTCAAGGACAGGGCAGACCCAGAGACTGACAGCCAGCCAGCTCCAGAGGCCCAGCTCTCCCTGCTCTAGCCCCGGTCAGACCCCTGGGATGTGGCCCTCACTTCTGCTGGGTTCTCCCCCAGGCTCAGCCTGGAACTGGTGAGTGGACTGGCAACTTCGTCCAGCACATCTCTGCACGCAGCTGGAGTCTTGGGACAACCGGTCAAGCCCTCCCCGGGCAGCCCCGCCTGCACGCAGCCTGGCACTGTCCTGTCTGTCCGAGGGGTGCTCACTGGCATTTCTCTTTTGAGCTATACACTCTCCTACCTCTGTGGCCCCCTGTACAAAGAACTGAGCTCCAGACCCATGGAGCTGTGTGTATGCAAATAAATACCTCTCATCTCATCTCTCCTACAGAACGAATCCCCCAGTGTCCTCGTGGACACCTGTAACCACACTGGCTGCCTCTTCCCCGAGCGGTTGTGGGGAGCTGTGTGTGTACGTGGGGAGTGCGTGCGTGTGTGCGTGACGGGAGCGGGTCCGGTTTCATCCAGCACGGTCTGTGTAGTAACTGACAGCCGCCTGCAGTCAGGCTCCACCATCAGCCAGGCTCGTCACCGCCCACACTGCCACGCCAAGGGCACAGTCCCGCCCCAGGACTTCAGGGGTGCAATCCAGTTAGTCTTTTACCCCGGGGTCCCCCGCAAAGTGGCCCAAGTCTCCCAGATACACATGGTTCTCTCACAAACCGGCCTTCGCCCCCCCACAGAGCGCCTGTGATGCCGAACAGTCCTGTGTGTCCTGGAAAGGAGACCGGCCCTGGCCACAGAGGCCTGGCTGGCGTGCCAGCTGAAGGACGACCCCACGAGCTGGGGGTTGCATTTCCCTAGGTGTGTATTGGTCCCTACATCTGGACGCTCGTGTTCCTTATTCCTGGCACCACATACACCCCCTCTGCTCGTTTTCACAACAGTAATGGCCTCTCGGTGGGCATCTGGCCAGGCACCAGCTCTGTGTGGCATGTGGCAGGAACACACCCTGGCACACACGTCGCATGTCTCCTTCATACTCGAACGTGGTGCCATTTTCTGGCTGCAGCGCCGGTTCCGGCTGCTTCGCAGAGGGCTCTCTAGGTCTGAGGCTCATTTCTCGGGGCCTGGCTCTCGGACCTGGGCTGGATCCCTCCGGTGGTCGTGTCCCCCGCCTCTGGCGCCCCTACAAGCCTGGTCCAGGCAGACACTGAACTCGGGGAGGCTGTGTACATGGGCCGGGCTGTGCCTGCTGGGGAGAGAGCAGGCCCGTCCCTTCCCATGCGCCGCGCTCCCCGGAGGGTCACCTTGTACTGGGCTCACAAGCAGAGCGCTGAGACGCCCTGAGCGGCTGAGCTTGTGCAAGTAGGTTTTGTGTCTGTCGTGTTTGGGGTGTGCAATCACGTGTGGGGGTTGGTGTGTGTGCTGTGGTCGCACAGGTGCCCCCCGTCCTCGCTCTGTGACTGTTGTGTGACGTTTGTGCCTGTGGTGTTTGTCCCTGCGAGCTGTGGGTGCGATTGCCTTGGCTGTGAGGCTGGCTGTGTGTTCGTGGGATTCGTGGACGTGGTCTGTGGCCCTGTGGCTCCTATGTGTGGACTGCAGGTCTGGCCCTGTGTCTGGCCCTGGGCCAGGCCGAAATCACGCGTGGCCCGCCCGCCCGACCCTCTGGACTCTCCCGGGCAGCGACTGCTCGGCTCCCGCTTCCCACCAAGTGCCCCGGCGGCGGCGGGGTGTGCGGGCCGCACGCACGACCGCGGGCGCCCAGGACGGGAAGCGAAGGCCGGGCGGAGCCAGGCGCCGACCGAGCAAAAAGGAACAGATGGAATCGGAAACAGAGAAAAGGGGAAAACAAAATGCATCTGAAAAGAAATAAACGTTAAAAAAAAACGATAAAATAACGCTAAATAAGATTTAAAAAGGACATTAAAAAGACATTAAAGATGTTACAGTAAATGTAGACGAGGCAAGTGCAGAAGAAAAGCTGGAGGCGCAGGAGGGGCAGGGCCCGCCCGCGAGGGGCAGGCGCTTGGGGCCCCCGGGCCGCTTCGCCTGCTCCGCACCCGGCTGGGGCGAACAGTCCCGCGGGAAGGTCCCCAGGTCCCACGCCCCACGCTGGCGGCGCAGGCTCCGAGGCCCCCCCGCCCCGCCTCCGCTGACCCCGTCCCGGGGAAGTAAAACCCAGCAGATCCTGGACCCGCCACCTCGTGGGGTCAGGGGCTTGGCGGCGGGGCCCTGGCAGACGCCCGGCGGGGCCTCGGAAAGCCCCGGCCCGAGCAGAGCCTGGGGACCGGGGCGGGCGGCGGCCCTACCTGCCCGGGGGGCTGGGAATTAGTAACCAGGAAGCACTGGGCCGACAGGGGGGCATGGCAAGCCCAGGAGAAGGAAGATGAGACAGAGCAGAGAAGAGGGGGCCAAGGACAGGCGGACAAGAGAGGAGAGAGGCCGGAGAGAAAAATAAAGGGAAGAGAGAGACTGGGACAGGCGGGCGACGACGGGTGCCTGCCCCTCAGGGAGTTTGGCCACAGGCCTTGATACCGCTGCCCCTTCAAGCCGCTGCTGGGAGCCCTTCCCTCTCTCCCAAAGCTGCCCAGAGCCGCCCCTAGAGCCCAGGTTTCCAGGGGCGGGTGGGACACTGGAACACCGTAGCCTGTGACAGGCTCCAAAGAATTAGGTAACTGTAGCCCTGGGGTTCTGGGCCTGAGGCTCTCAGGTGCAGCGGGTGATGGGAAGCTGTCACCGTCAGCGCACAGAAGAGGTGCCTAAGAGAGGGACACTGCGAGCCCAACTCCCCCAGATGTCGGGCACAGACATTTCCTGGGATGCTGCAATCCCAGCCTCGGAGAGGCGGGCAGGCCCAGAGCAAACCCCAGCTCGGGCTGGGGTCACCAAGGTCCTTCCAGTGGAAAGACGTCAGAGCAGGAAGGAATGAGACCAGTTCAGCTTTGGTGGGGGAGCCAGCTCATCCCAGAGCAGTTTGAATGTCACCAGAAAACACTATTATTTGGGGGCAGGACGTGAGCCGACCTGAGAGGAAGTCATCAGCTGTGGAGGTGAGAGGTGAGGAGCGCTGCTTCTAGGGGAGAAACCCAGGAGAACCGGGCGCCACAGGGCCTCCCAGGGGGGCCCTGCCCTGACTTGGGCCGGGCAGAGCGCAGTCTGCAGTGGCAGCCCCGCCACCTGACTGGCTGTGTGACTCTACATCTGTTACTTAAGCTCTCTGAGCAGGTGAAATGGAGGAGAGGAAAGTGCTTCCCTGGGTTGTGAGCTCAGGGAACGAATGTGCCCAGTGCCTGCCTGCCTGGCGCTTCATACTCAAGAAATAGTGGCTTTTTGCCAACTCAGAACTGTCATGTCAACCTTTTGATTTTTGTATTGGTGGGGGGGGTTGAAGTAGGGGGATGGCGGGAGCAGGGAATGGCTGTAGCTTGCTGCCTCTCTACTCTGCCTTCCTATTTTCTGGCCTCCAATCCCTGTGTCAGCCTCAAATTCTCTCAAATAAACAAGTTTATGACATAAAGTGTCACTCTTTTTAAAAATAATACTGAAATAGAATAAAACGTCCCTCGGTTCACTGAGATAGCCTGAAATAAAACACTGTACACGTCAAGTTCCTCTTGGAACCGCCACCCGCCACCTGCTACACCTCTTACAGCTCACGCTGGAATCCCTGTTTGGAACGGAGTGATCTCTGCTTTCTGGCTGCCCACCCCTCCCCCATTGTCCTTATTTCTGTACTTATTTTCAGAGCCCTGTGGTGACACTATGTACGGGGAATACATGCTTTGCTTTTTAATCCCCCAAGTTAACTCTATACATTTGATACAACCCCAATCAGATTCTTGTTCAAGATGGTGGCAACAGTCAAGTCTTGGAAACAACTTACATGCTGAAGTGAATACACAAGATGTGAGTAGTCAGAAGGAAAGCGGAGACTCGTGCCTGCGAACGCGGAGCTCAGCGGATCTCCGTGCTAACTTTCACTCCTGGCTCTGGCCCCAACTAAACTGGGTGACCTTAGGCAAATCACTTACCCTCTAAACCTGCTGGCCACTGTCTCAACCGCACTCCTCACTCGTTGTGACAAAATCCCTGCATCTCAGTTTCTTTACGAACTGCCGGTGCTGTGTGGCTGCAAGATACCACACGTTCCCGCATGACATAGCCCCAGTGCCCTCCTACTGCACGGTCTCTCGTAGAAATGCTCTCCCAACTGCCCCCAACTCAGCCCAGATTCTCCAGATGGAGGGGACCCTGGGCCTGGAGGCGCCTGGGCTCTGGGGGGTGCAGGTGAGTTCAGAGGATGGAGGGTTGGAGAGGCGCTCCCCCTTCGTATTCCTCCCTCCTCCTCCTCCACCCCCCCAGAGGGTCTGCCCATCCCCCTCATCCTGGCTTTTCTGAGCAGGGAGAGGAGAGGGTGTCCTCCTGAAGCTGGGTGTTGCAGTGAGCAACGGATGGAGTTACAGTGGACGGATATAATTTGGGTTCTAAGAAGAATGTTCTGACCCTCCACGGCAGGAGACCCAATACCGTTTGTTCTCAGAGAGAGTCTCCTGAACCCCTGGGAACGGGAAGGGTTGGGCCAAGGGCTGGGGGTTCAGACACCGACACAGACCCAAGCTAGAGGGAGGAAAGGAGAGAAAGGAGGCCCTGCCTTGGCCCAGGGAGAGCTCGTACTTCTGCGCTCTCTCAAGAGGTGAGGGGTTTGCCTCGCACAGCTAACGAACTTCTTCCCAAAGTCTCTGTGGGGGATTTGGCTGCTCCCAGAGGGGGGTCCTTTCTAACAAGGTGCCCCCCAGGCCTGCCCCTCCCTCCCCAGGAGCTGAAGCCGCCCCAAAGGTTCCCTGAATATAATGGATCATTTTCCAATTTACCAGGGTCTTAGAGATTACGCACTAATCCCATCAAAGACCATCTGCTTACATTGTCCCTCCTGAGCCAAAATAAATAGATCCTTTACTCCCTCCACTTCAGCTCCTCTGGGGTATTGTAGCCGAGAAAGTTCGACAAGGCCTGTCCCATTTCCCCCTCCCTCCTGCTGCGGACTGGACAGAAAAGGAGAAAACAAACTTAGCTTGTCTGAGGTGTGAAAGGTCACTTATGCTCCTGACCTGCATTCTTCTCAGAAGCCTGCGACGCTGGGAATGGGGAGAGGGGCGGGCGGGGACTGTGGGGGTCTCTGAGGACCAGGCCCCCTGTGGGGCAGGCCCCCTGTGGGGCAGGCTGTGCCGGCCCCCACCTTCCTGCTGCCTCAGCTCTGAGGCCACCTTAGCCCCAGCTCATTTTTGGTCTTTCTCTCTTGTCTCCCACCTGTGACTGTTAGGAAATAATTATGGAAATCTTTCTTCCCTCCCTTGGCAGAACCGTGGGGAAAAGGACAGGAAAATCCACATGAACACTAACATGAGTCCATCTAAAAGTCATTTACTTTATAGGCTTTTCACACTTATTGTCCTATTTGTTATACTCTGTCCCCAAGAGGGGCTTGGTAAATGGGGGAGGGCAAGGCTTAGGAGGAGCCTCTGGGGGACCGCAGGGCTGGAGGCAGGAGAACCGCAGGCAAGACCAGGCTCAGGACCGAGACCACGCACGCTATACACTAAAAGGTGGTAACTGCTGCAGAAAACAAGTGCAATATAAAGCAGTGGCATGTGGGCAAAGACTCACAGGAGGTGAGAATTATTCAGGAGGAAATCAGAGCATTCCACACACAAAGCATAGCCATGTGTCCTCAGTTTCCTTCTGTCATGGTCACTGCTGTTCCACTCTGTCCCTCAACCATCACGTTGAGCTCTTTCCTAATCTGCTCAAGAACCTAAAGGGTCTCCCGGCAGGACAGTCTGCCGAGGTTGGGCCCCCAACTCTGTGTGCGTGGGCTGACTGCGGTCTTCCGTAGGGACACCAGCTTAGAAAAGCAACTGGGGGACAGGACAACACAGTCACAGGCTCAGCAAGGTCTCTTGTTTCGAATGTGACCTTCCCAGTCACAAGGTTGGTCTAGGTGACAAGCTTGCTGGGTACCTCTGTGTACGAGGCACTGAGGGACACACAGTGGATGAGGCGATGTCCAGGGAGAGTGCAAACAAAGACACAAATTACTGCGTGCAGAGCAGGACGTGGTATGTGCTCAGAGAAAGAGATGGAAATTCTGTGGAGAAAGAGATAACGTTCAACTGGGGAAATGAGGAATCAGGAAAGGTTTCATTCAGGAGGTGGCAGGAGCTGGGCGGCCCTCGGAGGGCCCGTAGGACCTGCAGACTGTGGGGGAAGCAGAGCATGTGGGGGACCACGCCCCGGAGAATGCCCAGCACAGAGACCTGGACAGGCAGGTAACCACCACTCCCTGGGAGCCAACACCCTGACGGAAATGCTCGCAGCGAACGTGACTTTGGCTCTCCGAGGGGAAGAATCACCCAGATAAAGAAAGCTGAAGATTGTTTCACCTCTGTAAACCGGAAGTGAGATACCGACATATGACAGAGCACTGAGATGAGGGTTCGCCATGACAGTGAGGGGCCCGGCCACATCCAAGGGGCGGGACCACGGGTGGGTCACCTCACCTGCCTTCTCTGCGTTGTCCTAATCAGTGAAGTGACAATGCTATGTATTGCCCAGGGTTGGTAGTCAGGGTTCAATGTGCCATATGAAAACACCTACGGACGTGCCTGGCACGTGGGAAACACTTAAAATGATCTGAAAAACAGGGACTCTTCAAAAATGAAGCACTGTGAAAAAGCTATGAGCCCCGAGACCTGGTGTCTGTCTCCTGTCTTTTGCTAATGAATGGGCCATCATCCTGAGAAAAGGGGCAGTCTTACTTAATGTTGCAGGAGGACACTCAGGGAATGAAAGCAAGCAGATTCCGGCTGGCGTGAAGAAGAATGTGCAAATAGCTGGAACAGACCAAACACGAGGATGTCGGCATGACATGGCCGCCATCAAAGGTGGAGGAGAAGGAATTTCGGTTTCAGGTCAACGCCTGAACCAGTTAGAACCAATATCTAACATTCGCAACGCCCAGAGTCTAATACAAAGCAGGGGAGGCGTCAGCTTAAATGAAAAACCATAAGCTTCCTCAAAAGTTCCTTGAAGGCAGGGATCATGTCCACTTGCTTAATTCCTCTGGCAAGCGCCCCGAGTTGTGCTGGGCGTATAACAGGCATTTGGTAAATAGATGGTGAATGAACGAATGAGTGAGAGGACAGACTTGCGGAATCTCTTATAAACTGTAAAATAGTAGCGACAGCGAGGAGTGGCAATGACAATCACTGATACTTGCCGTGTTGTTTCAAGGGCTGTATATGCACAACTTGATAGACAGTAAGAGTGCAGGCGTCCAGTGAAAGGCAGAGCATGGGGAGAAGTCAGGGAGGACAGCAAGCCCCAGCCCCAGACAGACGAGCTGGGTGACAGGCAGGGGCAGGGGCAGGGGCGTCGTGGGCTGCACACCCAGGGAAGGCTGCGACAGTAGGGCGCGGGACAGCAGCAGGATGAACGGAAAGGGTACACACTGGGGATTTCGTCACAGAGTCACAAAGCCAAGCAGAGTGAGCTGAGGGACAGCCTGCATTATGCTGGTAAAGGTGCCGTGATGGCCCCCCTGCCTGGATCCACAGGAGCTTTTCAGGGTCTCCTGGCTGAGATGGGGGGTCTACTCAGTGGCCCCCGGCTTTGGGCAGATACTTCTTTCCTCTAGCAAAGAATCAATACTTGCTAGAAGAATAAAATGAACTGTTTCCATGTAACTACCTGGCCCGATTCCTGCTGTGGGGTCTCTGTCTCTGGAGAAATTGGAGGAGAGATGTCTGAGGGATGATGAGCGGTTTTCTCAGGGTACCACTGATCACATATATAAAGATTCCTGTCACCAGTTCTTTCCCCACCCAGTTTAGATTGGGGGCGAGGCGGTCCCATCTAAATGCTTCCTTAACCTAATCCAGATTTATGCTGCAGTGTTCCCAGTTTTCCCTTTCTTAGACCCCTTCGACATTGGGAAGCTGCTGCTGTCAGGGGCTACCCCCACGCAGCCCTTGGTGATAGGTGTTTGGGCTCCCCGGTTTCCCTTCCCTGCCTGTCGTCACCATTAGAGAGACTGTCAGCATTTGAAAGGACATATGCTTTCAAATATGAAAGGGACAAGCTGCTCAAAGTCAGGGCGTGGTGGGGTACAGATGAGGTGCCCCTTTTTTCAGAGCAGCCCGAAGAGGCGTTTCTCTCTTGGTTTGTGGCCTTGTGCTGCCATCTAGTGTCCCCAGTGCTTAAAATCCCTAACCCTGGAGAGGGACCACATTTCTCAGGCACGCACTCAGAATCATATATAGAATACATTCATTTTTTTACCCACGGATTCACTTAATCTGGTGGAAACATCCTAAGCCTTCCCTCTGGCCAATGATGGAGCAAGTCATGTCGCCCCCCTTGTTTCCAGGTATCTTCGCTTTCCTGCTGCTCTCTGCCCTCTTCTCCCAGTTAAAAGACGCCGCAGCCTCTCTCCTCAAAATATTCCAGGTAACTCCACGTCCAGTCCCTGTCACTCCTTTTGTTAGCAGACGTGGAGATGAGCTGCCCACCAGCCGCGCCTAACAATGCGTCCCCGCCTGGGCACAGGCTGACGGCCGTGAGTGTCCACTGCCTAGACAGTGGGAGGGACAAAAGACACAGTACTAGAGCCATCGCGTGTGGGGCTTTACAGTTCTGGAAAATGTCACCAATAAGGCAGGACAGTTACTTTTTACAGCGGCCTGGTGAGGCTCCCAGGGCAGATATCAGCGCCCCCATGTCACAGGTGAAGAAACTGAGGTAAAGGAAGTCGAGTGAGTTAGTGGGGAGGGGAGGCTGGCTGAGCCACAGGCCTCCTGGCTCCCACTTGGCTCCATCCCTTTAGTGCAGGCGTCTGTACTGGGAGGAGGCCACCGGGAGATGGCCATGGTGGCATCGGGGAACAGCACACTGCAGAGCAAGGCCCCCCAGAGGGGACACACGCGGCCAGGGGACTCAGTTGGGCCTGTTGTCCCACGGTGTGGCGGCCGTGTGTGGCGCAAATGCTCCTCCTGGTGGCTGTGCCAGGCTATGGCAGTGTGTCCGGGCACGCAGAGAGCGAGGGGGAGGGAGGACCGGTAGGAGGGAGGGGCTGGCTGGGCTGGGGGCAGAGGCCACACTCTTACAGCGTCACCTCGTCTGCACCGAGGCGAGTGTCCATAAGGGCGGCACATCCACTAAGTGTCAACAGATACAACCCATCTGGAGAGCATTTCACGGATTCCTTCACTGACGACAATACCCAACATTTATTAAGCGCCAGTCTTTGCCAGGCACTGTTCTGGGGGCTTCAGTTGCATAATATCGACTCCTGCAAACTCTGTGAGGTAAGTGCCACAGACACTGCCAGGTACGGCAGCCGGCCCGCCCCACTGAGTCACGGGAGTGGTGCATGGGGGGCCTCGCCCCAGTGTTGCTGAGTCCCAAGCCCGGACACGGCCTCCTGCCACCCACTCGGAACAGACTGACTGGGCAAAGGAGGAGAAGGTCAGTCATGTCAGAATGCAATGGGAAAAACCACGTCTCTTCTGGCAACTTCATTCAGAAACAGCACAGTAGAGCCTGGGGTGCAGCCGTCGCAGGAGCAACAGGAATGGACCAAGTGGTTGGTTGGTTCAAATCAGTCAAACTAAAGTTTATTCACAGCACGGGCCCACTGCAGACACTGTCTGGTGGGGGGTCATACGGGAGAAGCAAAGATGGCTAGTCCAGATCCTCTGAGAACATAAGAGAGGAGTGGGGACACACATTTACAACACTGTCTCTGAGACAAGGAAAAGAATGAAAAGGAAAGGCAAAGACGGCTAAGGCTGGGGTGGAAGGTACAGGCGAACGCGTCCTCAGAGGAGCTGGAGGGTTTACGGAGGACGTGGCTTGTGACCTGGGCTTTACATGTGGGTAGGGTTTCAGCAGCCCCACATCGGGGGTAAGGAAGAAAGGGAGGTACAGAGGGAAGTAAGAACAAAGATGAGGGGTGCAGGGCCCGTGGGAGGCTCGTCCCGGCTCCGTGGAGCTCAGGTTGCCAAAGGGCGCTGGCCGGATGGAGGCTGGCATCAGAGGCCCGGCCTTGCAAGCCAAGCTGAAGGGCTACCAGTCCATTCAGCACCAAGAACCACTCCGGGTTTCTACCTGCAAGACGTGGCATGGTTCAAACCATGCTTCATGATCATGCTTCATGATGAAATCTGGCCATTACGGTTGAAGAAGCTTTGCTAATTTGCAGGCACCAAGAGTGGAGCCTGTCCTCAGGAGTTGGTGTGGGCACGCAGAGAGGAGGGACACGTGCTGGGACCTGGGGACCTGCTGGATATGTACAGAGGAGCAGGAAGGAAGAGATCACGGCGCGAAATACCGCACAGGCTTTAGCACTAACTAGACTCCGTGAACACCACCGCTTTCTAGTAGTTTCCTCATAATGACAAGAGCAAACCTGCCTGACACTTTTGTGGGGGGACAGGATTTGACTGTGCGTGAAAAGCACCTGGCACACGGCAGGTACCCAGTACATGGCAGCTGCTAGCTTGTGGGTTTTGAACACGACGACGGGAAGGACGCGAGCGCCGTCACTGATGTGGGAAACGTGGAGGGAGGGGCAGAGCTCTCAGTTAACAGACTCAGTTTGGGACGTGTTGGGTCTCAGGACTCACGTCCCGTCCCGCTAGAGCTGTCTAGCGGGCAACTAGGTCATTTCGGTCTGGAATTCAAGAGGCTGCGAACCGTCAATGCACGGATCACCGAGGCCACAGAAGTAGGTGAGGAAACCCAAAGGGAGAGGGGACGGGAAGAGAGGAGGCCAGGGCACACAATTAGAGGGGTGCAAGCTCACAGATGGGGGGCTGAGCGGGGAGAACCAGGCCAGGGGGGAATCACACAGCCCCGGAAGGACACAGCATCAGAACAGGACAGATGGAGGGCGCGGGCCTGCGTCACGGGCTGGGGGGAAGTGAGACAGAGGACAGAGACCAAAGCTTTCAATGTGGCTTAGTGGCCGCTGGGGACTTGGGCTGGAACAGAGGTAATGAGAGTTGACAGACACCTCTCGACTTCTCTTTAGAGAAGTTTGATGGAGAAGGAAGGAGAAAAGAAGGTAGTAGTTTGAGAGGATAAAAGGGGTGATGGAACTCCATTTTCCTCTGGTGGAAGAGAGATTTAAGGACATTTGTTGCCAAAGGGAAGATGCCAATACTCTATTAATGGGACAAGGTGCTGGCAGGAGACAAACGCTGTCGGGGATGCAGGAAGGGCGGGGGCCACGTGGAGGGCGGCCTCAACCAGGGAGGAAAACTCCCTCTCAGAGACAGGAATTTAGGGACAGAGGGAGGCAGGGAGGGTAGTGAAGTCATACGAGACAAACAACTGTGCACAAGAGCATCAAAAGTGGGGCTAGAAAGTGCAGAAGACCGAGAACCATCCCTGTGAGAAACTCAGCATTGCTCCCCCTCTGCCTCTCAGCATTCCCAGGGTTCCGGGGGAGTCAGAGGGAAGGATGGAGGGTTTATGGGGAAGTTAGGGGCTGAGAATTAGAGGGTCAGCTATAATTTATTAAATCAGCAACAATGAAAATGAATAAGATTCAATGTTGGCAAAGGTACAGGCAAATGAATGCTGGTAGAATGTTTCTGGAAGGCCAATTAGGCAGAATGCAGTAAAAGCTTTTCAAATGTGCGTACCCCTTGGCCCTCCATGCTCAGTTCTCAGTATTCAATCTCAGGAAATCAAAGAAATGTACAGATATGTTCAGTGCTATTTGTGATGCAAAAAGGAAACACGATTTTTAACAAGACAGTAGAACAGAGTACATGTGTAGGAGACAATACTATGCAGCCACTAAAAATGCAGAAAAGTATTTACTAACGTGATAAAATGATCATGATTTAGTAAATGAAAAAGAAAACCTAATACATAAAATATAAGTATGTTCCTGTCCTTTTAAATACCTTCCCACACACACACATACACACACACACACACACATTTGGAGAAGGAGAGAATCAGAGGTGGGGGAAGAAAGAGGGAGAGAGAATGAGAGAGAGAGACAGAGAGATGTGTTTGTGCAACTGGGAAAATACGGTCACCACTAGCTAGGATCAGGAACATCGGAGTCATGAACAGTTTCAGTCCTGAGGACACTGAGTTCTTGTTCAACTGAACCTGGAAATGCCCAGGGATGTGTTGCACAGGGGACGGCATGCAGACCGGAAGCCGGTGAAGAACAGTGCCTCTGAGATCGCGCACCATCTAGTTCCGGAGCTCTGCTGTACCACCCGTTCCCGGACATGTGACTGTGCCATGTCCCTGAGAAAACGCACAGGGCACCTTCCCCGCCTTGAGGGTCTGTATATAATTATGAGTCACGCCTTTACACCTTCTGCCTGCTTCAGAGGAGGAGACTGGTCACTTGCCTGGAAAGGCCAGCCAGTCCCTTCCCCTGGCTGGTTTCTCACCTCTACCATCATCTCCGACTATGTACTCTCTGAGTTCTCTTTCTCGGGCATTCTCAGCACCTCCAATGCCGCTGGTTCAGGCCCCTTCACTTACACACATGCCAGGATTTTCTCAGACTTAAGGATGGTAATTGGCACTATCGTCTCCAGTACCTCCTGCTTGATTTTTCTTCCCTGCGCTGCCAAACTTGCCCAATGTGTGGTCTGACTTCTTTAGACGGGCCGTGGCCTCTCTGGCCTCCACCAGTCCAGACGCTGCCTACCGGGCCTCCTCACTCATGTGCTGTACCTGCCTGGCTCCTCCAGCATCTGAACGTGTCACCCGTGCCACTATCATTTCTCCTGCTTCTCAGACTGACCCCTCTGTCACTTTCAATGGCTTCTCTTTCTTGTACTGGAGAACGGGGTGTTGCTTCTGTTCTCAATCTTCTACACATTTTCCTTTTGAGAACTTGTTTAACTATCACTTCTATGAGATCACGTGCAACTCAATGTTGTAAGATCACCGAACAGGGAAGTTGGAAAGAAATTTGGAGATCAGCTCGTTCAACCCTCTTAGAACATGGCTGGATAACAGAATTCTATAACTCAAAAGCACTTCAGAGATTAACTGGCTTAATCTACAAATAAGGACCGGTAGGTCTCAGAGAGATCAAACAGAGCTGTTTCTGGCTCACCACACAATCCGGTGCAATTCTAAGACATACTGAGCTCCTACTCGGTGCGCGTCACTGGGAGACATGAACTTGAGTAAGACAAAGTTCCTTCTCTCAGGGACTCGCTTCCATGCAGCACAAGCACACAGAGGAAAACGGGGTGAGTCCTATCCTGGAGAAAGGACATAATATTATGGGACAACAGAGGAAAACAAAGTTCCAGGTGCGGAAATCTGTATATTTAACCATATGAGTAGATTTCACTGGATCTTGAGATGGGGGTAGGGCACATTCTCCTTTTTCGTTCTTGTTGTGTGTATATGATCTTTAACTTATGAGGAAAGAGTCTCACACGGGTTCAGTGACTTATCCAAAGTGACTGTTCAAGTCAAGGCCAGGTCTAGAAACCAGGTCTCCGAGCTCCAACTCCAACTCCAGTGTTCTTTCTCTTACGCCTCAGTGCGCCTTCAGCCCTTATTTCTCCCGAGCACTGGTCTGCATTGTCATCTACCTGCCAGGCATTTCTAAACGAATGCCCGCCTGCTACCTGGTTCCACCTAGTCAGCAGCACAACCATTCTCCCAGCTGGATGGGTCAGTATCCTGTAGTCACACACGACGACATTCAACACACCTCATTCCTATTCTGGCAACAGGTCCTATGAACCTCCAAATGATGAGACATTTGCAAAGGCCTGCCTTTCTTTGGTGACCTCTTCCACCACCCCGGTGGAGAGCCTTAGTATCTTAATACTGGTTTTGTCTTCAGTCTGAAAAAGCTCATAGAGCCTTAAGGTTGAAAAGAACCTTAGAGGTGATCTATATCGTACCTTCACCCAGAGAGAGAATCACTTCTTTGTACTTCCGTTCCCACGATGCCCAGTTGCCGTGCAGGGGGCTCAGCTAGTCCCACGGGGGGCCTGTTCCACTAGGAGACACCCACGTGATAGTAGGTCGTCGCTCACCACTCAACAACTGTCTACTGTCCCTGTTTCAGAAGCAGTGCTCGGGACACTGGAGGTTTCGCTGCAGAGGGTGCCCCACCGGCCTGCATTTCAGCCTTTTCTGTCTTCGTTCACTGGCCTTAAATAACTTCCAGCTGCATCTCCTCATCTCTAACATGGAGACCACATCTTGAAGGGTTGTTCTGGGGATCAAGTGATAAAATATGTGTAGAAATGCTCTAGAAACCAAGCATAAGTAAGCCTTTCTCCCTTCTCTCCAACTATGTGATACATATTTATTTTTGGCAGCGGGGAGGTGATTGTACTATCATCTTTTAAATTATATTTTATACGTACAAAAGAATAATTGTTCTGTGGGATATAAAATATCATGAAATACCCATCAATTGCCTTTTAACCCAGTAACTGCTTACCAACGGCCCCCACCTGTTCTTCCCCATCCCAACCCCACTCTCTCTGCAAGGTAACTACTCGTCAATGTTGCATGTATCACTCCTCTGCTTTTCAAAACGTTTTATCAGACACGTGTAAACGATGTGGGTTTAAATTTTGCTTGTTTTTGAAATGTACACACATTTCAGACGTGTGGGGTGTTCTGGCATTTTTTTTTTTTCCGTTCAGCGTCACGTGCCTCAGATGTATCCAATCCGAGTATATACTTTGAATCTTCAGCTTCTTCACGCCGCCTTTTCAGCTCCCAAGAGCCCGAAGGTCTTTCCTGCTCTGAACCCTTAGCACTCACTGTCCACTTGAAAGGGGGGGCCTGGAACTGCCCCTTCGCTTTTCCTGCGTGGGAAGTACCATCACCTCGGTCAGACACGGGCTCCTCGGAGCGCAGGCGGGAGCTGGTCGGGGCGGCCGGGGCCACCCCCTCCCAGGCAGGGTCCTCGGCGAGTCCCCGCTTCTTTACCGTAAGGGTTTTGCGAGGACCCCCCCGCGATCATGGACATAGCGCTTGGTAAACCGGGAAGCACCGTCCTCAACTTGATATGCACGTGACTGTTGGCCCACGGCTCCCAGGGGGCTAATGGCTCTCTGGCTGTGTTTGGGGACGGTCGTGTCCCCGCTGAGGGCTGAGGGCAGGGACCGAGATGCGTCCATCCCTCGGGACCGTCCAGACAGCGCCGGGTCAGATGTACGTAGTGCCGACGAGGCTAGACGTCTGGGAACAGGGCCAAGAGGCCAGAGGGCGCTGTCTGGCCCTCACGTCGGGCCGGGAGGGAGGGTGAGAGCCACGCACGCGCGCCGCCTGCGGGCCCCGCGGACACCCAGCCAGACTCGGTTCGCAGGGCTGATTTCCCCCATGGAGGGCCTCAATCTCTCGTGTACGCATGCGTGTCGCCCCGGCCGCCGTTGGCTGACGCCCCCATCCGTCATTACAGGAGCCAATGGAATGAGCCGCAAGATCCACTTCCTGCCCGGCGGCGGCGGGGGGCGCTGGGAGTGGGTGTGGGTCTTTGTCCGCTCCCCGCAGGTGCGGACGGAGCGGTTGCGGAGTGTGGCCGGGGGCGGGCCGCAGGCTTGCAAGCGTCGGCTCACCAGCTGCAGAACGACCGACCTTTTCCATGACTTGGGAACAGGGCGAATGGGGAGGAAAGGGGCTGGTGGAGAGGACGCGGGGCCGACTCTGCGTCTGGCAGTGTCCGAGGGGTGGTCGCCAGTCACCTACTGTGTGCCGAGCACCTACTGTGTGCCGGGCACCTACTGTGTGCCGGGCACCTACTGTGTGCCGGGCACCTACTGTGTGCCGGGCACTGCCGCGGCCGTGGGAATGGCGCTCTCTGCTTGCGCGGGGGCTTACGGTCGAGAGGGACAGGTTCGACGAGTGCCTTTGTTGTCTTCCGCCTCCCTACTTCTCCTTAGATGGAGATCTTTCTCTTCCCGGACCCTGACCGGCTCCGCGGTCCCCGCCCGGCCCTGGCTGGCAGCGCACGGATTGGGCGGCAGCCTCCGCTCCCAGCGGAGGCCAGTGACGCGCGAGGACGGGCGCCGCGGTCACGTGAGGGCGGGGCTTGGCGGGCGTGGGCTTCCCGGGAGGCGGGGCCCTTCCCCTCCTTCGGGCCCAGGGTGTCGTCACCTCTCTCACTGGGCACGTGGAGGCTGAGGCGCAGCAAACAGGAGTGGCTGTGGGTCCCCGCGCCGCCAGGGCGGAGACCGCGCTTTTACGAGAGACCGAACTGCCCGAGCGAGGCCCGGGAGCTGTAAACACGTGGAAAGGAGCACAAAGCAAAGGGGGGCTTTGGGGCGGGGGGGGGGGGCGGTTAAATGCAGGTCAGTGCAACTGGAAGCAGTGAGTCCTGGGCCCCCAGGCTGACCTGAACCAGAACAGAACCGGCCAGGGCTGCGGGACGCGCTGGGGCAAGACCCCGACAGCCGCCTCTTCCTCTGGGGCCTCCAGCTGACCAACTGTGAAACACACGCGGTGTCTGGCCTTAAGAACCAGGTGTACCCCTTAGCCTGGCAGGAACACAGTGCCCTGAGTCTGTGAAGAGAAACAAGCAGCCTGTGTGGGCTCCAGTAGGAGCCACTTTGGAGCCTGGGGTGGGGTCACCTTCTGTCCCTTTCATATCCGCTAGCTGTTCCTGAAACAAGTTTCCACCATCACAAGGCTGGAAAACTTAGCCCATGGGACGGAGGGGTGAGTCAGAAGAACGTGAGGTACAGGGAACTGGCCTGGCCTCCTTAGCTGGAACAGTCACGTGCCACCCTTCCTGCCTCCCAAGAGCCACCTGGGGGCGGGGGGACGGAGCCCAGTGGGTGCGACTTCTTCAGTGGACTGATAGCTAAGCCCAGGGAAATGGAACCCACGCTCCCTCTCAGCCCCAGGAGCTGGAAAGGAGAAGAGAAGCTGCAGAAAGTCACCACGCCCTTGAAGAAAAAAAAACACACAAACAAATCCTCCGGGTTGGTAGCACTCCATACTTGAGCAAGTGCACGTTCGCATGCATTGTCTCCTTCTGGTCCGACTGAACATTTACTGTGTCCCAGGCACTGAGCGAGGCACAAGAAGGGAGGAGGCAGGGTGTTTTTTTAAAGGAGCTTTCAGTCCAGTCGTAGAGAGAAGATAGAAACTAGTACCCACATTTTCAGGCAGAACGATGCAGGTGCTGGAAAGAAGGGCAGACGGCTAACACCTCAGTAGAGAGCACCGCCCGCCGGGTAGGACGGGGAAATAAGAAGTTTGACAGAGCGAGACCTTAAATGTTAGGAAAGGCCTCAAAAGATAGAAACAGGAGAGTGCAGTTTTATTGCCCATAGACCTCTTCTTACCTAAGTAAGCTGGTCTATTTTCATGTCTTTGATAAGTAGCAGTAGCAAAAATAATAACTCTTACCGCGCACTTATGATGGGTCAGGAATGGTTTGAAGTCATTGCTGTGTACCATGTATTTAAATCTCACAGCAACCCTTGTCACACAGGAAGCAGCTGAGGCATGGAGAGGTCACGGTTCTCTCTGGGCTGACATCTCACAAGATACCTGGGGGCCCTGCCTGCAGCCACAGCACCCCATCCAGTCAGTAGTCCAAGCACGAGTTTGGGAGCCACGGGCCCTCCTCCCTTTCCTTCCCCAGGCAGTTGCCAAGTTCTGTTAGTCTTCCTCTACACGTGGACAAAATTCACCCTCTCACTTGTAAAGGATCCTGACCCAGCCTCAATTTTCCGTTCCTTCCACTGTTCTCAGCAGCACTGTCGGAGGGAGCTTGTACGGGCGGCTTTCTGAAATGCAAATCTGATCAAGTCCGTCCTCCACCTAAATCCTGTGCTGACCAGACATCTGCACAATGAAGTCTAAATTATGACAGTCAAGGCCCTTCCTGAGGAGGCCGCCGCCTGCCTCTGCAGCTTCCTCTGCTGTGCCTTTGATCTCCACCACAGTACTGGGCCTCCTGAGTGAGTGCAGTTCCTTCTCCAGACCTCATGCCCTTCCGGCTGTCAGGAATGCCTTCCTTGCCCTCCTGTGCACAGGAAACTCCAAGCTCGAACATCTCCTCTAAGAAGCCTCCCTGACCTGCAACCGCTTGGATTTGGGTGTGCCTCGTCGCTGGTCCCACAGCCCAATCCTATCTGTCCAATGTGACACAACACAGACTGCTGACTCAAATGGTAATGGCTGGTTCCCTTGGCTCTGTCCCCAACTAGACTTGAGTTGCCAGAGCCCCTCTCTGCAGCCCCAGTGCCTAACAAAGGGTTTTACATAGAGTAGGGGCTTACTGCACGTTTGCTGCATGTCAAACAGGATGGCATGAGCAGAGATACAAAGGGCCTGTCCAGGAATGGAGCGGGCTGCCTGACCAGCCTGGAGCCCAAGGGATGTGCAGCCAGAGAGACAACGGACTGTCTGGAGAAGACGTGTTGCTTCTTTGAAGGGCCTGGGAGTCAGGCCGAGGAGCGTGGACTCTATACGGTGGGCGTGGAGAGCCCTGAGGTCTTAGATGACTGATCAGAGCTGCCCCAAAATGGGAGGATGGACTAGAGAAGGAGGCAGGCGTTAGAGGAAACAGGCAATTCCTAGTTCGATAGTCAATGAAACAGCGGTTCGGGGAGATCACGACTGGCCGAGGCCACACGGCTGGTAAGTGGCAGACAGAGGAGCTGAACCAGCGGCGTGCTATGTCAAGCACAGAGACCTGGAGCTCACCACAGGGGCACACAGCAGACGGGGCTTCGAGGCTGTCCAAGCGTGAGTGGACGCGTCAGCGCTCAGGACTGGATACTTCTACTGCAGACACTGGACCCAAGTCCCTGGCTCAGCACACACTCATTTTCTAGTCACAAGGTCCACTGTGGTGCCAGACGGCACCGTAGGCCGCTGCGTGACCCAGGCCACTTCCACGGTTCCCACAACTTGGAGAACCAGGTACCAGCTCTGTTTCGGAGGTGACACACATCACTTCCCACTCGCACCCACTGGCCAGAACTAGTCCAGTGATCCTGCTTGACTGACTGCAGAGACCGGAAAGAGTCTCCCATGCATCCAGGAAGGGAAGAGAGCTGAGAGTACCTGTGGGCAATCGCCATGCTCAGCCAGGACCCGGGCGATGCCCGCAGAGGGGCACGCCACAAGGTGTGAGGAGCAGCCACAAGCTGGGCAAAGGAGACAGGTCTGCCTCAGGATTTGGTGCTAGGTCAGGGCTGTTCTGTCACCTCGTGGGTGAGCTGCTCGTGGGTCACACAGTGGTTCCCTCCGTCACAACATCTGGGGAGCTGGGAAACTAAGGACAGGATAGGAGGACCTCACTCAGATGGCTGTTGTTGGGAGGCCTCAGTTGTCACATGGGTCCCCCCACGGAGCGGCCTAAGTGTCCTGCTGGCGCGCGTGAGAGAGAGAGACAGACAGAGAGACAGACAGAGCCAGAGAAAGCCATGACTTAGCCTCAGAAATCACACACCATCACTTCTGCCGTGTTTTGTTGCCATACTTACCAGCCATGATTTGAGGTGGGGACCACACAAGGGCGTGAGAACCGGACTGGGTAACTGTGTGCCACCCAGGAGCTGCCACCACAGGCAGCCGGTAGGAGAGAGTGTCTTCCCAAGCCCTTCCTGCTCAGCTCACCTTCCGTCTCTGCTCCAGCTGAGGGAGCAGCAGGTGAGGTCTGCAGGGACCTGGGAGCGAAGCCGATGGCCACATGCTGCAGGTGAGGAAACCCAAGGCACAGTGTGGAGGTGACTGCCCCACGCACTCGTGTAGCCAGCTGCGTTTGCAGCGACCAGAGTCAACCATGTGCATCTCCAGCATCTGTAGGCCTGTCTTTGGGCCCCTTACACTCCGTCTGCCTCTGCGGCATCTGGGTGGCCAAACCTGTTAGCAGTGAGCCCTGCACCTGCCCACAGCACAGCTGTGCAGGGTGTGGGAGGAGGGTAAGAGCCACCTGCCCTCAGAACACCAGCTGGGGGGCCCTGTGGGATGTGAGAGGAGGGGAGGGCTGATGCCCCTGGGGGAGTGAGCTGTGGGTGCCAACACACAGCGCCCTGTTCTGACCTGGCCCTGAGGTGTTTGTCTTTCTCGTCCCAGAATCCCTCCTACGGGACACCCTTCCCTAGTCCTGGGACTGCCTCTGCTTCTGACAGAGCCCCAAAGTTCTCACCTGAAACCCCACCTCAGGTACCTGGAAGTGCCTGGCCGCAGGCCACTGCCAAGCCTGTCACTTGGTAGGTGACACTGTCCCACCTGCCCTCCGCCGACTGACCGCACCGAAGAAACCAGACCCCGAGCCAAAGTATCAGAAACGTGTATTCTTTTCCTTTTAATAGTAAACCTCTTCACAACAAATATAGTGAAAGAGTTTTCAAACAAAACTCATAAGAATCTCAAGGACTTTGTCTTTTCTTATTGTGTAGAATACTAAGAAAGCATCACCATACAGCACGAAAAGAAATATTGAAAACAAATTGACCGCCACACACGTGGACCCGCCCTGCGCAGCACACAGGGGGAGCCGCAGGAGTGTGGGTGATTGTCGGGCTTGGGGGTGGGGCACCGCTGTGGCCTGTCCCCCCCTCCCTCTGGGACTTGAACGGGGAAGACAGAGAGAATCCAGATTCTCCCGGAACATTCCAGCCCCCCGCCCCAATACAAATCCCATTCCTTCTACCAAGTGTTTAGGGGTGGAGAGGTGGCCGAGGGGAGGAGAGGAGTTCCCAGGCTCCAGGTCCCCTCCCTTCTATGAAAGCCTAAATCCACCCCCCATCCCACCCCAGGGGATTCCAGAGTCAGTTAAAAATATATAGATAGAGATATTTCTAGATACACTTTTACATCATTTCTGTCTCTCCAAACAAATAAATAATCAGCAAGAGAAGGTGCATCACGTCCTTCCTGTCCACGGTGGGGGGATGGGTGAGGGCCAGGGATCACTGCGGGGGGGGGGGGCTCTGTGCCCACTGTCCCCGAAAGCTGTGGGAAGCCTGAGCCTGGGGAGGGCCGGGGCACCGTGAGGACTCCGCCACGGGCACGGTCTTGGAGGAAGGAGTGGGTGGAGGCAAATTTGGCTTGTGAGAGGAAGAAGAAATGCAGCCCCCGCTTGAGGTCTGGGTTCCCAGGGACCCTCATCTGGCCGGCCAGCAGAAATCTTGGGATAGTGAATTGCACAAATGTCACATGTTCATTCGCAGACCACCCCCTGCCCCCAGGGATAGAGAAGAAGGGACACACACACCCATACATGGTAATCAAAAGCCAGGGTTGCCGCTGCCAGGCAGAGGGCAAAACTGGTTAATATTGCACCGTGAGCTGCAGGGGCCTCACCACACCCTGTGCTATGGTGGCCGAGCCCAGCCTAGAAAGGCGGACAGGCTGGTGGCAGGCATAGCCTGAGAAGGGAAGGCCAGTCATTCCGCATTTATTGAGCGCCTGTCATTCACCCATCCAGCCATTCACCATTACTGGGCAGGCTCTGGGACACACACGTACACCAGACGACATCCTGTCTTCTTTCAAGGCCCTGATCAAGTCTCACCGACCCTTGAAATTCCCTCTGGGGACCTGCAGGAAGACCAGCCATGCCTTGTGGCCTTCAGCAAGTGGGGGTTAAGCCGTGAGAAGGATGGCTCACTGACCAGGGAGGAAGAGGAACTGAGTGTCACCCTGAAAGCAGGATGGGGCTGCGAGAGAGGGCGCTCCGGGAGGGAGCAGTGTGTAAAGGTCGGGGCACTGGGGGGACATTTGCATCGAGCCTGGGGGGGCAGGGCTGCGGGGAGCAGCAGAGGCCCCACTGCCAGCTCCCTCCTGACTGCATGACAAAAATATCGGAGCTGAGGGTGACAACAGGTGAAGGAGGGGGGCAGAAGGGACGGGGGCTCAGGGAGGAGGGTTATGGGGCTGGAAGCCAGGCGGCAGCAGCCACCTGGCCCTGTGCAAACACACCCGGGCAGCACACGCACGCAGACGCCCTCAGAGCTCGAGTCACACGAGGGTTCATGCACATGGCCCGAGGGGCTCAGAGACCCATGCAAACACGCGTGCACACACGCGCACATGCTCAGGGACACTCAGACATACAACAGCAGGCGCCCTTAGGAACACGCAGGCCCCCGTGCGGCCCCATGCCCCCTGCTTCTGGTCCCCCTGCGTCGTGTCAGAATACTGCCAGCGGCTGGGTCAGAGAGGCAGGCAGTCACCTGCCCCCAAACGGGCCTAGTCCACTCTGCTTTCCCACCAGGGTGAAACCCCAAGGGAGCCCTGCGGCCCTTGGGCAGAGGAGCTGGGTTTCCGTAAAGGAGGGGCAGACGCCAGGCCCCTGGGGGAGGGTGGTGTGGGTCACAGGCTGGGGGCCAGCCCCCTCCACTTTGCTGTCATCCAGCCCGAGGTCTCAAGACCTGGGGAGGCGGCAGAGAGGGGCAGACTGGAGGGGGGGAGGGGAGCAAGGACAACAGCAGAAGAACCTCATCTGTACAGTACGGCCGTTTGAGTCATTATTATTACAATATACTTTGACAAAAATAGAATCTCATTTCATATCAATACAACAACAACAAAAAAACAGTTTCCTGGACTGTTACACTGCTAACGGTTTCCAAAGGTTGCTATTTACAGTTACAGTAGCCAAGAGGGAAGGTGCGCTGGGCCTGGGTGCTGGGACAGGAGGTAGCGAGACAATGAGGGCGCACGAGCAGGGAGGTGAAGGTGGCAGCGAAGGAGCTGGCGGGCTGGGAGACGGCCCAGGAGGAGACAGGGGAGGCAGGCCTGCGGACCTCCAGGCCCCCTCCTACGCTCACCCCACCCCATGTGCACTCCTCAGGGACGTGTACGTGCAGGGGAGGGCCAGTGCCCTCGCTCACACCTGCCCAGGCGAGGCCGGCTCCCACTGAGCCACCTCACTCCAGCTCCTGTCCCCATTCCCCCCTGCTTGTGGCCAGCTTCACAGGGCTGGTGTCACTGAGGGAAAGGGAGCTATTGCACTATGTATCTTAGAGAAAACGCTGGGAAAGGGAGGGGACCCCACTCACTCCTGGCTCGTCCTCTGTCCCTTCTCAGCTCTCTCATCATGGCTCTTTCTCTCCAGAAAGGGGCTTCAGAGGGGCCCCCACCTCTGACCTCCCCCGGCCTCAGATTCCCAGGCAGCCTTCCCAGCCCCAAAGCTCAGCCAGCACCCCCACACCTTGGGGGTGCAGCTCACACAAGACGCAGTGAGGACGCATCGTGCATGTGCAGAGGCATGTGGAGGCCAGGCGTGGGTTTTCTGCCCCATGTGCCTGCGGCCACGGGACAGCCCAGACGCAGAGACCCTTTCCAGAGCCCCTGCCTCGCTTTGCCCTGAAACAAACCCACCGTCACGCCAGCCGACTTTGGGGTTTCAGTCTATTGTAAGGGTTTTGTTGTTTGGTAGTTTTTTTGGTTATTTCCCTCTGTCTGGGGGACGGGGTGGGAGGGCTCCGCATGCAGGACTCGGCACCTGTCCTTTCTCAGACGCCTCTCGGGCCCCCACCCCTCCTGCAGCATATGTGTACAACGTGCAAAGTATCCCCCCTGCCCGCAAAAAAGAGCTCCCCCGGCCAGTGAAAATGGCAGGGGTGCAGAAAGAGGGGATGGGAGCATGCCCCTCCAAAGCCAGAATCCAAATTAAAAAAAATATAATATTAATAATAATATAATAATAATTATACACAAATGTAACCGTTGACAGGACACGGAGCACAAGAGAGGAAGTGGGGGTCGAGCGGGAGGAGCCCAGGACAGGGGGTGGGCGGTGAGATTGTCAACTCTTCATCAGGGAGGCTGAGGGGGGTGGGGACCGTCACTTTAATGTCTGTGAAGAGAGGAGATGGAGAATGGGATGTGAGGGGGTGGCCCAGGCTACAGAGTTCGTGCCCCCCATTTCCCTCTCCCTGGAGGGGCAGGACTCTGGTGGCAGGGTCAGCTCTGAGGGGGGACATCATCGAGCAGAAGGGCTGATGCTGGAGGAAGGGTAGGAGACGGGCCTTTGGTGGGAGAACAGGGCGTCAGTCCTGCCCCCGAAGGGATGAGGGCGGGACCTAAGACAGCTGGGCGCGCACGGGGCAGCCCGCGAGGCGACACTGGCAGGCAGGAGGGTGGTGTTACAGTACCCAAGTATCCAGCCGCATCCGCTTCACAGCCGAGCCCTCGGCCTCAGGCTCCGGGGCCGGGCGCAGCAGGCCCAGCGTGGGCCCGAAGTCCCCCCGGCCGTCATCGCGGTCCCCCGTCTCATAGGAGCCCCCAGCCGGGCTGCTGAGACCGTCGCCGGGCTCAGGGCGGGTAGCTGGGAACACAGCCTGAGGGGGAGGCGCAGGGCTGCGCTCTCGGCTGGGGGACACCGGTTCCGACTTGATGCTGATATGGGGGTGGGTGGTGACCGTGAGGGCAGCACCCACGTGGGGCAAGGGGCTGCCAGGGCTGCAGAAGGCGACAGGGATGGGGCACAGGGGGCAGAAACAGGAGAGGGGGAGACAGGCAGAGGGTGAGAACACGGGGGTGGGGGCATGAGGGGGAGGGAGAGACAAGTGGATGGGGACAGAGGCCAAGTGAAGGGCAGAAAGGGGACAAGTCACATTAGTTCTTTCTCTGCCATGTCGTCGTCTGCCACCAGCCACCCCGCCCCCACCCGCGGCTGGCTGGGTCTCCCAGGCCTGTACAGAGGACACCAGGGCTGTCACTGTGCCTCCCGTGCTGTCCACTGATGACAGACACCCTAACAAAATCCCAGCTCTCAGGAGGACCCACTCTTCTGGTCCCTCGGCTCTCCCTCCCCGAACACGTGCAGACTGCGGGTCCCGGGGACTCACAGTAAGTTGCTGAGAGACACGGGGACCAGGTGAGGCTGCTGGGGCGGTGGCTGGGGCGGCTGCTGGGGCGGCTGCTGGGGTGGCTGCTGGGGTGGCTGCTGGGGCTGTGGTGGCTGCGGCCAGGCAGTGACAGCGGTGACGTTGCCTAGTGACAGTCCCCCAGGCGAACTGAAGGCTGGTAAGGAGGAGAGCTCCGCGCTGGTCAGCTGGTAATCTGCCGGGGTCGGGGGAGGGGGACAAAGTGAGGGTGCGCCTGGGGGGGGGGGGTGCGCGGCGGCTCCGGGAGGCCTAGGAGACCGGGGAGCTGCTGATGACAGACGCGATCATCTGCAAGGTGGCGCTCCCAGGTCCGAGCTGCAAATCTAAGCCGTGAGCGACCCTTTCAACAGGATGAAGACAGGCGGTCTTCACAGCAAGCAGTGTTGCTCTGTTGTTGTTTTTGCCCAAGTGGAAGCACCACTTTTAGAACCTCAATTTAAAGGAAAGCAGGGAGGGGCTAGGACATCCGAGCGCCTTTCCAAGACAGAGGAGGCCCCGGTGAAGGACGCGGCCCCTGTAGGGTTTCCAGGCGGGAATTCCTGCTCGTTCTCAGGAAGTTTTTCGCTTTCCCGTTCGCGAATCCCGAGAAAAGTTGGTGGGGAAATCGGGAAGATCGGCTCCTTGAACCCAGGTGGTTGGTAGTCTCGGCCATCACTGCGTCGAAACGATTCATCGTGGAGAACAGAGAACAGTTTATATCTCGGGATTCGGGAAGGGGAAAGTGAAAAACATCCCTGAGAATTGGACGGAATTCCCGTCTGGAAACCCTAGTCCCAAGCAAACTGCCATCAAACTGCCACCGCACTTCTGCGAAGTCCCCAGTCTCCCAGGACCCAGGACTGTCCACACAGGACCCGGAGCAGCCGGGGGTGAGCCGCTGGGCCAAACCCCAGAGCACTGCTGGTGCAGCAGGATGCAGCCCGGTCCCCAGGAGGTGACACATTATTTCCTAAAATTTCTGTCTTGGTGAAGAAACCGGGCTGTGTGCACCATCCCAGAGCACACAGAACCGCAAGACGTTTCAGAATTCACGCAGCACTGTCACGTTTGGTGCTGCACCATTTGGGACCGTTTAGAAGGTTTCTTTTAGCAAACACAGGTGTGGCATGGTGGCAGTGGGAGGGCACAGGCACGCCTGTCACAGCAGCCCTGCAGCCGTGGCCCTGGCTGCCCCGGGAGGACAGGAAGAACCCGGCAGCAATAAGATGCGGGCCAAGTCCCTGGCCATGCCCCCTCGCAGGTCATGTGACCGTGGGCAGGCTACTCTGTCTAAACTGCAGACAGCGGTCCTGCCTGTGTCACGGCCCGGCAGCTGTGAGGACCAAGTGAGCTCACTACCCACAGGAAGCACACACAGCAGTGTCGGGGACACAACAAGTAGTCCAGGATCTACTTGTTACTAATTCATGAATGAGGCAACTGCAGCCTCCAGTGTGAGGAGCTTGCCCAGGTCACGAGAGCCAGTGGCAGGGCTGGGACGATCCTCGTGCTCCCTATCACCTTCCTATCTCACTCCAGCGATGGCCAGTCCCCGCGGGCCTCTGGCTTTAAGGTGCTTGTATTTAAAAAGCAGAGCAAGGGCCCCTGGAGCTGACTATTCCCAACACTCGTGTGACAGAGAAGGAAGGCGGCCCCAGAGAGTGCCTCCGCCTGTCCCTTCCTCACGAGTGAATGGCTGACACTCACCTCCCAGGCCCCCACCTGCCCAGGACACTCCCACTCCATCCACCTGGATGCTCGTTTCCTCCGAGACAAGAGGAAGTCGGCCTGCAGGCCACCTGGCAGCCGGCTCGGCCCCTCCTAGAGTGACCAGAGCCAGACTTCTGCAGCCAGTCTCAACAAGGGGCCAGGCCTGTCCCTTACCCGAGACACTGCCAAAGCCAGATCACCCCCAGCCAGAGCAGGAACTAGGGCCAAGGGCTAGAACCAGTGAACAGCTAATCAGCAAGATGTTTGCTGGGCTTTTGTTTACATACCAGGAGTCACCTGAAAACACCTGCTGTTTAAACGTCCCGCAGCAAGAGGGACTGGAGCCCCTGGCTTCTGAGAGGATGTGAGGAAGGCCACACACTTCCGGGGAGGCCCCAGGGGCAGGCCCAGCGTCCCCACCGGCTTTCACACCACAGACACCAAAGTCTGGCCTGCTGTGCTCCGGACACCCATGAACCTCCCTCCTCACTCACAAAGTGGCAGGGGGTGCGAGAAGATGGCAGAAAACCACCACCACGGCACTGATTCCCCCAAAACAACAGCTTCTGAAAAGTGGTCTGTGCACCCTCTGCAACCACCCCGCCTGCCCTCAGGGAGCCGGCTTTTCCAGGGGGGCCCTGAGCCCCAGTGGCAGGGCTGGACGAGCCTGAGGCCGCCTGTCCACCCACAGCTCTCACAGATGAGCAGACTGGGCCCAGGCACGCGGCCATCTGAAGCTGCCCGAGGACGTAACGACCTGGGAGTGGTGCACGTGTGGACAAAGGATCGTGCAGATGCCGGATGATGAAGTCGGGCACAGACGCACATGCCAGAGCCCGGCCCCTCCACCTGAGGCAGCTCTCCTTCCTGCCCCAAGCGGCCTTGCTACACACAGGTCTGGGTTCTGGGGGTACCTGCATTGGGGTCCGGGACCCACTGTGGTTCAGTTCTGGAATGCGGCTTTGGGGGCGGGGAGAAGGAGGGGGATCTCTCGGTCTAGTTTGAGGTCATCACAAAACAGCCCTAACACAAGCTCCCTGCAGGTGCAAGGACCTGGGGACGGCAGAGGGCTCCTCGGCAGGAAACAGACCAGGCTCCCCAGCCCCATACGTGCTTTGAAACAGGATGACCGGGCACTTTCCCCTTGGGCAGCCCTTCCTGACACAGCAGCTTGGAACGCAGGCAAGGATGGCTGAGAGTGTCACAGACTGTTCCTGGGACAGTGTGAGTGGGTGACACAGGCCAGGACAGCCCTGGGGACCCAGAACGGCTAGGCACTGAGTGTCCTGCCTGAATCCTTCTACCTAGAGACACCTCCCCTGTGTCCCAGTGACTCTTCGCCTTCAGCTCCCTCCCTGCAACCTTCGTTCTCCTGTCCCCCATCAGTCCACCAAGCACCACAGGCCAGCCTCGGGGTGAGAGACCCCCACTCTGGAGTCCCACGGCCTTCCCTGGAACCTGGACAAATCCTCTCTGTGGCCCGCCCAGCCTCCCTGTCTCTTCTCTCTCTGTTCCCTCATCCTCCTCTAGGAAGCCTCGCTGCACTGGCCATGTCCCCTCCCCACGCCCCAACCCTGGTGGCCCGAAGCACCTGCCAGCACACCCCTGGCCTGGCTCCTCCGACGGGAGGCTCCCTAAGGCCAGGGCCTGCCTTCTCCACTAGGTCCTATATTAAAAATAAGGGATCCCCAGTTCAATCTGAATTTCAGCTGAAACCATTATTTATTTTTCATTTTTTCATCTGAAATTCAGATCGAACTGGACAGTCTATGTTTCTATTGGCTAAATCTGCCAACCTTAACCAGGTGGGGGCTCCCCCAAATCAACAGCCTTCCTCAGATTGGGGTGTCCCTCAGAGAACCTCTCCATTCCCTGTCTGGTCCCTCCCCGACCCCAAGGCCACGTCACACAGCTCACAGCCCAGGGACACTCACCTGTGTTGTAGGCGGTAGGCATGGAGGAGAAGGGGAGGCCCTGGCTGAGTAAACTTGGCGTTGCCACGGAAACCACGGGGGTGGTGAGCGAGTGGGTAGACTGGGAGACCCCAAGGCGCTGGGCATTGTTCTGCAGGGAAAAGCTGTTGGTCAGGAGGTGGCAGGTGGGGAAGCTGCTCAGGCCTCGCCCTCCACTCAAGGCCAAGCTGGCGTCCCTGAATCCCGGCCCAGGTGGCATGCTGGAGCACGGAGGCCCCGCAGTCCAGACACGGAGACACTGAGGTCCACGGAGAGGAACATCCACACGCACCCACTCACACCGACACACACGCAGAGAGGAAGGCACGCATGCTGGCCCCACGCCGTCTCCTCAGGTAGAGTGACAGAGGGGAAAGAACTCCCAGCCGGTCCCTCTGGAGTCTGCTCTCCACCCATCTCACTAAGCACACGCCGGGGAAGGCACGCTGGCATCTGGGAGCGGAACGCGTGTGCCTGCGTGTATGCACACACGTGCGTGGGGATGTCAGCTCCATCTGCCGCTGACTCACTTGTTTATTCCAACTCCACGCTGGGGCCGAGACTGCCGCCGTGTTGGCCGCCAAAGCCTGCCTGCCTTTTCCAGCCTCTCTGGCCTCCCATCAGGGAGCTGGGGGGAGGAGCCCCCGCCCCACGCCTGGCCGAGTGTGAGTATATAAGTGTGTGTGTGTGTGTGTGTGTGTGTGTGTGTGTGTGTGACAGAGAGAGAGAGAGAGAGAAACAGAGAGAGGGAGAAGGAGGGGGGAGAGAGAGAGAGAGAGAGAGAGAGAGAGGCAAGGAGAGGGAAGGAGAGGGAAGGACAGGTAAAGAGCAGTGCAGCCCCTGGTCCAAGGGTCTATCTAATCCGGGCATCCTGGGACACAGCCTGGGGCTGGCCCACTCCTCTGCGCATACACACACACACACACGTGTGCCTGCATGAACACAGCATCGCACACGACACCCATATGCACCCATGTACACACACATGCATGTCTGAGCCCTCACCCCCGCCTCATTTACCTCGGTGTCCCACTTGGTCCTGAGCACAGCCCCCGGCAAATAACCAAATAAACGACACACGCTACACACACAGGCGAAAGGACAGGGCACACATGTACTCCATGCTGGCGCCGCAGAGCAACGGGCTGACCCAGAATTCAAAGCCACAGCAAACACCTCCCAGTCTCACTTACCAGGTCTAAATGGTCCTCAGTCTGGGAGCAGAAATAAAACCAAGGGATGTTCAGTCTCCGGCCTCCGCCCCCTCACGCCCCCGGCCCACCGCCAGCCCATGCACCTCGCTGTGTGGGAGCAGGATGACCCCGCAGGCAAGCACAGCCCCCCACTGTCCTGCCGACTTCCAGGAGCTGCTGGGGCCCCACGTCATCTCATCCCACCGTGCTGCGGTAATGGCACACCTCCCCTGGCCTCCGTCACAGAACCTTCTCGCCCATCTCGGTCCCTTCCGACTGCCCCCAAGGCTGGGACCTCTGCGTTGCCACCCTGTGTGAGGCCCTCGGGGTGTCTCCCCCATCATGCTTCCCTGAGCTCTCCTGGGAAGTCCTAACTGCTGGGTAACCGTCTCTCCTGCTGGAGGTTGGCTCTTTCCTCTGTCCACTCTCCACTCCCAGCCCCTGCCCCTCGCCCGCTCGGCCCAGACCCACTCACCAAGTGGTGCATTAACCCCTTTCCTCCCTGGGACGTGATCACCCTCAGGTCTGGCTTGCGGCTGGGGGCTCCAAGCTGGGCGCTGTGGGTGGGTGGGGGCGGAGACTTGGCAGGGATGACCTTGTTTAAGCTGTTGCCATTGGCCACGGGGAGGAGGCCAGGAGAGGCCCGAGCACTGACGTAGCCGTTCCCTGGAGGAGAGAAGAGATGAGGCTGAGAGGAAACGCACAGACCCGCCTCAGCCCTGCCAAGTGTCCCCATGCCAGTACTGTCCCCCAGCACTGGACAGAGCCACATTCGGGCTCTGAGTGGGTATGGAGCTCTCTGATTTCCCCTGAATCTCTTCCACCCAAATCACTGGGTTCGTCCCCCTGCCTCTAAGCTACGTGTGAGGGGCTGGGTGGTAGGAGCTCCAAGGTTGATGGGAAGGATGAAAAAGAATCACAATGACCACTAGGTCCTCTGGCAGCCAAGCCTCCCCCCAGTCTCCCAAGTCTCCATGGACAAGAAGCACCTTCAGACCCCACAACCTGCCCCGACTGGGCACACCATGGCCCAGGTTGGGAAAAGGGGGGCCAGCCTGGAACTGGGGTCTCAGTGGATCCTGGTCACCAGAGCAGATCAACCACTCGAGCTGGTCCCTTTGCCATGAGCTGGGGACGCTGTGATTCGGATGAGCACGTGACACCTGGGGGATGAGCACCTGGGGAAGGTGAGCCATTCCCTGGGGGCTGATAAGCCAGCCACCCCCATAGTTAGACTGGGACAGTAAGCGTAGTAACCATCTTCACATCTGCTCCACATAAGCTACGTGGGGCTTCCACACACATGTTCTCTCATTTAATGCTCACACTACCCCTCGAGGAGGACACGGCACATATCTTCAGCCCTATTTACAAGAGGAAATGTGAGGGTGGCAGAGGTGTCATGACTTGTCAGGGCACATAGCTGGAGGCCAAGCGAGGGCCCTCACCGCTTCCCACGTGCCAGGCGTGAGGGCCCGTGTGCGCCGCTGTTTCCCTGAGGTCCGAGGTCCCTCTCCTTGCAGAGGGAGCGTATCCCCCCACCTCTCCCATTTCCCGAGCCTGACACAATCACTGCCAGAGAGCCATTGCCTGGTGACTGGTGCTAAGCTGGGGGACTCGGGGGCCCAGAGATGTGGGGTGACCCCAGTCAGAGGTGTCACCTTGCTCTGTCGCCTGAGAGCATACTGCTGCCCTGGAAGTGTGTGCCTGCCTCCATCCCAATTCCTGGATCACTCTGGGAATGGCAGGAATGCCAGGGTGACGTCAATGGTGACATTCGAAGTCAGTCACCGGCCGGACACCGGCACAGGGCAGGAGGGGCTGTCAGCTGCCGGGGTGGGGGTGTGGGGGGGGCAGCCTTTCCTGTGGCTTACTGCTGTGTGCTCACAAGTGCGCATCGTGTGCAATGTTTGCACGGGTGAGAGTGAGTGAGAGTGTGAGCACGAGTGTGTACATGTACGTGTGAGTCTGTGCCTACTGGCTATCAGCCAACGCCAGATGTGTCTGCACCCCCAGATCCCAAGCAGACTCTCCCTCTCAGGTGGGAAAACTTGGATCTTTTCCTCCAACTAGAACTGTTGGTCCATTCTCTCAGTTTGCCCAGAATTTCCTGAGCTGACAGCTCACCAATTACTGCTAGAGACAAAAAATTCCCAGAGCTTTGGAAACCCCAGACTGGACCTCCAGTTCGGGCCCCAGGGTCTTCCTCGCCTGTACCTAGGTCCTTCCTGGTCCCTGGACCCTGGCTTGCGGAGCAGGCGGACCGTCCCCCACCCCGGAAGGGCTGCCACACTCACCCACGGGGCTGGGGCAGGCTCCATTCGCACTGTTGAGGTCTCCCCCCAGCATGGCCCCTGGAAGACAAGCAGAACCGTGAGCTGACAGGACACTCCCTCCAGAGTGGGGTTTGGGGACTGATCGGGCAGAGCCACGTAGCCGGGAGACGCCGTGCAGGTGCCAGGACACTCGGTTGAAAGCAGAAGCCCAGGTCCCCATACCATCTCCCGTCCACCTCAGCTGTCCGCTTACAGCCCTCTCACCTGCACTGGCGGGCCGCTGGGGCAGGCCGGGGGACACACTGTTCCTCTGTAGTGCTGGCTGCTGGGGGGACAGGAGCCGTGGGTCCGTGAGGGATGACGTCACCAGGGAGGGGGTGACCAGGGAGCCGCTGGGGTTGCTGAACTGCAGTGAGCTCTGACTGGACACGGGCACTGTCACGGGCATGGCAAAGTTGGGGGCCGGGACAGCTGACTAGACAGAAAATGGAGAGTCTGGGTCAGGCCAGGGTGACCCCTACCTGGGACCCATCTCTCCTGGGAAGGCAGGTGAAAGTTGTTCCGGGGCTGGGCGGTGCACCCCAGGCCAGCAGCCCCGTCTCTGCCCGGCCCTCCAGAGCCCTGCCTGCCACTCCCGCCAAGGAAACACGCTGCTGGGGGTGCTGTGGGGTCCCGCTCTGGCCCCGACGGCGAGGGCGGAGCTCTGCCCACTGCAGGGGGGACCGGGCCCCCTAGTGGCGACGGGTTAGTCCTCAGCCAGGCAGGACACACGGGGAGCAGGTTAGAGGCCCTGAGGACGAGGAAACGCACGTGGCTGCTGAAGGCCTGCGTCTCCTTCACGCGTAGCTGCCAGTCCATCCGCCCCCCCCCCCCCTCGGGGCTTCACCCCACCTCGCTGCCTCTCCTACACAACGCTGCTGAGGGTCTGAGCCTGGGGGTCGGAGCAGGCCTGGGGGCCTTGCCCCAAAAACGTCCCGACACAGAGCACATGCCGTCGTTCCTGTCTTGTCCAGATGGCACATCACCTACACATCTCGCTGGTGAGGGGGACACTGAGGCCTGTCCTGGCTTGTGCTCCATCCAAGTGCGTCTCAGCGAGCGAGCGGCACAGGCTCGTCAGGCCAAGGTCCGAGGCGCCTCGGGAGTCGCCAGCAGCCCCAGCGCTGTGCAGCACACACCCCGTCCGGCCCGGGCAGCGAGGGCAAAGCCACACCATGCACCACGGGGGGCGTCCTCCATGCTGCTACTCACGGCCAGCCTATAACTCTGCATCATTTTATCAAACTCCTCGTCTATCTTTTTATATTTCTCCTCCGTCTGGGGGGTCAGGGCAAACACCTCGTCCACCTCGGGGCTCTCACACTCCCTGTGCTTCTTGTGCAGCGCCTGGGGGGGCGGGAGGGGCGTGAGTGGGGCTCACCCCGTAGCGCCGGAAGAGCCCGTCCAGCTCCTCGCTGGCGCGCCGGTACTTGTCCTCCAGCAGGGGGCTCTGTTCCAGGGAGTCCTCCCCGTCGGGCTCCGGGCTGTCGCAGCCGTTGAAGCCCTTCTTCCTCAGCGTCTGGAACCGCAGGGCAGTCAGAGGGGGAGGGTCCTCCCGCCCGCCTCTCCTGCCTCTCGGGAGCACTGCCATTCCTCCAGAAGACCCCCTACTGCTCCCCAACCTCCTCCTGCAGGGGTCCCCGCATCTCCCCAGCCCTCTCCCTCAGTGTCACCCCTTCCGAGGGCACTGTGTGATGAGGGGTGAAAGGTGGGCACAGCTCAGGGAATGCACTGGGCGAGACGTGGGGAGGGCTCTGGGTGACGGGCTGAGGGGCTGGTGCCTGGGCGTCCCCAGGGGAAGGTGGTCAGGGCTGGCTCTGCCCAGCTCAATTCCTCGGCTCTGCTCAGAAGATGTGGAGGACGGAGAGAAACAGACACGAGACAGAGGGACAGGGGCAAGAGGAAAAAGCACACGGGGACTAGACTTATTGAGTTCCTGCCATGTACCACCCCATATGCTGTCCCAGCCCAAGGCCAGAGCTTCTCCTATGTGGCCACACGGCGTAGGGACACAGCTCGTGGGTCTGGGGAAGACCCCAAAGCTGCCCTCTGCATGCTCAAAACATATTCAGACACTTGTGCTGACATTAAAATGAATGCAAATTTTACACTGCAGCCCACAGTAAATGTTTCCTCTAATATAAAAAGAAGGGAATTCCCTCCAAATCTCTGAGTCCGTCTCGCTCAGGAAGGCTCCCGGGACCCTCTCCACCAGCACAAGCTCACAGCCCAGGGCACGCGTGCCTCATGTGAGGAGCGAGAATGGGGCCATCTCGTTCAATCCCACAGCACCCTTCTAAGCAGGCGCTGGCCCCATTTCATGGAGGTGGGTGGGCACCCAGGTTCGAGGAGGCTAACCCATGTGCCCAGGCCACGTGGTCAGGAAAGGCCAGAGCTGGGTGCCAAAGCCCGCATGCCTCCACAGTTCACAATGGGAGCTCTCTCTGAAACACTGAGCCCTAGGGACCCAGAAAGGCACAGGAATAGCAGGAGATATGCAAACAGAGAGTGAGACGAAGGAAGAGTCAGACGCAGGAGCAGACCAAAAGATGGAGGGAGGGGGAAGATGGACAGAGAGCTGTCACATCACGCCCGAGGGATGTGAAGAGGGTGCACTGCCCCTTCCTACACGCCCGGGTCTGTGAGAGGGCGCGGGGCTGTGTACACAGGTGGGGGCCTGTGGGCAGGCAGGGGAGGGCGCATGCGCGCGGGCCCACCTCGATGATGTCGGCGTTGGTGCGGCTTTCGTGCGGCTCGTTGTACTCCGTGTACTTGAGCAGCACCTTGTCCATGTCGGTGCTGGCGTACTGGAACAGCTTGTTGGAGTGATTGAAGATGATGAGCGCGATCTCGCAGTCGCACAGCACACTCAGCTCGTACGCCTTCTTCATCAGCCCGAACTTCCGCTTAGTGAACGTCACCTGCAGGTGGGCCATGGGCGGCCAGGTGTGGCTCAGTCAAGGCCTGCCCAGGAGTCCCCACCTGCAGGCCGCTGGACGCAGCCCCTGCCTCGGGAGCCCCCATGTCAGGGTGACACAGCTCTGTCCCCAGGAGCCCCTGGTCTCGGGAAGAAGCAGGCCAGCACCCCATGGCCAGGACACAGCCCACAGCCCACTCGCTGAAGGCAGAGGACTCAGATTCCAATGGAAGCACCTCCACATCCCTGTGCTGGGGATTATGACAGGTCAGGGAGGGAGGACAGAAGGGCTTCCCGCTCTAATCCTGGGGTCAGAAGACGGAAGGATTCGGGCGTGGAAAAGGGGAGTCCCGAGGTGGCTGGAGGCCTGCCCTTGGCTCATGGGCAGGGGTACGGGACAGCCCGGTGACAGCAGGGTTCTAAGAACTGCAGGCAGGTGGGCGCTCCCCTTCCATGACAGCCTCCAGACCCGCTTCCTCCAGGAAGCCCTCTCAGAGTGGCTGCAAGGAATGGAGGCAGCGGTCAGCGCTCTACCTCACCTGCACTGCGGGCCCCAGGACCTCCTCACCTGTCGGTTCCGCTCATCAGTGATCCGCTGGATCTGAATCTTTTTCCTCCCCATCTTCTCCGCGGATTCTCAGTGCCAGGGAGGGGAGGGGATCGCTGGGTGGTGGGTGGCGGCTCGCCTCACACTGTGCTCATGAACGGCCTGGGACCAGGGCTCAGTTCATGGTCTGCAGGACACCTTCTGCACAGCCACCTGGTGGGGGGTCACGAGAGGACTGTCAGCCATGGCAGCCCTCAGCCCCGCTCCTTGGGTACACAGGCCGGGCCCACAGCACCCTGAGATACGCAGGCAGTGTCAGCTCCAGCCTCAAAACGAGGACACGGTAGCAACCCGAGGGGACGGCATGCAGCACCAGGCACAGTTGGACCTCACACTCAGGGCCCAGGACTCTGGTCAGGCCCTTTCCACACCATCACTGCTGCCCTCAGGTTCCAGGTCAGACAGAGGATGTGGCATTGCCTGGCTTCTGAGGTCTGGGTCTTAGAGAACACCCCACCCCTTTCTCCTCCCCAGAGCCCACCCAGGGTAGGGACACCTGGGCTTGTCCGCTGCCCTCAGGCCTAAAACAGTGGTTCTTGTTCAGGAGCCTGGTGCCACGATGCTGTGTCTGGGCCCCTGCTCTACACCCTCAACGCGGGTCTGGAGCAGGGGCCATCACACCAGCTCACGGAGCCCAGGAGCCCGGCGTCCCAGAGCGGGGCTGGGGCTGCACAACTGCGAGCTCACCAACCAGTCCGTTGGCCTCAGCCTACAAGTTTATTTGAAGAAAGGGTTCTGCTGCCATAAACAAATACATAAACCACCGCTCTAGACCAGAGCTTGGCCACTGTTTTCTACAAAGGGACAAATAATAAACATTTCAGATGTTGCAGGCCATACGGACTCTGTTGTGACTACTCAACTCTGCCTTGCGGCATGAAAGCAGCTGTAGACACACACACACACACACACACACACACTCCAGCGTGGCAGTGCCCTAACAGAACTAGACTTATAAGAACAGACATGGGCACAGCTCACTGATCCCTGCTCTAGGGGAAGGGGCCAAGTCTAGAACCCAAGCTCAGTCTGACAACGCTTCCCAATCTCCATCACCTTGTAGCACCGAGAGAACATACAGAGCTGCTGTGTACGCAAAGGAGCCCGCTGGCAGCCAGGCACATGGGCACCAGGCAGTCCGCCTATAAACCAGGCACGGCCCACCATCTCCCATCAGAGCCAGGACAGCGCCGTACAACGCGGGCATGGGAGGGGCGCGGGGACGAGAGCCCCGCCGGAGCAAGGAAAGGTGCATGCTGCCAGATGTGGGCAGTGCCCCAACAGGCTGGGTGAGTCCTCAGGGGCTGGGGAGGCCCAGGGTGGGATGGAGGCCCAACATGACCCCGAGTTCCTCCAGCCCTTCAATTCCTGGAGTGTGTGCCTGAGAGGTGGGGCCTCCTGGGAGGTGGTGGAGGGTTTGGGGCCCGTGCTTTCTAAAGCCTGTGGGCTGGGTCCTGGGAGGAGCCAGAGCCATGCAATTCCAGGGCTCCCTCCAAAGATCCCACTGCAGAGTCCTCCCACCCAACCTGGGCAGAGGTGTCACTGGGCTGTTTGATGACAGACGCCTGTAATTAGGAACCCCGTTCCCAATGGCTGACTTCTTCCACTCAAACGTGGCCCCCAAGGGTCCACAGCAGGTCCCATGTTCAGCCTCCACATCTTGGCCATGGGGGAGGGAAGGCAGGGAGTCTGTGCACTTGGCAGGAAGCAGGAATGCCCCTCCCCACCTTTCCTATTACCAGGACTGTCACTTGGGCCTCCCCGAACCCAGCTGGAGAGCCTCCACTCTGTCCAGATGTCTTTAGAAGGCACGGGAGCTCCCTGCCCACTCCTAGAAGGACCTCCACCCACTCTGTGCCCAGGTACATGCCCGGTGCTCCATGTGCTTCCTCCTGTCCCCCTACAAGGGTCCTAGGACAATAGCAACACAAGCCCAGCCAGCCCTGAATCGCCCAGCACACCTGGGCCCAGAACCGGCTCCAGCCCCCCATTCCTTGCCTGTGACCCCAGTCTCTGCCAAACCCCCATGCAAAGGCTGCAGCCCAAGGATTTCAGCTCCCCTGCCCCCCGCCCCCCAGTGCAATCCAAAGGCTGTCTTTTCTAGAGCTGCAGCGAGCTGGGCACAGTGAGGCTGCGGGGCAGGGGCAAGGGGTTGGGGGGAAGACGATTCCAGACTGTAAATGCCGTCACGGAGTCTCCTGCCCTCCCTCTCCGTTCACTATCCCCTTCTCACCACCTTTTGTTCAGAGGCAGATTCTTGCTACTATGTAACCCCTGTCTTCAAGGCCAAGGCCAATAGCAGGTCTTCCTCCAGGTGGGGAGAGAAGGCTCTTAGCTGGCGCTCACGGCCTTCAGAAAGCCATTCCTGCAAGCCCACTTCACTCCTTTGGCTCCCCCAATTATTTGCTTTCAGGGTATCTTGTTCTTTTCTTTCCAACACTTATCACCATCGCAAGTTATTGCAGTTCTGTGCTCCTATTTAATGCCTGACCCCCCTGTGAAACTGAAGCTTGGTGAGGGCAGGAAGCACAGCTGCCTGTTCCACCACTCCAGCCCTGTGAGGAGCAGCTCAGGAAATGTCTGCTGAAGGAAAGGACCGTTTCATCTGTGTGACCCCGGGAGAAGCCCTCTGGTGGTCTGACTTCCACCACTCCTGCTGCAGGACCAGCTCCCTCTGTCCTCCATGGAGACAGAACCCTTCCTTTCCCAGCTGCGCCTGAAGCTTGTCCATTTGGACACCATCTACCCTCCAACCAGCCCTGCCACTCTAGTCCTCAACCCTCCCACTCCCGGGTGGGCTGGTACAGAGGGGGAGACTCTAAAGTCTTCTAAGGAGCAGCCCTGAGCACATGGAGATAGAGAGGATGGGGTTGCTTAGGCAACTGTCGCCTGGCAACCAGCTCCCTGGCTGATCTCCTCCACCGCCCCCCACCCCCGCCTCATGAGGCTGGGGGAGCTGGGATGCGCGAGGTATCAGGACCGAGAACACGGAAGCCACAGGGACCCACGGAGCGCCCTGACGGGCTCAGGGCACCATGTTTCCCTACTCCCCGCCAAGGTGGCCCAAAGCACTTGTTCCAATTCCATGTTGCCAGGCCCGTTCCCCACTGCCCCCGTCTGTGTGCCAGCACTGCCAGACGAGGAGAAGGCCCTGCCTTGGCAGTCCTCCCAGCTCTCCCAGCAGGAGCCCCCCGCAAAGCGGCTCAGTCTGCCCTAGTCTGCTCCCCAGTCCACTGTGCAGTCCCAGAAAGCCCTGAGGCGAGAACATGAACTCAACCCTGACTGGTAGGAGGGGTGCTGGAGCCTGCGTGCGCAGAGCATACCCTAAACTGGTCTATCCACGGTGTGGAGGCCGCGGGTGTCCAAGCGTCCCTCCCACCCAATTAGGGAGACTGGTGAACACCTGGGCCGCCCTAATTAGCCCTCCGCCTGATCACCTACCTAATCAACTGCCAGCAGCCAGCGGCCTCAGCATCTGGTCTCCAGATGTGAGACTTATCTCCCTGGCCTGCCCTGGCCCCACTGTTCTCCTCCTTTCCTTTCCCACCTGCTCCTCCTCTAGGATGACCTGGCTTTGGGCTACTTCTCCTGGAGCCCAAGGCTTGGGAGGGCTTAGGGCTGCCATGGAGACAGGGACGTGTCCAGGGTGGTCTTCATGCTTGGATGACTCCAGCCTACACCTGTAACTCTTTGGGCTGGCACCATCTGTGTCACCGAAAGTCCCCCCTCAAAGTCTCTGGCTGCTTCCGATTCTGATTCATTCACTGGGGCCATGCTCTCTGGGCAGGATGAGGCAGGGCGGACCTCCTGGGGTGGGGCGTGGGGGCAAGTAGACATAGGGCCCTCCCCCTGGAGACTGAAGGAGCAGAGGACAGCAGCTGGGCTGAGTGAAGGGGGTGAAGGGGGTCACACAGCAGCCATTGCAAATGGAGAGCAGAGGACGCAGGGTAGCAGATTCACGTGACAACAGCCTGGACAAGGAGCAGCGGCCGAGGGGACGGGAGACCCATCAGACCCCACGGACGGCCATTTCTCCAAGCCACTCTCCAGACCAATAGGAACACATGGGTGGTATTAACATGCAAATGAAGTGCAAACAGTATGCAAACGCGCCCCAAGGGGGGTCTCGGTTTGGGGGGGCAGGGGACCAGCAGCAGGCCTCTGCCTCCCCCAATGTAACACCTCTGGGTACCTGAGCAATATTCAAACCATTCTCGGGTTTCAGAATGATGCTATCTCAGTTCCTGTGTGAGGGTGGCCTGGGGCCAGCAGGGGCGGGGGCAGCGGCCGGGCTGTCTCCCCAAGCAAAGCGAGCAGCAGTTGTGACAGGGCTGCCCTTCCTGGGGAGCAGCAGAGAAGTGCCTCCCAGTGCCAAGCGTCAGGGGAGTACCTGTGTCCCCTGGTCCCCACAGCCCCCACCGTGTCCATCCTGAGGCCCTGAGGGCTCCACTCCACCCACAGCAGCGCTAGTCCCAGTGGGGCAGGTGCCCAGAGAGGCTGAGCGAGCAGCCTCCGTCACAGGGCACTGGCTCCAGCCCTGCTCTTCCACACGGCGAGCGAGCACTGAGCGAGCAGCTCTCTCATTAAGCGGGCCCTTCATCCCTCCCTGCCAGGCTGCTCGGGGCGCAGGCTGTGGACTGGCGGGGAAGGCAGGAGGCACTGCAGACAGCTGTCATCCCTCCTCCCGCCCCATCCCTGTGGCTGGGCTGCAGGGCATGAAATAAGCAGCAGGCACTGGGGGAGGGGTGACAATCCAATCCACCTGTCACCCCCACAGTCAGGCGGCCTCAAGCAGCCTGCTCACTAATGAGGGAGGAGGCGTGGGTGAGGCAGATGCAGAGGGGGTGGCAGAGGGGGACAGACATACAGACGCAGGAAAGGAGACAGGGAAGGTAGCAAGGCCCAAAGCAAGGCCGCGTGTGGGGCACGGGCAGCCAGGAGAGGGCCGGAGGAGAGAGGGAGTTTCACAGAGAAGTGACAGAGAAGGAGAGCCGGCCCTGAAGCCAGGGCGCGTGGCATAACTCCACAGGACGCCATCCCCGCCCTGAAAACTTGCAGTCCAGCCAAGAGACAGACAAGAGAAGGGCAGGTCCCCCTTGGGCAAGGGCAGAGAGGCCAGGGGGCCCCGGGGGTGCGCTGGACCCAGCCCCGCCCCCCACCCAGGAGCACTTCGGCCCTTGAGGCTCTGGGCTCTGCCTGACCTTAAGGACAGGCAGGTCCTGAGAGTGGGCAGAGGTGAGCCCAAGGCGCGAGGGCCCTCTCAGTCCCCGGGGTACCGCTTCCATTCCCAGACCAACCCAAGCTCCCAGCCTTCCAGTCCCTCACTGACCTGCAGCCCTGGGACCCGTTCCCTCTAAGCAGACACATGTGAGGTCTGAACAGGGCAGGAAGGTAAACCCAGTGACCGCCCCAAACGCCAAGAGATGGGGCCCAGGAAGAGGGTCCAGGGTGCACAGGTCCTGGGGTAGATAGAGAACCTTTCCTTCACAAACACCGTACTGGTCCTGAAGTGGGGGGCATCCCCCCAAATCTGAGCAAGGGCAGTCCGGGACCCTCACCAGCCCCTACCCAGCCAGTTCCCCACCCAGTGCTCCCCTGGCTCCGTGTTGTCCCCCTACCCCCACGACAGAGGCAGAGTTCTCCTAGGTCGGCTCTCAAAGGCACAGGCCGGGCCCCCACGCCATCCTCCTCCCAGTTTGGCAGGCGCACTACCCAAACCCCTGTTCCCACCATCCTCCCCTCCCTGGGGACTCCCCTCCCCCAGCCCAGCAGCCTCAGGGTTGGGCAGGGGCTATTTTTAGCCTGGGCACTGGGCTAATTTTAACTCACCCACAAGGGACCTGGGGGCGGGCTGTCGGGCAGGGGGAGGGGAGGACCAGTCCAGGAAAGCTGGACCTGCCACAGGGGTGGTCTCAGGTCCCAGGCGCCCTAGGAATGCAAGTGCGGGCGGCACTACGGCCTCGGCTTAAGGGGCAGGAATGGACTTGCCAAGAGGAGCGCCCGGTATGGGAGCCCTCCCCTCCCTCCGCTTCCGCTGGACAACTCTCCCCTCTCCCGCGCCCCACCCTCGGGCTCCCGCCCTCTCCTCCTTGGCACACCTCCTGGGATGGGGTCACCCTGCTCTCTGCCCAGGAGATGCCTCTCCAGTGAGGGTCTGTCTCCTGAGCCTTCTCTGCTGCTTCCCAGCCCAGCTTATCCTTCCTGTAGCAGCTGCGAGGTGTTTGTCTCCCTACAGAGACAGTGGCCAGCCCCCACCCCCGGTGGCCTCTGGGCTGGCTCCTAGGAACCTCCCCGCCAAGCCCTGCAAGTTCCTGGAGCCACCCAGCCCCGTCTGAGGAAGAATTTGGGGCAACGGGAGATTGAATCCTAGTAGAAACGGAGTGGGTGGGGTCCCAGGGAAACATGGGGGCTCTGGGCGGGGATGCTGGATACCTGCATTCTAGCCCCTGCTTTGGCCCCTAAGTCACTGTGTGGCCTTAGCTAAGTCACTGAGCCCTCCAGGCGTCACCCACTGGCCAGTGCAATGGGTCCGTAGAGTGCAGGAGGCACACAAGTGCCATTCCAGCCTGGACACTTGGTTCCATGCTCTTCAGAGGCCCAAATGGAAGGTCCGATGGTGACTCCATGGGGAGGAAAGAGCAGACTCGGCCTGGCTGGGTCCACTGTCTTCCCGCTTAAGGAGAGAGGGCAGTGTGGAGACCAGAAGGCAGACCCCAGGAGGGAGAGGAAGGGGGGTATTTCCTGAACCCCCACAACAGATAGGGCTCAGGGTTGGTGCCAGGTGGGCTCACAAGGGCCTGGGGCAGATTCAGTCGTGCCTGTCCCCTCACACAGGGACGCCTGTCAGCCTCAGGGCTTGGATCCTCCTTGGGGTTCCTCAGTCGGGACTGACCCAAGGGCACTGTCATGGTCGCCAGTGGGGCCTGAGCCCGGCTTCACGCTCCACCCCAGCAGGCCCATCAGTAATGACTCACGACTGCCCATTTGCATGGGGATTTGCATAGAGTCTGACCTTATTCCATCAGGCTCCACTTCCCATTCCAGAACCTGGGCCACCCGGCAAACCGAGGTACTTAGGGACCCCAAATGGAGCTGTTGGAACCTCAGGCCTCCGGAAAGCATTCCTGAATTGTCCCCATCCCCCCGCCAGGCCTCTGTCAGCTCTCATCCCATGGGGTCCTCCACTCATGTGAGGCAGGATGGGGGCGGGGGAGGTGCCGTAGTGAGAAGTTACTAAGCAGTGTGGCCTGAGCAACCGGATGGGATTCAGAGGGTGAGGAGTGCTGGCTCCACACGGCCTGGGGGCTCCCCAGCGGAAAAGCCCCATCCCCTCCTTGGTGTGGAGGCTGGGCAGCAGGAGGATGGGGTGGGGGGGTCCTTCTACTTCTACCCCTATTCCCAAAGTCCACACCCAAGAGTGCCCAATGAGAGGAACCGGCCCAGTACACAGGCAAGAGACGTGCCAGACTACAGAGGACTCCCCAGGCCGCAGTTCTGGGCCTCCAAGTGGTCCCGGGCTCCAGTAGCTTTGTCAGAAGACACCCAACTAAGCACGGGTAGCTGGGGACGTCTGGAGGACACACAGGCCCCAGCATTCCACTCCAACCAATAGGAACCGGAAGACCACCCGTCCCCTGCCCACCCTGGCGAGGTCAAAGTGACCTCTGCTTGTCAGTTACCGCATGGCACTGGCAACCGTGCCATCTGAGACAGTGAAGCCCAGCAGTGCCGTCCACTCCTGGGAAGTCCTCCGGGCTAGTGAACCGCCACCCCTCCCAGGAGCCGACCACGGCACTGCCTTCCCGTGGACAAGGGGGCTGAGGAGGGGTGGGGGCAGTTGGGACGGTTACTGTGTCACCTTCCACCTCCCCATCTAACTTCCCTCTGGGGTCTCAGGAGACAGAAGTGAAAGTGGCAGCTGGGGCCCTGGGGGCGGGTCAGCCCGTGATCCGTTGGGGTTAGCACAATGACACCGGTGCTGGATCTGGGCTGCCTCCCATTGTAGCCGGGGGTCTAATGGTTAGATCAGGGGAGGGACTTCCGGTGGAAATGAGGGCAGGGGTAACTACGGACTATGGGCCCCTGGCCAAAGGAAGAGCAGGCTGAAGAGGAAAACAGGGAGAGAAGCAGGCAGGAAGACAGTCTCAGAGGGGCACTCTCTCCCAGGGCGGTGGTCTGTCCCTGTTTACAGCAGCAAGACCCTTTCTTCTCACCCACAGAGCAGGGGCAGGGAGCTCTAGCTGACGCAGAGGAAGCAGGTCAGGCCCCGCTTGTTGGGACAGTGAGAGGGGAGGGGCCTGACCCTGGGCCCTCAGACTCCACAGCAAAGGGAAGGTGGAGGGTCAGAGCGGGAGGTGTCCCCCCTACGGTTACAGACAGGGGCCCGAAAGAGGCCAATCCAATCAGGGAAAGCAAATCCTCCTAGAGACTTCATGACCCCGGGAAGCCACCCAGCGAGGACTTAAAGGGGCGGCTCAGGGCAGGGCGGTGGCTGGTCCTCTTCTGCCTGGAAGGACAGTCCTCTAAGCCCCTGGCAGGCGAGGGCGGGCAGCGGAGCTGCGTGGGCCTGTGAGGCGGCCAGCCAGGCAGCTCTTACAGGATTAGCTTGCTGCTTTCAGGAAAGGTGCCAGGTGAGGCTAAGATGCCCAGCCAGATGGAGGGGAGCCAGGCAGGCAGTGGGGGGGTACCTGCACAGGGCTAGGCAAACACTTGCCCCAGATCCGACTCGTGCCCCTTACCCAGCTTCCCACCCTTTCCTGAAGACACTATGTAGACCCCTCTGATTTCTGCCAGCTAGGACCCCTGCCTACCAAGCCTTCTCTGCCATGGCTATGGTCTGGAGCTGTCCTCCCTCTGAGGGCAAAGCCCTGCCTGGGGCTGCTCAATCCTCCTGCTGCTCCATACCCAGGCCGCACCCCAGGGAGCAGGTGAGGGGGCCAAGACGTTCCTCCGCTCCCCTCCCCTTCCCCTTCCCCATCAGCTCCCCACCCCCAGGCTGACAGGTGGACAAGACAAGAGGGAGCAGCTGGTCCTGGACACCTGTCCCCACCCAGTCAGCTGGGGCCCCAGGGCTGCCACGGGCGGGCGGGCTGCACAGGGGAGTCAGCAGGGAGGCAGGCAGCTGTGGGGGCTGGAGGGCAGGCCGGTCGTGTCCGGGGAGGCCTGAAGCAGGCCTTCCTCGGTCAACCCCCAGCCATCACCCCTCAGCAAACACAGCGCCCATGCCTCCAGGGGAAAAGCTGCTGGTTCGAGGTCATCTGCTCGTCCCCTAGCCTCCATGCTACCCCATCCACCTGGACTGGAAGGACCCAGGAAAGAGACAGGCCCCTCCTCCCCCCACACCTGCTCCCTTGAGGTTTGGGGATGAGCTCTCTCTTATTTCTGGTTCCCCCAACCCTCAAGCCCAAGTATTTGCTGGCAGAGTGAGCATGCAGCCACAGGGATTGGTGTGGAGGGTTTCTGAGATGGGGAGACGGCTGGCTGGGGAAGGCAGGGCTGCACACAGCCTCCCAAGCCCACCAGGACGGAGGGGGGTGCGGGGTGCGGGGGGGGGGGGGACAGACTGCGCCCTAGGCCTGGAGATCCCTCCCCCAACACAGACACCAGCGGGTCCCTACCCAGGACCCTGCCCGCCCCCGCCCCCCTTCTGGCTGGGCAGCTGCCTCAGCAGGTAAGTCCTGAGAAAGGAGGCACCCACTTTCCAAGCACCCACTCTGTTGAGCACCACACATTTCCCCGCTGCACCGCCTCTTCCCCAGGTGAGGCGTCTCTTTCCTAGAAATGAAAACCAACTCAGAGCTGGGCAGGGACTTGCCCAAGGTCACCAGGCAGGAATCAGTGGCAGAGGTGGGCTGACTGCTGAGCACAGTGCATCCTGCTCACCCTGGGCCAGGAACAGGCCGGTCCCCCCTGGGCTCGGGCAATTCCGGCCTCGGGCCTGGGGGGCGTGGTCCAGGCAGCCAGGAGTCCAATCTGTCTGCTCATCCATTTCATGTGGCTGTTCCAGGGGGAAGTAACGGGGCCCCAGGAAGGGTCTGTTGAGGGTCAGGCATTCCTGCTTCACAGGGGACTCTGTCCACGGCACTCAATCAGAGGACAACACCTTCTCAGGGAAACCAAGCACCTCCCCTCCACCTGCCACCAAACTGTAACCCTCTGCCTGTGCCAGGGAATCCTACCAGCCGCTCTTCCCGCCGCTGCGGGGCCTCCCAGGGCCTCCTGTCCCACTGCCCCCTGCAGGGCAGGTCCCTTCCTTAACACCGCCTCACTGGGAAAGCTTGAGTAAGTCACTGCAACTTCTGCCCATTCTCCTCAACTATAAAAACAGTGGGGACAGAATTAAAGGAGTCTTCGTACGTTGCCAGCACAGAGCTGGGCACACAGGGACACACAAGTCAGAAGCATCTTTCATCTAGCCCACAAGGGGCTCAAACGTTTTAGCTGTTGGTCTCCCAGGTACACTAGAAAATAGGGTGAGTGGCGTAAAGCTCCCTCCACCAGGTGCAAAAAAAAGCTCCTTCTCTATATGCTCCCCAGGGGAGTGGCCGGAGCGCCCCGCCAGAGGCACTGAGCCAGGTCAGTGACCAGGCCTAGAGCCCAGAGCCTCCTGGGAGGGTGAGTTTAAATGAGTAAATATGGTCCCGCCTGGGTGTGGCCAGCGGCAGGCCCGGCGGACAAGTCCTTCCCCTCCCAGCCGAAGGCAGGAGGGAGGGAAGATCAGCGAGTGGGGACAACTGTCCCTTCCAGGCTGCCAGGGTCCAGGCAGTCAGTGAGTGCATGGCTAGGCTCCCAGAAGAAGAGGTTGTGGCCACAGCCTCAGGAAAAGGAAAAATCAGAAGAAAGCAAAAATTAACAAAAAGGGCTTCAGGGACCGCCCAGCCAGGCATCTGCCCCCAAAAGCCTGGGGGCTCTGATGTAACCCTGGCACCTCAGAGTGGCCGCGCTCGTCAGGGTGATCGGGGAGGGCAAGAGAGCAGTGACAAACCCCCAAACACCCAGATGCTCTGCTCACCACAGGCCAGGTGACACCCCCGCACATCTGGGAAGCAGACTTATCCAAGGACGTGCCTGCCAGCGTGAGGCGCAGAGGCAGGCCAAGCCAGGGCCACACGGAGGGTCTGCGAGGGAGGGAGAGGACGTAGGGGCAGGATGGCGGTCAGCCAGGCCCCTCCGGGCACAGCCCGTCTGCAGTCTGACCTCCATCCCGCCTGCTTCAGCCCCCCGCCCCCCACCGTATCCCCCATCTCCAATCCTTTAATCATCTTTGCCACTCACTGCCCCTGCCCCCACAGGGCGGCAGCTGCTCCGTGGGTGTCTGCACACGCGTGTGAGCTCTGCACACCTGTGAGCACGGTGCTGTTCAGTGCTGGGGGCCGGCCAGGTGCACCTGGGCGTGCCAGTCTGCCCAGCCGGGCCGCCCACCCAGCGCCCGCAGCCCTCGGCTGGGGAAAGGAGCCCAAGGCGAGCCATCCCACAGCTCCAGGACAAACTCTCCTCAGAATACTTTCAGCCCCAGGCAGGGGGAGAGAAAACAAATATTCCGGGAGCCAAACTGCACCATCCCCACTAGGCTAAAGTTCAAGGCCTTTCAGCAGAGCCACCAAGAGCCACTGAAGAAGAAAACGCTTTGAGAGCCCCTTCTTCCCCGGGCCAAGTCAGAGTCCTGTCTCTCCCCGTCTACTCCTCTGGGAAGTCCTTCCTGAGGTCTGAGCCCCATCCCGCCTGCTGCAGTTGTGCCCAGACAGGGCAACCACGACACAGCAAGCTTCCAGAACAGAGCTCGTGGCACCTAGCCCCTCCCCCTCCCCCCACGAGTAAGTCACCCAACTGGGACAGAAGGACAGACAGTTGGCCGGACTCCGAACCCATGACTGGCTCATAAAAGCCACCAGCGATTGCAGTGATGCTGAGGCTATGCCGCCTGCTACCATCTCCTGCTTCCCCGTAAAAGGGAGATAATTGCCTCCAAGCAGTTGGCCTCAGAGAGCCTGGCGAGTCCCAGCCACGGTCCCAGGAGCTGGGGAGCACCCGCCACCACAGCGCCACACACCCAGAACCTGACCCGATGACAGGTTCTAGGCCCGTCTGAGCCTCATAGCCACCGGCAGAACCCAGGTGAACACCAGCTCGGACTTGTGCCCAGGAGGTCGAGCCCCCTCACCCACCCCATCCATCCACGCCTCTTCTGCAGTAAAGACCACCACCCTCTGGCAGAGGAGCAGGAGCCTGGCTCCAAACACAACTAGCGAAATGCTGGACCCCCCCCCCATTTGTCCCTGACTCCCCTTGCCCCCACAGAGATGCAGAAGTGGGTGTCACCTTGTTTGACACAGGGCCCACCCACACCAGGCCTGCGTCAAGGTAAGCACCGAGATTCCGGACCCAGTGCCAACCAGGGAGGGCCGGGGCCCAGCTGGCCAGGAGGGGGCTGGCAGGACACGCAGAGGGTGAGGGACGCCCACAGCAGAGACCATCCCCGGGCTGGGTCGGAGGGGGAGGCTGACAGGGGCGAGGTCACCACACACAGGCCTCTTTCCCCCGTCCCCTCAGGGGTCAGGGGGCCTCCCCTAGCCTCCATGCTACTGGTTCTCCAGCCCCCACCTGGGTAGTCTACTCTCCGCTTCCTCCCCCATCACACCTCCCAAGAAAGACCCAGGGAAGATTTCAAAAAAAAGAAAAAACTGCTGGAGACAGATTATATAACAGCAGCCAGAAAGACTATCATATCTCCCAGCCTACGAAAAGAGCCAGTAGCCAAGCAGGGCAGAGCTGGAAAGCCCAGGCCCCTCCAGCCCAGGGGCGGCAGGCACAGAGTTGGGGTGGACAATGGGCAGCACGCACCACCCTTCCACCACTGTCCCAGTCACTGAGTGCAGCAGACAATCTCCAGCCCAGCCTCCCACGCCCATCCCCCAACACTAGGGTTATAATGCTCTCTGACTGGGCCCTGCTTCTCCCCTTTGATCAGGGCCTCCAAGAGCAAGGACTGTGTCTTCCTTCCTAGGGTCTCTCCCTTGCATGACGCTGTGCCTGAAAAAGTGGCAGCTAGAAGTTTTGACACAGATTTGCTGTGTGGTCTTAGGCAAAAAGCGGAACCTCTCTGGTCTCTCAAGGAGTGTGTGTGAAAGCTCCTCCTTTCCCCAGGGAAACCAGGGACCCCTCCCCTTGAACTGTACATGTACATACACACACACCCCAGGTGTGTTGGGGGCAGGAGAGTTACAACAAAGAGAACATGACCACTGAGATTCAAGGGTGCAAATGCCTGTGCTGGGGCAAGTGGGGAAAGAGCAAAGCGTAAGTCCAGGTCCCCATCACCTCACAGAAACACGTCCTCAGCCACCGCCACATGGATCCCACCCCACCCCCACCTCCTCCCAACACTGGGAAACCACAGGAAGGAAATTCATTCCCAGGCAGGCCGTGGGAGCTGGGACGGCCAGGCTGAGACCTGGAGCGGGTGGACATCTGTGAACACTGACATGTGCCTTTCTGATGCTCTCCTCAGCTACTGAGACGGCCCTCCTGGGGGCTGGGAGGGGAGTGGGAGGCGGACAGCTCCCTAACTTGAAAACACCTAATCTTGTGCTCCCCTCCTATCTCCAGGCCAGAGCAGCCCAAGGTCACTGCCCCAGACGGCAAACTTCCCATAGTACAGGCTGGCCCCTGAATTGCCTAGGCGACCCATTTGAGGGGATGGGGGAGGGCCACCCCCCCAACCAAGACACCAGGCCTACAAGGACACCTCAAAGGGGGGGCTCAGCACAAGGAAGGGGACACAGGACCCACCCACAGTACCCTCCCCCAACCCTTCAACAATGCTCTGCTTAAGGGGACTCAGGGCCTCCCATTCGGAAGGACAAACCTGGGATAACCGAGCCAGTGGCCGGGAGCCTGCCCACCCCCACGAGCCCTCCTTTCACGCTAGACCTCAGGTGGCTGTGGGGAGGTCAGTTTGAATCACTGGGGGAGGGGGGCCCTTTCCCGCATCTCTGTAAGACCCAAACCTGGTAGGATGGGGCTGGCACTGGGCAGAGAGACTAGATGCCTCTCAGGCTCCTCGGCTCTCGCTCTCCAAAAGCCCCCCACCCCACTCCCCGGGCCCCCACTCCAAGCCCGGTTCAGCCTGCCATAGGTGAAGAGAGGGATTGGAGAACTCTTGCCCAGATGTTGAACAGCTGCAAACTTCTGGCCGGGGGTTCTCCAGCTGGGGCTGCTGACAAACCAGATCAGGGGTCTCGGAAGAGGGCTAGGAGGTCCCAAGGAAGGGTCCTGTGTGCCCACCTCCGTGGTGACTCCGCGTCCCAACTCCACAGGCACCCGCCAAACAGGAGTCCCAGGCGCACACACACTCACACACCCCAACCCACCACCTCGGTGTCATCTGAACAACATCCCCCCTCCCTCCCCCGCTTCCCAAACAGCTGCGGCTCCCCCCGCCCCCACCCTCCCGCCGCCCTCCCAGGCCCCCTTCTGCACCATTTCGGGCCAAGGAGGAGGGAACAGGCGGCGCGAGGAGGGAGAGGGAGGGAGGGCCGGCTGTTAAAATGTCAGTCGGTCCCGGCTGTCACCGGAGACCCCTGTAAGGATGGCGCCCCTTCCCAGACCACTCGGAGGCCGTGGTAACCCCCGGACACCGACAGACCGGCGCGCCCCCAAGCCGCCCATCCCCACCCCGACCCCACAGCCGACTCCCTGACACAAACAGTCCCCCGTGTAATCTCCCCCCGACGCCACACGAAAACACAGCCAGCTCCGCGACTTCCTCTCGGCCCAGAAGGCCACCCCATCCCACCCCTCCGGGGGACGGTCTAGACCACCCTCCACCCCAGCCCCAGGACGGGGTGGGGGAGGGGGCCTCTTAAAGCGGCAGGCGCATTATTTTTCTCTACTCACCGGCCCCGCGGGGGCAAGGAGAGGGTGTCACGGCAGGGAAGCGGCAGCCCTCGCCCCTAGTCCGGGGGATCTTCAACACCGGGAAGCCGCAGTTCTGGGCGGGGGAATAATAAATGAGGCCGGCGTCCGCGCGGGCCCTGGGCGGCGCCGGGGGGCCTGGGCCCCCGTCGTGGGCGCGGGGGCGGGCAGGCAGGCGGCGGGCAGGCGGGGGACCGGGGCCGAGCGCCCAAGCCGCCTCGGCTGTGTTGATATTTTGCTTCCTTCCTCCTTTCGGGCTCCAAAGGTAACTCCTCCAGCCCCCGGGAGTCGAGGCCGACGTAGGCACAGCTCAGCCTAGCTTGAGGGGTGGAGGCAGGGGGTGATGGACAGCCGGGGGGCCAATGGGAGGATCCGCGGGGGGGCGGGGCGGGGCCGGAGCAGGGGCGGGCCCGGGGACGCAGCCCCGCCCCTCGCTTCCCTGGGCCGGCCGGGCCGGGCCGGGTCGGCCCCCACCCGGCCGCCCGCCCAAGCTAGGCTGCAGCGCCGGGAACGGCAGATCCCTCCGCCGGCCGGGAGGGAGGGAGGGAGGGACAGAGCGAGGCAAAGTGGGGCGGCGAGACCCAGAGGCCTTTAAAGGGATCGGCCCGCGCCCATGGTGCCCCTCGGAGCTCGCGGGACGGCCGCCTAGCACAGCTGCCACCACGCGCTTAAGGAGGTCCTTTCCGGGGAGGTTCTGCGAGAGCGCGCGCTCCTGGGGGCGCGCGCGCGGCCACACACACACACACACACACACACACACACACACACACGCTCTCCGACAGCTTCCCCCCCTCCCGAGCCCCAGGAGAGTTGAGAGGTGGAAGTCTAAATAGATAAATTAAGGGTAGACGCCAAGTGGTGAAAAGATTCCATCTCCCCCACTCAGTGTGTGCCGAAGCCCCACTTTCATCTCTGGGGGTTACCTGGGGAGCTCGTTTGCTCCCTCTACCTGTGACAGTCCCCCTTCCCTACCAGGGCCTGGCTCGGCAGACGCCCAGCAATTTAAAGCGACAGCTCATAGTTCTTGGGTGACCTAATCCCCAGTGCCTGAGGCCCCAGAGCACTTACAGCCAAGGGGGGCAATTTAAAGGGGCGGGACCCTAATTTCCCCAAGCAAAGGAAACGCCCAAAAGCGTCTTATTAAAGAAGCAGTAGTAACCCTTTTTAAAAAAAAAAAAAATGAATTCCTGGTTGCTCCAGGGTGTGCCGAATCTTTACACGCTCTACAACACGAGTGTGGGTGCCACGCCTACTGGACAACTGACCTGTCAGACTTCCTCTCCAGCATCTCTGTTACCTCTAGGTTCTGCTGTTTTCTACCTGGAGCTTGAGGAAATGATGGAATCTGGCTTAGATCTCAAAGAACCTTGCAGAACAGAAGGGTGCTCAGTTCTTCCTACACGCTGACTTCTATCAGGCTGGCTCTGATTCACTGGACAAAGACTTGATTCTGGGTTAGGTGCTGAAGAGACTAGTATATACCAAGAGAGGCCGAACGTCCCGGCGATTGGAAGCATCACCTTTGGAGTAGTCCCTTATTCCACCATTCATTAACTGAACACACACTGTTTAACTTCCCATTATTTACCCACGAACCTCATGGGTAAAATGGAGGTGGTGATAATGGTACCTCACTCATCAATGTGGCGTCAGGATTAAATTAGTTCCTGAGTCGATTGCTTAGAACACTCATGCTGCATTATAACTCAAGGGCCGACTGCAAGCCCCCTTAGGCCGGTGATCACATACAACCCTCAGAAGAGGCAAGCTCAGTGGAATTGCTCTGCAAATAGGTGGGAGGCTGGTCCTACCATGTCCTAAGACTGGGAGCCAGGCTCCTGTGTCCTTGGCCTCCGTTTCCAGTCCTTCCACCTGACCCCTCCTTCAGGAAACCTGATTGGACAGTGTCCCCCTTTGTCCCCAAATGTAGCTGCTCAGGGCCCCATCAGATCGGGAGATGGGACCCCTGCACCAGGAGGTGTCAGTCTCCCCTGCCAGGCCCTCCAGGATAGACAAGGGAAGGCCATCTGCCCTGTCCCCAAGGGCTCTGAGAACAGAGGCTTGTGCCAGGCCGCGGTTGTGGCAGTAGCAGGACGGGAAAGTGCCCCCTCCCTCAAGTGGGGAACCTCCCCTCACTTGTGGCCTCTATTTTTAGTGCTTCCCTAGGCTCTAGCTGGAGAAACCGTTTAGTCATCAGGGTGTTTATTTTCCGGCTGTTTCCGACGTCGGGAAAGCAGAATGTTGAGACTGGAGGGATCCAGGGCTGCTGGAAAAGGCTTCTTAGGAACAGACTTGGGAACTCAGCCTTCAGACCACTGAGTCCCAGATCACAGAAAAAACCCAAAGTGGGCAGGGGACAGCCAAGCCCCAGGGGACCAAGAGAGCTGCGGGGTCTCGGCCAGCCTCCAGTTTTAAGGTTCTCCAAGCTAGAGACCTCTCTGGCCCTAGCTCTAGTAGGAGGATTCTCTCAAACACAAAAGCAGCCCTTGAGCATTTTCTTGCCCAGGGCTGATTCTCAGAAACCCCCTCCCCAACCTCCTATAGAGCTGTGTGGTGAGCTCCCGCCAACCACAGCTCCAGCCAATCTCAAGCCAGACGCAGGCTTGCCAGGGCTGTGATTGGCCAGTTGGTCCTCCCTGCCTTGGAATGTTGGGTCCTTAACAAAGGAATGAGGAAGGAAGGTGAGTCACCTGGGAGGGTGTTAAAGGGCTGGGAGCAGAGGGAGAAAGGAGGGGAGGGAAGAGACCAATGGGGGAGATGGAGTGTCTTGAACCCTAAGATGCTGAAATGATAATTCACTGAAGAACAGAGTAGGAGAAACTGATAGATATTACAAGTGGGATAGAAAAAAAATCTGTATATCGATATATCTATATCTGTATGTATCTATCTCAAGAGAGAGGGAGAGAGAACTTCATGGGAAAGGAAAAGTAGCAAACATGAGGTCTTGATTTCCATGGAGGACTCAGAAAGGATCTAGTGTAATGTTGCTGGAAATTAGATTATAATCCTTTCTGAAAGTGCCTCACTATATCTTTTTCTTCCTGCCCCTGGACTACCCATCCCACAGTCCTCTAGGTGGAAAATGCCTGAGGAGGCTCAGACGCTTATGTCTCCTTTTTCCTTCTCCCCTTCTGGCTACCAACCCATCTTTCCCAGAGAAAAGTCATCTAACTGCTCAAAGTTGCTATGAAATCCCCCCGGAGTCAGAAAGTCGCCCACCAAAGTCCTACAAAGTTTGTTTAAACGCCTCTGTACAGTGTCATCTTCATAACTCTACATGGCAAAGCAACTTCAGCAGCTCCCTTTATTCACGCTCCCCAAGCATCCCTAATGCAACCTAATTTGGAAAGGTCTTCCTCATCCCCAAAGGCTGTTTCTCTTCCTGGCCTTGGTTCTGTAACTCTGGGGAGCCCCTCCTGCTGTTCCAGCCTGTCTGAGCCACAGTCACTGGACCTCCTGCACCCCCTCCATCTCATCCCTTCCGTTGGGATCATCATTCTTGCAGTTTTCCAGTGATCCCAGCAAAAGCCCCAATGTCTCCCTGCATGCCCATCTTGCTTGTGAGGGAACCGGCTGTCAGCACCGGAGCCGGTGGTCCTGCTGGGTACACACTCTCCGCGTGGACCTGTGTGTCCTCCTTCCTGTGTGTCTCCTTGTCCATGCCGCTCTGTTCTGTGTCTCCACCCCATCAGTACGCGCCCTACACTGACATTTTTGGTTTCTGATTTACTCTTCATCACCAGCTCCTGAGCTCCTTGAAGGCCGCAGTTTAACTCAACTCTGGGTCTGCAAGGGCTTTGCAGGGCCTGGCATGGAGTATGCCCAGCAAATGTCTGTTCCGTGAACGTGTGGGCCTGGGCTAAGAGTGTAAAAACGTCATCGAACGTTTTTGCCAATTGGTAACTATGCTAGGCCAGGGGTACAGCTCTGATTTGGGATTCTGGACAAGTCCCGCTGGCCGGGGGGCGGGGCGGAGTCAGGCCGGGAGCTGTGCCCCGAGCTCGGGGCCAGGGTGCCGGGGCCAGGCCCAGGGCAAAGGGCAGAGGCCCCACCCTGGAACTGAAGGGGCCGGGAAGGGGTGCCAAAGCCGGGTCCCAGGTCAGTGCCTACCCCCTCACACACACAAGTTCCCTGCCCCCGGCTGGGCAGGATGTGGTGGCAGCTGCTGGAGGGTGGGCAGGATGTGGGGGTGGGGGCAGCTGAAACGCAGCCTGACAGTCGTCTCCCCAGCTCCTCCCTCCTTCCCTCTCCCCCCACCCCCATCCGCCCCTACGGATCACGTGCTTCCCACCCGGGCACCGGCGGACTATTTCCCCCTTTCCGCGGAAGGACATGATTGACAGGGCAAACTTGAGTCACCAGCGACTTCAGCTGTACCACGCCTTTTTACTGCCCCGCAGTTCAGGACGCAAAGTTTGCCAGATACACATTTCTTTAAAGTCCTGACCACTAACCCGGGAACGGCCCCTTTAAGTGCAAATGACCGCCTTCTCGCTCTCTCCCCCACCCCCATCGCGACTTCGCTCCTCGTGCCCAGACTCCACCAGCTGCCATTGACGTCACGCGTGCGTCAGCGTCGCCAACCCAACCAGACGGCACGTGGGGGGAAGAAGGTGGCCTTAAAGGGCCAGCCGCTGTCGAGCTGCCCGGTTACTGCTGTGAGATTTTGGCCTTGAAAAAAGAGGGATGAAATGGGAAGTGAGGAAATGTATTGGAACAGGAAAAAGTGCAGGATAGACATTAGGGACGACTTCCCAGCGTAGGAAGGCCAGGCCTTTCCTCCAGATTCTCCAGAACTTTGGGTCTTTGCGCCTGGGAGGGAAACCCAGGAGAAGCAGGACAACTCCGGCAGTGAGGGGGGCTTGGCATTGAAGACTCACCCAGTGATAACTTGAGTCTCTCCTCCATCCCTGCCCAGCCGGGCAAGGACTCTGCATCCCCACACTAAGAACAAAGCGCTTAGTGGCTAGTCAACTCCGGTTTTTGTAGGATGGATGGAGTCCAGCACAAAGCCACCTCTTTCAGGAGGCTTTCCCTGATTGCCCACTAAGCAGGCAAAGCACAGACTATCTCATTGACTTTCGAACCCCCACCACAGCTAGAGAACCTGCGTCTTCCTTCCCTGCGTTAGTGACCACAGGGCAATGGTTAAAAGGCACAGAAGTTGGAATCAACTCTCTTTGTCTTAGTTCCAATAACTCTCCAATGGAATTAATGCTACTTACACCGTAGACATGCTGCGAGGATTAAGTGGGACAGCTTCTGGGAGGCTCCTGTACACTGGGCTGCATTCAGTGACCGTGGGGAGCAGGACTTAGGATGGCCATCTCGCCCACTGAACTGTGAGCCTCTCGACTCAACGATCTTGCTGCACTAATTTATTCCCAGTACCAACACCAGGCGAGACTTACAGTTGGTGCTTTCAAGATGTGTGTTGAAGGAATGATTCCAGTATTTCCTGAAATCTGACCTCCACACTCACCCCTGCAGTTGTTCCCGGAAGGGAGAAAACACCAAAAATGTGTCCTCTGTGCCTAGGTGGGTTTTAAGCTCTGTGGTAGAGCCTCAGGTGGAGCTGGGGTGAGGCCCTGATCTCTGCAGTCAAACCGAAAGTACTATGCAAAGAAACGCAAGCAAGCGAGTGGTCTGCAGTGGAGACCTGAGAGGGCCTCCCCACCTCTCCCCATCCCCAGCTCAGCTGCTAAGACTTGGCCCAGGAAACCCAGCTGGGCTTCTGGCAGGGATGCTCGACTAACGGAGCAGGAACAGGGGGCTTCTTGACGCTTCAGTCCTTCAGTCAGACACGAATGGTCTCTGGCCTTCTCTTCTCTGGAGCCTTGTCTGTCCCCCACCAATTCCTTTCCCCAGCTCTCCCCCCACCCCACCCCTCATTCCCTCCCCACTTCCCTGTAGTCACAGCGGGGGCAGGGGCTCAAGACCTCCTAGAACCTGATTCCAGTGCCCTGGCCAGCGGAGCAGTAGCCACCCCGTCCTGTTCAGCCTTTCTTGCAGCTGCTTATTGATCTCATTGTCAACATCTGTCCCCATCTCTGAAGCAGGAGGGCTGACAGACAACAGAAGGGACTTCCTGTCGGGGGAGGAGCTATGAGCCGAAGGCAGAGAGCCCTCCCCTTCCTTGAAGACCAGGAAGCGGCCGAGACCCTCCTCTGGCTGACAGCAACCCTGTCAACCGGAGAAAAGGGGGGTGCGGGTGGGTTTCCCTTCCACAGGAATCTCCCATGGGTTCGTGCTGGCTCCTCCCCCTGCAAGGGTGAGGTGCAGCCCAGGAGCCCTCTGTGTTCCAGAAAACCCCAAAATAACCTCCCTCGCTGTCCCGCTGCTATTTCTGTCCATCTTGTTTAATTATTCAAACCCAAGTTGGGGAGTGAACTATAAAAAGCTCTCCTACTTGGGGACCCAGGAGAGCTGGGAGCCTCGCCAGGTTGCAATAGCAGCAGACTACAGGGTTTGGGTGAGGTCACTCGTCCCGCCTCCTGCCTCCTCTGTTCCATCTGCCGTTTGCCTGCTCCCTCGGCTCCGAAGGCAGAATGCAGGCCCCTCCCTCAGCCTCCCTCATGCCCTCATTTCAGCATCCCTCCAACCAGCCTTCCTGGGAGCTGGGCACCACCCCGCTTCCCCGTGCTCTGCAAGTCTTTCCTCTCAGCTGTCTCTGCCCACTGCGCCCTCATCCTGGTTCTTATCCCCCAGACAATACTGTCAGACTGAAGGAGTAGGGTGGCAGGGAATGCAGGTAAAGAGGTCAAGTCAGGGGACACAGGGAGACTGGGGGTGCTGTCAGCTGGGGGCTGGGAGCGCTGTTCCGGTGTGCGGGGGCAGGTTCCTGACATCACAGGACTGAACCTCGGTCAGGGGCTTCTCCTGGGGCCCCTGACCTTGTAGCTGAGGGGCTGGAAAGACTTGCTTCCTTTTCTGGGCCTAGGCCTCCTCTCATTTGCCAGAAGTTGAAGGTCAGTTTCCACTGGCGCTAACATCCAGGGCAGGCTAAGTGAGGAAAGCAGGAGTGGGGGGTGCGGTGCTCTTCTGTGACCCCTCCCCCCACAGGCCTTTCCTAGAGAGGTGGTAACAAGCGGTGTGATCGTGGTTGCTGGCAATGTGGGGGCCAGCCCTTGGAGCTGGTGAGTAAGGGGATTGTGTCAGTGAAGGGGAGACTGGAAGTTACACAGTGTGAACAGGAGGGGCCCAAAGAGAGCCTGGGCCACTGCAGAGACCCCAGCGGCCGACGCATGGATGTGGAGTTACAGGATGGACGAAAGGGCAAGGGCCTGAGCCCCAAGAGAGGGAGAGACGCCAGGGACAGATGGGCAGACAGAAAGGCAGACAAGTAGGGTGAGAAGCCCAAGCTGGTGGGGGAGCCAGCACGCAGGCAGGAGCGGGGAACAGGGGAGCACGGCAGGGCCTTCCAAGAGTCAGTGTGGGACCTGAGTGTGAACAAGGAGCCGTGGGCTTCACACACGGGCCTGTTCTGGGGCTCGTTCCCTGTCAGCAGCAGCTCCTATAGGTCCAGCCTGGCTCTCTCTGCTGTGGCTGCTACTACAGCTACAAGGGACGCGCTAAGGCCGAGGTCGGGATGAGGCAGGCCATTGCTAAGCAACCAGAGGCTGGGTACCTGGAGGGCACAGGAAGGGCCCCGGCACCACTGATACCAGGGGAGGCGGGGAGACAGTAAAGGAGCAGGGTGACAAAGCTCAAGGCTCCCTCTGCCACCCTGCTTGTGACAGGTACAGAGGCGGGGCGCCTCCACGGCTCAGCAAGCCTGTTAGCGAGGGTGTAAGTGAGCTGGTCACACGCCTGTATGCCATGCATCAGACTGTCTTTGAGGCCTGGCGGGGGCCAGACAGGGGCTGGGGGGGACAAAAGGCCAGGTTAAGCATCTTTCACGGGGTGGCAGGAGGGGACGAGGACCTGCCCATCTGCCAAGAGCCTCTGCGGAAAGGCAACACCCAGGATGGGGCCGGGGGGAGGGGTGGGGTGGGGAGAAGCTGGTGGGCAGAGCTGCACCCCCCCAGCCAGATGGAGGACCCCAGCGGAGGGGCAGCCTGGCAGCCCCTCGCCCATCCTGGACTTCTGCACTCTCAAAGCTCAAGTGCTCCACTGTATTTCATGATTTCTATTCGATGGTTTTACATTTATTTTTAGGTTGCCTGGGGTTTGACAGAGGTTTCCTTCAATTGGAAGGTCCACCTTTTCTCCTCTGAGGCCTGTCACCCACCCGACCTTGTGGCCAGCAGGTCTGTGGACCTGAGATCCTAGGAAGCAGCCTGCCTTCTGTCGCTTCTCCCATGGGCTCAGCCCTTCAGAACGAGCACTTTCATGCCACAAGTGCTCCTGGGCACCATGACAGGGGCTTGCTGGGGGGTGACAGAGGTGGGTGGGCGCTGTGCTGGTCCACACTGAGCCCTGCCTTGGAGGGTCCGGCTGCCTGCTGGCGTCTTGCAGACACCGGTTCTCCCCCCAGATCTCCACTCGCATTTGCTGCACACGCTGGTCAGGCCCCCAGAGTCCACAGGGAACGGGGTGTGCTTCAGCCCCCTCTTCCTCTTGGAAGGGCTGCGAAGTTGCAAGCCCTCATCTCACACACCCCAGCCCCGCGGGGGGGAGAGGGGAAGGGAGGCAGTGAGAGGATGCCTTAGACCTGGCCCGTGAGAAAGAGAAGAAATCAGGGAGCAACAGGGTTCAAGTTTGTTCCGTTCCACCCCCAGCTTTATGCGAGTGCTCTGAAAGGCAAGATACACAGTTTTCCTCATCACACGATAGATAGCCCGTCAGGCACGTTACAGGTGACAAACGCAAAGCTCAGAGGGGTTAAGGACCGTGGTCGCCAGCAGACAGCAGGAAGGGCCTGTCTGTGCCCAGTCCGGGGCCAGGGAGAAAGTGGTTCCACTGCTGCCCAGGAAGAGAGCCCTGACAGGGTTGTCGCAGGGACACTGGAGGGGAGTGAGACTCAGGGCACAGTTAGGACAATACTTCCTGAATTCAGTGTCGGAAGTGCTCATGAGGAAGGAAAGGGCGCCCAGAGGTCCTGTGTGGTCCCACGGGGACCTTGGCATTGCTCAGCTGTAGACAAAGCCAGATAAGAAGGGTGGTCAGGCAGAGCTGAGCTTCAGTCTCAGCCCAGTCATTTCCAGCTGTGTGACCTCAGGTGCGTCACTGACCCTCTCTGAGCCTTGGTTTCCTCAGTGACAATGTGAGGGCGCTACCCATAAGGTGCTACGAAGATGACAATAGAGAATGTGACGATGTGTGTCTGGTTCCTAGCAACAGAGCCCCTCTTCTTCTGGGGGGCAGGACCACGTAACCACAGGCCAGTGCGAGGAGGTGCAGACCTGTTGGTACCAGGAGGCCCGAGGCCTGGCACAGGGGGACCATCTCGGAGTTTTCTCTCTCATGGCAGGGGCCAGGGGAGGTCATATTTGAAACAAAAGTATCACAGAAGGGCCAAAAAATAATCTTGGGCTGAAGCAGATGGAGTGCTAGTGACAAATGACAGAGGGAACACAGTTCCCAAGTCCTCTTTTCTTTCCTAAGACAGATATTTACGGTGGCAATAAGAGAACCGAAGTGTAGAAAGGTGAGACTGGAACGCACCGCCCATTTCCGTGACTTCCTGTCTCCACCCTGTCAAGTTCAGAGGCTGCACTGAGGGAGTGTGTGTGCACTTGGCGTGGGGACCTGGGCCCCGTCTGGGAGGAATTCTGGAGAAGAGAAGAGGAGCCAGAAGACTGGAGGTGGAAATAGGAAGAGGAGGGAAAGAGCCGTTTTCCAAACTGCAGACTTGAGCTGCCCGCAAACATTTGGGAAGGTTACAGAAGAAAGCAGGGGTCACCGAGCCCGACTACTGGGGTGAGTGTGGGCATCTCCTGCGAGACTGCAGAACAGCTGAGAACTCAGCCCGCTCCAGACCTGCTAATCACGACGTGTGTCCTAACGAGATTCAGAGGTGATTGAATGTATACATTCCAGATTGAGAAGCACTTCGCATCACAAAGGAAACCATTCGGAGCGCTGGGTGGTGATGGACATTACCTAGACTGACCGTGGTAGCGTTTCGCCATGTGCACAAATATCAAATACCGTAAGATGCAGCCCCGCGTCACATAAGGACGTTTCAGTGGATGACGGATAGCCTACGTGCTGGTTCCATAAGAGGATGATGGAGCCAACACAGTTCTATCACTAGGGACATCGACGCCATCTCGAAGCCACCGCAATATTGTAGCACAAAGGGCGCCAAAATCGCCAAGGCTGAGCGTGAGTGAGGACGGCGCTGGGGGACTCTTCGAGGGGTTTTGAGGAAGTGACGGTGGGGAGATGACGGACCTGGAGCAGCAGCACACAGCCGAGAAGGAGGCAGGAGAAAAGGAAACCGCAGGAGGAGAAGGAGGCCCAAGAAAATGCACAGCGAAGGGATGAACAGACACATTTGCTGACCTCAACAAGCTCCTAAAACGTCTGGGAACCTGGACCCCAACCCTGAAAGGTCCTCGTTAACAGAGTAGAATGTTCATGGTGCTTTGTCTGCTCACAAGCAAACCTTCCATGAAGCAAAGGAGCAAACCAAGCAAACCACCACGGACGTGTTTATGGCAAGAGTGACATCTCCTCAACAAGCGCCCCAGGCAGGCCCTTCAGGAGGTGTTGCAGAAGAAGGCAGTGTTGTCATAGGAGGTGACAGCTCTGTGCGTGTGATTGCCCTGGAGCCCTTCCAGTGGGACAAGTTGTGGCGGTGGCAATGCCATGATAGGAAGAGCACAGCGGATGAGAGGTTTTGTGATGGCCGTCTTAGGAAACAGTCCGCTGCATTTCCTAATTATCAAAGAGATTTAAACAACCATGCTCTAGCTTTCTTCCCATTAACAACTGGCTCCGTTAATACAGAGCAGGAGCCACGTGCTTCTGTATCCAGCCAGGTGGGCTAAGTTGTGTCCCCAAGTCTCTGTAGCTTAACACAGTAAGGGTCTCAGTGCCAGACAGTGGCTCTCCAGGGCGCCACCAGCTGGCAACCCAGCTCATGACACGTGTCACCCATGTGTTAGTAGGGAAGGCTCTGCTCCACAGTCACCCAGGGACCCAGGCTGATGGAGGCACTACCATCGTGCGGCTGCCACGTGCCACACCAGGGAAAGGGAGGCCAGAGAGTCACGTTGGCATGTTTTGCCAAACCTGGAACTGACACACTACACTTCCACTCACATTTCATTGGCTCAAACTAGTCATAGAGTCCCGCCTACCTGCAAGGGGTTCTGGAAAATGCGTCGGAGTACAGGGGGGTTGGGGGAGGGTCCCTGCCACACCTAGTATGGCCGCTGCGAGGCTACACGTGCTGTGTCTTTCCACCTTGCTTCTCAAACCTTCCGTGCAGATGTCCACTTGGTTACCTCTTCACCTCCTCAGTCATCACTGAGCGGTCTCCTGCACGAAACCTCTCCTGACACCCTATTTCAGGCTGCAGCCCACCGCTCATTCCGCTCCTTCAGCGTCTGCTCTTCCTTTTTGCCAAAGCGTTTATTTATAACTGCCGACACACTGGGGTGTCTGTCTTTCCCGCCAGGCTGTCAGCCCTGCGAGGGCATCGCTGTGTGTCTGCCTTGTTTAGTGACGGAGCCCAAGGACCTCAGGTAGTGCCGGGCACGTCTGAGAGGGCACTTCATAAATATTTGTCAAAGGACTGACGTTTTAAAAATACTTGCTGCTGGTAAGGTCACAGTAACACTGCCACTTCTGGGCCCTTTGAGCGGGACTGTCAATTGGTGCAATACAGTTTTAAATAAACTTGTAATTTTGGAAGTTTTAAATTTACACAAAAGTGGCAAAAGAGTACAGAAAGCTCCTGTGTGCCCCTCGCTCGGTCTCCTTAGGTTAACATCTCACATTGCATTTGTTAAAACTAAGAAACAAATATTAACATGATACTGTTTATTCAACCCCAGGCTTTGTTCCATTTCACCAGTTTTCCCATGAAAGCCCTGTTTTCTGGCCCAGGATCCGGTCCTGGGTACCACACTGTTTGGCAATCCGTGGTTTCCTTTTGGAGAAAGCGGCCCTCTTACACTTCAATGGCGGAAAGGCATCTGAGGGGCTCCCCAGGCCCCCCAAGGGCAGGTTTGCATTGATTCCCGACCGTTCTGCTGGGCACCTTCCTGGCCCACTGGGCACACACTTCTCTGCCCCCTGCCGGGCCCTGTCTCTCTGCCATCAGTACAGACTCTGGAGGACACCAGGTCACATTTTAAAAGCTCCTGTATGAAGTGCTTACCCTTTGCCACAGCAATGTCCCTTCTAGAAATAGTCCAAGGAAACGCAGACTTAGGTACAAGGACACGTCAGGAAGGCATCTGTCATGCACTGTCTCAGCTCCCGCTCCCCTCACAAGAACGCAGGACATGGTGAGGCCAAAAAGGAACACCCACGGAGCCATAGGTAGGGGAGTCACACCACTATACTCTCGCTGGCGGCTGGGCTGGAGACACAGGAAGCAGGAGCCTCACGATCTGCAACCCGCCGTCCGCTTCTCTGCCAACCAACCAACCCCTAGCGTAGCCACGGCAGTTCTATCAGTGGCTAATGGCTCACTGGTTACAGCTGATGGCCAACTAGCCACAGCTGATGGCCGTCTACTACCTGAGCCAGCACCTTTCCACGTGAGACGGAGAGCCTGGAAACTGCTCTCTGGGACTCTGTCCCCACAGCTTCCTTGTAAAGGACAAAGCACGGTGCCTACCGAGGAACTTCAGAGGAGGATTTGTCAGAGATGCCAAGAAGCACTCAGGGTTGTTAGGAGGGAGATGACTTGATCTGGGAAAGGTGATATGCTGACCCCTCCAGGGGGTCCCAGTGCCGAAAATTGAGGGCTGTCTCCAGTTGGCTTCCCTTCCTGGGTGCTGCGCAAATCCAGATTCCCACGGCAGAGTGGAAGGCAGTCCATAGTGTCTGCTATGGCACCTGATCCCAAGGTCAGTGGGGGGTGGCGGGTGACTCCACAGGCCACTCACACCTCTCTGCAGTCACATGAGGGAGGGAAGGTCGCTTCCCCCGAGGAACAGACCCAGGGAAAAAGCTCCACAGATGATTTGCAACATAGATGGCTTAAGCCATCTACATGGTTTATTTTATAGCAGATGGATTAAGTAAATTGTGGTACATCCTCTTAAGGTGGGAAAATGTCTGCAATGGTAAATGGAGAAAGCTGGTTACAAAATAAAATGCATAGGGTCATTCTGACACATGATTGGAAGAAAATACATCGAAAAGCTACAACTGGTTATCCTTTTGTGATGGTGTCATGAATTATTTTCGCTTTTTTTTTGCTTTTAAAATATTTTCTGAATTTTCTACAATGAATATGTATCATAAACAGGAAAAAACACTTTTTAAAGCTAATGCTTTCTGAGCTAGTCATTTCTGTTTTAGCACTGCATTTGAAAGAGATAAGTAAAAGTGAAAATAAAGCTTTTGTACACAGAGATATCTGTTACAGAATTATTTATAATAGTGAAAATGGAAAACCACTTCTACCGTGTAGGAAAGTTAACTACATTAAATATATGAGCTTTATTATAGACATTAATGTTTGGAAGGAATTTTAAAGACATGGAAAATTTTTTTCATAGCTAAATGAATAAAGCAGAATCTAACATTGTGTATACTGTGTGACCGCAGCTACTCAACCAGTCTATTTAATTCAACAGTGTGAATTCTTAGGTCACTTTGCTAAAAGCATGCCCTCTAGAATGGTTCTTTTCAAACTGTCTATAGTAAAGGGTGACTTTTTAAAAATTTCTCTGTTAGGGACTGATATTTTCATAAAATACAGTAACAAGTAGTTGCTAGAAAAATAAGATGGAAAAGACCTAGAAAATGTAAACTCCATTTTTTTCATATTCGATTCAGGGGTAAAATGACTGGTAGCTGGCTGGAAGTTTCTAAGGAACGACTTGTGGGTCCCCCTCCAGGCAGCACTGCTGCCACTCGAGGGACACGCCACCCCTCGCTGTGGTTCACACCTCAGTTCTGGGGCCAAAGTGTGTGTTGGTGTTCCTTTCCGTGAGATTAATAGAAGCCCATTGTAAGAAGAGGACAGAAAGATACCCCCTCATTGCTACTCCCCAAAGGTGACCTCTGCCAGGTTTCTTCCAAACGACATATACCATCGACAGCTTTTCGCATCGGGACAAGAGGTAGCTCATCACTGCTATTGGCTACGTAACGTTTCGTGGGTGGTTGGCCTACTGAAATCACTGCCTTTACAAACAATCCTGCCACAAATACTCCAGAGCTCTCCGACCCCTTATCCAGGTGTATCCAGAGGAAAACTTCCTTGCTTAGTATGTCCACTTACATTAAAAGAAATAACAGCTTTATTAAAATATTATTCACTTACCATAAAATGCACCCTTTCGAAGTACACAAATGAGTGGTTTTCCCTGTATTTGCAGAGCTGTGCAGCCATCACTGTGTTACAGGACATTTTCATCACCCCAAAAGAAGAGACACACCCATTAGCAATGACCCTCCACTGTCTCCCTTCCCCAGGCCCTGGTAACTATGAATCTACTTTCTGTTCCTACAGATTTACCTATTCTGGACATTTCGTATTAAAGGAATCACACAGCGTGTGGCCTTCAGTATCTGCCTTTCACTTAGCACAATATTTTCAAAGTTCTGCCATGTGGTAGCAGGTGTCAGTACTTGGTTCCTTTTGATGGCTGAGTAATATTCCATTCTGTGGATGGACCACTTTTTATCTATTCCCAGTGATGGACATTTGGGTTGTTTCCACTGTTTGCCTATTATAAATAACGATGCTTTCAATTTTCTCAGGTTTATACCTAGGAGCAGAATCGCTGGGTCATATGGTGACTCTATGTTTAACAGTTTGAGGAACAGCCAGACTGTTTTCCCAAGTGGCCGCACCATCTCACAATCACCTAGCAGTCTGAGTTGTAATTTCTCCGCATCCTCACCAACATCTGTTGTCACGTTTTGCTTTTAGACATCCTAGTGGGGTGAAGTGGGATTTCATGATGTTGATTTGCACTTGCTAATATCCAGTGATTCTGAAGCATTTTTTTCATGTGCTTATTAGCCATTCAGACCTCCACTTTGGAGAAATGGGAACCCAAATTCTTTGCCCATTTAATTGGGTTGTCATATTTTTGAGTTGTAAGAAGAGTTCTTTATACATCTTGGATACAAGTCCCTTGTCAGATACATGACTTTTCTCATGACCTTATCAGATACAAATATTTTCTCCCATTTTGTCTGCTGTCTTTTCATTTTCTGGAAGGTTCCTTTGAAGCACAAGGTTATAACTTTGATCAAGACTGATTTACTCGTTTTGTCTCCTGTTGCTTGTGCTTCTTGTTGTCCTAAGAAACCTTCGCCTTATCCAAAGTCATGAAAATTTGTATCTGTTTTCTTTTAAGAGTTTGATAATTTTAGCTCTTACATTTAGGTCTATGATACGTTTAATTAATTTACTTTAATTAGGTCTATGATCTATATAAGTTTGTACATGGTGTGAGATAGGGATCCAACTTCTTTCCTATGTGGCTATCCAGTTGTCCAAGCACCATTTGCTGACGACTCTTTCCCCATTGAATTGTCCTGGCGCCCTGCACTTCCATTTTTATGTTGCCAAATTGTCCTCCAGAGGTAGCACTGTGTGCCCCACCCATGCCTGTACCTCGGAGCATTGAAGGTTAGGAAAGGACATCAATAAACTGAAGCTCAGGGACCATCACTTAGGGTGTAGGAGGGGGCGTAGACTTGAAAGTGGGGTGAAGGAAGTGGAAATGTTCCTTTCAGAGAAAAGTGCTATGAATTCTGAGTGGGGGGGCCTGACTACACAGCTGTGTAGCCGTGGGCAGTTACCCACCCCACGTGCCTGTGTCATCATGTTAAGCAGAGGGTGACATACCTTTGCAGAGTTGTGAGGCGTCAACATTCCACCCGACAGGCCCTCAGCAACTGGCTGTGGTGACATTCCTGTGTACTGCATGCGGCCGAGGTCATGTGCTGGTGGGGGCGTCACAGGGGGACAGTGCTGGAGTCCTTTGTGAGTGTGAGATTTTTAATGATGACTGATCATGTGTAGAAACTTGGATCCACTGGTATGTGTCACTGTCACCCAGAGCAGGCGGTACTTGAAGTCTTTGCTGTGGCATGTGAAGGGGGAAAGGCTGTGACTGAGATTGAATGTGACAGCAAGACAAATCCTGAGTGACAGAATGGAAGGCAGTGCAGAGGCGAGCTGCACCGGGCAAACCTGTGGGGCCCAGCGGGGCTGCCTGCGGAGCTCAGATGCTAGGGCAGGGCTGTGCCCTGTCCCCCCGGACAGGGAGCGACGGAAGGGGCGTCCTCATGGGAAGAGGACTTGGATTAGCGCATAGAACCTGCAGTAAGGGCCTAAGGAGCTGGGCTCAAGCCCCTTGGGTGCTCAGCCCCTTGGGGGCTCAGGCACAGAACCTGCTGGAAACGTGCGAGGGCGGGTGGACCCTGGACTGTGTCCTCTTCCTCTTGGCTTCAGCCTTCAGATGGCTGATAAAACAGAATAGGAACCTAAGAATTCCTCCCCCTTCGGTCCCCTGGGGAGGGAAGAGAGGCATAAACGCCACATCTCATTAAGCTTTTACGAGCTTGGGCGGGCAGAGTGGTCCCCACCCCCGCACAGGAGGCGGGGGGCTGTGGGAGGTGCAGGAAGGACGCCCCAGCTCTCAGGGACGCCTTATCCCAGATGTGGAGGCCTGCCCTGGAGCAAATGAAGGGGTTAAAAACAGATGTGGGGTAACAGCTGCTTTTATTAAAATGGAATCAGAAAGGCAACAGGGACAGGACTTGGTAGATGTGGGGCCAGAGGCAAGACTGCAGATCTGTGGAAACTGCTCTGTGCGTGTCCCGCGGGTGGAAGAGAAAAGGGAAGGCAGCTCTCTGTGCGTCTGGAGCTGACAGAACAAGGCCGAAGCCCTGGCCTAAGGTGACCTCAAATGCAAGGTCTGAGGTTGGCAGGGTATTAGTGTGAACAAGGACATGAGAACTCGGAGCCGAAAGAGGTGAAAGAATTCACACCATGATTCAGGCTGCAGTGCTGCCAAGTGTAGGGCTGGTCGAGGGAGAATAAATACCCTAGGGACCCCCATAAAAGTGACCCCCAATAGAAGACACACCGTAAACAAAGGGATGGGACCTGAGGGGACGAGGGTCAGCTGCCTCTGCCTCCTCCTGGGCCTCAGCAGGGCAGGGACCCCCACTGCTGCTGTGGGAGCGGGGCGAGGGAGCCTGAGGGACGTCAGGAGCAGTGCATGCAATACTGAGGTGACCACGGGGGGCAGCAGCAGACCCGGTGCAGGGGCCTCCCCAGGCTGGAGGGCAGGGTTCTGCCCACTTAGGTTCACGCCCTGCCATCTCGCTCAGAAACAGTGGGGTTCCAGGACCTCCAAGCCGCACAGCCAGACTCTGGGGCAAGGCCGACTTAGCCACTTGGAGCCCCTGCCCGTGGCCCCGAGACTGGCCCAGTGCGAGCCCTGGGTCTGCAGGAAGCGGAGCAGTGAGTGCCGGGAAAGCATCCAGCCAGGGAAGGCAGGCGGGCAGCACCCACTGCCTGTCATTTCTGAAAGAATTTCTTGTTGAGAAGAAAGATGAGCAGGTTGACGTTGACCTTGGCCTTGCTGAAGAGTTTCATGACAGCCACACCCTCATACTGGAGCTGCAGGAGGTCCTAGGAGGGAGCGCAGGGCAAGGGAGCTGGAGGCCTCTTCACCATGCCCGGCAGGGGCCACTGCAGTGGGCACTGAAACCCCACGTCCCAGGTGGGAAACCAAGTCCAAGGGACAGGGATAGGGACTCGACCAGTGCTGATTCAAGCAGAGCCAGGGCCCAAACATTCTCTCATTCAAAAGGCCCAAGAGCAGAGTGGAAAGTGGTGGGTTTAAAATCATCACCTCCCTGAGTGCCGGCCTGACGCGCGTGGCTTCTAACCCTTTAGCTACAGAGCCTGTAAAACGGGCAACCTGCTTCAGAGCTGGGGCGAGGCTTACACAAGGTGACAGGTAGTCCCTGACACGCGATAGGGCTTCAGATACTAATCCCGCTTGATGCTTGGAACTGGGAGCTGCGGCAGGGCCTGGGGACAGAGCGCCTGGGGCTGACGCACCCTTCTCTCAGGAACAGACACCACTGACCGGGTGGGGAGCAGAGCTGCGGTCATCGAGGGCAGCCTGCGGTCATTAGGCAGCACACCGGAAGCCCACAGGTGTCCCGAGGGCTGGCGACAGTCCCCTTACCTGATAGTGAAGCTGAAATCGCTCCATGTCCACACCCAGGAACTTGGCGCTGACTTCGAATTTTCCTGCCTCATCTCCAGGAGTGATGTCAAAGATCACATTTCTGAAGCTGTCAGGAACAGGACTCAGAATGGGGACCCATCACCCCTTCCCAGGGACACAGCCCCACGTGTCACCCAGAGCCTTGAGTCCCCTTGGTCACTCCCAGAGCCCAGCTCTGCCTTCCGCCAGCCTCCCTTTGGCCCGTTCCTAATCAGCAGACCTCACCTCCAGTTCCTCTGCCTTGGGGTGTCTGGAGCTGTGCCAGACACGCCCACTGCCCAGAACGTTCTGTTCTCCCCATTCTAACAGCCTCTTCAAGGCAGGACTGTGCTCTACCCGCAGGTAATGGGACAGGAAGGATGACCCTCTGCCCTCCAGAGACACATACTGATTGCTGGGGAGATCTTCAATTTCCACCAAGACGCCCTTCTCCACGAGCTGGGCAGCAGTGTAATGAAGACTGGGCTGCTTCTTCCCTTTCCCAGAATTCCTGATTAAAAAAGGCCCCAGAGAATTCATCCACTAAACCTTTCAACTCCCAGGACACTGTTCTGTCTGGCGCTGCTGGGGAGGAAGCGCGACCCCGAGGGCAGGAGACGAAGCCCCAGACTGAGTCAGGGGGGTGGGGGCAGGCGGCAGGCAGCACTGACCTGGAGCCGGGGGCCAGGTGGCCCAGGCAGGCCCGGAGGTACAGGCTGTAGTAGTCGCCCTGCTCCTCGTAGAAGGTGGCCTTGGCGTCCAGGCCCTGCAGCGTGGCCTGCAGCCTCAGCAGCTCTGCCTTCCGCCGCTGCCGGTACCTGTGCTGGCTGCGGATGTCCTGGGGCCACGGGCAGGGGACAGGGGGCAGGGAGGGGGAGCTGGCCTTCCTGGCAGGCCCAGGCACACCCCCTGCAGGGGCCCAGGAAGCAGGAAGACAGAGCCCTCCGGCTCCTTTTCCTAGGAGGACCACCTCAAGGACGCCATTCCCAGCCTCCAAAGGACGTCCTCAGACCACCCCCACCAAGGACACCGGTAGTTCCAAGGCTCCGCCTGTTTCAGTAAAAGACCGTCACAGGAACACCGGCTTCCCTTGCTAATTTGAAGACCTTTCTCTCCCAAAGGACGCTTTGGAGGTCTCTTGGTGACAAGTTTGGGTGGGCACTTGGCAGGGAGAGGCCCACCCTTGAGGTGCCCGCATGTACAGACACCCACATGCACACACGGGCCCGGGCCCAGGCTGTCACCTTGGCCAGCTCGTCCACCAGCCCCTGGTAGCCGTCGCGGGCGCTGAGCACGCCCAGGCTCTCCAGCCGCCGCAGGTTCCTCAGGACACGGCGCTGCTTCTCGGCCAGCGGCAGGAGGCACTGAGCCGCCAGCGAGCGGTGTCTTCGCAGAGGCTGCGGGGTCTGGGCCTCCCGAGCCTGGCGCCGGCACATGAGCCTCTTGTGGGCTGCTTCCTGGGGGCAGAGACGCTGGCTCGAGGGGCCTGCCAGGCGAGCCCCGGACACGCCCGGGTGTCGGCAGGACTGTGTCTCCAGGGCCCAGCTTCTGGGCCCAGGGACGGGGTGTGAAGGCCATTGGGGGCCCCTGCATCGCCACAGGGCACCGTGGCAGAGGGAGACCAGAACAAAGGACTCCCAACACCTTGGCTCCGCAAGGGCTCCAGGGTCCTTGGGGACATTTCCCATCTGTCCTGCGTTGGGATCTGCCTCTGTGGGCCTTGCCCACCGTCTCTGGGAAGCCCCTGGCTTAGTCTTCATGCCAGCTGGCCTGACTTGCTCCTGGTCCCCCACTCACTTACCACTTTCTCCTGCCTCCCGGCCTTCAAGCACCCATTCTCTGAGCGCCAGCCCTGGGTGCTCAAGGCAGCGCCAGCCTGTGCCCCACGACGCCTTTCCTGCCCAGCCTGTGCCCCACAACACATCGCCTGGCATCAGGGCTGGTGATGAGGTAGGCAGGGAGGGAGGCACAGCCCGAGTGGCCACAGCTAGGGCCGCCCTTCTCCGCCTGGGGGTCTCTGGGGTCAAGGGCCAGGGGAGGCGCCCGGGGAGGGGCCAGCAGCACCTGTGGGCTAGCCTGGCTACTCACCTGCTCCCTGGAGGCCAAGAGGGACAGCGTGTCCTGGAGGGAGGCCCCGGGTTGGAAGGGCAGGATGTCGGCCAGCAGCTGCTTGGTGCTGCGGGAGGAGGACCGTGACGGGAGGTGACGGGCAGGGGAAGGGTCTGCACAGGGGCTGGCCGGGAGCCAGAGCAAATGCACTGCGCGCAGCACATGGCTGCCAGGGCCACAGGGAGGAGGGGAGCGAGGGGGTGGGGGGACCCCCGTGACGCAGGCTGACCACATGCCACATCCTGGGCCCGCATGGCCCTCCCCGGTGCCTTCTGTTCAGTCCTTGGGCTGAAGTGCACACGTCCCCTGCGAGACTGTTCCCGGCCAAGGTGTCCCTTCCCCTCAGGCCTCCCCGCTCCGACAGCACCCCCTCTGGGCAGCTCTGTGTGCCCCCCTTGCCCCACCCACTGTGGCCTCCGATGGCGGGCAAAGCTGAGGGCCCACTGGCTTGTTTACAGGGGGATCGGACGGCTGCCCTGCTGGCAGGAGCAGGAGGTGGCCACGTGGCCGCTCTCTGCCCCATGAGCAGCCAGCTGCCGTCACTTCTGCAGAACTGGGGAACCCAGCCCATGCCCACCCAACCATCATGGCACAGCAATGGGATTAGACACGAGCCCCCCGCCGGGCTGTGGCCTGGCCAGTCACCTAACCCCGAGCCTGTCCTCAATGGCAAGGTGTTTGTTACGAAGGTTACACGACAACACATACAAAAGTGTTCGGTAAACAGCACAACAGGACGCAAACATCCATTGATGCCAATACGCTAACGCCTGCTCTGCCTTCGGCTACAGCACAGCTCCGAGGCTGACGGCAGCAAGGGGACCGCCAGTTGGCTTCTGGGAGAACTTTCTAAAGGACAGGAGAGCCCAGGAGGAAAGCGCAACGGCCACTTCAGAGCAGGGGCCGAGGCCACTGTCATTCACCTCAGGAGCAGGCTCTGGGCGCTGGTGTCCTCAGCGTCTGTCTCTAGCCCTTCAAACTTGTTGGTGAGTGTCAGGGACACTTCCAGCTTGCTCAGATCCATGCTGCCGTCCTCCGCGCCATTCTCCCCTGAGGCAGAGTCACCAGTGAGGGACAAATGGACGCGTGGACACGCATGGTGGGGCCGAGGTGCACACGCTGCAGCACGCGCCCTTCCAGGAAGCTCCCTGCTCGGTGGCGCTACCCTGTGCTCTCAGCCTTGAGCGCCGATGGAAGGGCTGTCACCCTGGGACGTGTCTCCCCTACAGCCTCAGCCCTGGCACCCAGAGGGCGGGGCGGGTCTCCTGGAGCCCCTGGTTCTGTCACACCTGTCACCACCTCCTTCCTGATGTGTGTCCTGTAACTCACTTCCTCCCATCCCATGGGTCCCAAACTCCTCCCTCATGAGGGACACCCTGGAGACCCCAGACAGGCCCGTATCCATCTGTCTCACATTGTCTGTCTATCCACCCTCCACATCAGTCTGTCCATGTGTCCATGTCCAGACCAGAGGGAGAGGGAGGCTGAGTGGGGAACCAGCTTCCTGGCACCCAGCCCAGACTGGACGCTCAGGGGCAACACGCACCGACGAGGTCGGGGACGCCGGGCAGCTCCCCAAGGTCCTCCAGGAGCTCATGCAGGGGGTCGCGGGGGTCGGGGGCAATGTGGTCCTGGTGCTCCAGCAAGAGCTGCAGGGCACAGGATGGGGGCAGCTTGCAGGCTGGCCAGCCCTCCACCCGGGACCCCCCAAGCCCACCCGCCAGGCAGCCCTGTGACCAGGCAGTCCCTGGCTGCGGCCCCTCACCTTGTGCGTGTTGACCAGCTCCCCCACGGTGACGTACACCACGGGCTTGGCCACAGCCACCATGTCCGAGTACTCGTCCACTGCGAAACGCTCTTCTGGCTCTGGCACCTGGCAGGCGCGGCAGACGAACCTCCTGTGCCCAAGGTGAGAGCCGTGCCATCAGCCCCTGCTCTGGCCCTCTGCGGCCCCGTGCAATCCACCTGACTCAGCCTGCGCTCCGCCCGCAGCCCCCTCCCCTGTCCACCAGCCTCTCCTCCAGCCCCCTAACTCTTCTCCTCACACCTGTGCCTCTTTTCCTCGTCGGCTCCAGGGAGGGGAAGTGGGGCATGAAAGATGAGAGAAGAGGGGACGGCAGGACCCTACACCTGAACTTGGGGTACGTCTCCTCCACATAGTCGTTCAAGACGCGCAGGTGCGGGCTCTCCCCAGAGAAGGCCTTGCCGGCCGCGGCGTGCTGCAGGAGCTGAGCCACGGCCCCCAGCGTGTGGCGCTGGGGGGCAGCCAGGACACCGCCCGCCGCCAGGGCCACGACGTCAAAGGCATCGGGGGCCACAACAGCCGGGTTCAGGAAGCGGTAGTACAGCAGGTTCCCGACCACCTGAGGGCAGAGGAGAGCCTTCCAGAAGGGCCCTGGTGGGCCTCCACAGCCCCGTCCACCCCAGTTCCCTGGGCCAGCGAGGAAACAAGACCCAGAGCAGGGCCCACGTGCTCCAGGTCACGCTGCAGACTTGGGCAAGAGCGGGGACTAGACCCCACACCTCCTGACGGGCCCTGCTCGTGCCCCAGGGGCTTCTCCCGAAGCCGTGCTGTACTTCTGGGGTCACAGTACAGGGCCGGGGGCTCACAGGCACCACGGGGCGGAGGAGAGCTCGGGGGTGAGGCGGGGCCCTTGCCTTGTAGACTTCGTCCTCCGGAGCCCTGGGGAACTTCTCCGCCAGAGCCGTCTTCAGTGCCTTGGCCATGTACCGCATCCCGTACCTGGGGACAGTCGGTGCACCAGGGTCCTGCCCGTGTCTGCCGAGACCCGGGTACGACCGCCTACCCTGTCCCCCACGCCCAGCCGCCCGGGAGCACAGCGCTGGCACCGGGCTAGCTCCCTGCTGCCCTCCTCCCAGGTCCCTGGGCCTCGCCCCGCCCTCCAGCCCCGGGTCAGTCCCCAGGCCAGGGCTCTCACACCATCTCCAGCCTGGCCTGAGAGCCTCTTCTTTGGCCCCTCTCACCTCCCCTGGGTGCACCCCAGATCCCAGTGCCCACCCCGCTGCCCCCGTTAGCCTGTACCCTGAGTGTCTGACTCTCACAGTCAGAGCCCGGCCTCAGAACAGCCCAGGGGGCAATGAGGTGACGACCTTGCAGAGCACCTGGGAGGGCCTGGCCTGGCGAGGCAGAGTCCCAGGGGACAGTGTCCGGGAGAAACTGCTCCAGGCCTGACCCCGCCACTGACCATAGACACACACCTAGGCTGCAGGCCCCTTGGGACGTACTCCCTGGGCTGGCCCCCCTGTCTCCAGGGTTTGGAGGCTCAGTGAGATGCAGTCTGAAGGTAATGGGCGGTGGCACGGTGCCACTCAAACGGGCCAGAGCCCACTGTTGTCATTTCTATTATTCCTGTTACCGGTACGCCAGCCACAGAGCTCTTTGCATGTGTTTCAAAGCCATTTGTCTGCTGGGGTAGCAGAGACAGAAGTGTACTTGTCTTTATTGGCTCTGGGACATTCTTTCCTGAATCCCAGTTGTAAACCCTTAGCCCAGTTCTCTATGTCGGGGAGCAGAGCTCTGAACTCTGCGGGGACCCCTCACCTGCACTCTATCTTGCCCTGTGTAGCACTGGGCACCAGAAAGGATGGGGGCTGAGTGATGGTCCAGGGGAACCCCACCTGCCAACGCCCTCAATTACTTGCTCTTCAGAAAAACCCTTCCTGAGCACATTTTAAGGCAGGAGAGAGCTATAAAGCGCTCACTGGTTTGAAGTATTTACTTCTGACTTTGGGACTGAGGAGCCCTATTTTGTCCCCATTTGCTCTCTGATGATAATCCGTCCCCACAATCACGTGAGGTTCCCCTCTCTGGCTGCAGTGACGTCCTGACAGACCACACAGAGAACCGCATGCTGTATTCCCGCTCAGTACCCAGCAGGCGCTTCGAGCACCCTGCACCACCTCCTGGAAGCCCTGAGCACTCCGCCCCCACGCCCCAGGGCCACTCTGCTCTCCCCAGCACGGCCTGGCCTAGGCTGGGTAGGGCTGCTGCACGTACGGAATTTGGTCCACAGACGAGATGATGGCTACGAGGAACTTATCGGTCACGGCAAGGAGGTTTCGAAGGGAGATGTCCAGTCGTCTCTGGACCTCAGGGTGGCTCAGGGCCTGCTCTGGGGTGACACTGTAGGGGAGGTGGCTGTGGGCAGAGAGGGAACAAGGTGTCAGCCAGAGCCCCCTGCCGCAGCCTCCCCTCTCCGAGGCTCTAGTTCTGAAACTCTTCATCTAACGACAGGACCTCGTACACACACGTGCTCAGGCCAGAATGAGTGAGGACTCAGGGCTGGAGCCAGGTGGGCGGAAGGTGAAGGGACAGAGCTGGGTGCCCACGGAGAAGCTGGGGCCTGTGCGAAGTGCCCTGGGGCGCCAGTGAAGGCTGGGCCAGAGCCTTGCCGGCCCCCACCTACAGGCCTCCGGCCCCGAGAAGCCCCGGCACTGCCGCTCTCCTCAGCGGCCCCATCCCTAGTCCCTAAGCACCTGAGTGACCTGCCAGTGTCTCATCTGCCTGTTCATCGGAACACCTGAACCTTCATCCACACCCCAACTCCGGGCCTCTCTGACAGCGTCTGCGAGCACCGAGCACCCACACAGCCGTTCACCACATTTGCATACGCGTCGTGCTGCTCGCTCTGTGATCAGCTCCACGGGAACTACCAGAGGGGTCTGGAAGGCCACCTCATTTCACCCTGCAGGGCGGCTGTCAGGTTGGCACGTCAGCCTGCTCACGGACACGCGCGTCAGAGCCCAGCCCCGCCTCCCGCTCACCTGCGCTGGCCTGTCTGGGCCTCGGTCTGGTTGACCCAGCTCTTGTAGACGTGGACAGGGTCTGTGTGGAGGCTGAGCGTCTTGTCCTCCAGCACGTCCCGGGTCACCTCGCCCAGGATCTCCCGCAGGGCACTCTGGCCCCGCCCGTTGCGGTAGAATCGCACCACCAGCCTCACCACCGTGGGGCTACCGGTCACCACATCCTGGGGCCGCTCCACCCTTGACCTGTGGTTTAGCAAAGCACTGAGGCAGCCTCCAGCCTCTTCGCAGGACTAACAAGTGTTTCTCCTTTTTGAGGTTTTGGCTCCTCAAAGCCTGCTCTGGGGTCCCCTCTCCTAAGGAAAGTCCTGTAGTCCCTACGCCCCCCTCTGCGCTGCCATGTCAGCCCATGTGCCCCCCCATGCTGTCCTAGGAGAGGTCTCACGGTCCTTCCACCGAAGCCAGAGAAAAGGTCTTTGATTCCACTTGTCGCCTTCAACCTCAGCAAGCCGCCCCCTTGTGGAGGAGCCCACCGCGGCACCTCGCATCCCGCTCTCCTCCCGCTCCTTGGCAGCGGGAACACCTACCTGACTTCCTCCTGCAGTGCCGTCCTGAACAGCTGCAGGAGTAGATATGCCTCGCGGGGCTTGGAGGCGTAGTTGTACAGGCTGAAAATCACCGACTCCACGAACTTGGTGGTTTTGTTCTGCGGCATCTGGAAGATCAGCTTGGCCAGGTAGATGGGCTGAGTCTGTGAGCAAGGGGGACGATGGGCGTGGCTCACGCACCTGGGACTGGTGGCCAGAGAGGCACTTGGGATGCAGAGGGCACCGGCACACTTTCTCAGGGGTTCCAGGAACACTCCAGACCAACGGGAGGAAAGGTCTCCCTTGGGGGGCCCGGCATTAGCGCAACGGGAAAGGACAGCTTACTGGAGGCGCAGGCACGACGGCCGCAAGGCCCAGGAGGCGGACATGCTGTCCAGAACCGTCCGCTCACCTGCAGCAGGTAGAAGAGGTGCTGGTATGCTTCCAGCTTTTGCCGTTTCTCTTTGCTCAGCGACTTTAATCCCTTCTGCTTGTCCAGAGCCATCATCTCCGACAGCTGCTCCTTGTTTTTCCTGGTCAGCTTCTTGCAATGGGAGACCACCTCCTGCAGGGGGGCAGCGGATGGCATGAGCGGCCCAGAGCACAGAACATACGGCTTAGAATCAGTGCCCAGAAGAGCCAGGCTTTGGCTGCTCACGGTGCTCTCGGCATGAGCCAAGGGACAGGAGGGGCCCCTCCTACTGCCCCGAGGCCCCACCGGGCACCCCTGCACTCGCAGGGTGAGTCCCCAGAGAGAAGTGGGGGTCCAGCCTGAGGCACCGGCCTCCTGGCTTGCTGTTCTCACTAGACGGCTGTCCCAGCGTAGGTGGACACACATCACTTCCGCCCGCCCCTGCACCTCTGCATAGTGACTGGCAGGTTGAGGGGCTTCATATCTCTCTCTACTCCTGGCCTGGTGAGGTGGCTCCTCCCGCGACCCCACTTTACTAATGAGAAAGCAGACTTGGAGGCGAGTGGAGCCCAGGAGAGTAGCCCAGGAGACCGTCCCGCAGTCCCATCACTACGGTCAGAGGAGGTGACATTCCAGGGTTCTGTCTGGAACCCTTGCTGCTGCTGATGTGTGTCCAGCGAGTTGCTGGAAGGACAGGGTCACCGGAGCTGGCACTGAACCGGCTGATCAGACGCTGCAACGCCCGGCTCAGCGGCCGGAGGGAGGATGTCCATGGCAGCCCCCAGAAGCAGCAGGCAGGGGCTGGAGGGCTGGGGGCCCCACCTGCAGCGTGATCTGGCTCTTCACCAGCAGGCCAATCTTGATGTCCATGAGATTGAGGTCCTGCTCCAGCCGCTGGTTGGACCGGATCTTCCTGACCACTTCTTCCTGGAGCCTTAGCAGCTCTGCCTCAGCCAGGAAGTCCTGCTGGCTCTGATTCAAGAGGTGGACAAACCTGCGGACCACGCTGAGAGGGGGGTGGGGCGCATGGACTGGGGGACGGTGGGGGGGGGAGCGTCAGGATGACGTGCCCCCCAGTGGCTTCCTCGCCTAGCCCACCCTAGCCACACCCTCAGCCCCCATTCTGCCTGTGGCCAGCACACCCCAAAGCCCAGCCCTGCTCTAGCTGCTGCTGACTGATGCTGGGGGGGGTGGCAGCCCCCCAGCCAGCCCTGTCCCGAGCCCCTGACTTATAACCAGGCCTGCCGTAACCACTGTCCTTCCCCTGCTCTGGGGTCACGCCCACCCTGGGCCGTTGCAGTGACCTCCACACCAGTCAGGGCCCCAGCTCTGAGCCCGGGCCCTCCACTCCGGATTCCCTAACCCCTGCTGCTGAGCCAACTCATCCCGGCCTTCATCCCAAGGTCATGTCCACCCATCAGCCTCCACCCAGCCCTCCTCCCCTCACACTCCCCGCCTGTCAGTGTCTGCACAGGGCGGGGGTGCAGGGCACGGCTAGGAGGGATGTCCAGTGGGTTTTACAACAAAGGGAGGTCACAGCTCGATGCCCATTCTCCTGGAATCTCTTTGGGAGCAGGTATTTGAGCAAAGAGAAACTTCTGAGCTCAGCTACAGGGAATAACAACAAAACGACTACGTGTAATATTCACTATGGGACAGACACTGCTCTACGTACTTACAACAGCCCTGTGACGTCGGTGTGCTGTAAGGAATGGACGCGATCACTGCAGCAGAGAGGGTTGCCCTAGGCTACACTGCTAGTACTAAGTGAAGACCGATAAAACTAGGCCGTGTCCTTAAAGGCAGCCCCGTAAGGGACCAGACAAAGAAACTACAATTCACGAGTGTAGTCAGTGCTTTGGGGTGGGGGGGGCGCACATGGGGACCTTTGGGAAAACAAAACAGGCCACCCAAGCCCAGTGGGGAGTGAAGAAAGGCTTCCCGGAGGAGGTGAGGACCCACCAATGTCTGCGAAAAGGTGAGAGCGAGTGAACATGGCTGCTTTAGGAAGTGCCGGAAGTCTGTGTCATCTGAACACAGGGCAGAGGGCACAGGCGGTGAGGGCAGGGCTGGGTCAGCCAGGCCAGAGGTCACGCAGAGGCTGGATGCCCTGGCAGCCGTGGTCAGGAGACTGGGCTTTACCCCTAGGGCAACGGGGGCCACTGACAGGATTTAAGCGGAGTGACCGGAGCACGTGGCCTGGTTCGTGGGTTGGTCTGGTCCCTGCACGAAGGAGGCTGGACGTTCGAGGCCTGAAGACCATGGACGGTATCTTGGCTTCGATGAAATACGTACACCAAGCCCTTTAGTTGCAGAACAACCCCATGGGACACGTGCTATCACCACCTCCGTTTTATACGTGAGAAACTGAGGTAATAAACAGGTTCCGTCACTTGCCGAGGGCCACGTGGCCAGTAAGTACAGTGCTGAGAGGAGCCTGGGCTAATGAACCAGGGAGACAGAAGTGGGGAAAGCAAGTTCTTCCAGAAAAACCGTAAACCACAGAGAAGGAAAGGAAGATAAAGAGGGTCGGGGCAGTATGTGAGCACAGGAAGGGCCAGGCTGCAGCGAGGGACGGGGGGCACCAGGCCTGGGGGGTGGGCGGCACCCCTGCAGCAGGACGGGGTGGGAGGGGCCTGCGGAGGTGGCGCCCAGGAGAGTAGCCTCAGGCCCAGGAAGGAAAGGGATGCCCACTTCAGGAGCCCAAGGGCCAAGGGCCACCTGGCGACGGCCCATCCATCAGTCCACCCCACCAGGAGCGGACCCCAAGACCAGGAGCCTGGAGGCCCTCTTTAGGGTGTGAATGCACGCCTGCTACTGGGCCTGGGGCAGGATGATGGAGCTCCCCAAGGTCCCAGCGCTCAGAAGGGCTGCCACAAGCCGCCTTGCTTCCTGCGTGCTGGGCCAGAGGGCGGGAGGCGGAGGAGTCATGGGTGGGGAGGTGGCGGGGAGGGGGTTAGAACTCTAGGCGGAGGGGAAAGACCCCCCTTTTTTTTGCTTTGGTGGTGGGGGCAGGAAGAGAATTGAAGCCTGGTCCAGAACAAGCCTGGTTAGAGGCACCACCCCTGTGACCAGGCTTTCTGTTGGGGGGGGCCGGGTAGCTTTTGTCACCACTCCTGTTCGACATTCCTGCACAGACAACTTGTTCCCCCCCTCACTGCTCTGCAACCCCAGGAGGGATCTCAGACCCGCCTGGCTTTGGGGGATCCATATCTCTCCCATCAAACTGGGGGAGCCCAAAGGCAGGGGCACATCTCACCGCCCAGCCCACTCCAGTCCACATGAAGTTGGGACACCAGCTGTGGATGAGCGAAAGGCCCCGCTTTGTAAGCTGAGGGGCGGTGTGACTTCCTCCCTCGCTAATGGCTGAAAACCATCAGACGGCACAGCAGCCACTCCGCCAGGGGAGCGAAACCAGGGGTTCACTCAGTGCAGGAGGACCAGGCAGCTTACCCAATGTCCTGTAGTCACCCCGGGCTTTCCTGGCTCGGAAAAACGCCTGGATCTTCACAATGGAGTTCACCTGCCATGTACACGGGTGGGAGGAGGAGGGTGGCTGGCTGCCCTTGGCCAGGTTTCACGGGGCAAGGTCGGGGATGAGGACCGGGAGCAGGCGACACTCACGTTCTTCTGGAAGTAGCCCAGACGCCTTCGGTACCGTCTCCGAGCCGCCCACATCCGAGCCCACGCCTGAATCTGCGGAAAGACACAGTGGCCTTGGACGTGGGACAAGTCAGCCAGCTCCAGAGGCCACAGGCTGGTGAGGGGACTGTTCTCAGGGGCTCCTTCACGAGACAGGACCCGCCCAGACTGGGATGGCTACCTTGATAATGGCACCTGTGTTTGCTTTCAAGTACTGCAACCGTTCCAGGTAAATCCTCCGCTGTCTGTGGCCCCGCCAATGAGCCTGCACGTCAGGAGAGAAAGGGTGGGAAGCCTGGCTGGTCCCTGCTGGCCTGAGCGCCTTGTGGAAGAGTCGTCCTGGGCTCCCCAGGGAACGGAGGGGACAGGCAAGCAGAGGGGGACGGGAAACAGGCTCTGATCCCAAAAGACTCCCAACTTCATGAGGGGCACAAACACCTACAGAGCTAAGCATACCCTCTACCACATGCCCTGGTCCCAGCACACGCACGTACATACATGCACCACACAAACACACACACCCACGCTAACCAACACCCCCTCCCAGAACTCAACTGTAAGATACAAGCTTAGAAGAAATGAGGCATCTCACCTACTCACCAACTTCACCAAAGCACGCAGCATATCCCCCAAAATACACTCAGGGACACCCGCACCCCGTCACACGGCACAGGCCCTGGCTGCGTGTCCATCATCTCTACCAATGGGCAGTGGGTCACGAAACCTCTCACAACTCACACTTCTCTTTACGACACCATCCAGCTCCCCACCCCGGCTCTAAGCAAATCTTCTCTCCAAGGTCCCCAGAATTCAGCTGTCAGTCTGATGGCCTCTCCCCACCCCCCCACTGGTCTGCTGCAAAGGGTGCCAGTGACCAGCTCCTCCCTAAGCCTCACCCCCTTTGGTCTGTAAGCTGCCAGCCTCCCGTTCCCTTCTGTTGTCCTCCTTCGCGGGGGCCTCTTCCCTGTGTGAGATGTGTTGTCCTAAAGTATCACTGGCACCGTCCCTCTCAGCCCCAAACTTCCTGAAGCTCTCGGCCACCTGACCTACACCCTGTCGGACTTTCCACTGGTCCTGCCTACGTGAGGAGTCTGGCCACACCAGACAGTCCACTCTCTTGTACACACGCCTTAGGATTTTCTGGCCCTGGTCTTTGCCTATGCCCGCCCTCGCCCCCCAGCCTGGTCTTCCCACTGAAACGCTTCCTGTCTCTTAGGGCCTGCGTCAAATCTGTCCCGGGGCTCCCCCCTGGAAAACACGCCACCACTGACATGTCAGTTTGGTGCGTTAAGAGCACCCCTTTCAGCCACTGGTCCTCCCAGCCCTTCTTACAGCCAGCTCTCCTGGCCAGGCTTTCCCTGGCCTGAGGCTTACACTGTCCCTCTGTTGGAACAGGATGTAAAAGAGACAGCTTGGGCCCATGACACACTGTCCCCTCAGAGCCCCATTCCCACGCCTCCCTCTCCTCCAGGTACTGCCCGCTGTGCAGCTGGGCAGCTGCTGCAGCAGAAGACAGGGTCTCCTCTCTGCTCTTGCTCCTACCCACCCCTACGTGGCTCCTCCTTCAGGAGGGCGCCCCCCAGTCTGGATGGGCTGGGGTCCCAGCCAAGGTCCAAGCTGTCAGGAGATCACAGTCTCAGCAACCCAAGCGGCCGCATTTCTGACTCTCACTTCCCCAGCTGGAGAGCAGGTGGCCTTTGTCTCCCAGGGCCCAGGTCAGGCCCCGCAGGGCACCAGGCCCTGTGGCAAACCCACCTCCAGCTCCATCGTCTTCCCGCTGTGGGTGTGGCTTTTCCACTCCTTAGACTGGGCGTGCACTTCCAGCCTGGGCTCAGGATGGAGGGGTCCCCGATTCAGACCAGTAAGTGCTGCTTACTGGGCTCTGTACTATGCCCTGACACGTACCATCTCCTACTGGCAGCCAACAACGGGGCGCCTGCTGCACTGAGAGCTACCTGCAGTTTCCCCACTTCATCGTCGGAGGAACGAGGAGGCTGTATTGGAGAGGGCTTGGTGGGGGCCCGCGGCCAGAGCACCCGGACGCGGTAGGACCCAGAGGCCCACTCCAGCCTGCTCCAAAGCCTGCGCTCTTCATTACCACCCACACGCCCTGGTCACTATCGTCACTGAGGGCCACCGGCCAGTCTCAGCTGCGCATGTGTCTCCCTGCAGTGTGCCCGGGTGGGCTCTGTGTCTCTCCTGTCACAACATCTAACATTGGCTGTATTCTAGTTCTGGCGAGGGGACATGTGTGTCTCATACCCGTGCCAAGTGTCAGTCTTTGCAGACACCAGGCATTCAGACATGTTTGTAAATAAAGTACCTTTACACCACCGCCACCTCCGTGAGGCCCTCCAGCTCACATCGACATGGGGAGGTCTATTTGCCCTCCTCCCACCGTTTCTGGCTTATAAAGTGTTCAGGCCTCAGGGCCACCTTCCCATTGGCCTCATGTCCCAGTTCCCTGTGAGCAGAAGTCTCAGAGGCCACACGACCACCCACAGGTTGCAAGCATAAAACTGGACAGGGCTGGCTGAGGAATAAGGGTGGAAGTCCTTCCCCTAAGGTGTCCCGCATCCCTTCTGTGTTTAAGCCCCGCCATTCCGGTGGGAAGACCCCCGGGCGTCGGAACCCTATGTCTGACTAACTGTCCCCCTCTCCTTGTGGGGAAGCTAAGGAGCAGCCCTCAGACCCTCGGGACAGTGACAGTGGAGACAGTCACCAGCAGTGAGGCCACGCCCTTGCCTGTCTGCTGGGTACCGTGCAGAAATGACATCCCCTCGTGGGGTCTTCACCACCCTGTAAGGTGGGTGCCACAATGTGCACAGGAAATGGGCACAGTGAGTGGCCTGTGACACATGATGGAGCCGGGGTGCAAACCCAGGCGGGCGGGCCCAGAACCACACTCTTAACTGCAGCGTTCAGAGGCTGCAATTGCCCTGCAGTTCAGGGGGCCAGGCCCCCAGGACTGACAGCCGGAGCGCGCCACCTGGATCTTGGTGACTGCTGGGAGCCAGGTCCTCAGAAAGAGGGAACGCTCAGCAAACTCCCGCCGGACCAGGAAGCCGCGGAGGCGGGCCTGGAACTGGATGACGAAGCCCACGTTGGCCTTCCAGAGCTGTTGGCGGTCGTGGGCAGCAGTGACCTTGGTGACGGCTGACTGTGGAGGCAGGAGGGAAAGGCTGTGGTGCCCTGGGGGTGGGAGCCTGTCCCTCAGGGGTTCCCCCATCCATGACCCCTCCATGGGAGGGCCGTGCCAACCTGGATCTCCTCCCGAGTCAGGTGGGAGGTGTTGAGGCGGAAGCCAGGGGGTCGCTCCCAGGTGCCCTCGAAGGTCTGCAGATGGAAGTAGTAGGCGGTGCCATCCTTCATGTCCTGCTGAGCCCAGAGCGCGGTGTCTCCTAAACAGAAGCCAAGTGAGCAGAGATGGCTCAGCAGCGGCCAGGCAGCGGGGCAGGCGGAGACGTGGCCAGGCCAGGGCCCCTACCTGAGCACCGCTTCTTGGCCATGGCACCTTCCAGAACTCGCTGGTAGCCATGGGCACAGTCAGGCAGCACCCCTCGGATGCCCACGGCGGGGTTCCTCAGCACTCGTGCCGTCTGGGCTGCCTTGCGCTCCTTGATGGCCTGATTGATGGCGGCCACACCAAGAGCCACTGGCAGGGACATCAGAGGGCGTGGTCAGTCCTCCCGAGCCCCTCCCACAGGCCCCGCCCTGTGCCAGGGGCAGGGGTGCAGGGCGTCTCATCTGCAGGAGGGAACAGGGAGCATCCCAGATGGGTGCAGACGCAGGAAAAGCAGCAGCACGCACTGTGCTGGGAGGAAAAGGCAGCAGCTGAGGAAGGTGTCCTGGAGGTTGTGGCGAGGGGCGGGGGTAGAGGAACATCAGCGCGTGCAGCTCAAGGCAGGACGTTTGCGCGGAGCTCGGGGCAGTTTCGTAGGACAAGAGCCCGAGGAGGGGGGTGGCTGACGCAGCACCTGCCTTCCAGTCGCCCACAGACAGACAGTGGACGCAGGGCCTCCAGGCACCGAGCACTCCACGCTGTGTCCATTGGCACGGACCCTGCCCACTTCTCAAAACCAACCCCTTTTGTCCACCCTTAAGACCACATTCTCTAGCTAGGGCTGACGGGTGAAACCTGAACAAGCACCAGCAGCAGCTGGGGTGGGCGTGTGGCCCCCACGTGCTGTCACACGCACACACGGTGGGGAAAGTGCCCTCCTAGGACTTTCCCCAGGACTGCCTCCTAGGAGGCAGTGGACGTATGATGGGCTCCCTGCTGCGGACGATGCCCTGCCCAGTGACTGCTGGGAACCCGCCATGGTCCAGCAGCAGCCCTGCTGTTCTGATTCCTGCCCACCTCCCCGAGGCGGCGGGCAGAGGGAGGCGGCGGGGGACGCTACGGGCCTGCCCGGGCTCCTTGACTGCCCCCACCGGTGTCCCCAGGCCCTTTACTTCTCTGAGCGGTGTCCGTGTCCTGGTTGGCTCTAGCCACTTCCCGGCGGATCTCCTCCAGCCACAGCATGGCTCCAGGATCGCCCGTCCCCTGGAAAATTGAGAGATGGGAGAAGGGTCCCTGGTTTCCGCTGTCCCCCACCCCAGCCCTGCCATGGCCTGTGGCCTGCTGGGACTGCTGCCGGGCTCAGAAGGCTCCTTCCTGCCCTGCTTTCAGGCCCAGCATCAACTCGGCTTGGCCACAGCACCCCCAGAATGCTCTTACACCCCCCAGTACTCAACGACTGACTTCCCCGCCTTTGTGCCACAGCCATGTCCGGAGAGCCCACACGGGGGCGCCATCTCTGCCCTACACCCCAAGCCCTTGGCCTCACGTCCCAGCTCCTCAGGCCAGCCCTGCCCCTGCCCCTGGCCACGGCCATCTCCTTCCCAGTCCTGCTCCAGACTGCTCTACAGGCCAGGGGAACCGGTGCCTCTCACCGGCGGCTGCTTTGCCCCTTGCTTCACCCTCCCCCAGCCGGACTCTCCCCCCTGCCAACCCCCTCCTCACAGACTGCCCTAGGTGCCAGCCAGTGCTCCCAAGAACTTTCCCAGGAGCTGACATCACACAGCACGGGGACAACCTTGGCAGAGCGCACACCCCAACGCGAGTATCACACTGCATCATCTCACTCACACCCCCACCTCCGAGGCAGCTCACTATTGTCACAGTTTGTAGGCGAGAAAACCGAGGCACAGAGAGGGTAAGTAACGTGCAGGGTCAGCTCGCCAGGATGCAGGCTCAGGTTGTCTGGCTCTGGGACCCCGGCCCTCGACTGCGCTCTGCACGGCCCATGCCCAGGTGTCACAGGTCCCAAACCCTGCCACGTTCTTCGGCTTATGTGTGTTCTACCCCCACCCCAGGAGTCAGGGAGGGGCAGGGCCTGTGGTACTTTACAGGCGAGCGAGCTGAGCTCAGAGGCATTAGGGCTTGGCTGGAGGTCACATGTCACTAATGTGACAGCAATACATGTCTAGCCCTCTGTGGCTCCTAGGCTCGTCTTGCCACACACAAGGCCCCACCCTCGGTGATGGGAAGTGCAGCTCTGCCCCATGTCCAGCCCCAGGGCCACTTCAGAACCCCGCCTGCCCCCACCCCAAAGGGACGGTGTCCGTGAAGTTGGGGCTCTGCCAGGGTGCAGTGGGCACAGCTCTACCCACAGGGGGTGTTCTTGCCCTGGTGACCGACGCAGCCAGCCCAAACCTCACCTGGGCCTTCTGCCTTCTGGCTGCCCCCAGGAGGTGGTGGTAGCGAGGGGCGACGGGGAGGCTAATGTCGTCCAGGCGAGCTGCAGGCAGCAGCAGGGCGGACAGGGTCTTCTCAGGGCTGCCCTGATCCAAGGCCTCGTTGATGAGGCTGACCGCAAGGACCTCTGGGAAAGACAGAGAGTGGCAGAGGGCCCAGGCTTATGGCTACGACACAGGGCTGCCCACGGGGGGCTGTCCTGCCCCCAGACTCCACTCACGGTCGGTCTCTTCCTGGACCTGCGCGTTGACCTGGCTCACGGTGGCCTGCAGGTCGGTCCAGCTCAGGAAGGCCCCGTCCAGGCCGCATGCCTGTCGCAGCCGGACCAGCGCGTCAAAGTAACTGGGGGCAGGTGGGCAACGCACGCGTCAGCCAGAGGTCAGGGACTTCCGAGCCACCTCCCTTCGGGTTCTCCTCTGTCCCCCCAGGCTGTGCTCTGGGCCCCACTGCTGGCTCCTCCCTGGCTTGGAACGCGGGGTGTCGCTAGGCTCAGCCTAGGCCCTCTCTCCCCACATTCATGGCCTCAAACTCCAGTGCTAATGAACCCCCAGCACACGTCCAGCCCAGCGTCCCCCTCAGCGTCTGGGTGACACCGTACATAAGCCCCTCAGAGCTGCAGCTCACACCACACCAGGCCTCCTGGCTACCTGCTCACCCTGCGTCTCCCGTCCCAGTAAACGTTCACTCCCAGCTCCGAGCCCAGGTCCGGAAGTCGTGCTTGCACTATCCTCTCACCCCACACCCCGCACATGAGCAGATCCATCAGTGCAGCTTTCAGAGCAGACCTCCAGCCCGGCTCCTTCTGCCACCTCCTCTGAGCGCCTGGGCCGAGCGCCAGCACCTCTGCCCGGTCAACTCCCAGATGCCTGCCAGGCCTCCCTGGCTCCCCTCTAACCTGCAGCCAGCTCCCAGCACGGTGGCACAGCGATTCCGCTAAAGTAGGTCAGCTGTTCGCCCTCCCGCATTCGGAGTGGAAGCCAGGGCCTCACCGTCACCTCCCGCCCTCGTCCACTCGACCAGATGGCTTCCCGCTAAGCTCTGAACACCCGCATGCCTCCCAGGGCCTGTGCCCGAGAGCCTGGTGGCAACCACTAAGGCCCACTAGGTCCCTCTTGGAACGACCCCCTTACCCAAGGGGCCTGCTGCAGCCACACTGAGCGAAACCAACAAACCACCTGTCCCTCCCCGTCCCACCTCTGTCCCCAGTGCCCCATTTCACTTTGGGCCACAGTTCTTCTCTTCTGGTCACCTGACATGCTGGCTTTGGTCTGCCTCCCCCACAAGCATGTGAGTTGGAGGAGAGCTTTGTTTACTCGCTCGCTCTGCCCCTAGGACAGTACCTGGCCCCTGAGCGGGTGCTCCAGTCTTTGCATACGGGAGGGAGGGAATGACAGTGACCTTACCCATGGCCGGGAAGGGCAGGCCATGGGATGGTGAACAGAAGTGGGCTGGGAATGGGGCAGCGAGCAGAAGGCGCACCTCTGCACAGAACTCTGCCGGCTGCATGCCCACCACCTCTACCCCTTGACATGGGGCTCCACCCTCCTCACCGCTGAGCACGGTCGCCTTCCACCCCGGCCAAGCCTGTGGCAGGGTTCGCCAGACTGTTCCAGAAGCCGCCGGCATCCCCAGCCTCCAGCGCACGGTTGATCAGGACCACAGCTGAGAGCATTTCCACGGCCACGAAGAGCTCTTCCTGGTCCAGCTCCTGCAAAGGGGGCTGGTGAAGGGCCTGGGGCCCCCTGCCCCCCACGCTCCTGTACCCCAGCATCTGTCCCAAAGCCCCAACAGCCCGATTCATTCAGTAACAATCACACTCAACGTTTGAGAATGTATATTTCACACACGTTGTCATTGAAATTTCGTAACAAGCCAGTGAGGTAAGTGCCATTAGGAGTCCCATGTCCCAGATAAGCCCAGCTGCCTGAGTCCAGAGCCCGCATCCAACCAGTGAGCTCTGCCAGCTCCCTTCTGGCACCTTCCACGCACCAAGAACTGCGCTAGGCCCCGGCCCACGGCAGAAAGATGAAATGGGCGCGCCCCCCTGCATCACACCCAGAGGCCGTCCCCCTCCTTTCAGACACCTGCGTATGCTGCTCCCTGTCTGGGGCACCCTGCCTGTCCCCCACCAACAGAACATTGTGAATGATAGTGATTAATAATAGTAATGGCTAGAACCTACTTGCCTCTCTTCTAAGCACGTACGTTAACTCGTCTAAGCCTTACAACAATCCCAGGAGGTAAATGCATTGCTGTTCCCACTTTATATATGAACTAGGGGGCAGAGGAGGCACATAATTTGCCCAAGGTCACTTGGCTGGGAAGTAGCAGCACAGGACTGAACGCAGGCGTGTGGCTTCAGAGTTCACAACCTCGGTCACTGCTCTGCGCCGCTTCTGAGGGGCCAGCCTGGAGTCCACGCTCTATACACGCCTGCGTGGGCGTCCTCTCCTCCAGGAAGCCTTCCCAGACTGACCCCAGCTCTGCTCCCTCCATTCCCCGATCTGCAGTTGGATTCCACTTACATCACTCTGCCCTCCTGTCTCTGCCTGGATCCTTGGGGGTATTCTAAGTCGGCTAACAGCCCAGAAGTCCCTATCGCCTCCATCAGAGGCCATATGGACTGGGGTGAAGTGGGCCGCAGAGCTGTTCAGAGCACGGGCTGCAGGCACACTCAGCATCACATGCTCTGCACTGCCAGCCACACCCATCGGGCGGGTACTCAGCCCTGCGCCTCAGTCTGCTCCTCTCTAAAACGGAAGCACCACTTACCTGACAGGGTTCTTTTAAGGAGTAAATGACAGTGTAAAGCACTCTCTGCTCAGGGCATTACACTATGCACGGGGGCAAAGATGGTGCCTGTCCTGGCCCCTAATCTCTGCCAGCACCTAAGTGGACCCTCAGCAGGTCCCCTGGGCAGACTGCCTGGCCCCTCCCGCTGACTGGGAACCCAGAGCAAGACCCCGCGGTGCTGGGCCTTACCCCCTGTCGCTGCCTCTGGAGCACAGCCAGCTCCTGCTGGTACACAGCCGAGGCCTCGGGGTGCACGGGGGGCAGCTGGGCCTCGGAGCTCATCAGCTCCTTCACGGTGTCAGCGGCCACGCCCCTCTGGATGGCTCTGTTGATCCTCGCCACAGCCTGGAGCACTGTAGGGAGGACGGAGAGGGCTGCATGGGCTGACCATTCTGAGCCAGTTCCCTCTGCTGGCCACCTGGGAGGTGCTGGGACCTCAGAGCCGAGCGGCCTATCACTACTCGTGAAGACTAGTCTGCCAGGCTCAGAAACTGGTGAGGACGAGAGGCTGGGACACTCCGGGAAGAGGCCCTAGAGAAGGCGTCTGTTGGGCCCAGAGGGCGCGTGGCTGAATAGTGTGGGCACACGGGGCAGGGGCAGTGAGCACATGGTGCGGTTAGGAGGGTTCCAGGCTGGCCCAATGGTGATGACAGCACAGAATGAGGGACCAGCTCTGAGGTGCAGCCCTTTGGGCTGAAAAGTGTGGGAGCAAGCAAAGGACCTGGGGCATCAATGCAGTTTTAGCCCCAAACACCAGGCTTATGAACTGGCCAGTGGACATGGCAATGGCACGGAGGAGCCCACAGCTGTGGGGGTAAGAACACAAACAGCCACCGAGCAGTGCTGTCATCACTGTTAGAGGTGTCTCTCCCCCCTGCTGCCCAGACGCTGTACTGTGCAGGGTACGCAGGAGGCTGGTGGGACCACAGGAAGACGTCACAGAGGACGAAGCGTGGAAGCAGAGCTGGAGGATGTCTCCACATGCTTTCGCAGGGAAAAGGGGAGAAATGTCATCCAGAGGCCCAGAGGCCTGGCGCTGGGACAGGCTGGGGACAGTCAAGGGGGAACAGCTAGTCGCTGGCGGGGAGAAATGGGAGGAGAAGGGGGAGGGAGAACTCGAGAGGTCTTATCTGCCAGGCTGAGCAGACAGAACTGGAGGCTGGATAGATAATGGGGGGACTCGTGAAGGTCCAAGGGCCAGGCCAGATGCCTGCCCGCGAGGTCGCCCTGGCAGCAGGCACGCCCTGAGGCCAGCCGCAGCCGAGTGGCCAGGGCTGTGCAGCTCCTACGAGCGTCAGACAGGGGTGCCTGGCTATGGAGTGACCTCAGAGCCCGACAGCAGCCAGGCGGGGAGCACTGCAGCTCGTGACCGCACTGCGCCACAGGTGCAGTGGGCTTCGTCTGCCGCCGTCTCTTCATTCATGACCCAGACCCATCCCCTTGGACGGAGACATCGCCAGCTCTCACTCTTTTAAGAAAGAACTACACTTGTGCATAAGGTTTCTAGGGGAAACGGAGTTGGATCATGAGTTTCTCTCTCACCTGAGAGGTCACGACACTTCAGAAGGCAGAGGAACTCTAGCTAGCAGGGGACGTGCCTAGAAGGAAACTGCCTGCCCAGGAGTCGAGCTGGTGCAGCACTGCCATTGTGCCCGAGGCCACAGGGGCCCATCTGCAGTGTCCCTCCAGGCAGTCCCTCTTTTACACTACATGCAGGGGGAGAAGGCCCCTGCCGGGCTGGCTCTCGGGCAGCAGCTCACACAGCACTACAGACTCCGGGAAAGGGCTGGATGCTGTCCCAAGAGCCAGCGATACACCCAGCTCAGCCTGGGGACGACTTACTGGCTTGTTCCCGATCACCCTTCAGGTTGGCAACAGCCACCGCAGCCTGGACCTCGTCCTTTTCCAGAAGCTCCACCAGGCCCAGCTCCTGGGAGAGGGAAGAGGAGCAGCAGGAGTCCTCCTGGGCCATGCACACATGCCAGGAGCTGCCAGCACGAGCTCCCAGCCCCCCCAGGCAGCCACCCTCAGTCCCACTGTTCCCTCTCGGCGGGCTGGCCCCTCCCCTTAACCCATGTCTAAGCTCTGGCTCTCCTGCCCAGCAAGCCTCTGAAATAACAACAGGCAACACAAACAAAGACAGTGTCAGGGAGAACGTCAACAGCACTGCAATGAGAACAGTAAGATGAGGCCCAGTTCAGCAATGGGGGAGCCTACGTCCCCCTGCCCCCTGGCCCTGGGCCCCAGCCCGTCTGACTCGGAGGGAAGAAGCTGACGGGCCCAGCCCATCACACCTTGGGTTCATTGAACCACTGAAATGCGTAGTCAGCACTTACTAACAGGCGATGACTAAGGAAGAGGTGCCCCCATCCTGGTCAGACAGAGGGAGCAGATGATTCAGAGCCTGACCTGCGCTTTCTGCTCTCTGTCGGAGCTCAGCTGTTCCAGGTACCAGTCTGCAAAGTCTCTCCTCACTCCTCGCAGGGCCAGGGCGGGGTCCCCAAGGGCCTCCAGCAAGACCTTGGGGCTCTGTCTCTCCAGGGCGTCGTCCACAGCCTCTAGAGCCCCAAGGACTGGAAAAGACAAGGCCCCACAACGGGCAGTGTGGGGGGCCGCCCACCACATCCCCAGCTCAGCCCCAGAAGCCTGCCCTCATCCTGCTGACCAGAGTCACGCCCACCCCTGCCCCCTGGGCCTCTGGGGCCCGCCTGCCGCAGCCCAAATTCTTCAGCCTGATCCACACAGCCTTCCCATCTCACCTCTGCACACCCTGAGCACATCCTGGCCCAAACAGGCAGAAGCCACTCTGTCCTGAGGCTTCGAGCGGCCCCTCCCACCCTGACCTCCCCCTCCCTCATCCATTCTCCACGCCCCCTTCTGGAAGGACCCCACGTCCTCTCCATGGACCTCCATCCAAACAGAAGCCCCCTCCACAGGGACTTCTCCAGACACTGCTGGCCAAAAGGCAGAGCACACACTGCCTTGACTCGGACCTTTCCCCGTGATAAGGGTTGGCCTAGTGAGGTCTGAGAGACATCCCCAAACCTCGCAAGACAGGAGCTCACCCTGAGAGTCCCCGCCAGCCCTCCTGGTGTCTCCCTTACCATTGACCTGGTTGATGTGGCCTTGGATTTCAGCCTGAGTCAGGTAGCGGTCATAGACGTCCTGGCTTTCTCCATCACCCTGCAAATACCGCATTGAGAGGGGAACCCTGGAAAACCAACTCAATCCCCTCAGCCCGCATCTATACCTATTTCTTCCTCTAGGGGCCTTGTCAAGGCCAAAGGCCAGTCTGGTCGGAAGGAGCCTGGGGAAGCAGTGGGTCCAACCCCCTGGCACTGCCACCGTTAAGCCAAACCAACCTCTGGAACCTGCAGTCCGATGTCATGTGGGTGTACAGCCCTCACCAAAGACCCCCACCCCGATCCTCTTCTCCCACCTTCTCTTCCGAATTCCCAGTATTCTCCCGAGCTCCTCCCCCATTTCTTTGGATAACTGACCAGCTAGTTTCTCTAAGCAACTTTGGAACCTCGAGACGGAGCACAGTCCTGCCCTCACGCGTTTCCCAGCCCCCAGCTTTCAGCCCAAGTCCCAAGACTCCTTACGCGGCTCCTAGCACTGGCGGCCTTCTCCATCTTGGCTTGGGACAGCAGCTCCTGGTAGATGGCTGCCAGAGGCTCTCGAAGGTTCTCCAGCAGAGCGCTGGGGTTCTGCAGGGCAGCCAGGGTGTCCTCGACCACCCCAGCCTCCACCGCCTCATTGATGGCAAGGACAGCTGCGTGGACTGGAGGGGTCAAGGAGACAAGGTCAGGACACTGGGGCACAGCCCACACCAGCTGCAGGCCCCTCGGACACCAGCCCCTTTTCCACCCACAGGGGCCGGGCAAACCAGGTAGCCTGACGGCCCTGCCTGAGGATGAGAGGCGTGCAGAAGCCACCGAGGCCTGCTCACCCAATGCCTACCTGCAGCCTCATCCACCGAGAGCTCGCTGGCCAGGATGCCCCCGATTTTGCTGAAGGTAGGCAGCTGGAGGCCATACTTGGCCAGTTCCGAGGCCATGTTGCTGAGCTCCTCAGCTGCAATGACACCCAGGTACCCTTCGTCAGCCAGAGCCCAGGGGCCTGCCCAGAACGGCGGTGGGAGGGAGGGTGCCAGGCTTACCTGTGAATTTCACCTTCCCGTACAGGTCATGGATCTGAGGAGCCAGTCCCAGTCGGAAGAGGAAGAGGCTGGGGAAGGAAGGAGGCAGTGGGGCCTATTCGTTTGGACACGCTGCCCATACGGGTTTGTAGGAAATACTGTGGGGACCTGCAGAGGGACCCACTCAGCAGCTCCCACCCTCAGTCACCCCCAAGCCACAGGGAGAGAAGTGATTGGAAGGCACTGCTGGGCAAGTGCTACAGAAGACAGGCTGCTGTGGGAGGCAGGGGGGTCAGCAAAGCCTCAGAGAAGGGCACGGGGCACCAGCAGGTCACCAATGGGCACGGAGGGCAGGGAGGGACCCACTGAGCCACGGCACAGAGGCTTGAAAGGACACGGGAAACCAGGTCAGGAAGACATGGCGTGGAGGACACAGGAGCTGCTCCACCACTCTCTGTGGTTCAGCCACGTGGGGGCCGATGGCTGGCTGGGAAAACCCAACAGCCCTCGCCACTCACACTACGTGACGGGCATGTGGCGCTCTCGATGGGTCCTGTGTGGCGCAGCCGCCTCCCTCTGCTCTTGTCCTGCACCCACAGGCACGCACAGAGGTCCCACAAACATGCACGTAGTGTGGCCATAACCGCACAACCCTGGCACCCCCCCTGAGATGTGTGCCCCAGGGTGGGTCTGCCCTCTGCCCTCCCGCTGCCGCGTTTCTCGCTGACAACTGTTGACTGCGTCCACCCACAGGAGCCAGGATGACAGAAGCTTGGGGTCGTCACCTGAGTGCGTGGATGCAGTAGACCACGCGGGGCATGTTCTTCTTGTCATAGATGTCCGTGGTCTCCGGGAAGAAGGTCTGCGGGGAAAGCAGCCGGTTACTGCCACTGGAGACTGTGCCAGGTCTGGACAGGACGCTGAGCCATGGGCCCTCCTCTGTGGCCTGGGGCTTCTAGTCAGTTCCTCCAACCGCTTACAGACGGCACAGGTGAAAGAAGGGCAGTGGGGACACATAATAGGCTGGGACCCAGCCTAGCCTCAGCCCCAGGTTAACCAAACAGCAGGCAAGGCCGTCAGGGCGACAGGAAGCAGGCCTGGCCTCCAGCACACACAGCCAGCCTGTGCCCCCTCCTGGGACTCGTCAGAAAGGTGGCCTACGGGGGGGCTGACCACGCTCTTAGAGGGCCCCGTGGGGGATACTCTGTCAAGGACCCCAGAGGGGTCGGGCCATGTCACCCGCCTGCAACCAGAGGCCTCTGCTCAGGAACTGAGTCATTGCGGGCACAGCTTGCCAGGCCGCCTGGCGACTGCAGTGAGGTCTAACCTCAGTACCTGTTGGTACATTAGAGTCATAAGGAGCAAACCCAGAGACGAGTGCTACCACCCACTGAGGACACATGGCCTCGACCACTCCTGCCTCTGCCTACAGCGTCTTCCTTTCTTTCTACTCCCTTGTCTTATAATTCTCTTCTGCAGTGAAGAGAGACAAAGCAGAAAGAAACCAGGGTAGAATCCGCTCGTGCCTGAGCGTAGACTCACAAAGGGAACGTGCTCCCGTGTCAGCCTCCTGACAGCCTGTGAGGTGCACAGGGCCAGGGTTTTGACACTTGTTTTGCAGTCGAGGAGCCAGGTGAGCTCCCGCGGGACAGACACGCAGCCTGCAGCCAGGTGGCGGGGGTGCCTCACCCGGGCGTGGTGCGGCCGGCTTCCCGCTATGAAAGTCCGGTGGGAAGACGGCTGCCCAGCATGAACTCCACCCCCTGCCTCACACAGGGGCCCACTGCCGAGTGGGAACGGAGCCGCGTGGGCCAGGGAGCCTTCACCTCCTTTCACCCAGAAGAAAGTGGAGGCGGGGACCCAGTAGCCGGGGTCGAGGACACGGCCCCAAGGGACTTAAACCCTCTGACTAAGTTAGTTTAGAAGACACATGGAGGTGAGGGCTACCGGGCGCCAGGCAGATCGAGTGTGTGGTAAGGACTGGGGGAGGGGAGGAGCGAGACGAAGCCCACCCGAGCCGGCATTACCGCAGGCAGACCGACGTGGGCAATCGCGGACAGCCAGAAGTTGATGTTGTCTGTGTGGCGGAAATGCAAGCCGGTTGCCTGAACGGGAAAGAAAGAGACTCCATTCCCATCGTTCCCAGGGTTCCCTGCAAGCGCAGCCCAGACCACAGCTTGGAGATCCAAGGAGCTGGGGGGCCAGAGGACCCTGCCCCGTGGACTTCCCACCCCCCAGGACAGAAACCAGAGGGAACGGACGACCCAGCGGGATGTGTGGGGAGGGTGGCACAGGGATGGGTTAGCAAGCTGGTAAGGCTCCTACAAAAAGGGGAGCACAGAGCCAGGTGCGGAGCTTGGGCTATAAGGGACACAGGGACAGGCTGGGTGCCCAGGGCACCTTCAGGGTGGCGAAGCCCTCAAGCCTGAGTGTAGGCTGGGGCAGACAAATCTGCTGGGGGCCTCACAGCAGGTCTCAAAGCCCCTTCATGGGCGTCCCTCGCTAAGGCTAACGCCGACGCCTGGCTGGGAGACACCCAACGATACTGGCCGTCCTCCCAAGTACCCAGGCTCGCAGTGACGATACGGCCACCCTACTCACAGCCGCGAGAGGCGCGGTGTGAGAGGAAGAGGGAGAAGGGGACCTGTGCTCCCACCTGGTACCGCAGCTGCCCCATGTCATAGATCTTCTTCAGGGGAACCACAGAAGGCGCAAAACAGTGACCCAGCTTGGCCAGCAGCACTCCGTTCCGGAGGCTCTCCTCCAGCTCCACTGGGGGCGGAAGCTCCTCCTTCAGGCAGGCCTCCATCCAGCTGTGAGCACGGACACAGGGGCGCCCTGTCACCGCTCTGGCCACCAGGCCACCACAGCTCAGCTCGCCCTAACAACAGGCCCGCCCCGCCCCTCACCCCCTCGGCAGCCCACTCCCAGCTCCCCTACCTGCCTGGCTCCTGCTACCTTCTCCCGAGCTGCCCCAGACACCTGGATGGCCAGTTGTCAGCCCGCACCCCCGGAAGTCCTCCCCCGCAGCTCCTGAACGGCCCACGTTCAGGGGGATTACACAGGCTCATCCGCTACACGACACAACCCCTCACGCAGTCTGCTATGCACTGACTGCTGGACCAAAGGGAGGGTGCTCACTTGTCACTGTCACGCGCTCGGAGAGCCCAGGTGCAGAAAGATCACGCCGGGCTGAATGGCCTCGTCAGCCCCTAAACCAGCTCTGATGGTGGTGAGGGCGGGGGTGTGGGAGCCCCGGTGGACGGGAGGGGGCGGCCTGAGGACCAGGAGACCTGCTCTCCACCCATCCCCCCACCTCACCTGAACCTCAGTGCAGAGTCCGCACAATGAAAGCTCAGCACCTCACTGCCTGCGTCAGGGGCAGCTGCCAGGCAGGGCTCATGAGCTCACGGACGTGAAAACACTGAGTATAAATGCTGACAGTTGTCTGAGGGAGACAAAGGGCTCCTCAGAGGGGCCCTGCGAACTTCTCGGCAGGTCAGGGTCGATGGGAAAGACAGCCAGTCCTAAGTCACCTCACGCCATCCCTGTCGCAGACACCTGATTTCCTGTCCAGCCACCCTACCTACTTTTTTGAAGAACGTTAAAAATACACTATTGACTACAAGGAAAGAATGAAGCTCTTATCCTGCCTCTGGAGCCAACATCCATTTACAGGAAATGTGGAGAGGGAGGGACAAGTGGAGGGAGCCAGGAAAGTGAAGAGACACAGCCAGAAAGCGGTATGTTCCACAGCAATGACCCGGTTTCCACAAGCCGGTGACACAAAGCACGACAAGGTGGGCTGTTCTACATTAGAGGGGACTTAAGAGGCATCACGACCAAATGTAATATGTGAACTTCTTGAGACCCTTATTTGAATAAGTCAATTGTAAAAATTGATTTTTTTTTTTCTTAAGACAATCAGGAAAATTTGAAAATGGCCTGGGTATTGATCTCCCAAGGATTAGCAGATAACTTCGTTGGAGAAGAATGGCTTGTGGTTAGGTAAGCAGCTGTCCATCTATTTGAGAGACACGCACTGAGGTGTGTGGGCAGCAAATGGATGTGATTATGTCTTTGTTCACAGATGGCAAGACGGTCTACGTAGGAAATCTGCAAGAACTGACCAAAAAACTCCTGGGATCAAAAAACGATCACAGCAAGACTGCAGGACACAAGGTTAATAGACAAAAGTCAGTGGCTTTCCTGTCCACCAGTGACAAACAAGTGGGATTTGAAATTACACACAGTACCATTCACCTCAGCACCCCGAAAATCACATACTTAGGATACATCTAAGAAAATACGTACAAGACCTATACAAGGAAAACTGTAGAACTCTGATGAACGAAATCAGAGAACTGGATAAACAGAGAGATATTCCCGCTCATGGATAGGAAGACTCAATACTTCAAGATATCAGTTCTTCCCAACTTGACCTATAGATTCAATGCAGTCCCAACCAGAATCCCAGGTAGTTACTTTGTGGGTATTGACAAACCGATTCTAGAGTTTATGTGGAGAGGCAACCAGCCCAGAATAGCCAACCCAATAGTGAAGGTGTAGAACCAAGCTAGACGACTGATACTACCCGACTTAGCCACAATAATCAAGACACGGTGGGGCTGGTGAAAGAGAAGACAAGTAGACCAATGGAACAGAACAGAGAGCCCAGAAATAGACCCACATACACATAGGCAACCGATCTGTAACGAAGGAGCAAAGGCAACACAATGGAGAAAAGTAAGTCTCTTCAAAAAAATGGAGCTGGCACAACAGGACATCCACAGGCAAAACCTGAATCTAAACACAGACCTTACACCCTTCACAAAAATCAACTCAAAATGGAGCATCAACCTACAAGTAAAACGCAAACTATTAAACTCCTAGACGAAGACATAGGAGAAAACCTAGATGAGCTCGGGTATGGCAGTGACTTTTTAGACACAACAAAGGCACCATTCTTGAAAGAAAGAATTGATAAGCTGGACTTCACTAAAATTAAAAACTTCTACGAAAGACAGTGTCAAGAGAATGAGAAGATAATCCAGACCGGGAGAAAATATTTGCAAAAGACAAATCTGATAAAGGATTGTTATCCAAGACATACAAGCAATTGTCAAAACTCAACCGTAAGAAAACAAACAACTCGATTAAAAATGAGCCAAATACCTTAACAGACACCTCACCAAAGACACGCAGATGACAAATAAGCACAAGAAGATACTTCCCCCTTTTATATCAGGAGACTGCAAATTAAAACAGCGATGAGATCCCAATACACGGCCATTAGAAGAGCCAAAATCTGGAATGCTGACGACACCAAATGATAGCAAGGACATGGAGCCCCAGGAACTCTCAGTCACTGTGGTGGGGACGCAAATGGTGCAGCCACTTTGGCAGGCAGTTTGGAGGTTTCTTATAAAACCAGCGCGCTCTCACCTTACAATCCAGCAGTCGTGCTCCTTGGTATTTACCCAAAGGAGCTGAAAACTTATATCCACGCAGAAGCCTGCACACAGATATTTACAGCAGCTTTGTTCGTAATTGTCAAAACCTGGATGGCCGCCAAGATGTCCTTGGTGACTGAACTAGTAAACTGTGGTCCGTCCAGACCATGGAATATTACTCAGCAAAAAAGAAATGTACTATTAAGTCATGAAAAGACATGGAGGAAACCTTAAATACACATTACTAAGTCAAAGAAGCCCACCTGAAGAGGCTGCTGTATGATTCCAACTACAGGACACTCTGGAAAAGGCAAAACTATGGAGACAGTACAAGGATCAGGGGTTGCCAGGGGCCTGAGGGGAGGGAGGGATGAACAGAGCTCAGAGGAATTTAGGGCAGTGAAAGAATTCTGTGTGAGCCTATAGGGTGGACATGTCACTGCACATGTGTCCAAATCCACAGAACGTACAACACCAAGTCACCCTAATGTCAACTACGGACTCTGGGTGACAGTGATGTATCAGTGTTGGTCCATCCATCATAACAAATGTCCCCTCTGCTGGGGATGTTTATAATGGGGGAGGATGTGTGTGTGTGTGGGGGGCAGCAAGGGGCCTGGGGGAAAATCTCTGTATCTTCCTCTGAATTTTGCTGGGAACTTAAAACTGCTCTAAAAAAACGAAAGCCTTGAAAAAAAGAAAGATGCTATAGCCAGTCTCCCTTTCCCACAGAATGGACGCCTGTGCTCCGGCATCTGCCCTGGGGGCAGGTGCCTGGGGTGGGCAGCGTGGGAGGGGAGCCCACAGGAGGCAGTGCTTCCGCTCACCGCTTGGCTTCCTCCAGCCGGCACAGGTACTGGTAGGCCACGTTCTGCCGCCGCTGCTCGTCCATCTCCTCAGCTGTGAGGCGGTCACCTGAGGAGCGAGGGGGTAAGGCCCAAGAAGGTGCGTTCAGCAGAGGCTCGGTCATAGCACTGAAGCTTTTTTTTTTTTAATTTTTTTATTGGAGAATATTGGGGAACACTGTGCTTCTCCAGGGCCCATCAGCTCCAAGTCAAGTCGTCCTTCAATCTAGTTGTGGAGGGCGCAGCTCAGCTCCAGGTCCAGATGTCGTTTTCAATCTTAGTTGCAGGGGGCACAGCCCACCATCCCGTGCGGGAATCAAACCAGCAACCCTATCATTAAGAGCTTGCGCTCTAACCACCTGAGCCATTTGGCCACTCCTCCCTGAAGCTTCTTCTTAACAGACAGTCCTTGGCAACTGCTCGAAGACCGGACGCATCTCCCAAATCTCCCTCCCTCCTCCCAGGACAGCCTGGCTCTGCTCTTCTGCCCCCTCCAGTAAAGCTGCCCTAGTCAGCACCCTGTGCGAGGGGGCTCTCCACCCATGAACAGGGGACCCTTCTGTCTCAGACGCATCCCTCCCCATCGTCCCCAGCCATCTTCCTGACCTCCTTCCTCCTCCTTCCCAAATCTACGTCACGGACCCTCCCCGAGTGCCTCCCAGCAGGGATGTCCACATAGCTCCTTGGCTGGGAACTTCACCCCTTATTTTATCCCTAATTAGACTGAGTTCTCCAAGAACAGGGCTTGTGTCCTCAGGTACTGTCCCAGGGGCTAGGTGAGCAGAACCGACTAGGACTCATCATTCAACAGCCGTCCGTTCACCCAGTACCTCCACACGACAGGTGGACCCCTGCTCTCGACAAATACAGAGGTAATTATTAGAATAGGACAGCATGTAGGTAAAAACTCCAACCTCATGTGCGGTGATTACTGCCCATGAACAGTCCATGCCCATACCAGCAGCAGGGAAAGCAAAGGATTCTGCCGATGAAATGAACCTTAAAGAATCTTAAAGAATGAACAGGTGGAAAGGGGAAAAAGGCAGTTCAACAGAGAGCCCTGCGTGAAAAAGGCCAGTCACTTGGGATTAAACGGAAGGACAAAGAACTTTCAAAGATCACAAAGCTGGTATCTTACTCTCCATTTTGGTATTGGTCACCGGAGAAGGAAAATAATCTCCAGGCTAAATAAAATGCAGACGATCTTCTGACCCCCAAACTCAAGAACAGAGAACCCCTGAAACGAGAGGGGATTCACGTCCTGCCTCGGCCACAGCCTCCCCTTCTCCTTCTTTCTCCTCTCCCCCATCTCTCTAGACAAACACAGAATCAGGATGAGAGAAGCCTATACACACACACGCACACACACACACCAAGAAAATAAACTCGGAGGGCTTGAAAAGAGACAGACCGTAGCCAATCTGTCTTTGCCTCAGCACTTAATGTCATTCCCACTCTTTATCTTATTTCTTTTTATTACATATCCTTCAGTGTTTGGGGGGAGGGGCAGGGCTTGTTTGAATTGGCAGTTCACACACACACACACACATGCACACACGCTCTCCATGCTCAGATTTGAAAGTACTGGCCAACCGCAGGAAATCCAGCAGTTCCTCCGAGGGGGTGTTCAAGGAACAAGTGCTGGTTGCTGGTTGCTAAGCATGGAAAATAAACCAGTAAGTGAATGACATCACCTCAGAGTTATGAATTCAGGACTCTGAGAGCCGGGCGGGGCTTGGGACAGACACACACAGTCTAAAAAAAAAAAAAAATCAGTCTTCCTGCTCTTCTCAGGTCTGGAACTAGCTTTCCTTCACCACCTTGCCGAACGTGAACTTTGTTTTCTGAAATCTGATGGAGAGGAAGGGAAAAGGGTGGGAGAGGAGATTTTGCCTTTCTTTCCAAAAAGGTCGGATGGGAGCCTTTCTGCGGCCCCATCCTTCGGACTCCTCGCCCTTTCTAGAGCAGTGCTTTGGAAAGTGTGGGCCAGGAACTCCCTGCCTCCCCACCACCTGAGGTGAGGACAGAGCCCAGCAGCGCTGGAACACGTGCGTGCGATGATGGGCCCCCACCCGGACCCAGGGACCTGACGCGCGGGGGGCGGGCTGTGAATCTGCATTTTAAACACGCCCCCCGGTAATTCTGGCGCCCTGACGTTTAACAGACATTGGCTCCAAGAGGCATCCGAAAGTCCAGGAGCCCCGGGGGGGGGGTCGAAAAAATAAGTTTCGCCTTTCTAAGTGCTTCTGGCTGGGCCGATAATCAAATTAACAGGAGACAGGTGAACAGACGCAAAGGTCCAAAGGTGATGACGGAGGTGGGGGGGGCCCTGAGAATCTGAGACCCCAAAAAGCACTGGGCAGCTGAGGCTAACGTGCCCTCCTGCACAAAGGCGAGGCCGGCGGGGCGCTGGGATTCCCAGGGAAGCAGGTAGGTCCCGGGCGCCCGGGGAGGAGCACACACGTGGCGAAGGCTTCTGGCCGGGCCGCGCACACGCGCGGCGCGCAGGGGGCTCCGCGAACAGCCCTCGGGGCCCCTCCCTGCCCGCCACGTCGGGTGCACAGCACCGGGCCGAGGGGCGCTGCCTTCCTGGGGCGGCCTTTCCACCCGATTTCCTTCAGGCAGGGAGGGGGAGGGTCGCAGCTTCCTTCGGAGTCTTTTGTCTCGTCACCGCCAGCGTCAGGTCAATGTCCCCAAAGGCACACGTTGGGGTGGCAGAACTCTGCTTCCCCGCCATCTCCAGGCCGGCGCCCCGGGCGTCCTGCCCCCTGGCCGCGCTTGGCAAGCGTGGCAGCCGTCGGTAACCGCTCCCTGCCAAGGGGCCGTGCGGACCACCCACATTCTCCCAGCCCCCGCGCCCCAACCTCTCCCCAGGCCCCGACCGCCGCGCCCCCGACCGCTGGCACCACCGCCGGACCCTCCTCCGCCCCTTCTGACACTCACCGGCAGCCCGGCCGGGGCCCGCTCCTCTCCCCTCCATGTTCCTGCTGCTCCAAGTTTGAATCTCCCGCCGCCGGCCACCGCCCCTCACCGTCGCCAAGGTCGGACAGGACACTTCCGGTCTGCGCGCAGGGGGCCCTGGGATTTGTAGTTCCAGGCTGCAAAGGCGCGCCGCCAGGTGGCGAGCACGAGAGGACCGCCCGAGCGGGAGAAGGGCGCGCCCTCCTCGCGGCACCTTGGCTTGCTGTCCCTCCCGGGCTCCTTCGCTGCTAAACCGTCTTATTTCGAGGAGCCCCTGCCCCTGCCGTTGCCCCTGTCATTTCCCCCACTATTCCCATTAAGCCCGCCCCTCTTCCTATAGTATTCCTTGGTCCCGCTGACTTGAGGGCCTGCTGGGGGCTGTGTCCTACCTAAACTAGGTGGTAGGGCGGTGCACAGATGAATAAGCACAGTGAGGGCCCGAAAGAAGCTTGCTGTTCTGAAATGAGTGATAAACACACGGTCAAATAAGTCAGAGATCAGTGAAACACAGAGGGAGAAGGCCATCGCTGACCCCGCTGTTGCCTTACTGTCTCGGGCAAAGGCCTGTCAACTTAAAGAGGCCTCCCCCAGCTGAGCGAAGGCATCTGCTTTGGTGCAAGGCCGGCTTGGTGAGTTGGGGCCGTAGGCGCTGGTTGTCCTGGCGCCTGCGGTTCGCAGCACCGCTTGGGGGCTGCAGAGCAGTGGAGCTGGGGAAATGGGGCAGGGAGGCTCTTCTGATCCCCAGGCCTCTCCTGACCATTAGCCTTTCACCTTGTTCCCAACTGTGAGACCACCACACAAAAGCACAGTGTGCAAGCGCGTGAGTGTGTGTGGGTGCTCACGTGTGTGTGCGTGTAAGGGCTCACTTCCCCGCCAGCTCAAGCCTCGTTACACTTTGCAGTCACAGTGAGTGAAGAGTACTGCTAAGCTCCTCGGCTCCGAATCAGAAAACCTGGGGTCTAATCCCAGCTGCCTGGCTGCTCTGTGACCTCAGGCAAGGCACACCTGCTCTCTGAGCCTGGGACCCCCTCCACCCAACCTCCCCCGCCACTCTGTGAAATAGGGGTACTGCATAGATGAGCTTAGAGGTTCTAACTAGCAACAAGCCCCTGATGAGGTACTTGAGGGGTGTGTCTGCAGGAGTGGGGAGTGATGGGACAGGAAGGGCGGTGGAATCCAGGTATCCATGTCTAAGATAGGGCACCTGTTCTGTCAATCAAAGACTTCACCAGGACAGGAGGGCGGTACCTGGTTGTCTGGTAACCCTCCAGCTCCGAGCTGAGAGCTGGGGGAGGTAACCCAAGCCTGAGGGACCATTCCAGAAAGCCCTCCGTGGAGAAGATCGAAGGAAGGAAGGAAGGAGGTAAGGCATCTCATGGCTGCAGCCCCAAGACTGAGTGAGGGCCTTTGAAGAAGCAGGAGTCCTGGGTGTTCTTAGGAGCAGTGGGAATTTCTTTAAAAGGAAAATGTATCACTTCAGCCTGCTCCTCCTAAAAAGAGGGGGAGGGAGAGAAGAAAATGGGTGGGGCTGAGGACTCAGTGCCTGGGTCTTCTCCACCCCTTTTTCTGTCTCTTGGGAGGAGAGTTCAGGAAAAGGCTTAAACCCAAGAAGTGTACTTGGGTTTAAGAGTAGCCTGGAGACAGGGTGTTGGGGGACTGAAATTAGCCAGCAGACAGAAAGCCAAGGGGATAGGGGAGGAAAAGTTCCCCCCTGAGGATGAGAGCTGGCAGTAAATAGACATGTCCTCACTCCTGGACCTTGGCTCCTTGCCAACTCGATAGCTTTTTCCGCTTTGTGCCCCCAGGGCTTTGTATGGCTCCAACACATGGCAGGAGCTCCCTGAGTATTTGTTGAAGTGACGCCCAACAATGTCTTGGGGTTAGACAGCAGGAGCACCTAGCTTATGAGTGGATGGGTGTGTGTGGAGGCACAGGACGGAGGAGATGATGGAGGAGAGGGCCTGGGTCTGCTCTGTTCATCCGTCCATTCATTTATTCATTCAGCAAACAGCGTATTGCGGTAAAACAGAGGTAACATAAAATAGGGCATTTTAAGCCATGTTAGGTGGCATATAGCGTACTCGCGGTGTTGTGCTACCATACGACCACCCATCCCCAGAACCCTTCCTCGTTTGATGAACATTTATTGAGAATCTACTATGTGCCAGGCCCTTCGAGTTGCTCCAGATCTGAATGGGGAGAGAGACAGGACGTTACCAACTCTGCTCCCGTGTGACAGGTGCCATGAAAGACAGAGGGTGGGGTGGGCGTACAGAAGGACCCGGCTGGGGTGCGGGGGACAGCTAGAACTGAGTCTTGAAGGAGGACTAAGAATTAATCAGGACAGTAGAGTGAGTTGGCATGGTACCCAGTGGGACAGTTGGAGTAGGTGCCACAGAGACATTCCTGAAGCCCTGGGGTCCCAGCAGGGCAGGGACACGGGGATCCTGCTTTGGAGGAAGCCAAGGGTGACGTGCTGGGCCCTGTGCTGTCTGTTGTCATTGGCAGCACCATGTCAGGAACGTCCCCCAACCCTGACGGTACCCCGCAAGAGCCTGAGCCTGAACTCTCAAGCTCAAAGAAGAAAGAGAAGAGAAGAAAGTGGCCACATGAGGCCAGCATCCAAGCCCTCACCAGGGCCGGCCACGGGGCCCTACTGGCCGGCCGGAACCATGAGGCTTTGACCAACTTCCAGAGGGCCTTCCTCCTCGCCTCCAAGGCCCCACGGAAAAGGGACACCCCTGTTCTCCGGGCCTGTGCCTTCAACCTGGGGGCTGCCTACGTGGAGACTGGGGACCCAGCCAGAGGCCTTGAGTTGCTCCTGCGAGCCCAGCCTGAGAAGGCACAGGGCAGGTGTCATGGTGACCAGTGTTTCAACGTGGCTTTGGCATACCATGCCCTGGGGGACCTGCCTCAAGCGTTGGCCTGGTACCACAGGGCCCTGGGCCACTACCAGCCACTCGGTGACCAGGGGCAAGCCCAGGCCAAAATGGGAGCCTGCTACCAGGCTCTGGGACGGCCTGAGCTAGCCGCCCACTACCTACAGGAGGCGAGCCGGGCCTACGCCCAAGCAGGGCAGCCCCGGGCCGCAGCCCTGGCCCTGGGGGCTGCAGCGGGGTGCCTGCTGAAGAGCGGGCAGCACCGTGTGGGAGAAGTGGTGCGGGTGCTGGAGGAGAGCCGGCGGCTCGCTGAGAAGAGCGCTGAGCGGGGACTGCTGGGTGAGGCCTTCGGGCAGCGAGGCATGGGACCTGGGGCCAGTCAGACCTGGGGTGCTGTGGGAGGTGGGGTGGAAGCAGAGGCAATTCCGAGGGCTGGGGAAGGGGCCGGGGGGACCCTGGGAGAGTGGGACAGGGGCTACACCAGTACATCCTCAGCTGCCTCTGACCTGGCCACCGGTGACCCTGGCCTCGCCCTCTAGGGCAACTCTATAACGACCTAGGCCTGAGCTACTGCCAGCTCCAGCTGTTCCCACTAGCAGCAGAGGCCTTCCTGCAGGCCCTGCCCCTGTGCCCCGGGCCAGGAGAGGAGGCCACAGTGCTGAGAAACCTGGGGATGGCCCACAATGCCCTGGGCAGCTATCGGGAGGCCCGGGAATTCCACCAGAAGGCTGCCGACCTGCACGGTGAGCACCTAGGCTGGGGGATGGGATTGGGGCCAAGGGACTAAGGGGGGGTGCCGGCAGGGGCCCCAAGGCTGAAGCGTGGGTGGACCTTTAGGACTAGCCGTGGGGCCGGGAAGCCCAGAACCAGCGCTGAGGGCTGGATGCAGGAGTGGGACAGCCAGGCAGGACACAGGGCTGTGGGCCCAGCGGAGAAGCCTGGGGCTGGGAGATGGAACAGCTATTCACACCAGCCTGGCCTGCCGCCTGGCTCAGACTAGCCAGGGAGGCACTCAGGCCAAAACTCAGACTGGGGAGAGGCTGGGTGTGTGCACCCACCCCCGTCCCTTGGTTGCTGGGGGCACGGTGTGGACACCCCAGCAGCCAGGCCCTCTGGGGATGGTGGGGGCTGTGTCACCAGGCTCTGTGGGGCAGCGGTGGGAACAGGGCCGGAGCTTCGGCAGCCTGGCATTTGCGCTGAGCCAGCTGGGGGACCACAAGGCCGCCAGGGACAACTACTTGCACGCTCTGCAGGCTGCCCAGGATGCAGGTGAGGGCCAGGGGGTAGCAGGTTGCAGAGAGTCCTTGGGGCTGGTGGGGGTGGGGGTGGGGAGTACCTCTGGAGGGAGGGTCATTGGGGTAAGGAGCCATGAAAGGACCTGTCAGGCTGTCTTCCCCAGGTGACGTGAAGGGTCAGTGGCAAGCCTGCGAGGGCCTGGGGGCAGCCGCAGCCAGACTGGGGCAGCATGAGCAGGCCCTGAGGTACTATAAGGCAGCGTTGGCCCGGTGTCAGGTGAGACCCTCCATCAGGGCCCAACTTCCTGCCAGCCCGCTGACACTCCTGCCTCGATGCTGTGCCTTCTCCCCCATTCATTCACTCATCAAACATGCCCTGGGCACTTTGTGTGCTAGGTCCCAGGACACTGTTGTGGGGAAGAATCCATCTCTGTCCAGGTCTGGGCAGGACCCTGACAGAGGCACGGGGATGAAGGAGAAGAAAGACAAAGTCCCCTTCCCTCCTCCCTGTCCTGTTCCTTTCTTCCGATTCCCAGGCCTTCCCCATGGCCCCATTACCCTCCCTCTCCCCAGAAGGAGCCAGATTCTGTGAGAGAGCGGCTGGTGGCCAAGCTGGCGGATGCCATGAGGACCCACCTGGCGCAAGGGGGGCTGGTCCCAACTCACACCCTGGTGAGAAAACACCCGAGACAGGGAGCTGGGGGTGGGGAGGCTATGGGGGGGAGGGGGAGGTAAGCAGAGCTGCTGTTCTCAGGTCAGGGACACTGCGCCTGACTGCTCCCCTGAGCTTATCTGCCCCAGGGCCAGCATATGGGACACACATCACTTTCCTGAGGCCACTAGGGGCTGGGCGGAGGGCTGGGGGTCGTGGCACGTGCCCAACACTAGGGCTGTGCCAGGCCTTGGCTGAGTGGTGACCGGCTCAGCGGGTGAAGGCCAACAGGTGGAATCCAGGGCCCTGAGCCCCACCAGGGAGGAGGTGGTGCTTTAAGTCCCTGGCTGCAGTTCCCAAAAGGGCCACAGGAGGGGGGCAGTGCTCCAAGGAAGTCCCTCTCTCCTGTGTCCTCTTCTGGGGGACACTTCTCTGGGGCTCTCCACCGTGCCCCTCCTTCTCAGGTTCCCAGCCTCTCTCTACAAGTTGGCGTCTCTCCACCCTCCCTCCCTCACCCTTTGAGATACCCTCAGGAAACCTCCCACCCCAGGAGCTGAGATATTTCAGTGTTTACAGTATTTATTCAATAGGTTCTATGTCTTCTCTTATTTGAAAGACTAGGACACCCTATTGACAATTTGCATACAAAGTGAAATTAGCCTGGTGCAGGAAGAGGGCTGGATTGGGAGTCAGAGGACCTCGGTTCCATCTAAAGTTGGCCACCGACTTTCTGTGGCTGCTCCTGAAGTCCCAGGCAGGATGGGGTGGTGGTCAGACTCTGGCCGCGCCTCACAGCGGTGAGCCTGAGCTCTAACATGACAGTTACCAGTGGGGCCTTAACGGAACAAAGGGCCTCACCCCGGAATTTCATTCCCAGGCACGTGGCACAGTCGTTTGTCTCTGGCACTTCTCTGTCTCTGGGGCCCCT